>NC_047108.1:77697848-78312015 GCF_902500255.1 Thalassophryne amazonica
ACATTGTGGGAAAGTGGATATTAAGTAGGGCGTTGCTGAAAAATATTCTTGGACTTTTCCTGCAGAAATAGAGATTAAAAGACAGACGTAATAACCTTTTCGGAGAAAATGCAGATTTTTATCTCTCCTTCATAACTTTTAATAATTACTCAGTTTCATCCTCTTCTGTTTTAATAAACATCAGAGCAAACGAAAATCCTCTCATTTCATCCAGACAGTGGCAGACGAACGAACCTTTTCACTATTGCAGAATATATGTAATAAAGACAGATATCAGATCAGAATTAAATGCATTTTGGTTGTCTGCCAAAAGAGGAGTACAGGAAAAGGACTGAGAATGAAGAAATGTGCAAACTGAACACTGAACTTTGAAATGGACACAAGGTCTGTACTTTTATCAGAAGTTCTTGTCGAGATGTTACGCTGAGGGATTCAAACCAAGCAAGTCTGTTTATTCCAGAGAAAATGTCTTGCGGTGTTTAGACATGTCTTATCATAAAACATTTCACTCCTGCCATTACTATATATATATATATATTGTACATGCATCAGCCTGTGTTAATGAGAGAACAGACAAAGGTAAAAAGTTTGACAAAAGGCATAAAGGCAGAGAAAACAAATGTGAAGAATTACATGCAAATATGTCGGATGCTGTGAATGATTTCGAGACGTACTACATTTACATATAACTTAAATTTCTCCTACTGCACACATTCCATTTATCAAACAATATGTCTTAAATCACTTAGAATGTCTGCCTTATTTCACTTAAAAAATAGTTAAAACAGATTTATTTCAGTTTTTAATCACTATGTTGGATTTTGACAGCATGGTGGCCAAGAGGGGTTGTGGACTTGTTTCCAAAGTGGAAGGTTCCCGGTTCAAGACCAGTCCTGCCAATTCTCCATGTATTGTGGCGTTGCATCAAGAAGGGCATCTGGCATAAACCTTGTGTCAAATCAACATGCACATGCAACTGCTGTGGAGAACCAGAGTGAAAAAACAGAGAAGCGGAAAAGCCGAAGGGACTTACTGACTGTTGACTATGGTGGATTTTCAGTGGGCTGTCACTTTATATACAACAAGGTAAATGCCTCTTTAATGTGTTTGTCTGTCTACATGTGGAGCTGCAAGAGACTGGCATCCTGTCCAGGTTGTGCCCTGCCTCATGCCCTATGATTGCTGGGTGAGGCTCCAGCCACCCATGACCCTTAATTGGAGTAAGCAGTTATAGAAAATGGATGGATGGATGAATGGCTCTTTAAACAGCATGGCAGCGTCCAGAAATTTATGGAATTACAACCCCAAATCAGAAAATGATGGGACAATATTGAAAAAGTTGTTTGTTTTTTTAAACATGCAGTGATTCTGACATTTACTTTGCTTTCCAATTTACTGCAAACCCATGACAATTTAAGGGTTGTTTGTTTGCTTGTTCATTGTTTGTTTGTTTTCTGGTCAACCTCATTTTATATGTTAATACACAGTGCATGCGGATTCACAGCACTTTTTCCACATTTTGTTATGTTTCAGCCTTATTCCAAAATGGATGAAATTAATTTTACTCCTCAAAATTCTACACACAATACACCATAATGACAATGTCAAGTTATTATTATTATTTTTTTTTAGATTTTTGCAAATTTATTAAAAATAAGAAAGTACATGCACATAAGCATTCACAGAATTTGCCATAAATCTAAAAACTGAGCTCAGGTGTCTCCTGTTTCCACTGATCACCCTTGAGATGCTTCTACAGCTTAATTGGAGTCAACCTGGGGTAAATTCAGTTTATTGGGCATGATTTGGAAAGGCACACACCTGTCTACATACAGGGTCTCACAGTTGACAGTGGATGTCAGACCAGGACTGTCTCAAGGTACAAATCTGGGGAAGGGTACGGAAACATTTCTGCTGCTTTGAAGGTCCCAATTAGCACAGCACAGTGGCTTCCATCATCCATAAATGGAAGACATTCGGATTCACCAGGCCTCTTCATAAAGCTGGCCACCCGTCTAAGCTAAGCGATCAGAGGAGAAGGGCCTTAGTCAGGGAGGTGACCAAGAACCTGATGGCCACTCTGTCAGAGCTTCAACATTCCTCTGTGGAGAGAGGCGAACCTTCCAGAAGGACAACCATCTCTGCAGCAATCCACCAATCAGGCCTGTATGGTAGAGCTGCCAGACGGAAGCCACTCCATAGTAAAAGGCACATGGCAGCCCACATGGAGTTTGCCAAAAGGCAGCTGAAGGACTCTCAGACCATGAGAAACAAAATTCTCTTGTCTGATGAGACAAAGACTGAACTTTGGTGTGAATGCCAGGTGTCATGTTTGGAGGAAACCAGGCACCATCCCTACAGTGAACTATGGTGGTGGCAGCATCATGCTGTGGGGATGTTTTCCAGCAGCAGGAACTGGGAGACTAGTGAAGACTGAGGGCAAGATGAATGCTGCAATGTACAGAGACATCCTGAATGAAAACCTGCTCCAGAACAAGCAACCATAGACAGAAACGTGATGGCTAATATGTGGGTAAACCCAAAACAGAATGAGAATGCGAACCTGAAATTAAAGGATAAGAATTGTGGTTGTGGATTATGACAAATTTTGTAATCATTACTGCAAAATACTGCTTCGAAACATGTTTTGAACATTTTTCCAGGCTCCACATGAATAGATGATTTTAGCTCAAACACAACACAAAGGGAAAGTAAACCTAGACTTAAAAGAACTGACTGAGCATGTAGCTGGGGAAAGTTCCAAATTTTTTTGTCGATAGTGCACATTATTATTGGTTAACTTGAAATTGGGCTTTGAAATGTTCTGGATCCTTTGATTTGATTTGATTTAGCCTTTATTTAACCAGGTAAGTTAAGAAAAAAAAAATTCTTATTTACAATAACGACCTGGTGGATATGAAAAGAAAGACATCGCATGTTGAATTCCAACCTGGTGAACACTGGTACTTGCAGGACAGTTTAGGAATGTGCATCCATGTGAAATTGTGAATTTCACAGGCTGCAGTCACTGTACGGTCAGTACGTACTCCAGCGTGCACATTACAGTAGTGTTCAGAATAATAGTAGTGCTATGTGTGTTGTGTGGGCCGCCAGAAGAGGAGGTACTGCTGGCCCACCACCAGAGGGCACCCTGCCTGAAGTGCAGGTTTCAGGCACGAGAGGGCGCTGCCGCCACGGACACAGCCGGGGGTGACAGCTGTCACTCATTATCTCATGATAGCTGTCATCCATCTACACTTCATCATTCCACTCCATAAAAACCGGACGTCATCTCCACCTCGTTGCCGAGATATCATCTACCTGTGAAGGTAATATTCTCAGCCTTAACTGTGTCTTAGTCTGAACTCTTTTTGCAGCCGCTTTCCTGTGGCATTCCCTATCTGAGAGATTGGTGTTTGGTGTGATCAGCGACGGCTTCGCTTCACACCCCAACCAGATAAGTGGTTAGACAGGAGCTGCACGAGTGTGTGTTGGAGGTGGAGGTGGAATTGCCACCATTGTTGCTGCTGGGTGTGCACGCACCCACATATGACTGTTTTTGCTCCTCGCCAGCAGTACCAGATCCGACACTCGGAGACGGTGGCCACCTGGGGACTCGGAACTTGGCGGCTCCAGTATTCTCCAGGTTCGGTGGCGGAAGAAATCGTGTGGTTCCAGTTCTTCTCAGGACAGACGTCTTCTATCCTCGAGCCTGCCCACACGTCACCTTTGTGGATTGACTGTTTGCTCAAATTCTGTAATCTTCTGTGTTTTTGTTGTGCTCTTTCACAACAGTAAAGTGTTCATATTCGACTCTTTCATTGTCCGATCATTTGCGCCCCCTGTTGTGGGTCCGTGTCACTACACTTTCCTAACAATGTGACTAAAAAGATTAATCCAGGTTTTAGTATATTTCTTATTTGATATGCACACTCTTAAGGCTATGAAATTGGGCTATTAGTAAAAAAAGTAGAAAAGGGGGTGTTCACAATAATAGTAGCATCTGCTGTTGACACTACAAACTAAAAACTATTATGTTCAAACTGCTTTTTTAGCAATCCTGTGAATCACTAAACTAGTATTTAGTTGTATAACAGTTTTTCATGATTTCTTCACATCTGCGAGGCATTCATTTTGTTGGTGGGGAACCAAGATTTTGCCTGTTTACTAGTGTGCTTTGGGGTCATTGTCTTGTTGACACACCCATTTCAAGGGCATGTTCTCTTCAGCATAAGGCAACATGACCTCTTCAAGTATTTTGACATATCCAAACTGATCCATGATACCTGGTATGCGATATATAGGCCCAACACCATAGTAGGAGAAACATGCCCATATCATGATGCTTGCACCACCATGCTTCACTGTCTTCACTGTGAACTGTGGCTTGAATTCAGAGTTTGGGGTCATCTCACAAACTGTCTGTGGCTCTTGGACCCAAAAAGAACAATTTTACTCTCATCAGTCCACAAAATATTCCTCCATTTCTCTTTAGTCCAGTTGATGTGTTCTTTGGCAAATTGTAACCTCTTCTGCACGTCTTTTATTTAACAGAGGGACTTTGCAGGGGATTCTTGCAAATAAATTAGCTTCACACAGGCGTCTTCTAACTGTCACAGAACTTCCAGACTGTCTTTGATCATCTTGGAGCTGATCAATGAGTGAGCCTTTGCCATTCTGGTTATTCTTCTATCCATTTTGATGGTTGTTTTCTGTTTTCTTCCACGCGTCTCTGTTTTTTTTTGTGTGTTTTGCCTATAATTTTTTGCACATGCGTATACGTTTTCCCCTCTCCAAACAACTTTTTAATCAAACTACGCTGTTCTTCTGAACAATGTCTTGAATGTTCCATTTTCCTCAGCCTTTCAAAGAGAAAAAATGTTCAACAGGTGCTGGCTTCATCCTTACATAGGGGACACCTGATTCACACCTGTTTGTTCCACAAAATTGACAAACTCACTGACTGAATGCCACACTACTATTATTGTGAACACCCAATTTCATAGCCTTAAGAGTGTGCATATCATGAATGCTTGGTCTTGTTGGATTTGTGAGAATCTACTGAATCTACTGTTACCTTGTTTCCCATGTAACAATAAGAAATATACTCAAACCTGGATTAATCTTTTTAGTCACATAGCACTACTATTATTCTAAACACTACTGTATGTGTTACACATAAAATCTGTACAGGGTTGACATTGACTGTGTTGCCCGAAACACTTTGGAAGTACACTTAGAGGATCATACTTACAGAATTATCCCAAATATTGCCATGAATCTAAGGACCTCCATTGTTTTTAACATATATATATATATATATATATATATACACATACATACATACATATATATATATATATATATATATATATATATATATATATATATATATATATATATATATATATATGTATGTATGTGTGTGTGTGTGTGTGTGTGTGTGTGTGTGTGTGTGTGTGTGTGTGTGTGTGTGTGTAATAAGCAAATATTCATTGTTTTTGCTTGTTACTTGTTTGCACAATTACTCAAGAAATACTGAGCCTATTTTCTATTTTCAAGAAACACGATGAGCAGGTGGAATCTTAAAATTCTGGGCAAGACCTGGATAATGGGGTGGTCAAGAATTCAATTTTAATGACACATCATAACTCACTGACAGATGTACACACTGTAATGAGCGCTTTTCTGGATGTTTAATGCAACATCCCCTGTCTTTGCTGGACTTTCTACCAACCTCTACACAAATCTGCAGAAAAGTACTCTATCCAATAAAATTGTCAAGCCACAGAAAGGCATATCATTTACAAACATTTTAATGTGGAAATATTATATAGAGACTTGTGAAGTCACTTTCAATCTTGGTGTGTATTAATGTGCACGCATAAGAGCTCAAAAGATTTATGCTGTATGCTTAACATCTGGATTTTGGTTATAGTCATGGAAACAAAGCTGAAATGTGTGTGCATGTGCGTATGTGAATATTTGTCAGCCAAGAATCACCAATTACTTCCAGCAAACAGACTCTTGCCAGCTCCAATACAAACATGTCCTCAATCTAACCCCAAACATGCATGTGCACACACATATGCATGTACATTCATGATTATCTATGTTCAATATATGTATACTATATCAACACACATATACACTTCCCTGTTCCTGACAGCCTCCCTTACATACCAGAGCAATCACCACGTCAATACTCATGAGAATGGGAGGCTAATTTATTGATTTAGTGAGCCATCACAATACCACAGAAACTATCAAAGTAAATTTAAAAGTATGAAGGATCTTACAAAATAATCACACAAGTTAATACATAAACATCTTTAGCGCCATAGTTTTTCAGTGCTTTCATATTCACACGGGCAGCATGGTGCCTTAGTGGCTAGTATTATTGCCTCACAGCAAGAAGGTCCTGGGACCACCTCCCACCTGGTCCCAGTGCTCACGTGGGTTCCCTCTGGGTGCTCCGGCTTCCTTCCCCTTTCAAAGATTTACAAGTTAGGTGAACTGGAAACTTTAAATTGACCATTTGTGTGTGTTTGTTTGTCTACATGTAGTCCTGTGACAGACTGGTGCCCTGTCCAGGATGTAACATGCCTCGCACCCCATGACTGCTGGGATAGGCTCTAGCACCCCTTGACTGGAGTAAGCGGGTGTTGAAAATGAATGAATATTCACGCACACACACACACACACACACACACACACACACACACACACACACACACACACACACACACACACACACACACACACACACACACACACAGTGCGTGCACTGTTATTGTTCAGGTGAGTATTCTGACCTTAGCATCATTTCTGTGCATATTTTCTCACTCAAACCTGTAAAAACCTGAATGCATATTGGATTGAAACATTCTTAGGTGAGACATATTTGTGAAATAAGGAAGGGTGTGGCCTAAAGTGATTAACACGGTATATTAAGGAGTGCATAATTATAGGCAGCTGCACCCTGGCAGTCACCCTGAAAAGCCAATTGTAAAATGCCATTCAGAAAGATACAGCGCTCTCGAAATAGCTAAGATACTGAGGCGTTATCACTGAACAATCAAGCGTTTTATTGAAAACAGTCGCTACATGGACATTAAACTAAGTCTGCAGCTAACGATTATTTTAGTAATCGAGTATTCTATCGATTATTCTGGCAATTAATCGAGTAATTGGATAAAAAGTACTTTTGCGTTTTAAAACATTAACAGTCCAGGGTTCTCCCTAAGCAATGGCACAATGTCGCTGCGTCATCACAGAGATTGTCAAATTTAGTGTATCCCTTTCCGTTTTCCTGGGTAATTATTTATTTTTTTTTACATCTTTAAACGTTTTGTATATTTCCTGGTGTCAGAAGCTCAGCCAAAGTCTTGATATTTTGCTGAAATGATGATGGGATGTGGCTTTCTGTTTTTTGTTTTCCCCAACTTGTAAAATTTAACCATTTTTATTTATTTATTTTGTTTAAGGTTGGTGGACTGGGTCCCTGCATGAATTTCTTTTTAACGCACTTTCTCTGTGATTCAGCCATTGCATTTCATTTTCAGCTGGAGGTTGAACATGTAAGCCTCGCAGTCACTGTTTACTATTATTATTATTATTATTATCATTATTTTATTTGAGTTACCTTGTTTGTAAAGCATTGTGTGTTGCCCAAAAAAGCAAAAATTAAAAAGTGAAACACTCACTGCAAGTCTAAGCAAAACACAGAAGAAAGAGTGGACTTCTTCCAGAGACCGTTTGTCAGTGTGGCTGGGATGGAGCTGTGTGAGGGCAGAGAGAGGCAGCAGCCGGCTGCCGCGTGTAGAGCGGCCAGCAGACGAAAATATGTAAAAAAAAAAAAAAAAACACACTGCTTCGCTTTAAATACAGAGTAAGCTATTTCAGCGTGAACCGTCTTTCTCCTAATAGACTTTATTTCACTCTGTTTGTGGTGTTGGAAAGCTGTAGCTTTTGTGCTAATTTGATTAGCGCTTGCTCTAGTCTTATGTTTGTTTTTCTGGGGACATTACAGCGCCACACACAGGCCTGACATATGTACTTAAACGAAGCTTTGAGGCACAGAATTTGCCTCAAACATTTTTTGTAACCGAATTACTCGACTAATCGTTTCAGCCCTACATTAAACCCCAGTGGTTATCCATCCATCCATCCATTTTCTTCCGCTTTATCCGGAGTCGGGTCGCGGGGGCAGCAGCTCAAGCAAAGCCGCGCAGACCTTCCGATCCACATACACCTCCCCCAGCTCCTCTGGGGGAACCCCAAGGCGTTCCCAAGCCAGCCGAGAGATGTAGTCCCTCCAGCATGTCCTGGGTCTTCCCATGGGCCTCCTCCCAATGGGGCGTGCCCGGAACACCTCTCCAGTGAGGTGTCCAGGGGACATCCGGAAAAGATGCCCGAGCCACCTCAACTGACTCCTTTCGACGTTGGGTTGCAGCGGCTCGACTCCGAGCTCCTCCCGAGTGACCGAGCTCCTCACCCTATCTGTAAGGGAGCGCCCAGCCACCCTGCGGAGGAAACTAATCTCGGCCACTTGTACTCACGATCTCGTTGTTTCGGTCATGAGCCAAATCTCATGACCATAGGTGAGGATCAGAACGTAGATCGATTGGTAAATCGAGAGCTTTGCCCCCCTACTCAGCTCTCTCTTCACCACGATGGTCCGATACAGCAACCGCATCACTGCAGATGCTGCACCGATCCGTCTATCGATCTCACGCTCAATCCGTCCCTCAGTCGTGAACAAGACCCCGAGATACTTAAACTCCTCCACTTGAGGCAAGGACACTCCACCAACCTGAAGAGGGCAAAGCACCTTTTTCCGGTCGAGAACCATGGCCTCAGATTTGGAAGTGCTGATTTTCACTGGGACACTTCACACTTGGCTGCAAACTGCCCCAGTGCATGCTGAAGGTCCTGATTTGACGAAGCCAACAGAACCACATTGTCCGCAAACAGCAGAGACGAGATTCTGTGTGTCCCAAACCAGACCCCCTCTACACCCTGGCTGGCCTAGAAATTCTGTCCATAAAAATAAGGAACAGAACTGGTGACAAAGGGCAGCCCTGGCGGAGGCCAACGTGCACTGGAAACAGGTTTGACTTACTACCGGCAATTCGAAACAAGCTCCTACTGCGGTCGCACAGGGACTGGACTGGATAGCAAAGGACCCCAGACCCCGTACTCCCGGAGCACTCCCCACAGGGTGCCCCGAGGGACATGGTCGAACGCCTTCTCCAGATCCACAAAACACATGTGGACTGGTTGGGCGACCTCCCATGAACCCTCGAGCACCCGATGGAGCGTGTAGAGCTGGTCCAGTGTGCCGCGACCAGGACGAAAACCACACTGCTCCTCCTAAATCTGAGGTTCGACCATCGGTCAAATTCTCCTCTCCAGTACTCTGGAATAGACCTTACCGGGGAGGCTGAGGAGTGTGATTCCCCCTATAGTTGGAACACACCCTCCGGTCCCCTTCTTAAACTTAGGGACCACCACCCCAGTCTGCCAATCCAGA
The DNA here is from genome assembly GCF_902500255.1 of Thalassophryne amazonica. Lineage (NCBI taxonomy): Eukaryota > Metazoa > Chordata > Actinopteri > Batrachoidiformes > Batrachoididae > Thalassophryne > Thalassophryne amazonica. Next base: position 77,707,384 of record NC_047108.1, read on the forward strand.
GGCACTGTCCCTGATCGCCACGCGATGTTGCAGAGGCGTGTCAGCCAAGACAGTCCCACAACATCCAGAGACTTAAGGTACTCAGGATGGATTTCATCCACCCCAGGAGCCTTGCCACCGAGGAGCTTTCTAACCACCTCGGTGACTTCGGCCTGGGTAATGGATGAGTCCGCCTCTGAGTCCCCAGTCTCTGCTTCCTCTTCAGAAGACATGACAATGGGATTGAGGAGATCCTCAAAATACTCCTTCCACTGCCCGACAACATCCCCAGTCAGGGTCAACAGCTCCCCACCCGCACCGTAAACAGTGCTGGTGGAGAGCTGCTTCCGCCGGACGGTTTGCCAGAATCTCTTCGAGGCCAACCGATAGTTCTCCTCCATGGCCTCCCTGAACTCCTCCCAGACCCGAATATTTGCCTCTGCGACCACACGGGATGTGGCACGCTTGGCCTGCCAGTACCTGTCAGCTGACTCTGGGGTCCCACCTACCCACAAAGATAAGTATTACTCCTTCTTCAGATTGACGGCATCCCTTACTTCTGGTGTCCACCACCGGGTTCGGGGATTGCCGCCGCGACAGGCACCAGAGACCTTGTGACCACAGCTACAAGCGGCCGCATTGACAATGGAGGTAGAGAACATAGTCCACTCGGATTCCATGTCTCCAAACTCCCCCGGGATCTGGGAGAAGCTCTCCCGGAGGTGGGAGTTGAAGACCTCACTGACAGAGGGTTACCAACTCACCACCAGGTGGTGATCAGTCCACAGCTCTGCCCCTCTCTTCACTCGAGTGTCCGAGACACGTGGCTGAAGGTCAGATGATACGACTACAAAGTCAATCATCGACCTCCGGCTCAGGGTGTCCTGGTGCCACGTGCACTTATGGACACCCTTGTGCTTGAACATGGTGCTTCCCGATCACCCCCCTCCAGGTCTCACTGTCACCGCCCACGTGGGCGTTGAAATCCCTCAGGAGAACAATGGAGTCCCCAGTCGGAGCGCTATCTAGTACCCCTCCCAGGGACTCCAGGAAGGTCAGGTAATCTGCACTGCTGCTCGGCCCATAGGCTGAGACAACGGTGAGAGACCTGTCCCCGACCCGAAGGCGTAGGGACGCGACCCTCTCATTCACCGGAGTGAACTCCAACACATGGCGACTGAGCTGGGGAGCAAAAAGCAATGCGACCCCAGCTCTCCGCCTCTCCCCGTGGGCAACACCAGAAAAATTAAGCGTCCAGCCCCTCTCCAGTAGTTGGGTACCAGAGCCCAAGCTGTGCGTGGAGGTGAGCCCGACTATCTCTAGTCGGTATCTCTCAACCTGCTGCACAAACTCAGGCTCCTTCCCCCCCAGCGAGGTGACATTCCACATCCCAACAGCCAGGGGCTGTGAGCATGGACTGGGCCGCCGGGCCACCCACCCTCAACCGCCACCCAATCCTCTCTGCACCCGACCCCCATGGCCCCCTCTGCAGGTGGTGAACACCACAGGAGGGCGGGCCCACGTCGCTCTTTCGGGCTGAGCCCGGCCGGGCCCCATGGGCTAAGGCCCGAGCAGCAGACGCTCACGCGCAAGCCCCAACCCCAGGCCTCGCTCCAGGGTGGGGCCCCGGCTCCGCCATACCAGGCGACGTCTCGGTCCTTGATTTTTTACTGGTCATGGAGGTTCTGAACTGCCCTTAGTCTGACCCGTCACCTAGGACCTGTTTGCCTTGGGAGACCCTACAGGGAGCACAAAGCCCCCGACAACATAGCTCCTAGGATCATCCGGGTACGCATACTCCCCCACCATGATAAGGTGGCAGCTAGAGGGGGAGACCCCAGTGGTTAATGTTTATAAAATAGGTAGCTGACATTTTTCAAGGGTGGTAATAAACTGAGCAATGTTTCTATAATGAGTGTGAATAGTGTGTGAGTCCACAATGTTTTTAGAACCTTAGACCTCAGTTTTTTGAAGAACTCAACCCTTTTATTTCCTCTTAATCACAATAATGTTAATTTACCGTCTTAATGTACGCACATATCATGACACATGGACGCACATGCAGCTTTTTGTCTTTTCAGCAATCTGCTGTAAGCAGGTGTTTTTAATCTGACAAACAGAGACATTGGAGGAAGACATTAAAAGCACAACACATTTCACTTATGGTACCAACATGACACTTAAGTCAGTCATGATAGCGGCAACATAACACTTAACTAAACTGACTAAACCAGTTGAACTACAAAAACTCAACGAATCAATAACATTAACAACACTGTTACACTAACATGAACCACAATAACACTTACAACCTCAAAACCCCAAACTCCCACGGTGCATTGCAGCACAATGTCCATCATTTACTGGGTAGCTAAAATCACTAATTTATAAAAAAAAAAATTGTCCTATGAACTTTCCATTTTTGCAGGGTTCATCCATGACCCAAAATACATAAGCATACCAAACAGCAGATGTCAGCTCTCCCCGGTTTCTGCATGATCAAAGCCATACACAGGCATGCACACAGAGGCCACTTGGCTATTATAATACAGATGAATGATCAAGACATTTTTAGACATTTATGTACAACCCCAATTCCAATGAAGTTGAGACTTTGTTTGAAACGCCACCGCTTTCTCTGGGCCCAAGCTCATTTGAAATGGACAGACGCAAAGTGGAAAAGTGTGCTGTGGTCTGATGAGTCCACATTTCAAATTGTTTTTGGAAATTATGGATGTCGTATCCTCCTGACAAAATAGGAAAAAGACCATCCAGATTGTTACCAGCGCAAAGTTCAAAAGCCAGCATCTGTGATGGTATGGGGGTGTGTTCGTGCCCACGGCATGGGCAATTTAAACAACTATGATGGCACCATCAATGCTGAAAGGTACATCCAGGTTTTGGAGCAACACATCCTGCCATCCAAGCAACGTCCTTTTCAGGGACGTCCCTGCTTATTTCCGCAAGTCAATTCCAAGCCACATTCTGCACGTGTTACAACAGCGTGGCTTCGTAGTAAAAGAGTGCAGGTACTAGACTGGCCTGCCTGCAGTCCAGACCTGTCACCCATTGAAAATGTGTGGCGCATTTTGAAGCACAAAATACAACAACAGAGACTCCAGACTGTTGAACAACTTAGTACATCAATCAAAACTGGGAAAGAATTCCAACTACAAAGCTTCAACAATTAGTGTCCTCGGTTCCCAAATGCTTATTGAGTGTTGTTAGAAGGAAAGGTGACATAACACAATGGTAAACATACCACTGTCCCAGCTTTTTTAAAATGTGTTGCAGGCATCCATTTCAAAATGAGCAAATATTTGCACAAAAACAATAAAGTTTATCAATTTGAACATTAAATATCTTGTCTTTGTGGTGTATTCAATTGAATATAGGTTGAAGAGGATTTGCAAATCATTGTATTCTGTTTTTATTTACATTTTACACAATGTCCCAACTTCATTGGAATTGGGGTTGTATAATGCCCATCTCTGTCAATTACTTGATGCTTAAAAGCATTTGTCAACTTTTCAGCATATTTGCTTTGATTTTTGTTTTATCTTGCTGAATTTTTTTCAAAGTACATAGAGCTGTGATGAAAAAAGCAATGCAAAAAGTAATAAGTAATAGTAATAGTAATTTACTAATAAAAATGTATTCCACAAATAGCAAATAATGAACAGCCATCAAATTTAAAAATGTCTTAAAGCAGCTTTCTCTTTTTTATAGTATTATAATATTAAAGTATGGTGCATTTCTTTGAGCATGATTACCATACAGGTGCCTTAGTTTTGAGAACCCCAGCAACTGGAAAAAGCCAAGGGGACACCCCCACCCCCTATCCCTACTCACGCATCATCTGACTACAAGAGATGGATACATTTCGAGAGTCAGACATTGACCAGCTGTCTGCCTGAGTGCGCCCAAGGTGGTTCCACAATATGGTGGGTGTGGTCATATGCTCCACAAGTCGGCAGGCAGCCAGCGCCGCGACAGGAAAAACACCTCTGTTGGAAGCCTTAAGGACAAGTTGGAACATGTCCAGCTGTTAATTTCTCAGATACTCACTCAACTGAAAGCCATCAAAAGCCACCTGGTTTTTACAAATGGTTATCAACACGGAGGTGTTTTTCCTGTGCCGCTGCACCACGCCGGCTGCGTCCCAGCGCGGACCCGTCCGCACGTCTTTCATTAATAAAATCTCCTTTAACAGTGGAATGTCCGGATAAACTGCTGATCCCGACCTCTTCTGAAAGTTCTCTGTTCTGTCACAACGTCCTGGGTCAACAGAGGCTTAAATCTGGAAGCTTTCAGCTCGAAACAGGCAGACAGCGGCGGCTCAGGGCGCGTCGCGACGTCCCGCTCCGTGGGCAGTCCTTACAGCGACAACAACAGTCCATAATCTCTCATCAGCCGTTAAAATTTTCACAGAAAACCAGCTGAATTTCTCAAATGGTGTCCACTTCAATGTGCCTCACAGGTTCTGAAAAAATTTTGATCAAGCAAAGCGCCAGTCTCTCAGGAAGAAGTCAGACAAAGGAATTCCGACGGGAGGGGTGGACCACTCCTCACTCAAAGCCAGCCCACAGGCGAATGACGTAACCGACAGGCGTGAAAAAACTCACGCATGCGCACAAGGGTTCAAGGCTGTCTGATGTAATCGCACGTGATTCAAATCCATATAGTTTTTGAAAAAAGGAAAAAAGGTACGTTAGTTTTATCACAGACCTCGTATAGTGACATCGCTACAAAATCGCTGGTGGGGGTAGCATTATATTAGTGAACATTACACAACAGCAAACACATGGCTTTAACACTTCAATAGCCTCCAAGACCACAAAAGCTTAATTAATTAATTAATTAATCATCATTTAAAACCTCAAAATAGATTACTGACATCTGCTGGTCAGCAACAAACTTAAAATGATTATGATATTCCATTGACTGCAGATCAGCAAGCCTTTTGCTTTGTTTTGGGGTTGTGTTTTTATATTAACTGTCCATTTAATTATTTTAATTAGAGATACATGTGGATGCAATAGCATTGGTGCCCATTTGTTTACCTGCTGTTACAGGACAAGTCCTGTTTTTGATAGGACAAGTAAAAATGGTGTCACATTTGTTCTATAGACTTGTCCATTATCCTATGTACAAGTGAGCCAAAATGGTTCATGTTGAAGCCTGTGAGCTGTCCTTGATCAAGACAGTGAATGAACCTCAAACTGTTCAAACTTGGGGGTAGAATGAGCAGACATAGAGGTGGGAAAAAGAAGCAGAGAAAGAAGAAGGTGGATTATAAAAGCATTATTCAATGCTCCCCCCCCCCCCCCCACACCCCTCCTGCTCAGTGTGCTTAATTCAATGCAGAGCACAAACATAAGACTACGTCATTCCTCGTGTCAAGCAAGAAGATTTATTTACCGATTATCTTTTTTATTTTACTGCTCCAAGAAAGCAGCAGGCATTCACTGTTCTATTCTAGGCAGATTAGAAAAGAAGTGCACATCGAGGTACGGCAGTAAGTAATACACCAACCGTGAAATAACTAATGTCATCACTGATCACTTAGTTAAACACGATCTAAGATGTACAATAAATGTGGTGATCCTCCCATGTGGTGGAAGGTATTTATTGCAGTGACCTGTTGCCTACATTCATCTCTTCTTTGTTGCCAACTGGATGAGAAAGTGTCTATTTCCTCATCTGCTCCTCTCGCTCTCAAACCAGATAACGGTTAATAAGCCATCTGACTGAGTTCCAACAGAAACACTGTGATTAAAAACCCATCCATTCTCTAGCCACATACAACACACAAGTCCAATCAGCGCATTAAAATATATGTCTGACCACACTGACACGTATAAAATATGCACATCTGCAGTTATTCACACAATCAGGAATTACGGCCAAGTGTTGGAGGATAAGTAAGTGAGATTTTGGGATTACTGTTTCTAAAAATACAAATACAAATGAAGAAAAAAACATTATCAGAAAACAGCTGGGACCTCATGTACAAAGCGTGCTTGCGCACAAAAAAATGGCGTACGCCCCTCTATACGTCTAGGTGCAAATGTATCAAAAGTAACGTGAGCGTGGAAATGTGCGGTGCGTCACGCAAAAATCCTGACTGCCGTGTGCACGTTTCTATAGCTACTGTTCCACTCTGGACATGTAAAGGAACTGTTAATAGTGTGAAAACAAGAAGTCATCAGAGTGATGTGCACATCGGACACACTGAACATTTGACACACCCACGTGTTTGCAATTATATAGATGGATATAAAAGCATGTGCAAAGTGATGAGGAAAATGGCACCAACAGTGGCTGTGTTAGCACTGTCAGAGGACCTTGCAAATGGTGCAATCTGACGTGAGCATGTATTCACAGAACGCAAGGATTTACGTCCAAATGAGGATAATTGTCTCATAAACCGATTCTGATTACCAAGGCCACTGTGACTGGAGGTGCGCACAGAACTGCGGTCGGCCCAGAGCGCAAAACCCAAGGGTTGTCTGTGCCACCACACAGGTGCCGACCATGCTGGACGTCCTGGCATCAGGGGCATTCCAGCGTGAGCTGATCGGTCAGTCATGTGGCAGTCAACCTTGCGCCGAGTCGCAATCATCCAAATGTCATCAGGTACATTCCAACATCACAGCGCATTTTGCAGCGAGAGCTGGTTTCCTAAATGTAATTGGACCTATTAATTGCACACATTTTGCTATAAATCACATGATGAATTAGTTTCTGTTAAAAGGAAACATTTTCATTCCATCAATGTTCAAATCATATGTGGAGACTGCACAAAGGGGGGGGGGGGGGCGCACTGGTGTTTAAATAGTTTATTCATGTAATTGTTCCAAACAAAAACCAGCACAGGCACATGTGGGCATATGTGCATTCAAGTATTTTTTTTTATTATTATTATTGTCTTTTTTTAATTTTTGCTTGATGGTGAGCTGCAGAGCTTCTTAACAGGCTTCTTGTGTTCAGTATTTGTCAATAAACGTGTGTGCAATTTGTGAATGTCACACTGTCAGTGAAGTCGTGACTCACCTTTTTAACATCAGTATGTGCGCACTGTTCTGCATGTGGGCCTCACACACATACGCTCCATCGCTCCCACAAACATTTTTCCAGTTTCATGATTAATCCGTTTAACAGCGCACCAAATAAACTGTCCCTGTATGTCTCCACATAATTTCCAGACATCTATAGTATAATTTCTTTTCTGTGTTCATGTTGTCTGATGTGACGTTGTGGGGAATCCCTGCTCCAAGGGCCTATTTACATTAAATTGCATATTTAAATGGGGCGTGGCCAGGGAGGAGTTTGGTTTCACGCTCAATTCCACGTTCAGTGGGATGTACAAATGGGACATGTGAGGATTCATGGCTATGCACACTTTCATACGAGGTCTGTTAGAAAAGTATCTGACCTTTTTATTTTTTCCAGAAAAAAACATCCAGATGATTCAGATGGCTTTCGGTGACTTTTCAGTCGTGTGACTATCTGAGAAATTGTGGAAGAGGTGGGCATGTCACAGCATGTCCTGTGAGACTTCAACACGGAGGCACTTTTGCTCTGCAACAGCATGAATTTCACTGCCACTATTTTCATGGCCAAATCTTCTGTCACAGTGGAATGTACCGAAAAAGTGCTGATGTCCACCTCTTCCGCAGTTTCTCGGATAGTCACACGATGGTCCTGCATCACCACAGCGTTCACTTTGGAAATGATCTGGTCATTTCAGCATGTTGATGGCCGACCGGAGCGTGGCTCGCTCTCCACCATTGTGCGGACGTCTTTAAACCAGTTGTACCACTCCTTAATCTGTGTGATGCCCATAGCATCGTCACCGAAAGCCGTCTGAATGTTCCGAATGGTTTCCACCTGGCTGTCCCCCAGTTTCTGGCAAAATTTGATGCGGCGCTGCTCCAGTCGTTCCATCTTTTTCTTTGAAATAAAAATCCGCCGAGCGCACTACACCTGTCCTCACACAAAGGCTGCTTACCAGGAAATGATGCAATCGACAGGCGTGAAAAAGTTCACGCATGCGCACGAAGGTTCAAGGTTTGCTCATGCAAGCACACGTGATTCAAATCCATCAGGTTTTTGCAAAAAATAAAAAGGTCTGATATTTTTCTAACAGACCTCATACATCTGAATATTTTTGTGCTTATGCTAGATTCAGGGTTTTGGTGTACGCCAACTTTTAGTAGAAAGTCCACACAAGTCTTTGTATGTGAGGCCCCTGTTCATTCTTCATAATTGCTATAGTTTTGCATAGTTGTTAAAGAGTCCAAATAATTATAATAATCTGATGCTCGTGTCAGAAGAAAGAGTATTTTCATATTTGTGAAACATATTAAATTATAACTTAATCACATCCCCAACCTAAGTCCTACCTCTGCACAAAAACTCATTGGAAACCAGTCAAGTCTGTTTCAGCTATCCTATTGACAGTCAGTCATAAAACAGGGCTAAATCCATTACCCCCATAGTGGATATGAGATGATTTCTAAATTCACATCTGGATCAAAATGTAACCAACACTTCCTCAAGTTCACCAAATTTCACTGAAATCTGTTTTGGCAATTTTGAGATATTATGCTGAAAATCAGCAAACTTACAGACTGGCAAACCAGACCAATCACATCACTTCCCAGGTGGAGGAAAATACCACAGTAAGGAAAGAAATTAACCTAGAATGGATTGCATGTTCAACATCCAGTGTTTTCTTTCCCTTAGCAGCCAAATGTCCAGCCCCATGCACACAACACCTGCCAATTGTGTTTCATTTGTCCATATGTCTATAAGAAAGCTGTGCAAGTTTATCTGAACATGCAAGAGTATGACCAGGAAGGCTTGCAGAGGGAGCAGCATCAAGTTAGCAATCTCAACTGGATAAATGCAAGAACCAACAAAAACAAATGTGATGATGGCAATAGGATGTCATGTCGAACTTGTGGGATTTCTCAATCTCAATTTATTTATTAAGCGCTTTAAAATCAATGCCAATGACCAAATTGCTGTACACAAATAAGAAAAAGCAAGTTAAAATACATAAAAAATAAATAAATAAATAAACCAGAGTTAGTTAAAACAATAAATCATAAGAACCAACATCTCAAAGTGAGTTAAAAGCCAAAGAGAAGAAATGTGTTTTAAGAGAGGATTTAAAAGCAGAGAGAGAATCAGCCTGCCTGATGTGCAAAGGAAGATCATTCCACAGTTTTGGGGCAGTGACTGAAAAAGTGCGGTCACCTCTTCGCTTCCTCTTTGACTTTGGGATAACTAACAGTGACAAATCAACTGACCTGAGTGAGTGTGAAGAGATGTATAAATGGAGCAGTTCAGACAAATATGGTGGGGCAGAGCCATGAAGACATTTAAAAACAAAAGAATTTCAAAATCAATTCTAAAAAAAACTGGGAACCAATGAAATGAGGCCAAAATCGGTGTAATGTGTTCGCATTTTTTAACACCAATTAAAGTCGAGCAGCAGCATTTTGCACCATCTGTAGTTTGGCAAGCAGTGTCTGATTCAGCCCAACATAAAGTACATTGCAGTAGTCCAGACCATTAGTGATAAAAGCATGGATTAAAATCTCAAAATGATGTCATGAAAGAAATTGCTTTACCTTCGCCATTTGTCTAAGTTGATAAAAACTGGACTTGACTACGGACCTAATCTCAGCATCAAATTTAAGATTACTGTCCAGTTTTGCACCCAGGTTTTTTGCTGTCTGTGTCAGATGCTGACTCATAGGACCCAGATCAACATTAATTTTGGAGGTGTCACTAGGTCCAAACAACAAAACCTCAGTCTTTTTATCATTCAGGTGTAGAAAATTTATGGACAGCCATGCCTTAATGTCACCAATGCACTCTAAGAGATGGTCTCCTAAAAATTGATCCCATTGGGAGTAGATACAGAGAAAAAAGAAGAGTACCAAGTATGGAGCCTTGAGGCATCCCACATGTAAGGGGTGCTGCACAAGATTCAACAGCTCCTATGCAGACACAAACTTCTCTCTGATAGGTAGGATCTAAACCAATCTAAAACAACACCCTTAATGCCCACCCAGTTTTCCAGCCGAGACAAGAGGATCTGATGGTCAACTGTATCGAAGGCTGCTGTTAGGTCCAACAGGACCAAAACAACACAATGACCAGAATCAGTAGCTAAAAAAAATGTCATTAAAAATCTGCAGCAGTGCCGACTCAGTACTGTGACAGGATTTAAAACCAGACTGAAATAACTCCAGGGTGTCATGATTATTTAAAAAAGAACTCAACTGGCAGTAAACAATTTTCTCCAAAATTTTAGAGAGAAAAGGAAGTTTGGAAATTGGACTAAAATTGGAAAGTTCAGAAGAATCTAAGCCAGGTTTTTTAATAATGGGGTCGGCACTGCATTCTTGAAACTAGTAGGCACTAAACCATTAGCCAAACTCCCAATAATAATATTCAGTACATATGGTGCCAATGTGGAAAAGACCTCTTTAAGAAGACGAGGTGGAATGGGGTCATGTGGAGAACCAGCAGGCTTCATATGACCAATAATATCTCTCAAAGACGGCAAACTGACAGACTCAAACTGGTCAAAACAGGCGAGCATGTCACAGAGATAGAAGGGTCATAAATGGAGAACTAATGAGGGCCCTGATACTAGCAACCTTTTTAAGAAAAAAGCTCATGACGTTCTCACACAATTCAGTGGAGCTCTCCAGACAATCCAATTGTGGTGCACTTAAAACAAAATTTACAATCTTAAAAAGAACACAAGGATTGCGACAGAAGCAATAAGATCAGAAAAGTACTTACATTTAGCAGCCTTCACAGTTTTCTGATAAAAACGGCAGCTGTCATGTCGTAACTGTAAGGACACCTGAGACCTGTCCTTCTTCCACTTTCGCTCAACTTGGAAATACTGAAGCTTACAAAGCCATGTGAAGCAAGAAACAGCGTCAGACAGCAGCTCTGTATTCTCCGTGGCTACTGAGAGCCACCTGAGGAAAAATAAATTCAGTGGGATATGATTGGGTTATGTGTGTATTTATTATTTTTTACATAGTTTGTCCAGTGCGGTTTACACTTAATGGATATATTTTTAATGCTTTATGAACAATGCAGCACTTACAACACAATCGGATGTCTGGCAGACTTTAAATCTTGGCAAAATAAGACAAATTTCAGACAAATATTCTTTATTCTCATAAACTTGTTTAATGTATTTCTTATTTTTACAAGAATTGTGACTGGAATCATGTAACTTTTTCAAACTGGAAAAACATCTGAAAAACAGGCTGTTGTTTCACAATCGTGAACACGACTCTTTCATCATATACATAGCAAACCGTGGGTGGCAAGAAAAAGCCTTGAAAACAGTGTGCCCCTCTTAAAGTACTTGTACAACTACAACCATCCACGACAGCTAATAGACAAAAATCAAACTTGGAGGTGCAATTTACACTCATGATGCTAAGTGTTGCTTCTTTGTAATTTAACACCCGTTACTAATCTACATAACTTTTAACAAGATCACCAAAAGAAGCAGCATAAAATATTCCCAATTAACACAAAACCTTATTCACAATTATTTACTATTATGTGTACAACCCCAATTCCAGTGAAGTTGGGAGGTGTGTAAAATGTAAAGAAAAACAGAATGCAATGATTTGTAAATCCTCTTCAATCTATATTCAACTGAATACACCACAAAGACAAGATATTTAATGTTCAAACTGATGAACTTTATTGTTTTTGTGCAAATATTTGCTCATTTTGAAATGGATACCTGCAACACATTTCAAAAAAGCTGGGACAGTGGTATGTTTACCACTGTGTTACCTCACCTTTCCTTCTAACAACACTCAATAAGCGTACCAGGAGCCCTTACGATCCTGTTCCTGCATCAGAGTGAACTCCTCGCACTGAGTGCTACTGCTCAATGAAGCCATCTCTGTGCCCACCCCAACACAAAAAGACACACAAACACTTCAGAATGTATTTTCCAAGAATGTGTCTTGGAAAAAAATGAAAAATGGACGGGTGTCTTATATTCAGGACCATCATATCCAGGGTAATATGGTATATTTGGGTTATTTATTTCAGAATTGTTTGTAATAACTTTATTCTTGGAATCTGATTTTTCGTCAAAATGTTGCAACAGCTATGTGTTTCCAAATGTGAACCCCCCCAACCCACCTCCCACCACCACCACCCAACTAATTCTCTGTCGTAGCATCTTGTGTTTCAGAATCAGTTTTCACTAATAAAGTGGGAAGCTTATATTTTGGTTATCTTGACCCTTAAATGATCCCAACAGCTCCCATGCATCCATGAATTGCAGATGAACCATTTATGTGTTTATCATTTCAAAGAAGGCAGTAATTTCTATTCACTGCTACAGCGTACGAGCGCAATGGGTCTTCCTGTGATAGCCTATTGACCTGTGCTTAATCTCTGACCTACAATTTCTGACCAAGAGTGGCAGGATCAGGCCGATAGGAAAGACAGATTGACACTAATGAGACAGCGGTTTCAGCAAGATGAACGAGCTGAGTTGAACAATCCAATGCTGTATCCCAGTAACTCCTGTATCAGAAAAAGCTGTGCACACATGCAAAGTAAAAGCACAGATTAACACATGCATGTACACACTGTGGAGCAGTAAATGTGCACAGAGAAGAAACTTTGCACAATATCCGGTCAAGCTACTGTATCCTTATTATCCTTACGTTCATGAATTCCTACAGAGTTTGAGTCTCAGCATACGTTTTCCATGCCAGAGTGGAGAGTCTGTAAAATGAGTAATGAATGAGGCAGGAAACTATGCTGGATTCAGTACATGCAACCCATCCAGATCCATTCTAAACTATTCAGGACTATTCCCAGATTACACAGTTACACAGAGCACATGCAATCAAAAGTAACCACATACATTATCTATTGCTGCTTCTTTTTCACACATGCATGCACACACACATACCGTACCTCTCGGTTGGCAGTGCAGAACTGCTCATTTGGGTGCGCATGCACACCATGCCAATCCATAAATCAGATGATAATTGAGTAGCACTGTGCCAGTAATAAATGGAGCAGTATAAACAGCCAGTGTCTGGGATGGATAACACTACCTCCCACTGATACACTGCTGGCTGCCTGCCTGGCAAACTCAAGCACGCACACTTACTCGTACACAAACGCATGTGCATGTGCACCCGTGTGCATTGCAATAGCTGCATGAAATGACAGAAATAATACCACTTATCTGTTGGGCTCACAGATAAGTGAGAACACCAGGATACGACATGAAGAAATGAGCACACAACACCATAAAGCACAGAACCAACATATGTTAGATCTCTTGTTGTGTTTTTGCAGTGGCAGGATGGAGGACCGCAACTGTTTGCGCTAAATGCATTGTATATTTATTGGCCCACTAAGACGCTCAAATCATACTGGAAATCCAAAAAAGTTCCCAATTTTATGCCCAACAAATGTTTAAAAGCAACCAAACAGTCACAGTATGATGTCATCTATAATGGGCATGGATAGTGTTAGTTATATTTTTCATGGTGTGTGTCATAACCACACTGAGCATCTACTCACCCAGGTCTGCGGATATTAATACACAAAAACAAATAAGACATTTTGAGAAATGATTAGCATCAACACAGATCACAGCCTGCATTTATAGAGTGCAATGACATCAAGCAAAAAGCATGACAGTGTGGAAGTGGCTTCAAGAGTAGGGAGGACAGTTTATGTCTCATGGACTACGGCTTTATAAATACAGCACTTTGGAACAAATCAAGATTGTGCACAGATCTGGACACTTGGAAGGACAGTGCTCTCTCAGGATACCCAGGTGGAATCTTTTGAAGGATACAAATGGATCATCAACCCTCACCTCTCAAGATCAGAAATTTTCTTCTCCTTGCAGGATCTGTCCATCTCAGCTTCCCTCAGAGCTGCCATCAGCCTCTCCACCTCAGCTTGGGACTTCCCAGATTCATCTCTGTAGCGAGCCAATTCCTGCTCCAGGAGCCTCAGGCGGTCTGTGATGTCTGGACACTTCCATACTGCGTCTTCAAGATTTTGCTTCTTTGGAGGAAACATGGTACACAAAGAAGGACATCGATATTGCGTATTAGCTAATAATGTTTAATAGATGATATTGTGCAAAATCCATTTTAGTGAACACTTAAGGGCCATATGTTGATGATCTCAGGAGCACGGTCTGAAGCACATAACACTAATGGATTTGAGCCATATCCAACTCCACAATGCTAGTTACAAGGCACAAGGCAAAAAGGGGTCCCATAATTCCGCATTTGTGCATGTGGAAACTCTCTTGCTATAACCAAAATTAAGTTCTGAAACTACTAGTTTTACTATTTTTGTGACATATGCCACACAACCCCATATCTGGACTCCTGCTTTCTCGATGGGATAATCTATTCATTAATTTTCTATAGCCGCTAATTCCAATTAAGGGTCACATGGGACCTGGAGTCGATCCCAGCAGTGATTGGGCAGCATCCTGAACAGGCCACCTGTCTATCGTAGGGTTAGCAAATCTGTGCTCTGTGAAAAACATCAGGTTATAATCAGACAAAAATTCAGGCCAAAATGTATGAAAAGTAATGCACACAGCCTTGTACATACTTCACATGTTCATACTGGGATGATATCACCATAAGCAAGATGGCAGATGTTCTGACTGATAAATAGGCAAAAATTCATATTGTTATTATTAATATGGATATGTCATAGACATGAACGAGAGACGCTCTTCAGCATCTCACCATGTCATTTAGGTCCTTCAGAATTTTTTGAGCAAATCCTTCATGGCAGCATTAGCATGGTTAAAACCTTTCAGCTCCACTCACCCAGACCCCCCCCCCCCCCCACCACCACCACCTTTTTCAGCATTTTTCTTTTTTTGCCTTTCAGCTTCTGGGGGGTTCCACCCCTGGAACATGGCATACTAGTATTTGATTGGTAGACTCAACTGAAAGGTTTTCTGATTAGGTAACTTATCTGTGCGCAACATGTCAAAGTGAGGTGAAACAGTAAATTTTTAAATTTTATTTATTTGCGTTTACGGTTATTCAGTTTAATTGTTGTTTCAGGTCAATTAAATTGTGTGTGCAAACAGAATGTATGCACGTCATGAACCTGCCTATGCAAAGCACACCTGAAGATTGCCCTGTATAAATTATGTCCCTTCAGCTTCTCCTTTTTCACCTGAGATGGATCTGCACATTGATTTGGTAAAAGTTTTCCCCTGGATGGTCTTGAACCGGATACCTTCTGCAGATCTACCAGGACTCTTCTGGCTATCAAAACTGACTGCTCTGGGAAGGAGGGCCTTAGTCAGGGAAGTGACCAAAAACCTGATGGACACTCTGTCAGAGCTCCAGCATTTCTCTGTAAAGAGAGGAGAACCTTCCAGAAGGGCAACCATCTCTGCAGCAATCCACCATTCAGGCCTGTATGGTAGAGTGGCCAGACGGAAGCCACTCCTTAGTAAAAGGCACAAGGTAGCTTGCCTGGAGTTTACAAAAAGGCACCTGAAGGACTCTCAGACCATGAGAAACAAAATTCTCTGGTCTGATGAGACAAAGATTGAACTCTTTAGCATAAAAGTCAGATGTCATGTTTGGAGGAAACCAGACACCATCCCTACAGTGAATGATGGAGGCAGCATCATGCTGTGGGGATGTTGTTTAGTCGCAGGAACTGGGGGACTAGTCAGGATTGAAGGAAAAATGAATGCAGCAATATACAGAGACATCCTGGATGAAAACCTTCTCCAGAATGCTCTTGACCTCAGACTGGGGCAACAATTTATCTTTCAGAAGAACAACTGCTCAGGTAAGATATCAAAGGAGTGACTTCAGGACAACTCTGTGAATGTCCTTGAGTGGCCCAGCCAGAGCCCAGAACTGAATCCAATTGAACATCTCTGCAGAGGTCTGAAAATGGCTGTGCACCAATGCTCCGTATCCACCCTGATGGAGGTTGAGAGGTGCCGCAAAGAGGAATGGGGAAAACATCCCAAAGATAGGTGCACCAAGCTTGTGGCATCATATTCAAGAAGACTTGAGGCTGTAACTGCTGCCAAAGTAGCATCAACAAAGTATTGAGCTAAGGGTGTAAATACGAGGGCTGTCCGTAAAGTATAGGTCCTTTTTATTTTTTTCAAAAATTATATGGATTTCATTCATATGTTTTTACGTCAGACATGCTTGAACCCTCGTGCGCATGCGTGAGTTTTTCCACGCCTGTCGGTGACGTCATTCACCTGTGAGCACTCCTTGTGGGAGGAGTCGTCCAGCCCCTCGTCGGAATTCCTTTGTCTGAGAAGTTGCTGAGAGACTGGCGCTTTGTTTGATCAAAATTTTTTCTAAACCTGTGAGACACATCGAAGTGGACATGGTTCGAAAAATTAAGCTGGTTTTCAGTGAAAATTTTAACAGCTGATGAGAGATTTTGAGGTGATTCTGTCGCTTTAAGGACTTCCCACGGTGCGAGACGTCATGCAGCGCTCTCAGGCAGCGTCATCAGCCTGTTTCAAGCTTAAAACCTCCACATTTCAGGCTCTGTTGATCCAGGACGTCGTGAGAGAACAGAGAAGTTTCAGAAGAAGTCGGTTTCAGCATTTTATCCGGATATTCCACTGTTAAAGGAGATTTTTTTAATGAAAGACGTGCGGGCGGATTGCAGCATCGGCTCGCAGCCGCAGCGACGCTCCGTCACAGGAAAAACACCTCTGCTGGAAGCCTTGAGGACAAGTTGGAACATCTCCAGCTGATAAACAATTTCTCATATACTCACTCCACTGAAAGCCATCAAAAGCCAACTGGATTTTAACAAATGGTTATCAACACGGAGGTGTTGTTCCTGTGCCGCCGCGCTGCGTCGGCTGCGTCCCGACGCGCGGACCCGTCCGCACGTCTTTCATTAAAAAAATCTCCTTTAACAGTGGAATATCCGGATAAAATGCTGAAACTGACTTCTTCTGAAACGTCTCTGTTCTCTCACGACGTCCTGGATCAATAGAGCCTGAAATGTGGAGGTTTTAAGCTTGAAACAGGCTGATGATGCTGCCTGAGAGCGCAGCGCGACGTCTCGCACCGTGAAAAGTCCTTAAAGCGACAGAATCACCTCAAAATCTCTCATCAGCTGTTAAAATTTTCACTGAAAACCAGCTTAATTTTTCGAACCATGTCCACTTCGATGTGTCTCACAGGTTTAGAAAAAATTTTGATCAAACAAAGCGCCAGTCTCTCAGCAACTTCTCAGACAAAGGAATTCCGACGAGGGGCTGGACGACTCCTCCCACAAGGAGTGCTCACAGGCGAATGACGTCACCGACAGGCGTGGA
Organism: Thalassophryne amazonica; assembly: GCF_902500255.1. Taxonomy (NCBI): domain Eukaryota; kingdom Metazoa; phylum Chordata; class Actinopteri; order Batrachoidiformes; family Batrachoididae; genus Thalassophryne; species Thalassophryne amazonica. Next base: position 77,724,767 of record NC_047108.1, read on the forward strand.
AAAACTCACGCATGCGCACGAGGGTTCAAGCATGTCTGACGTAAAAACATATGAATGAAATCCATATAGTTTTTGAAAAAAATAAAAAGGACCTATACTTTACGGACAGCCCTCGTACTTATGTACACGTGACTTCTATGTTTTTTTTATTTTTAAGAAATGTGCAAAAATAAAAAAATAAAAATAAAACTTTTTTCATATTGTCATTATGGGGTGTTGTGAATAGAATTTTATGGAAAAAATAAATAAATTTTCTCCAATTTGGAATAAGGCTGTGACATTAAATGTGGAAAAAGTGAAGCGCTGTGAATGCTTTCTGGATGCACTAAAAATGCAACTTCATTTGCTATGTGCTTTGAATTGGTGAAAGATAAGATCCAAAGAAAAGCAGCAATGTAATTCAGTTCAGTTATTTAGAATCTTGAAAATTAGTTTTTAGTGTGAATAACCTCAGTGTCATGGGGCTTTTTTAACTTTACTTTTGATGTTTGTCTTTAAAACACTTGTTCTGAATTATTAAACATTCACAATTGCACAGGGTCATCATCCTGCACTGGTGGACTTTAAACACAAAGTTAATGTAAAACCATCCTGAATTTGTGGTTAGGGTCACGATTTAGCTGAAGCAGAACCAATCTCATCCACTCTTATCTCATCATCACCTCATGCCTTTTTTGCCTCCTCCTCTGTGGCTCTGTTTTTATCATTTGCCTCCCGAGGGCATCCTTCACGTAGACTAAAGTTTAGTCATTACCATTGTATAATTATTGTCTCTTTGGCTGTCAGTTTATGAGCCCACCAAACATCTCAATTTTTTTTTCTAAATCTTGGACGAAAAACAGATATGCTGGTGAATTATTTGTACTCTGAGAATAATATCCTGGAGGAAGTTTGCAACCTAGAATTATCTTTTGCACTATTTTTCACTTTTCACTTGTTTTGTGCATCTCTTTGTGTAGTGTTTTTATGAGGACTTGTTGAGACAGTTGAGACCAATCATTTAAAAATCATAATGTAAATGCACATATATGTGTACACTTACTCACCAATTTATTACCTGGTGTAGATATTATAAGTCTAAGCCTCCATATGTAGTTCTGGTTCAGTTTATCATTAGAAAAAAACAAGTAGTGTCTGTTAACTATTACAACTAGCCAATCTGCTTGCCAATTATAGCAAACCCATCAGATAAACAAAATGCACAAGTTGGCCCGTGCATATTTGCAGATACAGCCGTAGGCATAGCATATGGAGTGCAACTCAGTGATTAAGGGTCTTACTGCTTGCACTACAGGCATGCATGACTAGGTGGCTTAGCAGGAACACATCTGTAAATGTTAAAATGTAACATCCGCTTAAAATGTCAATGTTACCTTTATGCTAGATGACGACCTTGGTTCTGTGAGTACTATTCACATGTTTGTGTGGTTGAATGTATCCCTCTGCATCACCATGTTTATATCTATGATAAGCATTTGAATAATGTGTCTGCAGTACATACGTATACCTGCATGCAATCTTGTAGAACACACTAAGAAAGCCTGCACGTGTATGCACACGTGACTGTGCTATTTGATCCTGTGCAAAGCAGGGAGCACTTCACCCTGTAGAATTAACTGTTCAGTCAATATATACTTTGTCGTCACGGCACGCACCTCCACACTGAGCTCCACACACATCAAGGCAAATCTCAGCTGGAACAAAATGCATTAGGTTTAAGTGGCTCTGAGTTTGTTATGGTCTTTCAGCAGAGAACACAGAGAGGAAGAAAGTCAGGGCTGAGAGGGATGGTGAGCCCAACAGGAATTTGTGATATTATGACAAGTAGGGGAAAGCCAGTAAAGATACAATTACATATATGGCCATTGATATCACTATTAGCATTCCTACAAATTTCTCAGAAGTGTAAATATTGCAAATAAGTAAAAGATGTGTGGCCAGTAGGGCCCGCACTGAGATACACAACTCCTGCTCAAAGACAACTCAGGAACTGAAAGGCTAAGTTTGAGAAAAGAAACAGTTCAGTATTTTTCACTTATAAAACAACTTATCAATGTGAATGGAAAATAAATACAGCAAAACGCACCTAAACCGTCATCATATAAACCAGATATTCACACTCACTGGATAAAAGCACAAGCCCCAATGCTTTTGTATGGTTTTCCATGTAATAAACAGCATATATAATGGATTTTGTATAACGGATTTTCAGTCACACTGGACAAAATGTCCCGTCTGATCGCAATGCATTTCCATTAAAAACTCCTCACATATACCAGACAGAGCAGTCTGGATGTGCCCAGTAACAGAGGTATGAAATGAAGTTCAGCACTGACACTCGCCGATTTGAGGAAAGCGGTGCTCAGATACGGCACCTAAACGAGGCCTTTAGTCAAGTCCAGTGATTATTAACAAAATGCTGCTTGCTGCCTCCACTGTAATATGGTCTTAAGTTTCACATACATCCACGAACCAAACCATTTTAGATCACACCCCTCTGCATGGCTGCAAACCATTCCCGTAGCCTGACGTGCACCTGCTAAAAGACTGAGACCACAAGGGCTGTGATTTGTCACTTTTACCTTTACACTCCTTCCTCTCCCATCATTTTTAAAAATTTTTTTGCAGTGCACACGCCAATTACATTCTGATCATGGATCAAATACATTTGGCAGAAAAGTCTGCAATCTTCACAACAGTGAGTCAGAAAAACATGCTCAAATGACCTGCAATTCATGGAGAAAATTACACATACTGTATTGTTGGTTTAGAGGTTGATGATTGTATAAAGAAGTGGAGTTCACCGAGGGACAAATTAATCCAGAAAACCCCTCTGTTCCTGCAGTAAATGGCATAAAGACACGATGGAGAACTTTAAAAGGGTCACGCACACATCAACATCACTGCATGGCCATGGGTTACAGAGCTGCAGAAGCATAAATGAGACTAAATGTAGTCCTTTTAATGCACATAATGCACAGCGCTTGTTTAGGGCAGGTGTTTATTTTTTCAGACGAAGTTCTGACCCGGTCATTAAATGAGGCAGGTCCCTATTCAAAGTCAGGCTTTTAATCAAGGAAACATATAAGCCTAATTGGTGCTGCTGGGGATTCTCCATAAATCATTCATTGCCTCCTGGGTGTAACTAATCTGTTACATACATTAACAGATTTTGTCTGTTTTATACATATAATGGATTTTGTCCATTTTATACATATAACGGATTTTGCCCATTTTATACATATAACAGATTTCAATTATAACGGACAAAATTCGCTTGTCCACCTGAATCCATTATGTGCGAGTTTTACTGTAGAATTAAAACAATCCACACATTTTCCTCTCATTCTCTACACCACAGCCATTGGAGTTTACCTATACTGCATATTTTCCTCCTCATCTGCTCCACTAGCAGCTAATTAAGGTTTGTTCAGACAATAAAGAACTGGCAGACACCAGAGTTGACTAATCATGTGTGGGAGACAAGACTGCGGTTTGACTCAAGAAGCCCAAACTGTCTTTTGGGAAAGGCTCAAAAGTCACTTAAGGTGTGGTCCCGCTTTTCTGAAACTCTGTCTGAAAAGGTCACCGCTGTCCCAGGCCTACTCTACTCTTTCTCTCTTTGAAGAGGCAGTGTTTAGCTTCAGAAGTCCTTTATTAACTTTGGCATCAACAAATACTGTTTTATGGGAAGAGGATGAGGATGCAGTGAAGTCAATAGAATGTTGAGGTCAAGATGAAAAGCTCCACTTACAGCTTCACTGACTCAGTTGTACATCTGCAGACAGTGAGCGGATCATTTTGTGTACAAGACCTAATACAAACACAAGCTCTACATCTGCTTCAGAGGTTTAGAGTTCATCTCAGCACTGCTATTTAAAGTTTTAATTCTACATGTTTTGGGGAAAGTCGTAATTAACAGCAACTCCTGGATAAATGGAAACATTAAGCTTATTATTGGAATAATGTGTTCTCCTCCCAGAAAGTTAATTTAAAAAAAGGGAATGTGGGAATAAACTGTTGTGCAGTGGCTCGTAAAAGAAAAGTTGGGGTTGGGATAGTGGTGTAGTAATAATCCAAACAGGGACTGTTTTGGACATGGACTGATCGCCAATGCAAGGCAGCTTTGTTATTATGAACAGTGACAAATCTACACCATGGGAGGACCACAGAAGGTAGACATTATTGCTCCACCAGTGGAGGTGAGTTTCTGGTAGTTACAGTGCCTGGTTTGTCGTCACTTTTGCTTTTTAGTTGATTTCATTAGAGACTTACTATGGTTCAGTGAGTTGTCAAATAACCCACAGTAAGTGTTTGGAGTTCCTGCCCATATGCAGAGCAAGTGACTGTGGTATAGGAACTAAACTATCCAAATACAGATCAGGATTCAATATCAGGTACCTGCCCACCTTCTTGGATAAAAAACCTAATCTGCATTGCCTCAGTTCATCAAGTCATTAACTGGTTATTTGCCTTGGCTGAGAAAGCAGCCTGTGATGGAGTAGATGTAGACTATCATCTGTTTTATGCTGTTATCTGGGGATAAGTATTGACCCAATGAGCCTCTTGTCCAAGGACTGCTCAAGAGGCTTTGACAAGGCAATAAATGCCATGTTGCACATGGTGCACAACATTTTGCATTGAAGCTACTCACCAGAGAGGAGCAGAAGAAATGCAATGTTCACAGCTTCCTGTCTGCACAGATGGAACTGAAGAGACAACTCACATTGCATCATGTCTCAGTGTGGCTTTTCTAAACTGGGATATCTGAAATCTACGCGGGAGCTTTTTGAACTCCAGAACTTGCTTGTGGGCCATAATATTAGAGATGCATCAGGATTGGGGTGAATACTGGGACTCTGCCCTTCACTTCCCTGTAGTCTTTTTAGCCATTAGACATTGTGACAACTGGACTCCAAGTGTATTCAGTTACTTTGCTACAAGATTTCTGTTGTAGTAGGTCTAAAAGGATAGCTGCACAAAGTTTCTTCTGATAAACAAAACATGCTTGGTGGAGTTTTTCCTTACCATTTTTACCAATGCGCTTACTCATGAGATGGGGAAAGTTTAAATTTTGCTAATGTGTAGTGCCTTGTGGCAACTTACATTGTGATTAAGCACTGTATAATGAAAGTGAATTGAGCAGAAGCTTCTACCATCAACTGCAAACTATCTGAGTATCCCCCTCGAACTGCCACCTTATTGTGGTGGGGGAGTTTGTGTACCCGGATAATCTAAGGAGCTATGTTGTCTTTGTGTCCCTGGTAGGGTTTCCCAAGGCAAACAGGTCCTAGGTGATGGATCAGACTAAGGGCAGTTCAGAAGCTCCCATGACCAGTACAAAATCAAGGACCGAGACGTCACCCGGTATGGCGGAGCTGGGGCCCCACCTTGGAGCCAGGCCTGAGGTTGGGGCTCACGCGCGAGCAGCTGGTGGTCGGGCCTTAGTTCACGGGGCCCAGCCGGGCTCAGCCCAAAAAAGCGACATGGGCCTGCCCTCCTGTGGGTTCACGACCTGCAGAGGGGGCCATGGGGGTCAAGTGCAGAGAGGACTGGGTGGCAGTCAAGGGCTGGAGAGGGGCTGGACACTCCACTTTTCTGGCATTGCCCATGGGGAGAGGCGGAGAGCTGGGGTAGCATTGCTTATTGCTCCCCAGCTTAGTCGCCATGTGTTGGAGTTCACCCAGGTGAACGAGAGGGTCGCGTCCCTATACCTTCGGGTCGGGGACAGGTCTCTCACTTTTGTCTTGGCCTACGGGCCAAGTGGCAGTGCAGAGTACCCAACCTTCTTGGAGTCCCTGGGAGGGGTACTAGATCGTGCTCCGACTGGGGACTCCATTGTTATCCTGGGGGATTTGAACGCCCACATGGGCGGCGACAGTGAGACCTGGAGGGGATAATCGGGAAGCACGGACTCCCCGATCTGAACTCGAGTGGTGTTCAGTTGTTGGACTTCTGTGCTAGTCACAGTTTGTCTATCACGAACACCATGTTTGAGCACAAGCGTGTCCATAAGTGCACGTGGCACCAGGACACCCTGAGCTGCAGGTCGATGATCGACTTTGTAGTTGTATCATCTGACCTTTGGCCACATGTCTCAGACACTCGGGTGAAGAGAGGGGCTGAGCTGTCGACCGATCACCACCTGGTGGTGAGTTGGATCCACTGGGAGGAGAGGAAGCCGGTCAGACCTGGCAGGCCCAAACATATTGTGAGGGTCTGCTGGGAATGATTGGCGGAACCCTGTGTCAGTGAGGTCTTCAACTACCAATTCTGGGAGAGCTTCTCCCAGATCCCGGGGGAGGTTGGAGACTTGGAGTCCGAGTGGACCATGTTCTCCACCTCCATTGTCGATGCGGCCACTTGTAGCTGTGGTCGCAGGGTCTCTGGTGCCTGTCGCGGCGGCAATCCCCGAACCCGGTGGTGGACGCCGGAAGTAAGGGATGCCATGAAGCTGAAGAAGGAGTACTACTTGTCTTTGTTGGTAAGTGGGACCCCGGAGGCAGCTGACAGGTACTGGCAGACCAAGCGTGCTGCAGCCCACATGGTTGAGGACGCAAAAACTCGGGTCTGGGAGGAGTTCAGGGAGGCCATGGAGGAGGACTATCGATCAGCCTCAAAGAAATTCTGGCAAACCGTCTGACGCCTCAGGAGGTGGAAGCAGCTCTCCACCGGCACTGCCTACGGTGCGGGTAGGGAGCTGTTGACTCTGACTGGAGATGTTGTTGGGCGGTGGAAGGAATACTTTGAGGATCTCCTCAATCCCGTCGTCACATCTTCTGAAGAGGAAGCAGACACTGGGGACTCAGAGGCGGACTCATCCATCACCCAGGCCAAAGTCGCCGAGGTGGTCAGAAAGCTCCTCGGTGGCAAGGCTCCTGGGGTGGATAAAATCCATCCTGAGTACAAAAAGTCTCTGGATGTTGTGGGACTGTCTTGGCTGACACGCCTCTGCAACATCACGTGGCGGTCGGGGACAGTGCCTCTGGATTGGCAGACCGGGGTGGTGATGCCTCTGTTTAAGAAAGGGGACCGGAGGGTGTGTTCCAACTACAGGGGGATTACACTCCTCAGCCTCCCCGGTAAGGTCTATTCCAGAGTACTGGAGAGGAGAATTCGACCGATCGTCGAACCTCGGATTCAGGAGGAGCATTTTGGTTTTCGTCCTGGTCGCGGCACCCTGGACCAGCTGTACACCCTCCATTGGGTGCTCGAGGGTTCATGGGAGTTCGCCCAACCAGTCCACATGTGCTTTGTGCATCTGGAGAAGACGTTCAACCATGTCCCTCGGGGCACCCTGTGGGGGGTGCTCCGGGAGTACGGGATCCGGGGTCCTTTGCTAAGGGCTATCCGATCCCTGTATGACCACAGCAGGAGCTTGGTTCGCATTGCCGATAGTAAGTCAAACCTGTTTCCAGTGCACGTTCGCCTCCACCGGGGCTGCCCTTTGTCACCGGTTCTGTTCATTACCTTTATGGACAGAATTTCTAGGCGCAGCCAGGGTGTAGAGGGGTCTGGTTTGGGAACCACAGAATCTCATCTCTGCTGTTTGCGGACGATGTGGTTCTGTTGGCTTTGTCAAATCAGGACCTTCACCATGCACTGGGGCAGTTTGCAGCTGAGTGTGAAGCATCCGGGATGAAAATCAGCACCTCCAAATCCGAGGCCATGGTTCTCGACCAGAAAAAGGTGCCTTGCCCTTTTCAGGTCGGTGGAGTGTCCTTGCCTCAAGTGGAGGAGTTTAAGTATCTCGGGGTCTTGTTCACAAGTGAGGGACGGATGGAGCGTGAGATTGACAGACGGATCGGTGCAGCGTCTGCAGTGATGCGGTCGCTGTATTGGACCGTCGTGGTGAAGAGAGAGCTGAATAGGGGGCAAAGTTCTCGATTTACCGATCGATCTACATTCCGACCCTCACCTATGGTCATGAGATTTGGCTCATGACCGAAAGAACGAGATCGCGAGTACAAGCAGCGGAGATGAGTTTCCTCTGCAGGGTGGCTGGGCAGTCCCTTAGAGATAGGGTGAGGAGCTCGGTCACTCGGGAGGAGCTCGGAGTCGAGCTGCTGCTCCTCCACATCGAAAGGAGCCAGCTGAGATGGCTTGGGCATCTTTTCTGGATGACGCTGGAGAGGTGTTCCGGGCACGTCCCATTGGGAGAAGGCCCCGGGGAAGACCCAGGACACGGTGGAGGGACTAAGTCTCTCGGCTGGCTTGGGAATGTCTCGGGGTTCTCCCGGAGGAGCTGGGGAGGTGTGTGTGCATCGAGAGGTCTAGGTGGCTTTGCTTGAGCTGCTGCCCCCACAACCTGACTCCGGATAAAGCGGAAGAAAATGGATGGATGGATGGATGGATGGAATTGAGCAGAAGCTTCTACCATCAACTGCAAACTATCTGAGTGTGTTTTAACACAGAACAGAAGAGACCTGGGTTCAGATACCGCTCATGTTACATCTGTGTATCCTTGTGCAAGGCACATAATCTGCATTGTTTCAGTCCACCCAGCTGTTAAATGGGTACCAACCTTAGCTGGGAAGTAACCTATGATGGCCTGGCATCCCATCCGGGGGAGTTGTGAACTCTCATCTGCTTCACGACACAGAAACCGCTTAAAAATACTTACTTTTACTTCATGAAAAGTAAAGCCCAGGTTACACATAGACGGTTTTGTCGGCGGGTAGTACGTAGACCAAAGTTCGCGGTAGTTCCGGCTGTTTTCGTGGTGGAAAGGGGCGGACCATTTCACCAGTGTTTTGAGCGCCATACTAGCCACAAATACGCGGATAAAACACCACTAAATCCGCCGAATAAAGCGGCGTTTTGACACCGTAGCATCCGGCACACATCAGGCAACGGGGGTTAATACCCAGTTCTATCCTTTACAATCGCAGGTTAAGACGCGCGTGAGAACAGCGGTGTTCTGCTGCCGCCGATAATGCCCTGTGTACCGCTGGATTTATCCAGGCAAATCCTGCGTTACTCCAGGAACTTTTGCATATAGGCACCGCCCCCAGAGTATAATAGGCTGAAGCAGCTGTCACTGCAGGGGGAGGGAGCTCAATCTCAGCCTTTTCTTTTCCTCTCCTTTTCCCCTCCTCAACGTGTTGCTCGTCTCCACCACAGGCCTCTCCTCTGCTTCTGAACCAGACCTCTTGGTAAGTCCTTGCCACTGCCAATTTTCTTTTAGGAGGCATACTGGAGCTTCTCTGCAAAAATATCTGTAGCTGGCTGTGAGTGAGAGGCCTGCATGCAGCGCGCTAGCGTTTTTATACTGACCACCGCCTATCGGCCGTTTGAAACACTGTTAACCGGGAGGTGGTGTTTAGAACGGCGTGCTGTCTGCTAGCGCCGCCGTTTTGTCTTCCTCTGTCACCGGTTAAAACGCCTTTGAGGACGCCAATGTGTGCGCTATCGCCGTTTTACATGCCGTTGGTTAGGGATACAACGCTGGCAGCCAATTACGGTGGTGTAAATTGCGGCACTACAGGAAGGGGCAGGATGAAACGGCGATTAAAAAGTATCAAACGCCGTTGTTCGCGTTGTCTCCGTCGTCACGTGAATTCTCAGGGAGCGCTCCCGGAATTATTCGACATGTTGAATAATTTTTTCGACGATTCCCGGTAAAGCCGGAACAAAGCCACGCCCCCTAGTGCCGGCGTTAACAACGGCGTGTGATCCTTAAGACGGCCAAAAACTCTTCCCGGACGCTTCTGGGAGCTCTTACCGTCTATGTGTAAACGGGGCTTAAAGCATGACATTTCATTCATATTCTGATGGATTTCCTCATGCATGCACAACTGGCATTTCACATTTTACATTCAGATATGGGCATAAGGAATCTGGATACAGTTACTTAACAATGGTAATAATAATAACAATAATAATAATCTATTATAATAGCCAAGTGGCCTGTGCATGCATCGTGCATGTGGCATCGATCATGGAGAACCAGGAAAGAGCTGACATTTGCCATTTGGTATGCTTAATTATTTTGGGTGGATATTGGGTCAAGGATGAAATCTGCAACAACAGAAAGCTAATAGGACAAATATTTTTGGAAAAAATAGCAATTTTAGGGAACCACTAAACAATCAACATTGTGCTGCAATGCACCATGGGAGGTTGTAGTTTAACAGTGTTGTTGGTGTTATTGATTTGTTGTGTTTATGTACTTCAATTGCTTTAGTCAGTTTAGTTAAGTGTCATGTTGTCGTTATCGTGAGTGAGTTAAGAGTCATGTTGCTGGCACCATGACTGAAAAGTGTATTGCGTTTGATGTCTTCCACCACCGTCTCTGTGCATGTCTGAAAAGAGAAGCACCTACTTGCGGCAGAATGCTGAAAAGACAAAAAGCTCTATGTGCATGTATGTAAATTTGATCACAAAGAAACTGGGGAGAGCTGACATTTGCCATTTGGTATGCTTATGTATTTTGGGCCAAGGATGAATGCTGCAAAAATGGAAAGTTGAGAGGACTAACATTTTTTGAGAAGCTATGGATATTAATAAACAACACTGTGGGCATTGCTAACTACATTCTGGACTCACACGCCATTCCAGCAGGGGGCGTTATATCATCTTTATATGAAAAGCAAGAGTGTGTGTGTGCGTGATTTTATTTAGTAAATTCAATGTAGGTACATAATATAAAAGTAAACACATTAAAAATACATGGATGACACAAGAAGCGAAAACACTTATTTCCATTGTGGTCCATTTAAAAATGAAATGACAAAATAGAAGTAATAATAAAAATAAAATAATACAAGCAAAGCACCGCAAAGCTCGCTCACGGTACAGGGAGTCCCAAACATGAAGTGCCAAATTTTGAGTCCACAGTGAAACAGGAAACGTCAAATGTCAAACACTTCCTGGATCAACACTTCCTGGATTGACAGACGAGATCCCATGGAATCTTGTGGGAACTCAGTGGCAAGATCACACTGAAACAGGAAGTGCCAAATTTTGAGTCCACAGAGAAACAGGAAATGTCAAAGGTTGAACACTTCCTGGCATGGGTGGAGCTAGAGCAGAGGCCAGGGTTGCTGACTGGACACAGATAATTGACATGTCACAGCACCACACGTCTGGTTGAGTGAGTCACACTGACTGATTCCTCCTGTCCAGTAGTTGGTGCTGTGCAGCAAAAAAACATTCTAATCCACCTTAGTAGAAGCAGAAAAATGTTTGCCTCAGATTTGAATTGAAAATGTCATTTGAACCATGGACCAATGACACCAAAGCTATATTGGTGAGCAAACAACCATATTTTATGCCAGAAATGAGGTCCAGGTTGTCAAAACAGGCATTTCTCCTTTAGTTTGGGTTGCCTTATATATGCTGTGTCTCCAGTGATTTTTAAATGAGCAGGCAGCTGCTGATTAAATAATCTCTTAATTTTGCTGTCTGAAGGACTTAAATTACCTCTTAATTTTGTTCTCTGAGTGACACAAAGATGATACATTTCACTTAAAAATACACATGCCACGGAGTGTTTCTCAACTGTACTCAAAAATATAGGAACATTTGGCATTTCACACATTTTAATTTATTTATGCCATTTCAAATACAAATAAATAAATAAATCTAAAGTTATCCTCCTTAAACTCAAACTGAATGCAAATGTCTACAACTTGATATAAATTAATTAAAAATATAAAATACAGCGTGCTGATGAAGTGGTGTAGAGGAGGATTTACTTAAAAGAAGAACTGAACATTCAGCTACAATTTGCCAGAAAGTACATCTGAGATGAAAGCCTAGATTTGATATTTTGGTGAAAGAAACTTTTGTATGTCTTCAGAATTTATCGAAATAAAGTCCAAGACATGTTCAGTGACCTGGAAATGTTCACGTTTCCATCCCCTGACTTATATGAAGAAAACTGGCAATAAAACTGATTATTATTTACAGGTATTAACAGGTTTTAGAGATATGCTTTCAGATTGAGTTTGAGGAAGATAATTTTATAAATTTTTATTATTTAAATTAAAAAAAAGAAAGAAAAGAAAAAGAAATTAAAATGTGTGAAATACCAAGTGTTCCACTACTTTTGGAGGGCACCGTATCCTAACCTTATGATGAGTGCAAAATTAGTGTGGTATTATTATTGTATTGTTTAATAAGAATGTTTAATTTTCACTGTTGCTGCACTTTGTGTGAAATCATCATCATATTGTATATCATATTGATATGACAATACTGAGATACGATAATTTGGCCATATTGTCCAGTCATACAGTCCTGAAAACTTTGAATATTAATTTACATTTACATAAAAAATGCTTAAAGTGGCAGGAGGTTAATAGGGCTGTAATGAGAAGCTGAAAGGTTTTAGCCATGCTCATGCTCCCAAGAACCATTTTACTGAAAAAAGTCTGACCATCGTAAATGACATGGTTTGATGGTGAGGAGCTTCCAGGCATGTGAGAGGCAAATAAAGAAAAAATGCTTAGAAAGGTGGGGGGGCAGAAGTTGACAGCTGTGGACAATCTTCCCAAACCTGTCCTTTATGAAAAGCTAAAAAATTGAAGCACACGTCAGTGGATAGAGGAAGTGGAAATGCTATCTGCAAGTAAAGCTGGAAGCCTTTACCAGTTGGAAGGGCTGTCCATCTGGGAAAAGTGAGACCGTTGTTCAATCCAGTCCTAAAACATTCTTTGTTAGGACCATTATTTAATTTATTTTTGCCTTTGAACATGGTTTCTTGGGGGAGATCTTACATGAAATTAGTTTCTCTCTACCATTTTTAATACAATGTGCTATGCAGGCGGTCACTAAAAACTTTCTCTTGAGAAACAAGGGGAGGAACAACAGCTTCCTATGCAAATCTCAGTTGATGTTCCTTTCCAATGCAAGTGTACTCAAAAAACTGACTCATTGGACTGGATTTCCATCTAATAAATATATGTAGTCCCAACTAATTTAAATTAAATTATCTTGCATGGATGTGCTTTTTTACTGGAGCTACATATATTTATTAGATGGAAATCCTGCACATAACTGAATTGAGTTCACTAAATGAGTCTTTTTTTTAGTGCCTCATCTTAGTCTCCCCAATTAATTGTTCATAGACATAAAGTCATTCTAGCAAGACAAAAGAACTCTCCAAAAAAAACCAGTACCAAAGACATCCAGTCATCACTGTAAGTCAGAATATTGTCCTCATCTCACAATTACAGAGAAATAAAGGAAGCACCAGGACCTGAAAGGCTTGAACTTCAGTTCTTCTGCGAAGATATTGGGACCATCAAGCACCTCTACCCATTAACCTCAGTCTTCCATAAGCTCTTCCAAGGCATCTCTCAATCTCTAAGGTTGAGCACCCACACTCAAAAAATGATTAACTGGATGAACTCAATACAGAAACGTGCAGGATTTCCATTGAATAAATAGCAGCCCCAACTCAAATAAAGCACATCCATGCAAGATAACTTTATTTAATTTAGTTGGGACTACATATATTTATTAGATGGAAATCCAATCCAATGAGTCAGTTTTTTGAGTGCAGAGAACTGAATGTCACTGCCAAAATAAGTGAATGTCTCAAGTTCAACACTTTCATTCTGGATTTTTGACTAAATCCTCTATCTCAGCCTTGATCCAGGACAATCTCAAACCCACATATCCCAATTCCTCAGTCAGCTTCTCAAGTGCTGTAATCAGGGTTTCCTTTGATTCTGCAGAGATAACAGCATAATCTGCAATATCAAGGCTAATAATAAACCTTTTCTCACCATGAAAAGCACGTTAGCCATTGGTTTCTACAACCCTATCCAACACGCAGACCAAGTAAGCACTGAACAGTGTGTGTACCGCACAAACTAAGTGTCAATGTTATTCACTCGTTTTCTATACCTGCTTATTCCAAATAAGGGTCACGAGGGAGCTACAGCCTATTCCAACAGTCACTGGGCAAGAGGCACGGTACACCCTGGACAGGCCACCAGCGTATCGCAGGGCAAGAACAAGAAGAGACTAGAACATATGGTGAATTGTCATTTTTGTTTTATTGCTGCTGTACTGTATTTGTAATGTTTGCTGAGTCATGGGTACAAGCATTTCCCGTGTGCAGCTCACGTGTATTGGTAACATACTGAACATGCATCCATTCATGCGAGACTGCACCAAACACTGGCTTTTGGCACTAACACGTGGATATTTGTGAAAGGACAGAAATATCGCAGTGATCAAGGCAAGCATGTCACATCAAATTGGACTTACTGAAAATCACAGCCTCCCAACTTCAGACACTCTACCACACAACAGGATGAAACACATCAACACCACTCAATAACACAAACAAAGGTGTTTTTGTGTTAGCGTGCCTGCACAGGCAAACACACAGAAACTCAAGAGCACAAACATGATCTATCTTTTCATAAACCATCCGTAAGTTTACATAACAGGTTTGATTACTGCTGCCGAGTGTAAAAAATAAAAACACTGCAACGATTCTCTCGGCATGCGACTCTGCACGCTGCAACACTGAGCTGCTGTGCCTTTCATGTGGTGCGGCGTCAACATTCAACAAGATATCATTTTACTGGAATGAGATGTGTGTATGCTTTTTATGAGTACAAAAGAAAACATTCTCATAAATTCTGGCAGGGTGAGAGTCTGTTCTGGCTTGTAAGCCTTGGAGAGGAAATAGAGAGAGAAAAACGAGAGCAAGGCCTCTAACTTGGCACCTGAGTAGAGATAGAAGGATATTTAAAGTCCATAAATCACTCTCTCTGTGTTCATCCCTTTATCCAGTAGGACAAAGTGCAGGCAAACCTTTTGCTAGAGAGTTTCTAATAATATTGTGGGTACTAACAGGGAGGCAAGGGAGAGGAATTATTATTACTGTAGATGTGAGCATTGTAAATATAGGGTCCAAGCAGCATATTAAAACCATTGCAGAAATTCTTTTAGTTCCTTTTATCCAATTAAAATAATTATAAAGTGTGATGATGGCTGTTTGAAGTATTAAAAAAAAATCTGACAAAGGTACATGTTGTCGTTTGCTTTTGATGTCAGTGAAATATAATTTGCACATTGAGCTTTTTTTTTTAGAGCTCGTCAAAGGTATGAGGTATGTGCAAATCTTTTATGATGAGGATAACGATGAAATATTGATGGCTATATGCCTGCAGTCCACATACCAGACAAGCAATCATCAGTGTGCACACACTGTTACACATTACACTTGTCAAGTTCGAAATATGGATAATTAAGTGCCTTGTCAGCATGCTTCATTTTCAATGTTCAGAGAAAAAAAGAATATGGTGAGCATTCTATGTTCTGTCAAGGGCTATGTTCTGAACCACTCGACATTACTGCTGTGCAATGATGCTTTAAGTTTGACGTCAACTAGTTACTGATCATGTATGCAATTATGACACGTGAATCTGCCACACCGAGAGTGGAAACGCCAGGTACACTTCTTCCCAGGCTGCATTCAGGCAGACAGAACATTCTCCAACTTTTGCAATAACCACTGCTGTGATTAGTCAGATATTTAAAATTGTCTGCCTACACGCATGCAGTCTAATCCTACAACACTTTGCAACACTTCCTGTTTAATGCACCCAGTGGCGCCTTGCAGTATGCATTGTCTGGCAAATGTGCTAGCAGGTAGCAATTAACATGGACTGACCGTGGAACGATCCGACAGTAGGCCGCACGTCACTAATAAGCATGTGTTTATGTGCCGTGTGTTTTCAACATGTGTGCACATCTATGATGTTTTAAAAATGGAAAACATCAGACAACATGGATAGCAGTATCTGTCATACGCTGGAGGATTACACTGCGACAACAACAGAGAAAAAAAGTGCAGGTTCAAGCATGGACTATATAGATGTTACTCAGGGCTGATGGTTGAACTGAAAAAGGAGAAGCTGTGAACATCAAAAAATTGGCCAGGACATTTTGTATTCTCTTTGGAAAAAAGTGAGGCTGGCAGACACGACAGTGTGGTTTTTGCTTGACTTTCATTTTCTCTTGTCCTGATATATCAATTTCTCTTCTTCTTTCACAGTTACTTGTAAATGAAAATTGCAATATATAAGTGTCGTGGTTGCTGTGTCTATGTAGCACAAAGCCCTATTTGTTTCTATCAAAGCTACAGATTGCTGCTGAAAGCATTTCGTTCTATTCGTAATGTCATCAGCGAAGAGTCAACATCATGACTTTGATGGCATAACCGTCATAACTGACTTTTAAAAATCTCAAGTCGTGCAATCTCTAGTTCTTTCACAGTGCAAACACAAGTTCCTTGACTTTCCTTGTTTCATTCCCCGTACTGACCTCTTCATCGGCCTTCTGGTTCTGGGTCTGCCCTGGGTTAATCGCCTGTGTTAGGGACAGTTTCTGGGGCTGCAGGGCAGCGAGTCTGTCCTTTAAGTTTTGATTCTCCTTCCTCATTTGCTCCAGTTCCTCCAGTCGGCCCCTGTCCTCCCTCTCTCGCTGTTCTCGTAGATTCTCAATAATTCTCTCCTAAGACAGTGAAGTTGAAAAAGAAAGAGGGAAGGATAATTTATTGAAGAGTATAAAACAGTAACATGGCAAAGGCTTTGTACTCTTAATCACATACTGTATAAAGCAGTTTAAAAAACAGTACTCCTCTTCCACCAGTATGCACAAGATTTTCAGCCATGAGTGAATCCAGTGAGGATTTGGAGCCTGTTTTGCAGTAAATGTTTTCACCAGTGTACTTTGAGGAGCAACGAAAAAAGCAAACTCATAATTTCCCATCATAAATAACAGAGTAATAAGTCACTCGATTGTCATGTAGATCAACAGCTAACAGCTCCTCACTGCCCAGCATCAAACCAAAACTGAATGCTCACATCATCATTTTCTCTATTGTCTAATCACATTTGACAGCGGGAGGACATGGGTTGTGAACATTGGCTGATGGCCAGGGTGCACCATGGGTAGAGGAGTATTTGCGATGTGTGTAGTTGCTGTGTGTTAATGTGTATGTGTGCGATCATGAAGACATTTATTCAAGCTCAGAGCACAGCTAAGCAACAAGGTTTTACAATGTGGCACCGCCACATGATTCGCATCTTTGAACCTGCATATAAGTGGACAAAGACACCCACCATCTAGACAACCACCATCTTGACCTAGAACCACTCATGGACACAGCTAATGTAAAAGGTAGCTCTGATAACCTCTAAACTGCAAACTGAACAGTTAATTGTGACAAAATGCCAAATCGATAAACCACAAGAAGTAGTGCTGTGGCTTACTGGTAAGTACTATTGCGTCACACTGAGAAAGACCCAAATTAGTTTTTGACCTACTCCTTTCTGTGAGGGGTCTGCATGTTCTTCCAGTGTTTGCATGGGTCTCCTCTGGGTGCTCTGGTTTTCTCCCACTTCCAAACACATGCAGGTTAGGTGAAATGGTGACTCTAAATTAACTGTAGGAGTGAGTGAGAATGTAAATGAGTTTGTCCATATGTGTCAGCCCTACAATAGACTGATGGACTGTCCAGCGTGTAGCCTGCTTCTCACCCAATGACTGCTGGGATAGGCTCCAACACCCTCACCCACTCCCATCTCTGTGACCCTTAACTGGAATAGGTGGGTTCAGAAAATGGATGGATGGATGGATGGATGGATGACTAGAACATTTGGCTGAGTTTGCTGCTAACTGCTAACTTTTATTATATGAATTTATCTTTGGCTACAGAGCTGACATTTCAAGATGTTGATATATGTATGGGGATTAAGAAATTTGGGGTTTAGGGCAAAAGAATAGGATGTGAAAATACAACTTGCCTCAATATCAATCAATCAATCAATCAACTTTTTTCTTATATAGCGCCAAATCACAACAAACAGTTGCCCCAAGGCGCTCCATATTGTAAGGCAAGGCCATACAATAATTATAAAAAACCCCAACGGTCAAAACGACCCCCTATGAGCAAGCACTTGGCAACAGTGGGAAGGAAAAACTCCCTTTTAACAGGAAGAAACCTCCAGCAGAACCAGGCTCAGGGAGGGGCAGTCTTCTGCTGAGACTGGTTGGGGCTGAGGGAAAAAACCAGGAAAAAGACATGCCGTGAAGGGGGGCAGAGATCGATCACTAATGATTAAATGCAGAGTGATGCATACGGAGCAAAAAGAGAAAGAAACAGTGCATCATGGGAACCCCCCCACAATCTACGTCTAAAGCAGCATAACCAAGGGATGGTCCAGGGTCACCCGATCCAGCCCTAACTATAAGCCTTAGCGAAAAGGAAAGTTTTAAGCCTAATCTTAAAAGTAGAGAGGGTATCTGTCTCCCTGATCTGAATTGGGAGCTGGTTCCACAGGAGAGGAGCCTGAAAGCTGAAGGCTCTGCCTCCCATTCTACTCTTACAAACTCTAGGAACTACAAGTAAGCCCGCAGCGAAGCGCTCTAATGGGGTAATATGGTACTATGAGGTCCGTAAGATAAGATGGGACCTGATTATTCAAAACCTTATAAGTAAGAAGAAGAATTTTAAATTCTATTCTAGAATTAACAGGAAGCAAATGAAGAGAGGCCAACACGGGTGAGATATGCTCTCTCCTGCTAGTCCCCGTCAGTACTCTAGCTGCAGCATTCTGAACCAACTGAAGGCTTTTTAGGGAACTTTTAGGACAACCTGATAATAATGAATTACAATAGTCCAGCCTAGAGGAAATAAATGCATGAATTAGTTTTTCAGCATCACTCTGAGACAAGACCTTTCTGATTTTAGAGATATTGCGTAAATGCAAAAAGGCAGTCCTACATATTTGTTTAATATGCGCTTTGAATGACATATCCTGATCAAAAACGACTCCAAGATTTCTCACAGTATTACTAGAGATCAGGGAAATGCCATCCAGAGTAACGATCTGGTTAGACACCATGCTTCTAAGATTTGTGGGGCCAAGTACAATAACTTCAGTTTTATCTGAGTTTAAAAGCAGGAAATTAGAGGTCATCCATGTCTTTATGTCTGTAAGACAATCCTGCAGTTTAGCTAATTGGTGTGTATCCTCTGGCTTCATGGATAGATAAAGCGTCTAATAATACTGCCTAAGGGAAGCATGTATAAAGTGAATAAAATTGGTCCTAGCACAGAACCTTGTGGAACTCCATAATTAACTTTAGTCCGTGAAGAAGATTCCCCATTTACATGAACAAACTGTAATCTATTAGACAAATATGATTCAAACCACCGCAGCGCAGTGCCTTTAATACCTATGACATGCTCTAATCTCTGTAATAAAATTTTATGGTCAACAGTATCAAAAGCAGCACTGAGGTCCAACAGAACAAGCACAGAGATAAGTCCACTGTCCGAAGCCATAAGAAGATCATTTGTAACCTTCACTAATGCTGTTTCTGTACTATGATGAATTCTAAAACCTGACTGAAACTCTTCAAATAGACCATTCCTCTGCAGGTGATCAGTTAGCTGTTTTACAACTACCCTCTCAAGAATCTTTGAGAGAAAAGGAAGGTTGGAAATTGGCCTATAATTAGCTAAGATAGCTGGGTCAAGTGATGGCTTTTTAAGTAATGGTTTAATTACTGCCACCTTAAAGGCCTGTGGTACATAACCAACTAACAAAGATAGATTGATCATATTTAAGATTGAAGCATTAAATAATGGTAGGACTTCCTTGAGCAGCCTGGCAGGAATGGGGTCCAATAAACATGCCGATGGTTTGGACGAAGCAACCAATGAAAATAACTCAGACAGAACAACCGGAGAGAAAGAGTCTAACCAAATACCGGCATCACTGAAAGCAGCCAAAGATAACGATACATCTTTGGGATGGTTATGAGTAATTTTTTCTCTAATAGTCAAAATTTTGTTAGCAAAGAAAGTCATGAAGTCATTACTAGTTAAAGTTAATGGAATACTCAGCTCAATAGAGCTCTGACTCTTTGTCAGCTTAGCTACAGTGCTGAAAAGAAACCTGAGGTTATTCTTATTTTCTTCACTTAGTGATGAGTAGAAAGATGTCCTAGCTTTATGGAGGGCTTTTTTATAGAGCAACAAACTCTTTTTCCAGGCTAAGTGAAGATCTTCTAAATTAGTGAGACGCCATTTCCTCTACAACTTACGGGTTATCTGCTTTAAGCTACGAGTTTGTGAGTTATACCACGGAGTCAGACACTTCTGATTTAAAGCTCTCTTTTTCAGAGGAGCTACAGCATCCAAAGTTGTCTTCAAAGAGGATGTAAAACTATTGACGAGATACTCTATCTCCCTTACAGAGTTTAGGTAGCTACTCTGCTCTGTGTTGGTATATGACATTAGAGAACATAACGAAGGAATCATATCCTTAAACCTAGTTACAGCGCTTTCTGAAAGACTTCTAGTGTAATGAAACTTATTCCCCACTGCAGGGTAGTCCATCAGGGTAAATGTAAATGTTATTAAAAAATGATCAGACAGAAGGGAGTTTTCAGGGAATACTGTTAAGTCTTCTATTTCCATACCATAAGTCAGAACAAGATCTAAGATATGATTAAAGTGGTGGGTGGACTCATTTACTTTTTGAGCAAAGCCGATAGAGTCTAATAATAGATTAAATGCAGTGTTGAGGCTGTCATTCTCAGCATCTGTGTGGATATTAAAATCGCCCACTATAATTATCTTATCTGAGCTAAGCACTAAGTCAGACAAAAGGTCTGAAAATTCACAGAGAAACTCACAGTAACGACCAGGTGGACGATAGATAATAACAAATAAAACTGGTTTTTGGGACTTCCAATTTGGATGGACAAGACTAAGAGACAAGCTTTCAAATGAATTAAAGCTCTGTCTAGGTTTTTGATTAATTAATAAGCTGGAATGGAAGATTGCTGCTAATCCTCCGCCACGGCCCGTGCTACGAGCATTCTGACAGTTAGTGTGACTCGGGGGTGTTGACTCATTTAAACTAACATATTCATCCTGCTGTAACCAGGTTTCTGTTAGGCAGAATAAATCAATACGTTGATCAATTATTATATCATTTACCAACAGGGACTTAGAAGAGAGAGACCTAATGTTTAATAGACCACATTTAACTGTTTTAGTCTGTGGTGCAATTGAAGGTGCTATATTATTTTTTCTTTTTGAATTTTTATGCTTAAATAGATTTTTGCTGGTTATTGGTGGTCTGGGAGCAGGCACCGTCTCTACGGGGATGGGGCAACGAGGGGATGGCAGGGGGAGAGAAGCTGCAGAGAGGTGTATAAGACCACAGCTCTGCCTCCTGGTCCCAACGCTGGACAGTCACAGTTTGGAGGATCCAAGAAAATTGGCCAGATTTCTAGAAATGAGAGCTGCTCCATCTAAAGTGGGATGGATGCCGTCTCTCCTAACAAGACCAGGTTTTCCCCAGAAGCTTTGCCAATTATCAATGAAGCCCACCTCATTTTTTGGACACCACTCAGACAGCCAGCAATTCAAGGAGAACATGCGGCTAAACATGTCACTCCCGGTCCGATTGGGGAGGGGCCCAGAGATAACAACAGAGTCCGACATTGTTTTTGCAAAGTTACACACCGATTTAATGTTAATTTTAGTGACCTCCGATTGGCGTAACCGAGTGTCATTACTGCCGATGTGAATTACAATCTTACCAAATTTACGCTTAGCCTTAGCCAGCAATTTCAAATGTCCTTCGATGTCGCCTGCTCTGGCCCCCGGAAGACAATTGACAATGGTTGCTGGTGTCGCTAACTTCACATTTCTCAAAACAGAGTCGCCAATAACCAGAGTTTGATCCTCGGCGAGTGTATCGTCGAGTGGGGAAAAACGGTTAGAGATGTGAACGGGTTGACGGTGTACACGGGGCTTCTGTTTAGGGCTACGCTTCCTCCTCACAGTCACCCAGTCAGCCTGCTTTCCCGACTGCCCGGGATCTGCCAGGGGGGAACTAGCGGCGGCTAAGCTACCTTGGTCCGCACCGACTACAGGGGCCTGGCTAGCTGTAGAATTTTCCACGGTGCGGAGCCGAGTCTCCAATTCGCCCAGCCTGGCCTCCAAAGCTACAAATAAGCTGCACTTATTACAAGTACCGTTACTGCTAAAGGAGGCCGAGGAATAACTAAACATTTCACACCCAGAGCAGAAAAGTGCGGGTGAGACAGGAGAAGCCGCCATGCTAAATCGGCTAAGAGCTAGTAGCTATGCAACCTAGCGGATTCCTAAAAACACACGAAGTGAATAATGTGTAAATAATTTAAAGGTGATTCAGCAGAAGGAGTGCCCCAATCAAGGCACCAAACAGGCCATGAAGCAGCACAGGCAACGCACGACAACAGCGAACGCACGACAACGGTGCTAAAATAAAATAAAAATCAACTAAACACGCTGTGGAGCAGCACAGATAACGCACGACAACAGTGCTAAAAGAGAAAAAAATAAAATAAAATAAAATAAAAAAAAATAAAAACGAAAGCGTTAGCAAGCTAGTTAGCTTGCCAACGCTGATGAAAGTTAGCTGATAAAAGTGCTCCGTCGCGATGTTTCGACCGTTAGAGGTCTTCCTTAGGCGTTGGAGCACAGTAAAAAAGTAAAAAAAAAGTAAAAAGGTAAAAAAGTCTTGAAAAAGACTGTTAATTCAAGTCCAAAGCAGCAGGTAGCAGTCTCTGTGTAAACAGTCCCAACAGAGAGCCAAAATTCTGATGCCAACACGTCAAGCACAGGATGCTTCAACAGGATGCAACAACAAAAAACCAGCAAAAAATGTGTCAGCTGTTGTCAAGGCGTTATGGTAATCAATATGAGGCTTATGTCTGACACATATAAAAACACACTTAGCAAAGACACATATACTATATCAAAAAATACACATACACACAAAGGCGATAAAGCAGGACGTAGGCACAATGCCCGACCCTGTTAATTAGAACCACAATGCTGTGGCCAGAAACAGGCTCCAAAAGCAGGTTTGTGACGGGGTGTGTGATTAGCAACACACACACACACTCACTCTTATAAACACATTGCACACACCCAAAGTTGACCACAAAGTCTGAAAAGCTCGCCAACATTCTCCTCATCACAGCACAATTATATGTAGGCTGCATGAGAAGTGGTTTCTGGGTAAACAGATGGGCCAATGCAAAAGGGATTTATGGTTTATTGTGCGATTATTCTATTCATTTCAAAGCCTGTCTGCAATAAAAAGAAAAATACATTTAGGTGATAAAAGATCATACTAAGTGGAAACATCTATATACTGTGCCAGTCCAAATGTGGCAACCAAAATGGAGCAAACATCCTTCAGCATTCTGCTGATTAACGCACTCATGTTTGTGATCACAAAGTAAATATGTTATGACTGAATGAGGCACCTGGGCCTTGTTATGGGCAAACCAGTTCGCAAGGGACAAATAGTCAAATTTGTATCCTCAGTCAAAAGGCAAACCTTTTCTCAGCAAAATATTGCCAACTGTGAAGTGACAGGGATGATTACCAACACCTCCAGATCTTAAACCACAGTACTCAGCTGGAAAACGTTGGATTGCAACCTGTGGTTTCGGAGGGAATTGCTACCCAATGTGAATATCAAGTAGTTTAAAGTCCTATTTGTAAGTACGCAGATGGAGGCTGTGTCCTCAGTAATGCTGGCTGGCACTGCTGTGAAGCGTTGTGGTGAAAAAGGTGAAGCTATAAATTTCCCAGATGATTTGCAAAACAACTTTCTCCTACTGTCTCAAAGATTGAGACTACAAGATACAAGCGACTGGAATAAGTTTTCAAGTCAGATGGCCTCACCTTTGAGAGAGGGTGAGGAGCATTAGTTCCAGGCAGGGTTTGGAATATAGCTCCTCCTATATGTAAAAAGGAACCAAATGATGCGTGTGTGGCATCTAATTAAAATGCCCCCTTCACATCTTCCTCTGCTGGGTTTCCAGGCATACACAACTGTCAAGAGGCACCTATGGTTTAATGTATACAATGTGGTCTGGAAACACTTTGTGATCCCCAAAAGGAATAAGAGGATGTGGCTGAGGAAAGAAATGTACAGACTCCTGAGCCTGTTACCATCATGAGCAGAATGTGGATAAGCAATGCAACAAGCATGGTGAGAGGACTGAGCCTTCACTTTGAATGACATCGGGTGCTCTTTGGTATCAAGGGAAAATGTACAATGTATGAAAAAGAAACTCTCCAAACAAAGTTGTTGTTGTCCATTCGGCTGCTCCCGTATTGTTCGGGGTCGCCGCAGCAGATACAACCAGATCCGTATCAGTATTTGGCACAGGTTTTACACCGGATGCCCTTCTTGACACAACTCCAGTTTTAACTGGAGGAACACCTGATGTTCCTAAGAGGTCCCCATTCCAAGTACTAACATCCTGCACTGCTTAGCTTCTGAGGTCTGACAGGATCAGGCTTACACAGAGCAGATCGGCTGCAAACTCTCCAAACAAAGAAACTCCTTAAATGAATATGTTAATATTATGATGAAAAGAAGCCGAAAAAAGGTTCAAAAAGTAAGCTGTGATAACTGTGATTTTTCAATAGATATTTTTCATCCTCTGTGATGTGATAATTATAGCAGATCATAATTTTAGCCTCAGTAGTAAGCTGCATTCATATACATCACTTAAAATCCATCTGTGTGTGAAAATCTTGTGTGTCTAATCAATGTGCAAAAATAGAAGGGGACGGCTTTCGCTTTTAGGCCTGTTCATCAAGAATCATGATGACATATCCCTCCAGTCCCCACAAATCAGTAAGATAAAGTCTCAGGGGATCACCCAAGTACATGGTTTAATTCAAACAAATTATTGCTCCACTTTGGTAAAACAAAGTGTTATGTGTCGACGCGGATTGAGGAGCGAACCTGCGTCAGACAGAACCCAGCGCTAAAAATAACCAGAAAGCGGTTCCAACAACAAAAACAATTTATTTTTCACCTGTGCCTAAATAAAATGTACAAAACCAAAACCAACGTCCTTCTGGAGGAGTGACTGTTGGCACGCTCTCCAGCGCCCGCAAGGAGAGAAGTCCGGCGCTCCTGGACCCACTACCACCAGACAAACACCCCCCAGGTGGACACGACAAACTGACTCTCTGTGAAGCAAAGAAGATGTGAGGTAAGTCAGCAGTTACAACAATGTCTTTCAAAAGACACACGCTATCAGCAACACATTCAGGTCTGTACTTTTTATCTTTATGCAAATGAGCAGCTTCTCACAACAAGTGGAGGATCACTTATCCTGCACGCCACAGCAGTGAGAAGCAAACTGCACAATTCTCATCACAATTCAAGTATACTGTGTAACAAAACACCAAGTTACTATCAACAATTAGTCAAATACTTAATTACCTTTAATGTGTGCTGACAGCATGTGTCCTCACCCTTCCTTGCTCCACGGGCTCGATGTGTCAAACCCAGGTGCGGTCCTCAGCGTCTCACAAACGAACATCACAAGGTAGAGTTCCCGGCAGTTCTGCTTGAATCACACATGCCTTAAAAGCAGAACGCCATCCAATTATCTGCTTCAGCTGAAAGTCTTTAAGGTTGCATGTGAGCACCAGTCACAGGTGCTTCACATGATGTTGATGACGGTGAGGATTCTTCAGCCAGCACCTTCTCCACAGACAAATCAGTTTCCATGCCACCTGAGGAGCAAAGAAAAGAAAAGAACACCAAAACATCCAGCCACACCCCCCAACACACAACACAAAGTATATCATATTTGGAAACAAGTCCAGGAATTTCTGCAGAAAGTTATCATTAAATGATATTGAAATTGAAATTCTAACTGATAGTAAATTTCTTGGTGTTGTTATTGATGATAAACTGAGCTGGAAAACACATTCATTTTGTTAAATCTAAAATGTCAAAAGCCATTCCAATTTTGCATAAAGCACAAGATTTCATTTCCCAACGCTCATTAACTATTTTATGTCATCCATTGCTCATTCCATATATGACCTATTGTATTGAGGTATGAGGAAATACATACAATACTAATCCAATATTTTTGTTACAAAAGAAAGCTGTAACAAATCATACTGCAAGCCAATGAATTTTTAACTTTATACATAATTTGTGTTGTGATGTAATCAACCAAGTCCCAGAATTTTAGAATATGTAAACAATGCTGTTTACAACTGCTGCCACAACATGTCCAGGATCTGTTTAAACTGAGGGACTCCAGTTATAATTTGAAAGGAACATTATTTTTGAGAAATTAAGGATCTGAACAGCCGCAAAAAGTCATTGTGTTTCTGTAACAGGTGTTAACATCTGGAATAACTGTCCTGACAATATTAAAGTACTTGGTTCTTTAGTAGGCTTTAAAAGACATTATAAGAATAATAAAATTGCTTGCTATAGTTTGAGACTGAGGCTTTTCGACTGTTGTTATTACTTTTGGGTGTGTGTGTTGTGGGCCATTTTTTGTCTGGTTGAGTTTTGTAAATTTGAGTTCATGGACTAATTTTGCACGCTTTTTTTGGTATTTGTCGTCATGAGTGTGTGTATGCGTGTATATGTAGGTATGTATATATCAATGTATGTGTACATACATGTGCATATGTGTAGATATGTATTTATGAAATTGTGTTTATGGGGGGTAGGTATTTATAAGCTTTGCTTCTGCCCTCACCCTTTCGGTCACACGGGTTCGTTGCAGAGTTGTTCTTTGTTACACCCTTATGCTAAATATGAATGAAATTGGTCAACTGGTTCTTGAGATATTACATTAACAAGGGTGGTGATGACAATATCTTGAATATCTGGCTGTGATCTTGAAATTGGCCCCAAGGTGACTGTAATCAACTGGAGTCAAGGGATCACTCAAGTACACCCTTATGCTAAACATGAATGAAATTGGTCAACTGGATCTTCAAATGTCACACTACCAAGCGAAAATGCACAGATGGACGGACACACTGATCGCTCCACCCCCCTGTATTTCATAAGGGGAGGATAAAAAATTAAACTTGAAACGTGGTTATGTACTTACAGTAGTCATAACAGTTTACAGCCAACAAAAAAACACATCATGCATAATTTAAGACATATTTAACTATTTAAATACAGTATGAATAATGGGAAATGAACAGCATCAAATGAAAAACTAAATGAGCTAGCAGAGATATTTTTTAAACATCTTTTCAGTAGAAAAATGCTCATTGGGTGCTGTCAGTGATGAGCAGGAGACATATAGACACACCCTTTATGTCAATTGGCCCGGGTCATCCAGGAAAAAAAAAACACGCCTCCCACTGTCATAATCACTTCCAGGTCACATGCCAGTTGTGTCAGATGAAAAAACTAAATAGAATATGAGCACTCGTTATCTGTTCTTCCCATTTTAGATCTGAGAAAAAAAAAAAGGAAATTGCCCTCTTTTTTTTATTTGGCTCTGGAAATGAATATTGAAAAAAAAAAAGAGTGGTTTTTCTGTTTTTGCTTTTTTGGTTTTATATTGAACCTAAATGAATGAACAAATGATATGCTGATTCAGGAGCAACCTGGCCATGCATATATGATGATACCTAAATTCTTCACAAACCCACTGTGGTGGGCACAGCTAAACTAAAAGTCAGATTCAGTAACTGCTAATCTGCTAACTGAAATAAACATGAAATCAATAAACATCCAAAACATTTAGCTGAAGCTACCCCTAAACATTAACTGTCAATGTTTATTATGTGAATTTAACTTTAGCTTGTTTTTTCCTCAAAAAACAAAGCAAAAAAAGAAAAAAAAACAAACAAACAAAAAAAAAAAACCCAGACCTAAAGAATAGAAATTTTAATATACAGTAGCATAACTATTGAGGTTCCTAAATCTTGATGATCAGGATGCACATAAATAATTAAAATAACAAAGTAAATTAAACAGTAATTTTCCTTCTACACACAGTTTATTTGCAGTACAGAAAATATTAAACAAATAAGGAATATGAAAAGATACACATGGAAAACTTTTAATCATTCTTCTCTTTGAGGTGATGATTATCGCCTTCACGTGGAGTCACAATTTTTCTTAGATAAGCTTAAAAAATTACCTTAGGGTTTGCAATGTTTATTGACCAGTTTGACCAATAAAGTTTTTTTAAAAAACCTTTTTTTTTTTTACTTTGTTGACTGACATTTACCAGAACCAAGTTTAATGGTAGCTCATAGGACTGCTAATGGTTTTCAAGGTTAGCTGAAAAGAGAATCTGTGAATGAAGCAGTTTGCTCTGCTAATATGCTGTTAGCTGATCAGCAGTTTGTCTTTATTTTAACATTTAAAAATTTAACATGACAACCTTTTCATCTATTTTTGGCCATTATCTCAAATCAGGCTTTCCCTAAAAAAAAAAAAAAAAAAAAAAAATCCAGTCATAAACACAAAGAAACAAACACATATGTACACTGTACACACTGAAACACATTAAAATGCAGAAGCCACTGGAATATAAGCGGTGCAACTGATGAGCCACATTTGTCCAAATAAAGAACATATAAACTTTTAACCAGCAGCCAATGCCAACACAATGTAAACAAGCATTCATCTTTTAGCCTCCAGTACAAACCAATATGTAAACTGGATACCAATTTTTAGAGAGCAGCAGAGCAGTTACTGTTGAAACAGTAACTTTACATCATGTTATAAGGTTGACAAAGTTGGAGTCACATTGACAATGATGCCAGCTGATTCAAGAGAGTATACATATGGCAGAATCCAAACTAGGGCACAGTACAGTATACAACGACAAATCTGCCCAGTGTTGAAGTCTGTCTCCAATTAGGAATCACTGGTACCCTGTAACCTTGAGTGCAAATTCAAAAACATGGCACCAAATGCTTGTGTAGACAAGGAACAAACAATTTTCAAAGCAACAATCTGAATCAGCATTCCAGCTTTTGGGTGAGGAGATTTTTCCATGCTTCTCGACAGTCATTTATTTGCTCAGGAAAAATGTGAAATCAGTGGGGTTTTATTGGGTAAATGACCTGTAAGATGGAATGCGGCACAGTTCACTGAAAGCACGATGCCACAGTGGCCAAGGAGATGATCTATCTTTTAGTGTTTGTGATGTGTCAACTCTGTGGTGTTGAGTTGAGGCTTTATCGAGACCAGCTGCTCCCTCATGTTTCCAAAAAAACAACAAACACTAAATGTTTAAGGCAAATATCCAGCCCATACACTCAGCCTACATCACCTTGATTCACATGGCAACTGCTCAATGTGCTGTGTCTTCCTGTGCATATGAATGCTGACAACACTGAGGAGCGTCTTGCGCTTTCTCCAGATATTGAGCCAGTGAAGACAAAACTAGGGTCCAATATTTGATCCAATTGGCCATGTACGAGGTCTGTTAGAAAAGTACTGGACCTTTTTATTTTATTTTTTTCAAAAACCTGAAGGATTTGAATACGTGTGTTTGCATGAGCAAAACTTGAACCTTCGTGAACTTTTCACGCCTGTCGATTGCGTCATTTCTGGGTAAGCAACCTTTGTGTGGGACGTGTGCAGCGCGCTCGTCGGATTTTCATTTCATGTCACATGCTTTGTGCCATTCTCTGTGGAGGACGTTGAGGATTTATTTATATTTGGTTTTATTGTAGTAGGGCTGGTACTTATTGGTTTATGTGCTGCCCTGACCTGACTGGAGCAGCGCCGCATAAAATTTTGCCAGAAACTGGGCGACAGCCAGGTGGAAACCATTCGGATGATTCAGATGGCTTTCGGTGACTTTTCAGTCGTGTGACTATCCAAGAAATTGTGGAAGAGGTGGGCATGTCACAACATGTCCTGTGAGACTTCAACACAAAAGCGCTTTTGCTCCGCATGATTTTCACTGCCACTCTTTTCATGGCCAAATCTTCTGTCACAGTGGAATGTACCGAAAAAGTGCTGATGTGCACCTCTTCTGCAATTTTTCGGATAGTCACACGACGGTCCCGTATCACCACAGCATTCACTTTGGAAATGATCTGGTCATTTCAGCATGTTGATGGCCGACCGGAGCGTGGCTCGCTCTCCACCATTGTGCGGACGTTTTTAAACCGGTTGTACCGCTCCTTAATCTGTGTGATGCCCACAGGATCGTCACCGAAAGCCTGAATATTCCAAATGGTTTCCACCTGGCTGTCGCCCAGTTTCTAGCAAAATTTGATGCGGTGCTGCTCCAGTCGTTCCATCTTTTTCCTTGGAATGAATTATATTTGGTTTTATTGTAGTAGGGCTGGTACTTATTGGTTTATGTGCTGCCCTGACCTACCGGAGAATTGGCAAGACGGATGCCACCAGAACCACAACGCCTCACTTGTCTGTCATGATTAATGAGTTGGGCAAGGCAATACATTCTCAGACTGCGTTAACCCTTGAATTCAGACACAAAATGGATAACATCTCGGAGCAAATACACACCTTGCAAAGGAAGATGTCAGAGACCAGGGAATATTCATAATTGGATCTGGTTGTTCATGTGAAGCTGTGAACAGGGCTGTGAAATGAATATTGTGAAATCCGAGGAAAATTCGCAGGGGGTCTGCCCCCCCCTGAGAAGCCGGGGTCTCCGGCCTAGAATATTTAAAAAAATCAGGGTAAAATATCAAATAACATACTTAATAATAAAAAGCCACACATTCTTGTGTAAATTCCTGTAAATCCACTCAAAGCCACAATGTCTTTTTTCCCATGAAAAAAGTCTACATTAATAAAAACTAATTTACATTGTTGTGTAAATTCATGTAGTCTAAATTCATTCAAAGCCACAATGTCTTTTTTTCAATCAAAGAAAGTCTAGATTAATGAAAGAAAAAAAAGGCACATAATCTTTTCTGAAATCCTGTTTGAACAGCACAATGTTACCCGTTCGCTTTTCCCGTTTTCATCTTTCAGGTGTGTTGATGAAGCCAGCAACAATTCCACGGATTCTTGTCCTTATCAGACTTTTTCAAACCGTCTTTCTCGCCATCTTCGCTCTGTCTGATGTCGCTCTGTGACACAAACATGCTGCAAAATTCTTCTTTTAAAAACTGGAAAGTTCTAAAAGTTTGCGATCTCCACATGCTACGTTTAGCTAGCTTTGCACGGGAGCCACACAGCGTCACCGCAACAATCAATCAATTCAATCAATTTTTTTATATAGCGCCAAATCACAACAAACAGTTGCCCCAAGGTGCTCCAATCCTTCAGCGGGTCTGGTTGCAACAACCAACCAGACCCGCTTTATGACAACTGTCGTAACAGCCACGTTGTGAGTGGCATTTATTTTCCTCGAAACTCCACGGATCCGAGGAAACTGATTTGTATCTGTAACACACAGATCAGTGTCCACGGACTTATAAAACTTGCATGATGTCGTAAAAAAAGAGAATGCTTTGCGATAAGCATTTTAAAAACTCAGTAACGATCACAATTAAAGAGTACAACACTGACACTCCCGCACCCCTCCCCATGATGAAATCCGCGGAATTCCGCAGATCCGCGGAGTTTTCACAGCCCTGTGTAAAGGTGTTTTTCACTGCTCAACCATAAACATGGCAGGCTTATGAGCCTCTGAAGAACAAAATGCCCTGTTTTCCTCCAGAAGAATTTCTATGGCCTTGGTGAACATTCGGCTGCCTTCTTCTAAGCTTCTCCAACTCCAGCACACACGGACAGAAACTGAATCATTTGCCACTCACACAAGGACAGGGACTGAAAGCATGCTCCCACCTCCTCCCTACCCCCTCCTGTCCTCATCTCACACCCCATCCCAGCCCCGCTCACGCCACTCCCTTCCCCCTCCGGGGTGCTGCGCAGTTTTAGCTGCTGTAGGTCCCCGTTCCCCCCCAAGCTGGCAGCGGCGCGACGACATGTTGCTGCGGCACCCCCCCACCTCTCATCGCCTCAATTGGGAAAACGGACTGTTTCAAGTCTTGTGCACATAAACAATGTCAATGTATATGTGTTGTCTTAATTCTGTTGTGTGCCATAATTACGGTAAACAAGTAATAATTGTGGATTAATTGCTGAATCTTGTCTGTGGTAATTGGAGTGTGGACGAAATCTCGTTGTTGTTGCACTCGTATAATGACAATGACAATAAATCTCATCCATCCATCCATCCATCCATCCATCCATCTTTCTCTCCATCTTCAGGGCTGTGAAATGAAAACTGTGAAATCCGAGGATCCAACAAAAAGGGTGCCACAGTGTCTTAGTGGTTAGCACTGTTGCCTCACAGCAAGAAGGTTGCGGGATCACTCCCTCCAGCTGCACCAGCTACCTCCCACATACAAAGAAAGCAGATGGTGACTCTACAATGACCTGAGGTGTGCGTGTGAGGGTGAATGTGAATGTGTTTGTCCATCTATGTGTGACCCTGTGATAGACTTGCATCCTGTCCAAGGTGTACCCCTCCTCATGCCCTATGACTGTTGAGATAGGCTCCAGCCCCCCCACTTGATCTGAGGAAGCGGGTATAGAATATGAATGATCAAACAGAAATTCAAGTCTGTCACCAACTTCTACCTCCCTCCTGTCTCCCATGATAACTTTTTCTTTTTCTTCTTTCGGCTGTTCCTGTTAGGGGTCTCCACAGCAGATGAATCATTTCCATCTCACCCTGTCCTCTCTATCTTCCTCTGTCACATCAACCACCTGCATGTCCTCCCTCAGCACATCCATAAATTTCCTCTTCATGATGGTAAATGGACTGCATTTATATAGCGCTTTTCCATCTGCATCAGACGCTCAAAGCGCTTTACAATTATGCCTCACATTCACCCCGATGTCAGGGTGCTGCCATACAAGGTGCTCACTACACACCGGGAGCAATAGGGGATTAAAGGCCTTGCCCAAGGGCCCTTAGTGATTTTCCAGTCAGGTTGGGATTTGAACCCATGATCTTCTGGATTCAAGCCCAACACCTTAACCACTAGACCATCACCTCCCCCACTAGATCTTCAGCCTCCCTCTCCTCCTCCTGCCTGGTGGCTCCATCCTCAGCATCCTTCTCCTTATAGATCCTGGGTCTCTCCTCTGCACATGTCCAAACCATCTCAATCTCTCCTCTCTGACTTTGTCTCCAAACCGTCCCATCTGAGATGTCCCTCTGATGTGTTCATTCCTAATCCTGTCCATCCTTGTCACTCCCAAAGAGAACTGCAACATCTTCAGCTCTGCCGCATCCAGCTCTGCCTCTTGTCTTTTTGTTAGTGCCACTGTCTCTAAGCCGTACAACATAGCTGGTCTCACTTGTTGTGAAAGTGTAGTGACACGGACCCACAACAGGGGGCGCAAATGAACGGACAATAGAAGGAGTCAAATTTGAACACTTTACTGTTGTGAATGCCACAACCACACACAGCAGATTATAGAATGATACAAAGTCAATGTATCATTCGTGCAGCTCCTGTTTCAGTACTTATCTGGAAAGAGTGAGAGGCGAAGACGTCGGCACTCTCACAAACCACCAATCAGCGGACAAGGCTCCACAGGAAAGAGGCTGCAAAAAGAGTTCAGACTAAGATACAGTTTAGTTTATGACTGAGAATATTACCTCCTTAGAAGAACAATATCTCGGCGACGTGGTGGAGGTGTCATCCTGCTTTTATGTGGGGTGAAGTGCAGATGATCGGTGACAGCTGTCACCTCGGCTGTTCCTGTGAGGCGGCAGCGCCCTCTCGTGCCTGAAGCCCGCACTTCAGGCAGGGCGCCCTCTGGTGGTGGGCCAGCAGTACCTCCTCTTCTGGTGGCCCACACAACAGGACCCCCCCCTCAACGGGCGCCTCCTGGCGCCCGACCAGGCTTGTCCGGGTGGCGACGGTAAAAATCGGCCAGGAGGGCAGGGTCCAGGATGAAGCTCCTCTTCACCCAGGAGCGTTCTTCGGGTCCATACCCCTCCCAGTCCACCAAATATTGGAAACCCCGGCCCATTCGACGGACGTCCAGGAGCCGGCGCACTGTCCAAGCTGGCTCCCCGTCGATGATATGGGCAGGAGGCGGCACCGGACTGGGTGCACAGAGGGGTGAGGTGAGACGTGGTTTCAACCTTGAAATGTGGAATACTGGATGAATTTGCAGTGAGGCCGGGAGTTGGAGCCTCACTGCGGCGGGACTGAGGACCTTGAGGATCTTGAAGGGCCCGATGTACCGGTCCTTCAGTTTGGGGAATCCACCTGGAGGGGAATGTCCCTTGTGGATAGCCACACCTCCTGCCCGGGGCCGATATGCGGGGGCCGGGGACCGTCAACGGTCTGCATGGGTCTTTGCCCTCGTCCGGGCCCTCAACAAGGCCGAATGGGCGGTGCGCCACACCCAACGGCATCTCCGCAGGTGGGCCTGGACCGAGGGTACACCGACCTCTCCCTCCACCACAGGAAACAAAGGGGGCTGGTACCCCAGACACACCTCGAACGGGGAGAGGCCGGTGGCAGAGGACACTTGGCTGTTATGCGCATACTCGATCCAGGCCAGGTGTTCACTCCAAGCCGTCAGGTGTGCGGATGTGGTACATCGCAGGGCCTGCTCCAGCTCTTGGTTAGCCCGTTCAGCCTGTCCGTTGGTCTGAGGGTGATACCCAGACGAGAGGCTCACGGTGGCCCCAGCTCCCGGCAGAAACTTCTCCAAACCTGCGAGGAAAAACTGGGGACCACGATCTGAGACGATGTCTGTTGGTATCCCATGCAGACGTACGACATGGTGGACCAGGAGATCTGCTTTCTCCTGGGCCGACAGGAGCTTCGGGAGGGCCACGAAGTGGGCCACCTTGGAGAACCAGTCCACTATCGTGAGGATGGTGGTGTGCCCCCGGGACGGCGGGAGGCCCGTAACGAAATCCAGACCAATGTGAAACCAGGGGCGATGAGGCACAGAAAGCGGCTGAAGGAGTCCCTGTGCCTTTTGGTGGTCCGCCTTGCCCCTGGCGCAGGTGGTGCAGGCCTGGATGTAAGCCCGGACGTCAGCCTCCAGGGACGCCCACCAGAAGCGCTGCCGGACCACTGCCACGGTCCTATGCACCCCTGGGTGGCAGGAGAGCTTGGACCCGTGACAGAAGTCCAGGACGGCAGCCCTGGCTTCTGGTGGGACATATAGTCTGTTCTTTGGCCATGTTCCGGGATCCGGGCTCCGTGCCAGGGCCTCCCGGACGGTCTTCTCCACGTCCCAGGTAAGGGTGGCCACGATAGTGGACTCCGGTACGATGGGTTCCGGTGGATCCGACAGCTCGGTTTTGACTTCATGTTCATGCACCCGGGACAAGGCATCCGACCTCTGGTTCTTGGTCCCGGGGCGGTAGGTGATTCGGAAGTCAAAACGGCCGAAGAACAGTGACCAGCGGGCTTGCCTGGGGTTCAGCTGCCTGGCGGTCCTGATATACTCCAGGTTCCGGTGGTCAGTGAAAACCGTGAATGGCACGGACGCTCCCTCCAACAGGTGTCTCCACTCCTCAAGAGCCTCTTTCACCGCTAGGAGTTCTCGATTGCCCACGTCATAGTTCCGTTCTGCTGGGGTCAACCTGCGGGAGAAATAGGCACACGGGTGAAGAACCTTATCGGTCTCTCTGCTCTGGGATAGCACGGCTCCTATCCCTGAGTCAGAGGCGTCCACTTCAACCACAAACTGGCGACTGGGATCGGGCTGCACCAAGACGGGTGCAGTCGAGAAGCGCTGTTTCAACTCCCTGAACGCGGCTTCGCACCAATCCGACCAGGTGAAGGGGCCTTTTGGAGAGGTCAGGGCTGTAAGGGGACTAACTACCTGACTATACCCCTTAATGAACCTCCTGTAAAAATTGGCGAAGCCGAGGAACTGTTGCAGCTTCCTACGGCTCGTAGGTTGGGGCCAGTCTCTCACCGCCGCGACCTTGGCCGGATCCGGGGCGACGGAGTTGGAGGAGATGATAAACCCCAGGAAGGACAAAGAGGTGCGATGAAACTCACACTTCTCGCCCTTCACAAACAGCCGGTTCTCCAACAACCGCTGCAGGACCTGACGTACATGCCGGACATGGGTCTCAGGATCCGGAGAAAGATGAGTATATCGTCCAGATATATGAAGACGGATCGGTGCAGGAAATCCCGCAAGACATCGTTAACCAAGGCTTGGAAACATCGCGGGGGGCGTTGGTGAGGCCAAACGGCATGACCAGGTACTCAAAGTGACCTAACGGGGTGTTAAATGCCGTCTTCCATTCGTCTCCCTTCCGGATCCGAACCAGGTGATACGCATTCCTAAGATCCAGCTTAGTAAAGATTTTGGCTCCATGCAGGGGGGTGAACACGGAATCTAACAATGGCAACGGGTATCGGTTGCGAACCGTGATTTCATTCAGCCCCCTGTAATCAATGCATGGACGGAGTCCGCCATCTTTCTTGCCCACAAAAAAGAAACCTGCACCCATCGGGGAGGTGGAATTCCGGATCAGCCCAGCAGCTAATGAGTCCCGGATGTAGGTCTCCATTGATTCGCGCTCAGGTCGTGAGAGGTTGTACAGCCTGCTGGAAGGGAACTCAACGCCTGGAATCAGATCAATGGCACAATCGTACGGACGGTGCGGGGGAAGGGCGAGTGCCAGATCCTTGCTGAAGACATCAGCAAGATCGTGGTACTCAACCGGCACCGCCATCAGATTGGGAGGGACTTTGACCTCCTCCTTAGCATGTAAACCGGGAGGAACCGAGGATCCTAAACACGCCCGATGGCAGGTTTCGCTCCACTGAACCACCACCCCAGACGGCCAATCAATCCGGGGACTGTGTTTCAACATCCACGGGAAGCCCAAAATCACGCGGGAGGTAGAAGGAGTCACAAAAAACTCGATCTCCTCCCGATGATTCCCAGACACCACCAGAGTTACAGGTTGTGTCTTGTGCATGATTAAAGGGAGAAGGGTGCCATCTAGTGCCCGCACCTGCAATGGCGAAGGAAGCGCCACCAGAGGGAGCCCTACCTCCCTTGCCCATCTGCTGTCTAGCAGATTCCCTTCGGACCCCGTGTCCACCAGTGCTGGGGCTTGAAGGGTTAAATCCCCACTCAGGATTGTAACTGGGAGTCGTGTGGCAATATGTGTGTGTCCCACGTGAATGTTATGACCCCCCCTTAGCCCAGTCTCTAAGGGCGGGTGTTGTCATTTTGGCCGTTTGGGGCAGTTTTTCTGTAGGTGCTCTTTTGAGCTGCAGAGAAAACACTCCCCGCGGACCAGCCTCCTCATTCTGTCAGCTGTTCTCATTTTGGCCCTGTGCGTTTCCCTAGCAACATCAGCAGGGGGAGCTGTTGCCCCACGGAGCGCTGCGGCTGTGGAGCGTGGGGAGGGCGGAACCTTTTTGAACCCGGAAGGGCCACGTCCTTCGCCTCGCTCCCGACGGCGTTCCTCCAACCGATTGTCTAACCGTATAACGAGATCGATAAGCCCATCTAAATCCCGCGGTTCTTCCTTAGCTACCAGGTGCTCCTTCAGGACCGACGACAGTCCATTTATGAAGGCAGCGCGGAGCGCAACGTTATTCCAGCCGGACCTCGCAGCCGCGATGCGGAAGTCGACTGCATATTCGGCTGCGCGCCGGCGCCCCTGTCGCATTGACAGCAGCACTGTTGAAGCGGTCTCTCCTCTGTTAGGGTGATCAAACACTGTTCTGAACTCCCTCACAAACCCAGTATAAGAGGTAAGGAGCCGTGAGTTTTGCTCCCAAAGCGCTGTAGCCCAAGCGCGTGCCTCACCACGAAGCAAGTTAATAACATAAGCCACCTTGCTGGCGTCAGACGCGTACATGACGGGACGTTGTGCAAAGACGAACACTGCATCAGAACGTCCGCGCACGTCTCCACACAACCTCCGTACGGCTCTGGGGGGCTTATGTATGCTTCAGGGGATGGTGGGAGGGGTTGTTGAACGACCACTGGAACATTCATATCTTGCACAGGGTCGGCAGGAGGAGGAGCTGCAGCAGCGCCCTGAGCGCTCGCTGCCACCTGTGTGGAGAGAGCCTCCACCCTGCGGTTCAGGAGGATGTTTTGCTCGGTCATCTGATCCAACCGAGCCGTAAAGGCGGTGAGGATGTGCTGCAGCTCACCAATCACGTCTCCTGCAGACGCCTGTGCACCCTGCTCTCCCATTGGCCGTTCAATCGCTGGGTGACGCCCCTCGGAGTCCATGACGCTGGCCGAGATATCCTGTTGTGAAAGTGTAGTGACACGGACCCACAACAGGGGGCGCAAATGAACGGACAATAGAAGGAGTCAAATTTGAACACTTTACTGTTGTGAATGCCACAACCACACACAGCAGATTTTAGAATGATACAAAGTCAATGGATAAAGGTGTCGTGTGGGCAGGCTCGACGATAGGAGACGTCCGTTTAAAGAAAAACCGGAACCACACGATTTCCTCCGCCACCGACCCCGAAGGATACTGGAGCCGCCAGGTCCCGAATCCCCCAGGTGGCCACCGTCTCCGTGTGTCGGATGTGGTACTGCTGGCGAAGAGCAAAGACAGTCAAGTGTGGGTGTGTACACCCAGTAACAACAACGGTGGGAATTCCACCTCCACCTCAAATCACACACTCGTGCAGCTCCTGTTTCAGCACTTATCTGGAAAGAGTGAGAGGCGAAGACATCGGCACTCTCACAAACCACCAATCAGCGGACAAGGCTCCACAGGAAAGAGGCTGCAAAAAGAGTTCAGACTAAGATACAGTTTAGTTTATGACTGAGAATATTACCTCCTTAGAAGAACGATATCTCGGCGATGTGGTGGAGGTGTCATCCTGCTTTTATGTGGGGTGAAGTGCAGATGATCGGTGACAGCTGTCATAGTTGATGAGTGACAGCTGTCACCTCGGCTGTTCCTGTGAGGCGGCAGCGCCCTCTCGTGCCTGAAGCCCGCACTTCAGGCAGGGCGCCCTCTGGTGGTGGGCCAGCAGTACCTCCTCTTCTGGCGGCTCACACAACACTCATTACTGTCTTGTAGACTTTCCCCTTCACTCTTGCAGATAGTCTTTGGTCACAAAACACTCCTGCCACCCCACCCTGCCTGCACTATCTTTCACCTCTCTACCACACTCTCCATTACTTTTACTTTCACTCCTTCTACTCCTTGTAACTGCACTATAATGCTGGACTCCCTCTCATTCATACACAACTCACTTTTGCTCCAACTGACTTTCATTCACCTGCTCTCCAGAGCGTTTCTCCACATTTCTAGGCTAGACTCAACCTGCTCTCTACTCTCATTACAGATCACAATGTCATCTGCAAACATAGTCCATGGAGTCTCCTGTCTGATCTCATCTATCAACTTGTCCATCACCATTGCAAACAAGAAAGGACTCAGAGCTGATCCTTGGTGTAATCTCACCTCCACCTTGAATTAATCTGTCATTCCTACTGCACATCTCACCACTGTCACACTATCCTTGTACATGTTCTCCCTTGCTGACAGGGCTGACTTATTTTAACAGGTCAAAAGTCGCCATTCTGAAATTCCTCCAATAGTTGTCTACCTTTTCTGATAGGGCCTCCTCCAGCGTGGCCAGGGCGGTGTCTGTATTGCTGGAATCAGTTTGAAGGCCTTGGACCCGTTCCCTTAAACTAGCCAGCTGTTTGTCCTTATCCTTTAACTGCTCCAACAGGTTCTCAATCTGGAAAAAGGGCACACAAAGAGCACTGAGATAAGTACCACATTAATATAATAAAAAAATATATGATTCCTACAGATGACAAATGGATCACAAAAATGAAGCTAATTAGCATTTGACAAATTTATATATGTGTGAAATGATACCCATCCCTGACCTGAGCAATTGTCCAAAGAAATGATGTGGCAGTTTGGAGGGAAGTTACTATCACATTATTTTTATAGCAACATAGGAAGTGTTCTTGAGCATGAGTGTTTCTGCTGTGCTAATGCATTGAATCCTTGAAGAAAGCCCTCTCAAAGGATCTGCAGTAACATCAGATGATTAAACCTCAGTCCAAACCGATGTCACTTCACAGCCAACAGGGAAATGGTGAGTTTTGTGGTCCAAACACACACACACACGCACGCACACACGCACGCACGCACACACACACACACACACGCACGCACGCACGCACGCACGCACGCACGCACGCACGCACACACACACACACACACACACACACACACACACACACACACACACACACACACACACTTTGAATCACACTATGTTCAAAAATGTTGTAGAAGTGTGAAAATTGGCCTTAACTGAATGGGAGTGTTGAAAAGCAATTCCAATTGTGTCAGTTTCTGTGACAGTAGGGTTGACTGGTTTGGTCAAAGGTATTTAACAAAATCCAGATATTTGGTCGTCATCTTAAGGAGGATAATAGTCAAAAATTAGGAAAATTCTGGTTTAGGCTATTTTTAGGAAGCTATGGTGCTCTTGTGTCTCTGTTTTTCACAACAATATTTCAAAAACACAATGAATTTCAATTAAATTGGGTGAAGAGGTTGAGCTACCAGGTTGACCTTGTACCATGACAATACCTTCATGAGGGTATTGTCATGATCCTACAACCAATTCTGACCCAATCATTACCACCTAAGGTAACACTTCCAACCCATCTCATTCTCAAGCACAGTGAACCAGTGCTGACTACTATCTCAGTATCCTGTTCTTAGCTGACTGGAGTGGCACCCAGTATGGCCTTTTACTGCTGTAGCCCATCTGCTTGAAGGTTCAACATGTATTGCTTTCAACTATGTTGTTCTTCACACTTTGGTTATAACAAGTGGTTACTTGAGTTTCTACTGAAATTCTATCAACGAACTTGTCAGGCCATTCTTGATTTCTGCCACTAACAAGGCTTTTTCAATAAGAGAAGTGCCACTCATGGGATAATTTTCCTTTTTGGACCATTCTCTGCAAACCATGGTGATGGTCAGATCAGGTCTCATCACCACATTCCCCACACAATAGAACCACCTTGGGTCCTAGATGGCAACCACATAGACAGTCAACCAGTCTGTCCTCACCTCTTGAAATGAACTACCTATATACGGTGCATCCAGAAAGTATTCACAGCGCTTCACTTTTTCCACACTTTATGCTACACCCTTATTCCAAAATTGAGTAAATTATTTTTTTCCCTCAGAAATCTACTCACAACATAATGACAACATTAAATTTTTTGAAAATTTATTAAAAAAAATCAGAAATTACATGTACATAAATATCAGATCCTTTGATCAATAGTTTTTTGATGCACCTTTGGCAGCAATTACATCCTCAAGTCTTCTTACA
The DNA here is from genome assembly GCF_902500255.1 of Thalassophryne amazonica. Lineage (NCBI taxonomy): Eukaryota > Metazoa > Chordata > Actinopteri > Batrachoidiformes > Batrachoididae > Thalassophryne > Thalassophryne amazonica. The sequence continues at coordinate 77,765,943 of NC_047108.1, forward strand.
TATGACACTGCAAGCTTAGTGCACCTATCTTTGGACAGTTTTGCCCATTCCTCTTTGCAACATCTCTCAAGCTCCATTAGGTTGAATGAGGAGTGTCTGTGCACCGCCATTTTCAGATCTCTCCAGAGATGGTCAATCAGATTCATGTCTGGGCTCTGGCTGGGCCACTCAAGGACATTCACAGAGTTGTCCTTAAGCCATTCCTTTGATATCTTGGCTGTGTGCTTGGGGGTCACTGTCCTGCTGAAAGATGAACCGTCGCCTCAGTCTGAGGTCAGAGGCGCTCTGGAGCAGGTTTTCATCCAGGATGTCTCTGTATATTGCAGCATTCATCTTTCCTTCAATCCTGACTAGTCTCCCAGTTCCTGCCACTGAAAAACATCCCCACAGCATGATGCTGCCATCATCATGCTTCACTGTAGGGATGGTGCTTAGTTCCCTCCTGGCATTCATGCCAGAGTTAAATCTTTGTCTCATAAGACCAGAGAATTTTGCTTCTCATGGTCTGACAGTCCCTCTGGTGCCTTTTGGCAAACATAGCAAAAGGTACCTGGTACATGGCAACCATGCGGGTAGCCATGTACCTTTTACTAAGGAGTGGCTTCTGTCTGGCCACTCTACCATAGAGGCCTGATTGGTGCCGCCACCATGCTTCACTGTAGGGATGGTATTGGCGAGGTGATGAGTGGTGCCTGGTTTCCTCCAAACATGACAACTGGCATTCACGTTAAAGAGGTCAATCTTTTTTCATTAGACCAGAGAATTTTGTTTCTCATGGTCTGAGTCCTTCAGGTGCCTTTTGGCAAACTCCAGGCAGGCTGCCATGTGCCTTTTACTAGAGTGGCTTCCGTCTGGCCACTCTGCCATACAGGCCTGATTGGTGGATTACTGCAGAGATGGTTGTCCTTCTAGAAGGTTCTCCTCTCTCCACAGAGGAATGCTGGAGCTCTGACAGAGTGACCATCGGCTTCTTGGTCATCAAACTGATTAAAGCTCTTCTCCCCCGATTTCTCAGTTTTGACGTTTGGACAGCTCTAGGAAGAGTCCTGGTGGATTCAAACTTCTTCCATTTATGGATGATGGAGGACACTGCTAACTGGGACCATCAAAGCAGCAGAAATGTGCCTGTACCCTTACCCAGTTTTGTGCCTCAAGACAATCCTGTTTCAGAGGTCTACAGACAACTCCTTTGACTTCATGCTTAGTTTGTGCTCTGACATGCACTGTCAGCTGTGGGACCTTATATATAGACAGGTGTGTGCCTTTCCAAATCATGTCCAATCAACTGAATTTACCCCAGGTGGACATCTCAAGGATGATCAGTGGAAACAGGATGCACCTGAGCTCAACTTTGACCTTTGTGACAAAGGCTGTAAATAATTACGTACATGTGACGTCTGTCTTAGTTTTTTTTTATTTAATAAATTTCCAAAAACCTAAAAAAAAAAAAAAAAAAAAAAAAATCAACCTTTTTTCACACTGTCATTATGCGTGTAGAATGCTGAGGAAAAACGATTAATTTACTCAATTTTGCAATAAGCACCACATAAAATGTGGAAAAACTGAAGCGCTGTGAATTCTTTGCAGATTCACTGCACCACAGCCAGGTGAAATGTGGGTGTCACCTTGGCCTTCTCCACGCAATGGGGCCCTCAACACCTAGCGCTGACTATGTGTCAAAATGCCAGTGGATTAGTAGTTCATGAAATACTCAAACCAGCCCGCCTATGTAACACCAACAACTATACAATGTTCAACCATGTTCAGTGTCACCAATGTTAATTACCTTTCTTGTCCATTCTGATGCTTGGCTGAAACTTCATTTGAGTGTGCCCAAACACTCTGCATTTCTGTAATGTGATTGTCTGATTAGGTATCGCTTTAATGAGCAGATGAACAGGTGTACCCATTTAAGTGGTTTGTGAGTATACATTGAATCACGACTGAAACTGAAAGGAAAAGGTGCCTGCATCTCTAAGATGAGCAGAAATGAATGCCTGTGTAACTCATTCTCAATGGTTATAGCTGTAATCATCAAGAGACTAAATTCCTTTTAGATCTGATGAGAAGCAACTGGATATTCATCTCATCTTCCTGATCTCCTCATTGATAATTCAAAAGAACAGTTCACTGTCTTTTTCAGTATGTGTTTAGTAGTATTTTACCAAGCACTAATTCAGCCCCTTAACTTCAGGCTCTGTGTCTCTGCATCTGCCTTTCTGCGGCTAACCTCATGTCGCTAAAGTGGTGGTGTAATAGCCCGTTGTGGTGTTCAACAACCTTTATCTGATGAGCAACCACAAAACAAAACACGAACACACACAAAGACACAGGCTGAGAATGCCCAGAGCTGTACCAAACAAAATATAGTACCAGAAGATGTGGCTGTTGCAGAACACAGTCCAATGAAAATATAATGCAATTAAAATAGTTAAACATTAGCACATTTTGTCTCATACATTTGTAACTGATCAAAGATTTCTTTATTTCTACAAGCACACTACATTCCGATAAAGCAAGGGTGTTTTTCTAATTTTGTGACAAATTGGTATGAACCATGAGCTTGTTTAGCTCTTTGTGGGTCTAAATGTCTGGATCTGATGGAGATACTTACAAATGTGACTTGTGTAAATTAATATTAAACACAGACAAAGTGTGTGTGTGAGAGACAGAGAGACAGAGAGAGAGACAGAGAGAGAGAGACAGAGAAAAGCCCAAAGGAACACAGAGATATTAAGACTGAACCACAGATAGACCTTAGGATAATCATAATCAGATCTTGACCGTGTTTCCCTCAAAAACATCTTCAGGCTAAGATCTTGGTAGAGTCTGCTTCACACAGCTTATTTATAAAATGAAGTGTTTCCCTACAGCATCGCAATTAAAGAGGCTCTTTAAAATTATCAGAGACTTAATTCTACCTTCTCACCACTAACATAAGCTTAAGAGCATTTTAAGATGTTTGAGCATCTGAAGGAGGAACCCAAAAAATACATTCATCATTTGTCTGGGGTTAATGCTAATGAATGGAGGTGGTCAAATTCAGGTTTTGTGTACTTGTATATATTAAGGGTGTGCATTCTCCCTTAAAAAACAAACAAACAATACAATAAGTATTTAGATACATGGCCACAATACAATTCAGGAATTCTACTTTTTAAATTATGGAATGATTCAATTTAATGTGATTAAATTTGTGTAATACAATGTAATCCAATAGAATTGGTTGTTTAACCCTCTGGAGTCTGGGGTATAATTGGGTGTTTTTGACTACTTTTGGTTTTAGCGTCATAATTTACCTTAAAAGATGGTTAATTTTGCCTTGTTTGTTGTATTTTTTTCAGCAGAACCTCACCTGTGTGAGTTTACAGTTTTTCTTTCATTCTAACATATTGTATTGACACCGTGAACGTTGTGTGGGCCGCTGAAGAGGAGGTACTGCTGGCCCACCACCACAAGATGGCGCCCTGCTTGAAGTGCGGGCTTCAAGCACGAGAGGGCGTCGGAGCGACCGGGAGTGACAGCTGTCACTCATCATCCGTATCAGCTCACTCATTCACCACTCAACACCATCACCATAAATGTTGGGGAAGTGTCGTGACACGGACCCACAACAGGGGGCGTTAATGAAGGGACAATGGAATAGCCAAAAAGTAACAATTTAATGTTGTGAAGATGCCCAACGTGATACAGATACAAATATGTGTTATATCAATCCAACAAAAGGTGACGTGTGGCAGGCTCGAAGATAGGAGAGGTCCGGTGAGAGAGAAGCCGGAACCCACACAAGCCTCACCACCAACGGACCTGAAGAACACCGGAGTCGCCAAGCCCTGCGCCCCAGGTGGCCACTGTCTTCAGCAGTCAGACCCGGTACTGCTGGCAGAAAACAGAAACAGTTCTGGATGAGTGTGAGTCCGCACACTCAGTAATCCCACAGTCTGTGTTCAGTTAAGGAGGGAGAACCTCCACCTCCAATCACACACTCGTGCAGCTCCTGAGATAACCACTTATCTGAGTGGGGTGTGAGGCGAAGCCGTCGCAGTCCACACCAAACGCCAACTCCGCAGACAGGGTATCTGTCCCAGGAAAACGGCTGCAAAAAGAGATCAGACTAATACTCGAATTTTAGTCAGCAGAGAAAATTACCTATATGGTAGACGATTTCTCGGCGAGGAGGTGGAGTTGCAGTCTGGTTTTATAGTGGTGGTGATGGGTGACAGCTGGTGTTGATTGATGACAGCTGTCACCTCCAGCGGCTCCGATGCCCTCTTGTGCTTGGAGCCCGCACTCCAAGCAGGGCGCCATCTGGTGGTGGTGGGCCAGCAGTACCTCCTCTTCAGCGGCCCACACAACAATAAAGGCCGGACTGCAACTCCACCTCCCCGCCAAGAAATCAGCTACCAAGCAGGTAACTGTCTCTGCGGTAATTATTTGTGACTAAACGTTGTTCTGTGTGCAGCCGTTTTCCTGTGGCTACAGTCGGAAGCTGGATTGGCGGAAAGTGTGAGCGTGACGTCTTCGCCTCTCACTCCTTCCAGGGAAGTGACTGACAGGAGCTGTACGGGTGACTCTGTTTCTGGAGGTGGAGGTTCTCCCTCCCGGAGGAACTACTCAGGGAACGATTACTGGGTGTGTCTTCACACACCCACCATTAACTGTTTCTGTTTCTGCCAGCAGTACCTGGTCTGACAGCTGGAGACGGTGGCCACCTGGGACCCAGGACTTGGCAGCTCCGGTGTTCTTCAGATCCGTTGGCGGTGGAAGCCGTGTGGGATCCGGCTCTTCTCTGGACAGACATCTTCTATCCTCGAGCCTGCCCACACGTCACCTTGTGTATGATTGACTGTACTCCTCAACTGCAATTGTCTGTATTCCGTTGTGCAATTCACAACATTAAATTGTTAATTTTTGGCTTAATCCATTGTCCGTTCATTAATGCCCCCTGTTGTGGGTCCGTGTCACTACACCTTCACAACAGTGAACCTAAATTCAGACAATTTTTTTTTACCGTAAAAACCACCAACATGTTTAACAAACCATTTTTATAACTTAGAATGCAAAGATAAAGTTTAAATTTCAAAAACATATGTACAAATATAGAAAACAACAAAGGTATATACAATTATTTACATTAAAATGCAGCAAATGCTTGAGATGATTTTTGTACAAGTATTTACATGAACACTGCAATCCTGCATAGCAGTGTTCACTGCCACATATTTACTAAAAGTGCTTTATCACTTAAACAGAATTTTCATTTTTCAAATTGCCTTTTTTTAGAAATGAAAAATGACATTTACAAAAACAGATTTATTTGTAAAAACCAACACACGTTACAGTAACTTGTGTTTTTTTTTTGTTTTTTTTTTACATACAGTAGTGTTCAGAATAATAGTAGTGCTATGTGACTAAAAAGATTAATCCAGGTTTTGAGAATATTTCTTATTGTTACATGGGAAACAAGGTACCAGTAGATTCAGTAGATTCTCACAAATCCAACAAGACCAAGCATTCATGATACGCACACTCTTAAGGCTATGAAATTGGGCTATTAGTAAAAAAAAAGTAGAAAAGGGGGTGTTCACAATAATAGTAGTGTGGCATTCAGTCAGTGAGTTTGTCAATTTTGTGGAACAAACAGGTGTGAATCAGGTGTCCCCTATTTAAGGATGAAGCCAGCACCTGTTGAACATGCTTTTCTCTTTGAAAGCCTGAGGAAAATGGGACGTTCAAGACATCGTTCAGAAGAACAGCGTAGTTTGATTAAAAAGTTGATTGAAGAGGGGAAAACTTATACGCAGGTGCAAAAAATTATAGGCTGTTCATCTACAATGATCTCCAATGCTTTAAAATGGACAAAAAAAAAAAAAAAAAACAGAGACGCATGGAAGAAACAGAAAACAACCATCAAAATGGATAGAAGAATAACCAGAATGGCAAAGGCTCACCCACTGATCAGCTCCAGGATGATGAAAGACAGTCTGGAGTTACCTGTAAGTGCTGTGACAGTTAGAAGATGCCTGTGTGAAGCTAATTTATTTGCAAGAATCCCCCGCAAAGTCCCTCTGTTAAATAAAAGACGTGCAGAAGAGGTTACAATTTGCCAAAGAACACATCAACTGGCCTAAAGAGAAATGGAGGAATATTTTGTGGACTGATGAGAGTAAAATTGTTCTTTTTGGGTCCAAGGGCCGCAGAGGGTTTGTGAGACGACCCCCAAACTCTAAATTCAAGCCACAGTTCACAGTGAAGACAGTGAAACATGGTGGTGCAAGCATCATAATATGGGCATGTTTCTCCTACTATGGTGTTGGGCCTATATATCGCATACCAGGTATCATGGATCAGTTTGGATATGTCAAAATACTTGAACAGGTCATGTTGCCTTATGCTGAAGAGGACATGCCCTTGAAATGGGTGTTTCAACAAGACAATGACCCCAAGCACACTAGTAAACAAGCAAAATCTTGGTTCCAAACCAACAAAATTAATGCCTCACAGATGTGAAGAAATCATGAAAAACTGTGGTTATACAACTAAATACTAGTTTAGTGATTCAGAGGATTGCTAAAAAAGCAGTTTGAACATAATAGTTTTGAGTTTGTAGTGTCAACAGCAGATGCTACTATTATTGTGAACACCCCCTTTTCTACTTTTTTTTACTAATAGCCCAATTTCATAGTCTTAAGAGTGTGCATATCATGAATGCTTGGTCTTGTTGGATTTGTGAGAATCTACTGAATCTACTGGTACCTTGTTTCCCATGTAACAATAAGAAATATACTCAAAACCTGGATTAATCTTTTTAGTCACATAGCACTACTATTATTCTGAACACTACTGTATACCAACCACCATAATGCTTTTTGGCATGTGTGTCTGTAAAACACTAAAACCTTCAAAATTACTGCATTACTTTAAAACTAAAATATATTGCTGATATTTTCACTTTGTAAAACAACAGAGGTGACATTAATTTCAATAACTTGTCCGGAATTAGTTTGTTTAAAATTTTATTCACTATACCCGCAAAAACATGTTAGCGGCTTAAAACTTATCGGAACTAAATTTAGCGGAAGTTAATTGGTCCGCCGATGGTTTTCAAAGTTAGCTGAAAAGCTAATCAGCTAACAAAACAGTTAGCTTCGCTAATTAGCGGTTAGTGGAACTGTGCCCACCACTGGTCTTTGGTGGCTTTTTTTTTGTTTTGTTTTCTCAACAATAACCCCACGTGGGGGATGTTTATCAATCCATGCAGGATTGGTGGTTTTGACTGGTTGTACATCGTGTGTTTTCCACCAAAAATAAACAGGAAGACTTTTTTTACCCCCTGGTCACAGAAGAGGAAAGGGGGAAGATGTTGACATACGCGCTGTATGCAGCGTTCCACAAACAAATACGTGGGTTTATGATAATTCTGATTTGCTTTAGGACATGACTTTTCCACCAAATAAAGAAGCGAAAGTCATGGGTTTTTGTTTTCCCCTTGTAACTGCTCTGGGCAGAGAGGAGGAAAGAGGGAGAGAAGTCATGGTTGTGCACATGCTGGGCGAAAGCGCAGCACACATTACCATGTTGTTATTGTTCATTCGGCCGCTCCTGGTTTTGTTCGGGGTCGCCACAGCGGATACAGCCAGATTTGCATTGGTAACTGGCACAAGTTTTACGCTGGATGCCCTTCCTGACGCAACTCCATTTTACCTGAAGAAACACACACAGCTGCTGGTGTTCCAAAGAGGTCTCCCATCCAAGTACCAACCAGATTCTGCTCTGCTTAGCTTCTGAGATCCGACGGGAGGCTGACACAGAGCAGACCGGCTGCACAGCACACATTACCATAATAATCAGGAAAAAGCCTGCAGAAACATAAGCTGCAGAAACATCTCAAAAATGATCAATGAAACGAGAAGCATTTGAGCTCAACGTTGAGCTTCATGGCAAAGGCTGCGAACACTTATGGACATGTGATTTCTTAGTTTTTTAATTTGTAATAAATTTGCAAAAATGTAAAAAAAAAACACTTTCACATGGTCACTATGGGGTATTGTGTGGGGAATTTTGGGGGGAAAATTAATATCTATTTTGGAATAAGGCTGACATAAAATGTGGATGCACTGTATATCTGTCAAAATTATGTGCTAATCTAGATGAATTAATTACAGCACTGATAACGTGTCACTCACTCTCACTCATCTTCTACCGCTTATTTGGGATCAGGTCATGGGGATAACGTGTCAACTTTTTAAGATCTCAATTAATTCCACTTTGACCTATTTTATTTGGATGTTACTTACTTGATTGGGAAATGAGAGTTTCTTGCACATGCCTTTGGACACTTTTACACAGCTCTGTAAATTAGCACCAGCCCAGAAACATGTTTTTCCTAAATAACGCCAATGGAAAATAATGCTAATAGCACATGCACAGTGTCTGAATCAGCCTTGCTCAACCCATAAGTGAAAATACCTGTTAAATTCTTTTCTTACAAAAGTAACTTGCTTTAATAGTTGTCATTGATATAAATGTGGGGGTTTGTGTGTATACTAGTACAAGTACACTGAAACACTGGTTAGGCTTTCATGATTGTTAATTAAATAGCCACAGAGCTCTTACAGGCTTACAACATTGTAGGGATGTTTGATTCATGATGTTTTTCATTCAGGCTTTTTGTGCAATGAGCAGATTTGAAAATGAAATAGTCTTAAATCCAATAATATAATTATTAAAGGAGTCATACTGTGCCAAATCACTTTTAAGATACGTTTTACATTTTTATGTCTTTGATATTTTATGTTCAACTTCAACATCAAGTCACAGTGAGTCACTATGAGTGTTTTCACAGATATTCTCCTGATTTAAACAGAATTTGACTGGCACAACCTGTTTAAAATCTTTATGATCTAATTTTACCTCAGAATATTAAAAGCCCACACACTCAATCTTACACACTCTTTCTTAATGACCCTGGAATAACCCAAAATTGTGAAAAAAAAACCCGATATGCAAAGTGAAAACTTGCCATACCGCACATAACACTACCTTAATTAAGGTGAAAAACTGCAGAAAATACACTTTGTAGTGCAGCGATAAATCATGCTCAATGTGTTTATGATGCACCATTTTTTCAAAGTTCATAAACTGCTCAATTTATTTTTATAAATTAAGATATTTCTGTAACTGATTTTAATAAAAGTGATTTATATTTGTCACTGTTTTTGAGTGATCCTCAATTTTTACACTGTATGTGCCTTGCAATTTGAAGGGGGACATTTTCTAACATTACACATGAGATTAAATGTAGTTAATTTTGATTAATTAATCAATCAAAGCTTGTAATTTGTGTTTTGTTATTGACTGACAGCAGATTAGATTAAAAAACAAATTAACTGCTTCCAACAGAATAAGCAACGGTTACATAACATGCATGAACTCTGATAGCTTTGAGAAGCACATACTAAAGTAAAAAGCACACCACATCGTGTGATTCTGCTGCTCTCTTTATTAAGAAACAGTGTCTTTGAGTTGCAAAAAATGTCGGACTACTGTTGAAATATAATTTTGGCAGAAACAGGGGCTGGTTTGCACTATATTGTAGAAATCAGGAGAGGACTTCACTCTGACACATGAACAGGAGCACAAAGACTCCTAGAAGAAGAGTAAATAACTGTACATTGAAATATATTGTGTTATTTGTCAAACCCATATGCTGGTCCTTGTGGGAACTTTGTTACAGTTGTGTACATAAGTGATTGTGGTGTTAAAATGCAGAAAATGATATGACATGTAAAAGTCTAGTCGGCAATTCTTATGCCGCGTTCACACCGGGTGCGACGCGAGCGACAGGTTGCCATGCAATCCCTATGCGTTGTGGCGCCAAGCCACGCAGTGCGACGCGATGGACGCGAATGAAGCGATGCGAGTGAAGCGATTTTGACCGATTGGCATGTTTGTGGCACGATATTGCGTCGCGTTGCGTCATGTCGTGTTGCGTCATGTCGTGTTGGCCTCTCCCCAAGTTGACAAATCGGAGCTTTTTCGTCTTGTCGCGCCGCAATGACCAATCAGGGACTGAATATGTAGTGATGTGGAGATGTCTGGAGTTTGACTGAGTTGGATGTGAACATGTCCTGTCTCTGGTAGCCAACCTATGAGCAGGACTTATGTCCCTTTTGTCCTTTATTTCACAATTATGCCAGAGTTTGGGGGAAGAGCGAGCATCAGCCCCGCAGCAGGGGCAGCGGCGTTTTTTTTTTTTTTAACTTGTGTGTGCGAGCGAATCGTCCGTGAAGATTATTTTATTTATTAACTACACAGATGTATAATAAAGCAAATAGTGACTGGTTTCTAAACACAATTATGACAGAGTTTTTGGAGCGAGCAGCAGCCCCACAGCAGGGGGAGTGGAGTTTTTTTTTTTTCTTTCAAGTGCGCGCACGAGCAAATCATCCGGTAAGATTATTTTATTTATTAACTACACGGATGTATAATAAAGTAAATGGTGACTGGTTTCTAAACACAATTATGACAGAGTTTTTGGAGCGAGCAGCAGCCCCGCAGCAGGGGAAGCGGAGGGTTTTTTTTTTTCACATGCGCACACGAGCGAACTGTCCGTGAAGATTATTTTATTTATTAACTACACAGATGTATAATAAAGAAAATGGTGACTGGTTTCTAAACACAATTATGACAGAGTTTTTGGGGGAGAGCGAGGAGCAGCCCCACCGCAAGCAGCAGAGTTTTTTTTTTTATTTTTTACATGTGCGCACGTGAACGGGATAGGAGGTCCTCAAACTGGGTCCTGCAAAGGCGGAAGTACCGCTGAAAGCGGCCGTCATCCAGACGCAGCTCCTGCAGCAAATAATGATACACCCCGAATTGGGAATGTCTCATGACGTTTGTCAGCTTTCCACAACAGCTCGCTCCGTGTGATCAAGGTCCGTCATGTTAACTTGACTTGTCATGTTGACTTGGGGGGGGGCTGTCTTAATTATGTGCCAGCACTGTATTGCACACACATGATCAAGGTGAAAACAACACATTATTGATCCAAGAGAATTAATATTTACTATATATATTTTTGAAGGGCAGCATGGTGGTTTAGTGGTTAGCACTGTTGCCTCACAGCAAGATGGTCATGGGATTGATTCCTACCTGTGGCCTTTCTGTGTGGAGTTGGCCTGTTCTCCACGTGTTTGTGTGGGTTCCCTCCAGGTGGTCTGGCTTCCTCCCACACCCAAAGACATGCAGGTTAGGTGGATTGGAAATTTTAAAATGTCCGTAGGTGTGTATGCAGGTGTGAATGTGTTTGTCTGTCAATATGTGGCCCTGCGTCAGAGTGGCATCCTGTCCAGGGTGTACACTGCCTCACGCCCTATGACTGCTGGGATAGGTTCCAGCCCCCCCCCCCGCCCCCCCCCCCCCGTGACCCTTAATTGAAGTAAGCGGTTGAAGATGAGTGAGTAAGTATATTTTAGAATTTTTATTTCATTAGTGCATGTCTTGGTGCATGTGTGAAGCACTGCTTCAATTTCTACAGTATATACATCACCTGCAACAGGAAATATTGATTTTTTTCTGATAGTTTTTGTTTTAGTGTCTTTGATTAAACCTTAATTTACACAACAACTATAGTACACTATATTATACTAGTATGTATTGTTTGTTTGTGTTTTATAGACAATATGCATATACTGGCTTAACCCTGAAATAATGAAGGAATGACATCAACAACTGATCATGTGTAAATTTATGAACCCTTAAATTATTATTTTTAGATTACTTGATGCGATGTTTAATTTGTCTTTAAAGAGCCATAAATCAGTTGTATTGACGTTATTACTTTTAAGTTGTTCTACACATCTTTGATTAACTTCAGACAGCAGAGATAAAATACAAATAGCAGACATGCTCACAGGAAACAAATATAAATAAATGCCATGACAAAATGAGCTGCTGCATGACACCAACAACTGGCAAAATAAGAGTCTGTTCCTGCACACTGCTACAAAAGACTGTTTGCCTACCAGCCAGTGTGTAAAGAAAAGGTGAATATAAACATTAACCATAACCGGTCATAAACTATGACTAGCAGCTATGCTATCAAAGTTAATAATAAAAATCAATTTAAACCACCATTATTCTCTGACCACAGACTAAGGTTGGCCATATCATACTGTCCACGATAATATGATTATAAATTTTTACATGATAAAAAGTGTCATATCGCAATATAAAAGCCGGGTTTCCATTATAGATTCGGGAAGTAGCAAGATGGCACTGGTGTGTTTGGCAAGCTGTCCGCTTTTCTTTTTCATGATTATTTTAGTGTGTTTTTGTTTGGTTGGCAATGTTTCTTCTCTCCTGGTTTATAACATCAAGCATGATTGCCCCAGAGATGTCTGCCAGAGTTGTTAGTTGCAGAAATGAGTGAGAGTCTCTGTCCCATTTGCCATGGTGTTGTGTTAGCGGGGGAGCAAACTGCAGTGTGAAAACACAAGTGCTGGGTATGAAGAACACTGCAGACTGCGCACCGGATCCACACTGTCAGGTTACCTCGACCAACAAAGTTGGAGGAAGTTGTGTTTTCGCACCTGTTTGTTTGTCTGTCTGTTTTGTGAACAGCCTGGAGCCCACATTTTTTCATATATCGTTATGAAATTTTTACTTAAGATTCATATCCTGATAGGCAAAAACTGATTCAATGTTCAAGGTCATAGGTCAAAGACAGGAAAAATCTTGGAAAATGGGAAAAATTCCTTTGTTAAACATGAGTGAGTGAATTTTCAAACTGTCAAACAAGATCAAATTTCTTTCATATTTGAGAGCATTATGTAGGATTTCATTAGACTTCAGGATGCGAGTGGACCCCTGCCCGGCCACTTGAATCTCCAGCTACCTCACTGACAGGCTGCAGTATGTCAGGCTGGGGGACACCACATCTGACACTGTGATCAGCAGCACCAGAGCACCCTAGTGCATGGTGCTGGCCCCTCTTCTCTTCACCCTGTACATGTCTGCCTTCTGCTACAACTCTGAGCTGTGTCACATCCAGACGTTTGCAGATGACACAGCCATTGTTGGATGCATCAAGGATGACAGAGTGGAGAAATACAGGAACCTAGTGAAGGACTTTGCTGCCTGGTGCCACACAAACCATCTACAGCTCAACACCTTGAAGACAAAGGAGCTGGTCACTGACTTTGGGAAGTCCCGAGAAAGACCACTACCAGTTCTGATCGAAGGAGCTGAGGTGAAGGCTGTGGATTTCTACAAGTACCATGGACTGTTGCTGGACAGCAAACTAGAGTGGACAACCCACACCAACCACCTGTCCAGGAATGGACAGAGCAGGCTGTACTTTGTGAGGAGGCTGCGGTCATTTAATATCTGCAGGAAACTCCTGTGGATGTTCTATTAGTCTGTGGTAGCCAGCATCCTCTTTTACACCATGGTGTGCTGGGGGGGGGGGGGGGGGGGGGGGGGTGGCATAGCACATCCAAGAAGGCCACATCCAGGCTGTTCAAACTGATTAGGTGGCCTGGCTCTGTGGTTGTCATGAAGCTGGACTCTCTGGTGACAGTGGCAGAGAAGAGAACACTGGACAAACTGCTCGACGTTATGGACGATGCCAGTCACCGTCTGCACACCATCATCAGCAACCAGAGGAGCCTCTTCAGCCACAGACTGCTCCTTCCCAAGTGTAGGACCAACAGACTGAAAAACTCCTTTGTCTCTCAAGCCACCAGACTACACAACTCCTCACTTGGGGGGAGGAGGAGTAACAGCAAGACAGAGGACAGGAAGGAGTGGAGCAGTTGTAGCCACTAAGACAGTAGATCTGGTATTTATATTTGTATTTACTTTTTGCAAATTGTTTTTTACTTCTACTTTTGATACTCTGTGTGCTCTTACCCTGTGTGCTACTGTCCAATGCTGCTGGAACCTCAATTTCCATGAGGGAGTCTTCCTAAGGGATTAATAAAGTTCCATCTAATCTAATTTAATCATTTTAATTTATTCCTGATGAAATTCATTTCATCCATTTGTTTGTAGTTTCAACACAACGCAGCGCTCATTTTAAAATCTGTAACGGCGTCTCATTCATTGCTGTGTGGCTGAGCTCTGTGTGTTACGTTATCCTTTAGTGTCGGATCAGGACATAAAAATGTGAGACTTAATATCCACTTTGGCATCTCATCAGAGACATTTCCAAACAATTTTACAAATACAAACATTGTGAAGACAGACCACAGACTAAATCCAACATGGGCCAGGAAAAAAAAATAACCCTTCTTCTGAGTTCATTTGTGGTTTGCAAACCAATACGGTGCATTACCACCAACAGCTGTTTGGGTGTGGAGCACTGGGTGTTTGGGTTTGAGTGTGGAGCATCAAAACGTTCACCACCTAAATAAAAACCCGGATTTCCAGAAATACCCAGAAAACTTCCATCACTGTGTGTGTCATCGTTGGTAAGTGCTTTTTTTTCTATATCATCATAAATATCATTGTTGCAGATTTCCTTGAAATATCGGGATATAATTTTGAGGCTATATCACCCACCCATACTGTAGATTTAACACACAGTAAAGCACTCTTTTCAAAATTATTTCTATAATAATTAGAGTATCACACATCCCTATTGTTTATAACATTCAAGCACTGTAATTTTTATTTTGATATTTTTTTAATTTATGTGCTTAACACCACATTAATCTGTCCAATGTCTGATCAGCACCATGGACAGCTCACTTTATGAAGCACATCCGTTTCGTCTTACGATCTGCTTTGAGACACATGCAAAAAAAATAATAAACTGTAGAAGTTTTTGCAGAACACACTCTTAAGTCTACTTCTACCAGCTACTTCAACATGCTCAATGTTATTCAGGACAACCCGATCCGAATACAGTGGGGAAAAAAACAACCCAAATAAATACGAGATGCAGCAAGATTCCAGTGCTTGTGAATGCAACATGTTTGTAGTTGGTCAAACATTTTGCTGATTGTACTAATTCCAAAACTAAAAGTAAGTTGTTTTGTCGAAAAAGTTAGTAAAAACTACTTAAGATGTTTGAAAAGCCTGAAAAGAGCACTAGTGCCAATCTGTTCAAACAGGGAATCTGAAAATATCAACAAAATCTCCTGCAGTTACCAAATATCAACAAGAAAGTACATTTAAGTGTGCTGGCTTCTGCAGCATATCTGGTGGGAAGCAAAATCACATTCATCACAGAAACATAATCATCACTCAAAAATGTTTTTACTGATGAAAAATTACTCAGATTAAAGTAAAACAAATGTTTACACGATGTGTTTTGAACTTCATAAATGTCCTCAAATCCTTTTTATGCACATTATGGCACATTTTTCTGCTGTCTGTTTGCATTTTTGGGGGAGCACTGCCTTGAACAAATGCAAGAGGCTGATTTTCTCTCAATGTGAGGTCACATTCTCTGCCTCTAAGCAAAAACCACTTTTTTCTGTTGTGAACAACATGATTAGAGCAGAGAAGGACTTCATGCGGATCAACTCTGGCATTAGACATACAGCATAACCCTGAGAACCAAGGAAACAAACAACAGCCCTGACTAGACTGAATGATCTGACTCAGGCTATGAGAATCCAAGGAAGCAAGAGAATCTTTCATCAAGCGCTACTCAGTTTCATCAAAGTTGAGTTTAAATTTCCCTACACTCACATCTCATCAAACAAGCTTTTTGCAGCATTATTCAAAAACTGTAACTGTGGCTGGCCACCTTGTTGGAAGGGCCTCATCTCTTACTTTTTAAGATACAAGTCACCCACCATTAGTGATTATAAACCATCGAGAACAAATGAGTCATCAGTCTCATCTTAAAAACCTCTATAGAAATTGACTGACTAATAGCAATAGGCGGACTGTTCAACAATAATGGTACATGAACAGAAAAGGCTTGAGCTCCTGCTGTTTTTCTTCCTTACCTTTGCAGCACATCATGTGGACAATTTGGCGTGACTTTTCCAAACAAGGAACAGTGGCCTTAGTGGCAAATGAGACCTTGCAATTAGCAATGAGGCTTCATAAATCGAATGTAACAGTCTGAACAAGCCCATACAAGTCCCACTGTAAAAACACTCTTAAACCAATGCCTGAAACACTAACTCAAATTGTGTTAAAAAAAAGGTCAATCAAATAGCTCAGTCTGCTATCAGAGAGAAATGGTTGTGTGAAATAAAATGCATTTCACCATGCATTACGACGTGACATGAAGGGGCTACATAACTCATTACATAGTGACGAAAAGGGCCACTGAGCAAGTATCAAAATGTCACAGACTGAAGTAGAAATGTGTTATACAGAATGAGCCCATCATTGGTAATTGGCTTATAAAAACTCATCTTAAAAAATTTATTAACATGCAGTGAGGTAAAGATACATGTTTGGCTTTTTATGAATCTTCTCCAGACACAAATTATTTTTGTCTGTTAAGAGGCAACAAGATGCAGTTTTTCTTTGTGTAATCAGCTTGCCCCATGCCATAACATTATATTGCCAGTAAGCCCATAACAGTTTTGCATTCTAAATCAATATTGCACTGCTTAATTTAGTTTTTGTCTCAAGTGAAACAATTGACCCCAAAACATAAAAAAGAGCCAAGGTTGAAAAATGTTGAACTTCCGCTTTAATACCATCATAGTCTATATTCATACTCTGCCCTAAATAATATTACCACAATAAAGCAGATGTTTTATTTGAACAGTTGTGGGCTCCAGGTGTACTGGCTCAAATAAAACCTCTTTCTTTTCCAACCTTTATCTATTTAACTGTTTTTTTTTTTTTCTCCAAGCAGACAAAGCAGTATTCACTCACCACTGCAAAGAATTAATACCACATTTACTCAAGTGCTCTTTTTTCAGATTAGGGATTGTGTACAAAAGAAAGGCACAAACACTGAAAGAATTCATTATTTAATTAACATAAGAAACCAATAAAAGCAAAACAGAAAAAAAAGCACTTCAGGCCATCAAGAGACCCCATTTAAACATAAATGGTACCATGGTGAAAAATAAAAAAAGTCTAGAGAACAAGCTGCATTCCAGTCATGGGTACATAGACAGATAATGTGCAAATCTCCACAGCTATTTTACAAATGAATCCAATTACAGTTGAGACTTTGGTGTTCTGTGCTCCCTGGAGGGTGACAGCAAAGATTTAACAGAGTCATCTTGGTTTTGGCAACGGCGGGCAAGTAGCAAGATGGAGTGGGAAAAAAAAAAAAAACAGCCAGGACCCTTCGGCAGATCTTGATAGGTTAATGATGGCTATTACACAACCAAGCTGAAGGCTCAGTAGGTCACTTCACAAAGATTTTAAACCCCTGTAGGAATGATGGGAAAGCTTGACACCCCCAACGTCATACAGCATTCCCAGAAATTCCTGCCGTGGGTATGGATGAGAGAGCGAGGCAAGGGTTATATGAGTTTCCTCAATTATTCTTCCACATTTTTCTCATTTGAAATGATTGTGCTGTGGAGGTACTTTTCCCTTATTTTCCAAAGGATATAGCCACTTCACTGCTAAAGCTACACACATTATAGCACAGCCACACATCATCTGCTACCATGAAGGTCGACAGATTACACAAGTCTGTCGCTGAAACATACCTATCTACACACACAGTGAACTCTGGAGTAAGTACAAACAAATCATATATCTGGCTTTGGCCTCAACTTTGGCAGCTCAGAAGCTTGAAAAACCATGCACTTTTAAAAACACACAAACATATACACATACATTCATGCGCACCCTTGCTCCCTGTCCCCATGGGAACCACAGACCTCCATTTCAGTTCAAATTGTGCATGTCACCCCTGGTCTTAGATAAATGATTACATTCTTCACCAGCCTAAATTTGCTTTGGCCTGGTCACACAAAATAACAACCCCTCGATGAAACATTTAGATTTGTTGCTTTGCCGTTGATGAAATTGTGCATAAAAACATGAAATACAACTTAAACATTTCATCAGAAGATGGGGTCTAGCAATGTGATTCACTGATATGGGAAAGAGTTTAAGGAATTCTATCAAAATTCCTGCCCCCCCCCAAAAAAAGAAAAATGATGCTTGCAGACAGGCAAAATGCAGGGCAGCCATGTGACTTTGTTGAAGAGAAATGCCTCAGTCATTCTGATGAGAACACCAGTCATTCACTCTGTCTTTTTGTGCACAGGACGACCTCAAACTATATCCCCACATCTCACACATACACAGGCTTTTATCATTTAACTACAAACTGCAGGTCATCCCCCCCCACACACACACACTGCATAGGCCACCAAAGAAAGGCTGCTACCACAAGTCTACTGGCCAGGCATTGCATTGTTGTGTCTCTGTCTCGGTAATTGTGTATCTTATGGAGAATCCATGACGTCTGTCTCAGCCATCTCCCACACACATAACTCCCCACTGTTTACAGCTACACTGTTTTGAGTATGATATCTTTATCAACAAGCTGATAGGACAGGACCGTGTTTATTTAAAAGCAGGAGTGCTGTTACAGAAGTTACTCTTCTTGACCTTGACTTTGTACTGTATGTTATCAACAGTATCTGTCTTTCATCAAAACTAAATGCAAAGAACTTTAAGACCAAGTTCACATTTCAGCTTAAAGTTCACCTTATTCCATCCACTTCCCTACATGTGACACAAATCTGAACTTTACTAATTAGTGTGAAAAATTTGAATCCATTTGGGTCATTTTAACTTGGTTCCAGGGATGCACTGACGCACATTTCTTCACTTCCAATCTGATCCTGATACCTGAATTTGGATATCTGCAGATACCGATACTATTCGATACCAGAGCACCAATATTATTATTATCATTATTGTTAATTTTATTTGAGGATATTTTATATCCCCAGTTATACAGCTTAATGATGAAGTCGCATAAAGGAGGATTTTCTTAAGACCTGACAGTTCAGCTACAATTTGCCAGAAGGTACATCTAAGATGCAAGCATAGATTTGATGTTTTGGTGAAAGAATTAAGTACTTTTATTTATTTATTTATTTGGGTGGTTTCTTGTGGGATTTTGGAAATGTATTCCTTCCTCAAAACAGTACATCTGCTCGCATGCACTTTTTGCCAATGCCTCTGTGGGAAAAAAAAAATTCCCCCCTGTTGGGTTGCGCTCCCTGTAGCATACATGACCATAATAATCAGATAACTGTTAGTAATTACATAAGTGCAATCTGATCTCTCACGTCTGCATGCACCAGTCATATGATAATCAGAAAAGCCTGGTTTGCATGATTTCAGTTCATAAGTTGGATTTCTTTCGAAGTGGAGAAAAGAAAAATGGTTTTGAAAAAAGCAGACATTATTGAGAAAAGACAGCTTCTAAATCGCAATAAATTGGATTAATGGTATACAGTACATGTTTATGTACATGTAAAAGGGGCAAATGCTGGATCAGTGGCTGAAGTTTCATCTCTTGAACACCAGATGGCATTCTCACTCTGAGTACATGTACCGTTTTGAGGACTGCATTTCTGCATTTCCAAATTGTCACAAGAAACCACCAAAAATTAAATAAAAGTACTTCATTTACTCATATTTGGAGTGAGTCTGGGTGAATCATCTCACCCTTCCTCTTGGCTCTTTTTGTCTTTCTGCCCCCTGGCTAAGAAAATCCCCAAGCTCTTTAATGTGGCGTTTTTCAAATGTTTAAGTTCACTGTATTGTACCATACTGTTTGTTTACATACATACTGTTTTGTCTTTGTAATTTATGTAAATAAAGTGCAAGGCATATTCAGTGAAAGCTTTACCATCAGAGAGCCTCATCCACAACTACCACAAAAGACTCCAACCTGCCACTGATGTTAAAGGGGGAAATACATGATATTAAGAACAGAGGTATGTAAACTTTTGATCAGGGTAATTTGGGTAGTTTCTGTTGTCATTACAATTTAAAAAGAGTAAACACAGTTGTTTGACAATAAATGGCTTCACCCAACCACTAACCACAAGTGGAAAAATAAGTTTTTGTGTTACCATTCATATTCTCTAAAAAATGGCCAAAAAAC
The DNA here is from genome assembly GCF_902500255.1 of Thalassophryne amazonica. Classification (NCBI taxonomy): domain Eukaryota; kingdom Metazoa; phylum Chordata; class Actinopteri; order Batrachoidiformes; family Batrachoididae; genus Thalassophryne; species Thalassophryne amazonica. The sequence goes on from NC_047108.1 coordinate 77,786,017, forward strand.
AAAAAATTGTGCCAGTGTAAGTATATTTTTGAGCACAACTGCATTCCTACTTTATACTTTTAGTCACCATCCAAATTCTCCATGGGAAGGAACAATCCTTCAAGTGTAATGATTGAACAGTCCTGCTTCCACAGACTTGTGTGGCAGTGGTGGGCACAGCTAACCAAAAATTTAGCTTTGATAATTAATTTATCAAATTAATCCGCTAACTGAAAAGTTAAGTTTTGTAAAGCTAAACCAATAAATCCCTAAAAGAAAAAAATAGCAGAAGTTAAAGATAAAAGCTAAACCAATAACTTTCAGTTTTGAATGAGTACACGGCAGCTACTGACTACAACGAGTAATCGCTTCTGTCTCAGATCAGCCTTATCTTAGAAAAACAGACCTGCCAGTCATTTCACTGGAGTCTTGCACAGGCAGACAGTTTTGACTTATGATTAGAATTATAAACTAATTCCGGACAAGTTATTGAAATTAACATCACGTCTGTCATTTTACAAAGTGAAAATATCAGCTATATGTTTTAGTTTTAAAGCTAGCTTTTAGACACACATGCCGCATTGCATTATGGGTACATTAGTTTCCTGACGTCAGCGGTTGGCTGGTCGGTATAACACACAGTTACTGAAATGTGTGGTGGGTTTTACAAATAAATTTGTATTTGTAAATATGGAATTTTTTCATTTGCAAAAAAAAGGCAATTTGAAAACTTAAAATTCTGTTTGATAAGTCCATCACGTGTGGCACACTGCCATGATGGCAGTGTGAAGAGCATTTGCTGTTCACACTGCCACGAACACTGCTATGTTATTCTGGTACACAAGAAGTACCAGTGTTTCAGTGCTAAAAGTGCCTTTGAAAAGAACTTGCAGTTGTGTGTTTTTAGTGTTTGAAAACTGCATTGTTCTGAGGCGGATTATATTTACTCAGGACAAAAGTTCTGTGTAAATAATTAGTTTTCTAACTAAGTGATGAAGTCCTTTTCCAGTTTTTATGCTAGGAGTATCAAAGTCCTAGCCAGGTGCAAAAAGTCCAAAAACTTAAATGCCGCATATACTTTAAACATCAAGAAATACTATGCAATGCGTTAAAACAGCAAAACTTTTGATGGCTGACTTTATGACTGTATGATATTTTTGGATTAGATTTTCTCAAAACAGATATTTTAGGACTTTTAGCATCAGGATCTTCATGTATTCTTTCTCCACATTTTCTGCTTCAATGTGGGCTCAACATGTTTTTGGTTTTGGCAAGGGTTTTTAAAGCTGGATGCCCTTCCTGACACTAACCATTGCTGATGTTATCTGGGTTTGAGACTGGGAACAACCTGAGTTCACTCTCATGTTCAGTGAAACGACGGTACATGGGCGCAGTCATCACCATCTCAATTAATGCACACATACAGCACATCTTGGTTACGAACATAAAGTTCATAATTAGTGACGTAAGTGGTGAAACCATGAATTGGCTAAAATATAAAGCAATCATTTGGTTCATGGAATATGATTTTTATTGTGAATTAAATGGGTGACAAGCTTTTGTGTCAGGTGGCAAACACAACCTTGTCAAGCATTTTGCAGTTCTATTCTTTCCTCATTTGGCTTTGTAAGCACTGGGAGCCCAGTTGTTGTATTGCGGTTGCAGTCTGTACAGTATGATCATGATTAAGGCAAGCTGAGGTCTAATGTAATGGAAGGGAAGTGAGTGAAACAGTATCGGGCGCTGTTTAGCTGGCAAAATGTTGTGATCTAAAAGCAGCTTGTTCCGGAGTAGAACCACAAACCCAGGCGACCCGTATGTGTTCAATCAAAAGTCAGGACTAGAACTCCATGTCCTCCCAAGGAATCATTTCTCCAGAACACAAAAGAAACCAGTGTGGAGGGTGACCACAATAAAAAATACAGTCATTTGTATTCTTAAATCGCTTTTGGACCAATAAAAATACCAAACAATTATTGGTAGCTCTTTCCAAGAGGCAATTCATTACGATGTACTTGTCATCACCTCTGAAAATACGACAGAGACCACTATAAACCCAGGGACCCTCCCAGTGACATGTATGTACATGAACATGAGCAGCACACAAAAAGGGATATAACCCCAAAACTAACAATATGTGGTAAAGCAGAATACTTCCTGAGAAATCTAGGTCACACTAAAACAGAACCACGATGTAAGATCTCATACTGGAAATATCAAGCTGCTACTCTGAGTACACCACAATCCCATAATGTGTTTGAAACCATGTACATGTTGAAACTGAATGTTTATGGCATATGTGCGCTACGTTCAAATACGTGTGTTCATTTCCCCAGATTAAGTGGAGCCTTCCTCCCACAGCCGAGCATTCCAATGTGGCTCTTCAAAGAGATGCACAGTTTGGTCATTAAACTCAGGAAAGACATTTTGGTGACAAGAGGGTGATTCTGCACTTCATCATGGTGCCCCCCCCCCCCTTCTCTGTCTCCCTCCTCCACCTGTGAATCAGCTAACATAAGCAGTACTGAGGGACTCTGGGAGAATCAATATCATGTGAGCTGGCACCCCCATGTGGTAACCTGCTGTCACAACCCTAATAAAACTGATATTTTTGAATTTAAATAGAAAAACAGTTTAAATTTTTGGGTGTTCTGCATCCACATTGTGAGGAGAGCAGAGTCACAAATTCCCAACACTCTGAGTGCATGAATGCCATCAGATTAGGGCTGCAACTCTTAATTACTTAATTATGCACGGTACTTCATGCCAAAAGTTTCTTTAGACAATGCAGCATCTATGCTCTGAAAAATAAATTAAATGTCAAATAAAAGCATACACCTAACAATTACAAGTAAACTGTCAGAGATTACTGCAAAGACCCATTTTAACCTGATTCCTCTAGCTGGGAATGCTAAAGATGTTTCAAGCAGAAAGTGACCCTTTTTCCCCTGCTCCCCTCCAACAACTTCCCTGATGTCACCCAGCTGTCCTCATGGATTCATTACTCATCTGTTATCAACCACAGTGACGGAGCAGCATGACTTCATATGATGAGTGGGGACCGAGAGAAGGAAGGAGACAAAGGAGGGTGAAATCGTGGTATTCAGGTTCTGAGCAATTCTGGATTTCTAAATTTAAAAACAAAATCACATTTTTATTTCTGTCTTTTTAAAACATACGTCCTTTCAAGTACGTCCAACCTCAAATCAGAAAACAAAAGAACTGGAATAACATGTAAAATGCAAATTTAAAACCCTAAACCCATTGGTTGTGAGGACATCAATTGAAGTTGAGAGCCGCACCTCCTGGAAGTCATTCTACTACCTCTATGTTTACCTGTTTTTTGTTTGTTTGTTTGTTTTTTTTTGGGGGGGGGGGGGATTTGTGGTTGTATGTAAAGAGAGCGCAAAAGGATGACAAATGGGATTCTAATTAGGAGTTTAAATTAAGGGCCCTATTTTGACAAACTGTGGAGCACACTCATTTGCAACAGCCCATGTGTGGTTGTGCATTGTGTTATATGCATTTCCACTTTGCAACGTTATACAGGACATACCGTGCATCCGGAGAGTATTCCCCATGCTTCAGTGTTTCCACATTTTGTTATGCTACAGCAATATTCCAAAATGGAGTAAATTCATTTTCCTTTAATGACAACATAAAAAGGTTTATTTGAAATTGTTGCAAATTTATGAAAAATACAATTGAATTTCAATTTATTTTCATTTAGATAGCACCAAATCACAACAGAGTTGCTCCAAAGTCTAACCTTACTAACCCCCAGAGCAGCAGTGGTAAGGAAAAACTCCCTCGGAGGAAGAAACCTTAAGCAGACCAGACTCAAAGGGGTGACCCCTCTGCTTGGGCCATGCTACGGACATAAATTACAGAACAATTCACAAAACGAATATACAGGAAATGCAGTTGGTGCACAAGACAGGAGGGTCTCCAGCACACATTTCTTCCTCCACATTTCTTCCTGCTAACAGCCTCCAGACAGCGTAGTAGATTTGTTTTGTGTGTGCATGCACACGTTGTGTGTGTGTGTGTGTGAGCACGCACACACATGTATGGGTGCGCATGCATGAGTGCGCACGAGCATGTGCATGTGTGTGCACGTGTGTGTGTGCATGTGTGCAGAGTGCAATGGTACCAAACATATGGAACCACATTTGCACTCCAAATGGAACCAAACTGCACTCTAAATGCAATGCAACACAAATGGGACAAATTAATCAATGTTATGTGACATACACTCAACAAAAATATAAACGCAACACTTTTGGTTTTGCTCCCATTTTGTATGAGATGAACTCAAAGATCTAAAACTTTTTCCACATACACAATATCACCATTTCCCTCAAATATTGTTCACAAACCAGTTTAAATCTGTGATAGTGAGCACTTCTCCTTTGCTGAGATAATCCATCCCACCTCACAGGTGTGCCATACGAAGATGCTGATTAGACACCATGATTAGTGCACAGGTGTGCCTTAGACTGCCCACAATAAAAGGCCACTCTGAAAGGTGCAGTTTTATCACACAGCACAATGCCACAGATGTCGCAAGATTTGAGGGGGCGTGCAATTGGCATGCTGACAGCAGGAATGTCAACCAGAGCTGTTGCTCGTGTATTGAATGTTCATTTCTCTACCATAAGCCGTCTCCAAAGGCGTTTCAGAGAATTTGGCAGTACATCCAACCAGCCTCACAACTGCAGACCATGTGTAACCACACCAGCCCAGGACCTCCACATCCAGCATGTTCACCTCCAAGATCGTCTGAGACCAGCCACTCGGACAGCTGCTGGAACAATCGGTTTGCATAACCAAAGAATTTCTGCACAAACTGTCAGAAACCATCTCAGGGAAGCTCATCTGCATGCTCGTCGTCCTCATCGGGGTCTCGACCTGACTCCAGTTTGTCGTCGTAACCGACTTGAGTGGGCAAATGCTCACATTTGCTGGCGTTTGGCACGTTGGAGAGGTGTTCTCTTCACGGATGATGCGAAGGAGATGTGTTGCACTGCATGAGGCAAATGGTGGTCCCACCAGATACTGACTGGTATCCCCCCCCAGTAAAACAAAACTGCACCTTTCAGAGTGGCCTTTTATTGTGGGCAGTCTAAGGCACACCTGTGCACTAATCATGGTGTCTAATCAGCATCTTCGTATGGCACACCTGTGAGGTGGGATGGATTATCTCAGCAAAGGAGAAGTGCTCACTATCACAGATTTCGACTGGTTTGTGAACAATATTTGAGGGAAATGGTGATATTGTGTATGTGGAAAAAGTTTTAGATCTTTGAGTTCATCTCATACAAAATGGGAGCAAAACCAAAAGTGTTGCGTTTATATTTTTGTTGAGTATACAAAGCACCAATCAAATGACAAGGATCCACTCAGCCGTTATAAAATAGATAACACTGAACGATAAATGTTGATAATTACATTCTGGACTCACATGTCATTCCAGCAGGGGGCGGAAAATCATCTATATATTAAAAGGGAAGTGGCCTATGTGTACATGTATGCGTGCATGCATGTGTGTACCTCTGAACACAGAGAAACTGGGGACAGCTGACTTTTGCCGTTTGGTATGCTATGTATTTTGGGTCAAAGATGAATGTCACCAAAATGGAACGTTAATAGGACTAATTTTTGATAAACTATGGATATTACATAACAATAGCAAACAATGCACGTTGATAATTACATTCTGCACTCACATGTCATTCCAGTCCATTATAGAAACTTTGCATAACTTATTACCACCCATGAAAAAAATGCCAGCTACTTATTTTATAAATGCGACCCAATCTAGAGCCCATGGATTCACACGGGCAACATGCTAGTATTATTTAAAAGCTAGCAAGAAATGGTAGCTTGAATCTTCGACTGGACTGGGTTGCTTGACGCGAGGACGTTTTGCTTCAAATCGCAGAAGCTTCCTCAGCTAAAATTCTTGCTCTGGAAGTCTGACTTCTGTCTGACTCTTGTAGAGAAGAATAAAACAGAAGCCAACAAAAGTTGGAGTTTTAAACCTAACCAGACCCCTCCTACTGAGAGGCAGACTGCTATAGGCTAGTGACTGAACAATAGCTCTAGTTAGCACACCTAATGACAGGACAGCTGTCCCTCTAATGATGGGATGGATGCCTTTCTGATGGCTCCCTTGATGACGTGAATGACTCATTACCATGAACAAAAGACTGAAACTCCGTTGACCTGAGTATCCCATTGTAAACAGGGGATAAAGCATGTCTCAGACCCCCTCCCCGGTTAAGGCTGGGTTTCAAACGTTTTACAAAGAATGCCTCCTTGACCCCTCTCTCAAACCATTTCTTCTCTGTGGCTAATATTTTAACTTCCTTGTCCTCAAACGTGTGGTTACTGTCTTTAAGGTGGAGATGAACCGCAGACTGAGGTCCACTGGCGCCCTCTCTGCGGTGCTGATATAGCCTTTTGTGTAAAGGTTGCTTCGTTTCACCTATGTAGTGTTCGTTACAGTTTTCCCGACATCTGATAGAATACACTACATTGCTCTGTTTGTAACTAGGGATCATGTCCTTAGGGTGAACTAATTTCTGTCTCATTTCTGTCTTTCTGTCTCAGTTCTGTCTTTCTGTCTCAGTTCACCCTAAGGACATGATCCCTAGTTACAAACAGAGCAATGTAGTGTATTCTATCAGATGTCGGGAAAACTGTAACGAACACTACATAGGTGAAACGAAGCAACCTTTACACAAAAGGCTATATCAGCACCGCAGAGAGGGCGCCAGTGGACCTCAGTCTGCGGTTCATCTCCACCTTAAAGACAGTAACCACACGTTTGAGGACAAGGAAGTTAAAATATTAGCCACAGAGAAGAAATGGTTTGAGAGAGGGGTCAAGGAGGCATTCTTTGTAAAACGTTTGAAACCCAGCCTTAACCGGGGAGGGGGTCTGAGACATGCTTTATCCCCTGTTTACAATGGGATACTCAGGTCAACGGAGTTTCAGTCTTTTGTTCATGGTAATGAGTCATTCACGTCATGAAGGGAGCCATCAGAAAGGCATCCATCCCATCATTAGAGGGACAGCTGTTCTGTCATTAGGTGTGCTAACTAGAGCACAATAGTTGCTAATTAGAGCTACTGTTTAGTCACTAGCCTATAGCAGTCTGCCTCTCAGTAGGAGGGGTCTGGTTAGGTTTAAAACTCCAGCTTTTGTTGGCTTCTGTTTTATTCTTCTCTACAAGAGTCAGACAGAAGTCAGACTTCCAGAGCAAGAATTTTAGCTGAGGAAGCTTCTGCGATTTGAAGCAAAACGTCCTCGCGTCAAGCAACCCAGTCCAGTCGAAGATTCAAGCTTCTCTACTATGGAAACCACCTGGACAACTGAGAGCCTACACAGAAACTAGCAAGAAATGATCACTTCTGAATCCGAAAATGATATTTTTGTAACAAGTTCACACCTCTGAAGTGATTTACAAGACATCTCATGGACACGCAGACGCACTCATGCATATGGCATTAAAAGGAAAATAAAAAAATTCTTACAGAATTCCCCCCAGATAAATGTTCTCTTCAGTAAAATGAGCTGTAATTTTGAAACATGTTTTAAAAAATAAACTTACGTTATAATGCTTGGATTTCAGTAGAAACTAAATGTCATTAGTTTAGTGAAATGTGGGTGGCCCTATAGGTTTAAGTGTCTTGTCCAAGGACACAGACAGGCACCATGAGCTATGGATTGGCAGGCCAGCTCCTTATCCATTCAGCTACCTGCTCTAGACAGGTTACCTTCAGTGAGGCACAAATCACTCATTCATGTTGGGCATCTTTGTGTACCTCTGTGTGTATTAGCCTGTCTATTCCAGCAGAGGTACTCATCTTCACCTGGGTGAAGAGTAGTTACCAAATTCTAAGAATTTCTTAAAAAAAAAAAAAAAAAAAAAGAATGTGAGATTGCGATCCACTGATAAACACAAATAAGTTTTATTTGGATTTATTTGTAAATGTTCAATATGTTTTCAGACTGGCTGAAGACATGACCAAGGTGAGCACCTTGAAACTGTAATTTATAATGGATTCATGTGCACTGAAAAAAATGACACCTTTTAGAAGTCTGTAGCATCAAATAGCACAATGCTAAGAGCTAAAAGAAGCATGAGCAAATGGCTCCTTTGTGAGTATTTATTACAAATATCTGAAAGAAATATGGCCTGTTGTGCAATTAATTGGAGTAACAGATCATCTAAGAAGCACATGCTCCACTTTCTGGTGTCGGCTTACGCACACAAAATATCACTCCACTGCACATGCTGCCTTCACTGTGAACACACGCACAGACCCACGGAGCGAAACACGTAAGGCCGTTTATAGTAAGGATATGCTGCTTCCCTGCTCTCCAAGCAAAGACAACTGAGCAGAACCAGTGTTGACAAGTAAACCAGGCAGGTCATCACCCATCCTAAACCTAGAGGAAAAAAGCCCCGTCAATGTGAAGCCAGGAGCAAATGAAAGAGACAGAATTTGCTACGGGTTTCACTGTGATTATGAAAGAGGTCTGTGACGCTCCCAGCAGCTTCCTCACTGCTCCCTAACAGTCCTTCTGTTCCTAAGCAGCACCAGTGACTGTTTAGAAACACAAAGGCGCTCTGTATCCATCAACAACACATACATTTTAATTTGAGTAGAGTCCTCATACACATAAACAGACATAAAAGCAATCAGACATACAAGTCCTGCAAAGAACACTATCATCACACACACCAGTGCATACAAAAATTTATGAATATTCCTCAATCAGTTCAAATATGTATGTGATAATGCATCCCACATCATCCTTAAATTTGAAGCACAGTGACAACACCTTTGTTACATCAATTTTCTTTATGGCGTAACCTTTGAAACCACATATAACAAACAGAGTTGCTTCTCATGTTAAACATAGTCAGGATAAAGTTCATAATAGGTTTGTGGAATGGTGTCTACTCAACCACCTGCAGCTCAACATATCTAAGATGAAGGAGCTGGTGGTGGACTTCAGAAGACAGAAGACCCATTACCATCAATGGAACTGAGTACCTGGGTGTCCACATAGACAACAAACTGAACTGGCCTGTAAACACATATGCTGTTTATAAGAAAGGTCAGAGCCAAATGTACTTCCTCAGGAGGCTCAGATCTTTCAATATCTGCAGGAATATGTTGCAGATGTTTTACAACTCGGTGGTCTCTAACGTCATCTTCTACACTATTGTGTGCTGGGCAGCAGGCTGAAGGCAGCTGACAGAAACAGACTTAACAAGCTCATCAGGAGAGCTAGATCTGTCCTTGGGGTTGAGCTGGAGTTTGTGGTGGAGGTGTAAGAGAGGAGAGTGTTGAGCAAACTGCTCAGCATCCGGGACAGCATCTCCCACCCCCTGCATACCACAATGACGTCCTATCAGAGCGCCTTCAGCCACAGACTGAGACCACCGAGGTGCACCACAGAACACCACAGGAGGTCTTTCCTACCTGTGGCAATCAGGCAGTATAATTCCCCCCCGCAGGATGAATACATAATGAACAGAGTTATTCAGAGCTATTCAGTTACTCTGAATGATGTGCAATATTGTCAAACATTTTGTGCAAATGTCTTAAAAAAACAACAACATTGTTCAGTGTTTACTGTCACTGTTTCAGTACTCTGGCAAAATAATTTTCTTCGGGATAAATAAAGTTGATCTTATTTTTATTCTTACTCTGTGAACTCTATCCTAAACAACTTTCAGCACATTGGTATACCACTACTGCAACACACATCTGAGAGGGAGTGACCAGCTGTTTGAAAAAAAAAATACTTGAGGGTTAAAAATGGGAACCACTAGGGGTGCCAACGTTGACCAAAAGTGGATTATTGACTCACGGTGGTGACATGAAATAAATATTACTGCATACAATAACACATATATTATCATCATTTCAAGTGAAAAATCTGCAGAAGCTTGCTTCAATCATTAATTACAAATTTCACTGGACTCATATTCCACAGATATTAAAATTCCTTTAATTTCAGTGAGTGACACTAGGTCCTGGACTTTTTAGAGGATATTTCAAGCAGATACCTGAAAACAGTTTCTTCTCCAACTCAGGCCTTACTTTAGAAGCAGTCATAAGGATGGCATATTGAGACTTTCTCTCATATGTGCCATGTTTTTGGGACAGAAAGTTGATGAAATAAAAGGGAAGTCATCCAAGAACGTATAAAAATATACCAGTGACTAAGCTGACAAGTATAAAGAGGACAGTTGGTTTTAGTGTACAGCATACAACGATGATTGTTATTAACATTAAAGCTCCAAGATACACAGCATCCAACATATGAAGACACTGACATGATGCATTTGTGTACATGCATTGTAAATCAGAAACAGGCTGAAATGTGGCATCAACTAGCATTGTGTTCATTTCAAAAGAGGCACTTCCTGTGGCCTAGGTTTGAAAAAAATCTCAGATGCTTACTGTCACAACATGTCTGATCCACAGGGGGGAAAAATAAACAGTGTTTTGTTCCAATTGTCAGTTGTGGAGATCTCTCTGCAGAGCTTGTTGATGTTGCCCAAGTCTAGATAGTAATAGTACTTGCAACTGAAACTGTAGCAGAATGAACATACTGTTTAAGATAATCAATTTGTAAGTTAAAATCAAAGTCCGTCACCTTTCCCTGCCAGCCACTGAATATCCAACTCTTCACAAAATCTAATCAAAACCCATTTGTCACTTTTTCAGTGTCCACAAACAAATGGTCAGACTGAGGGTAGTGGACATAATACCCAGTCACACATAGCCGGAATCACGCAGAGTGGTGTCAGACTTATGAATTGGCGCACATCCAAAAAGTGTTGGATTTCAGTTCCAAAATGTTCTAACAGCCATCTTTTCAGAACTCTTCGGGCACCGTCGAGATGGGACACCTATCCGATAGCAGTCCATGTGTAATCTGACGACCATCACATGATGACATAAATAAACACTACAGAATTGGAATGTATTATAGAAGACATACCATACTGAATTTTCATGTAACTCACCTCCAGTACCTCGCGCTCAACAGTGCAGCGCAGACAGTTGGTCAAGTCCCTTTCACCCAGCTGCGTTGTGTGCAACGTTGATCAGCTGACAAATGCATAATCCACCTCTGGTATGAATAAATCCCAAGTGAAGTGCCATCCCGCAACAATAATCCAACTACAGTTGTGTTAAGATGTGTATCAAGTAAAATGACAACAAAAAAGAGTTTAAAAAAGAGAAAAGAGAAAGTCCACTGGCTGCATGCCCGTATATAGAGGGGGTTCAGGGGGTTCAACCGAGAATTCTGCTGTTTTTTTCTGCTGATTCTTTTCTGATCTGGATATCAACATTATGTATTTTCTTTTCATTGATAATAAGCAACAAGCACTAACTGTTATACAGCTATTATCACACACCCTCAAGTTTCAATTTCCTCTGCCAGAGTAATCCCTTAAGTGATGAAAGGGGAAACTGCTAGATAAACTTTTCCCATGGGGGTTGAGAATTTTTTGCTCCCTAGTCCCTATCCTCCTCTGATATCAAACAGATTAGTAGGCTTGTAAATACCCATGTAGACACACAATTACCCTTGTCTGGTTTGTAAAAACATGTTTGTATGTATAAGTTGAGAAATAAAGGAAGCTTCTCCTTCCTGTTGCAAATACTGTAAAGGTGCAAATATTCACATGGGATTTATTATGCGAATTTCACGAGTTAAACAAGGTCGCCAAATACCGCTATTTTAATACATAACGTACATATACGTGCATATTCATAATGTAAATGCGAATATTAATACCGCTAAATACGAGGTCTGTTAGAAAACTATCCGACCTTTTTATTTTTTGCAAAAACTATATGGATTTGAATCATGTGCGCTTGCATCAGCCAAGCTTGAACCTTCGTGCGCATGCGTGAGTTTTTTCACGCCTGTCGGTTGCATCATTCGCAACTGACAGGCAGGTATAAAGTTTGCATTAATGTTATCTTGGGTCTTCCTGGGTGGTTCTTATGGCAACTGATCCAATCCCAAGCAAGGACTATTTGTATATAAAAAGGTATTTCCTAAAATGATACATTTTGGGTTTCAAATGAAATTTATGTAGCTTTTTACCCCTTGAAATCCTCAAAAAGCTTCTGCTTCGGGGGGCTTCGCCCCCCTGAGCCCCCCACAAGGGCATTGCCCCTCGACCCCACCAGGGGCCCCCCTTTCACATTCCTATATACGGCCCTGGGAAGCATCTGAAAGTTGCTCACATGTGGGAAGTTGGCGCACTGCCAGCACAGTACAACAGCAGTTACGAGTCCAGCCGGACAAATGAAATCTAGCAATGCAAGTATATACTGATCCAACACCTAAAGGGATTTTTCACCAGACTAACAGCAGGCGATCACTGACAGCTGTCAGCCTGTTTGTGCGCTCTCTGGATGAACAGCTCGTGTGCACACGGAGTGGCTGGTACAGTGTTTATGAACACATATACATCATAATCCCCAAGCTAGCTGTACTCTTGGCACATTTGCGTTCAGACCTCGGTGAATCACGCTCAAATCCACCTCAGCCAACCTTTTCAATCCAATTTGCACCTTCCAGATTGAGAAAAAAAAACACCTATCTGGCTCAAGGCAGATTCGGCCCAACCCCAGGCTGAACGGGGTCAAATGAATAAAGGGTCTTTCACACTGGAAGCGTTGATGGCGTTAGAAGCATCACAAATCGGTCTATAAAGCATTATTTTCAATTAGACACTTCAAAACCGAGCTAAAGCTTCGGCAGGAGTGCGTGTTGCCGCTTGTCATCAAGCTTCCGCAGTCAAAGCTCAACCAAATCCAACTTCGCTCCTGTGAGCTATGATGTAGCTTCACTGTCCAATAGAAACGAAGCATCAGGAAGACTACAGTACAGACGTGGAAGACTACAGTACAGAAACCACTGATCTGTGTATAATGCTGGGAGGGTAGGAAGCCGGTCATACCTGGCAGGCCCAAACGTATCGTGAGGGTCTGCTGGGAACGACTGGCGGAACCCTCTGTCAGCAAGGTCTTCAACTCCCACCTCCGGGAGAGCTTCTCCCAGATCCCGGAGGAGGTTGGAGACATGGAGTCCGAGTGGACCATGTTCTCCACCTCCATTGTCGATGCGGCTGCTCGTAGCTGTGGTCACAAGGTCTCTGGTGCCTGTCGCGGCAGCAATCCCCAAACCCGGTGGTGGACACCGGAAGTAAGGGATGCCGTCAAGCTGAAGAAGGAGTCCTACTTATCTTTGTTGGTAGGTGGGACCCCAGAGGCAGCTGACAGGTACCGGCAGGCCAAGCGTGCCGCAGCCCGTGCGGTCGCAGAGGCAAAAACTCAGGTCTGGGAGGAGTTCGGGGAGGCTATGGAGGAGGACTATCGGTCGGCCTTGAAGAGATTCTGGCAAACCATCCGACGCCTCAGGAGACGGAAGCAGCTCTCCACCAGCACTGATTACGGTGCGGGTGGGGAGCTGTTGACCCTGACTGGGGATGTTGTCGGGCGGTGGAAGGAGTACTTCGAGGATCTCCTCAATCCCATCGTCACGTCTTCCGAAGAGGAAGCAAAGACTGGGGACTAAGAGGCGGACACATCCATTACCCGGGCCGAAGTCACCGAGGTGGTTAGAAAGCTCCTCGGTGGCAAGGCTCCTGGGGTGGATGAAATCTGTCCTGAGCACCTTAAGTCTCTGGATGTTGTGGGGCTGTCTTGGCTGACACGCCTCTGCAACATCGCGTTGCAATCGGGGACAGTGCCTCTGGATTGGCAGACCGGGGTGGTGGTCCTTCTGTTTAAGAAGGGGGCCCGGAGGGTGTGTTCCAACTATAGGGGGATCACACTCCTCAGCCTCCCCGGTAAGGTCTATTCCAGAGTACTGGAGAGGAGAATTCGACCGATAGTCGAACCTCGGATTCAGGAGGAGCAGTGTGGTTTTCGTCCTGGTCACGGCACACTGGACCAGCTCTACACGCTCCATCGGGTGCTCGAGGGTTCATGGGAGTTTGCCCAACCAGTCCACATGTGTTTTGTGGATCTGGAGAAGGCGTTCGACCGTGTCCCTCGGGGCACCCTGTGGCGAGTGCTCCGGGAGTACGGGGTCCGGGGTCCTTTGCTAAGGGCTATCCGGTCCCTGTATGACCGCAGCAGGAGCTTGGTTCGCATTGCCGGTAGTAAGTCAAATCTGTTTCCAGTGCACGCTGGCCTCCGCCAGGGTTGCCCTTTGTCACTGGTTCTGTTCATTATTTTTATGGACAGAATTTCTAGGCGCAGCCAGGGTGTAGAGGGGGTCTGGTTTGGGAACCACAGAATCTCGTCTCTGCTGTTTGCGGATGATGTGGTTCTGTTGGCTTCGTCAAATCAGGACCTTCAGCGTGCACTGGGGCGGTTTGCAGCCGAGTGTGAAGCGTCCGGGATGAAAATCAGCACCTCCAAATCCGAGGCCATGGTTCTCGACGGGAAAAAGGTGCTTTGCCCTCTTCAGGTCGATGGAGTGTCCTTGCCTTCCGATCCTCACCTATGGTCATGAGATTTGGCTCATGACCGAAAGAACGAGATCGCGAGTACAAGCGGCCGAGATGAGTTTCCTCCGCAGGGTGGCTGGGCGCTCCCTTAGAGATAGGGTGAGGAGCTCGGTCACTCGGGAGGAGCTCGGAGTTGAGCCGCTGCTCTTCCACGTCGGAAGGAGTCAGTTGAGGTGGCTCGGGCATCTTTTCCGGATGCCCCCTGGACGCCTCGCTGGAGAGGTGTTCCGGGCATGTCCCACTGGGAGGAGGCCCCGGGGAAGACCCAGGACACGCTGGAGGGATTACATCTCTCGGCTGGCTTGGGAACGCCTTGGGGTTCCCCCGGAGGAGCTGGGGGAGGTGTGTGTGGATCGGGAGGTCTGGGCGGCTTTGCTTGAGCTGCTGCCCCCGCGACCCGTCTCCGGATAAAGCGGAAGAAAATGGATGGATGGATGGATACAACACACATGCATGAACACATTGTAGGTGTAACTGTTAGCGTGCATGACGTGCCAGGTTCCAGCAGCTTGGATGGCTGTTACACATATGACATACAGACATGCTCTCCCTTTCTGCACAGGTTCATCTACACACAGACTCTCCTGTGCATTCACACACATCAATTAGACACCGACAATCACATGCATAGACATTTATCAAACAACAGAGAAACGGCAGAAGAGAAAAAGAATATGTTCATTCCTCTTGGTCGACTACACAGGAAAATGAGAATCTCAACCACTCATCACTTTGGCATCAGGATGTGAAGCTAAAAAAGAGGAAGTTCTCAAAAGTAGTAGAAAAATCTGGCAAACAACCTCCAAATTTTAAAACAGACCAAGATACAGCATATATCAGTCTGTTTTGGCCATCATATTTAATAAGGATATGTGAAGACTTCGGATGTAAAACCCAGTAACTCCATGTTTTTTTTCCCAGTTGAGAAAATTGCACACCACGAATTACGTTAGCAACTAAGTGCAGAGAAAAAGGAGATTTTGCATCTGAACCCTTCATTTGTAAGCGCTCAACTGGGTGGTAATGAGCAGGCAGAGACTGAGAGCTGTTCAATGAAGACAGATTGTGTGTGTGTGTGTGTGTGTGTGTGTGTGTGTGTGTGTGTGTGTGTGTGTGTGTGTGTGTGTGTGTGTGTGTGTGTGTGTGTGTGTGTGTGTGTGTGTGTGTGTGTGTGTGTGTTGGCCAAGTTGAGCCACGTCTATGCTCTTTAGGATCAAGACCCTATCTCTTCCCCCCTGAGCAGCGGAATGCTGCAGTGATTGCTGGGTAATTACACTGATGCTTTATTCCACTGCTCTCAGCACCATTAGTATTATTTCTCTTCTTTTCCCCTGTTTGGAAAGAGAGAAGTTGGTGCTTTGATCTCACAGAAAAGAGGAATAAAAGAAGAAAAGAGAAATGCGGCCACCCGGTTGGGACCACAGCATCTACGTGTCAGCAGGGTCTTGTGCTTCTGACCCTGGTCAAGTTTACAGTGATACGGTCAGACAGGTCAAACCCAGCATGCAGTCACATGGCTCAACTGAGAGACCTCGGGTCAAACCCTGCATCGCTTTTATCTGAGAAGTGAAGAAAGAAAATGGAGTCCAGATAAGTGCCTGCCAGTCTCAAATCCGAAAGTATGAAAGGTCAAAGCAGGGCAGCCTGAGGTATGACTTGTATCATTATCAGGATGCAGGCAGCGCTTAGTTAATATATGCCATCAAACACCATCTGACTGGATGGAGTGTGTGTATTTTGGTGAGACAGAGTGGACTTGAATAGCTGACATGTGGCCCAACACTGGGTTTGTCTGACTGATGTGTAGCCTGGATCCAATCAGCCAGCCTCGGGCTCTCACCATTAACCCTGCATGATTTCTGATAGGGGCTGGGGGGCCTATCACAGGCTGTTTACCAGAACCTCCCTGGTTCAGATGGCCTTATCTGTACCCAAGCCTCTGCACTATGATTGGTCACATGGAGTCCATTAGGATGAAAGGCAATAGTGGCTTCATCATAGATCTATCAAGATCTCACACACACACGCACGCGCATGTGCGCTTATATGCAAGCACATACACAAAGTACAAAGTTATATTTAAAGACTCCTCAATTGCTCACCCAGAATATGTGACCTACAATACTAACGTCAAGTAGTCCATTATATCCCATCACATGCCTTTTGCATCATCTTCCTGAAGACAGCAGCCAGCTGTTTCCCTAAAAAAAAAGCATTCAACGTAGAGGAAGACAATAAATTTGCAAATTTTATTACCAATCTTTCATGAGCCGAAGCTTAGTCTTTGTAGTCAGCAATGTTATTCAACATATGAACCTATACAACATTAAGTTGTGGCTTAAACCACAAACAGCAATAATATCTGAACATCCCTGGACATAATGATGCCATATCCTCAATATGACTGTTTTATAAAGTAGTTTAAAATGGGACGGAGTAACCACTGTCTGTGGCACATCTGGACTCTACTATAAACACATTAAGCAGGGCATATAGTGCATGTCCGTATTACATACTGAAAATAAGGATGGACGATGCGCCCACAACCTCATTTCCCATGGGAAAATACAGCCAGAATCATGCTAATAAAGGTCCTGCTATTCTGTGCAACTGATGCAATTTTATACCTGATAGGGTGTCTCTGGCACTATGTGTAAATTTCTACTGCTATTTTAATTAACATAATATTAACATTTGCTTGTAATGTAACAATTCCGTTAGGTCAGGTCTGGAAGTTGTGTGTCACAACATCCAATGCACGACAGAACCCTCTTGGGTCCTCGATGGCAACCAACCAAGCAGCAATCTCCAGGGCTGAAAAATGAAGCCAAGGCAGAAGTGCCAAAATCGGCATTTTCGCCAGTGACTATTTGAGGTTGGCTGCAAAAGGGCAATCCCAATAGACCCCTATAGTTTGGACCTTTACAGTAGAAATAAACATGCTACAAAAAATGGATTGACATCTGCAATTTCTTTATTCATAACAACAATATATGCACTGATTTTTAAAATTTTATTCTTACATAAAACATCATTTAAGCTATTTTAAGTGATAAGATGGTTGTGATGTGGTTGCTTTGAGTGACAGCTAGTGTCTGCCAGATCCAGGTACTAGCAGAAGCTGTGGACTTGACTGTATTTGTCTTCCCCTGAGCATTCTACAAGTATTACAAATATCTGAATTAATATGGCTTGCCATGCTGTCACCTGTATTAATGGACATTGAAGAACTCTGTATTCCAGCATTTCCACTGAGTGAAATGTTAGTATTATTTTTTTTGTATGTTCGCACCAGAAATACATATTAATACATATTATAGCTAGGTAATGTAAGCTACTGTACAATGATAATGCTATGGGGACATTGAGGCTAAATGACAGTAATAATTTTTAATACCCACACCCAAACCACCCATTTCCAGGGCAACCACCCAGTCCACAAACATATGCATTAATCAATCAGAGGAACAAAGGAAACCTAGCCTGGTAGCCTTAGCTACCTTGGTAAGCTTCAAGATAGGTGAACGTGTTTAGGCTTCATTAATCCCACCCAGGGCATAGTAGCTTAACCACTCCACAAGCTTTATGGGTTGACCAGGATGTATGTGGAGACAGATCTAAAACCAACCTACTTGAGTTTCAAACCCCCTTTTCTATAGCTGACTTATCACTGAGACTGTGTTTTACATAGACAGTCTATGCAACCACATAGGAAGACAAGCAAGCCATTCCAATCTCGCGAAAGTCCCCTTCTATGTGCAGTAGCCAAGTGATACATGGACATCTGCTTGACCTTCTCCATCAGCTGGGGTCTGCAACACTGAGGCACCTGGATGCTGGATCAGTAACAGGAAAATGTGCCCCAATGGACAAAATACTGTTGCTAAGAGTCCTCCATGATGCAAGTGATAATCCTCATCTGAGTCTCCCTATGTAACAGTTTGACACAAAGTCATTCCATTTTTACCCAAGAATTCTTTGAAGAAACCAAGTACCAAAGGCTTCTAGTTATCGCCTTTAGTCACTGGTTATCATCAAAGTCATACAGTAAGGCAAGAAGCACCAGGACCCTAAAGACAAAACTCTTACCCTTTAATGTCTATCTGGACTCAGCCATCAGAAGTGTATGTGTACGTGGTAAAAGTGTCAAATTTGTAGATTCACTTATGTCCGCACTGACGTTCATGTATGTGGATATCAGCTTGGGACTCTGACGAGGGCGATTGCATCTCCTCCACTCTCCCTTATCTCTGTTCTCTGCCTTCAAGTCCCTACTTCACCAGACTGTGAATTCCTCAAATTATATTGGATTCTGGATCTATTGGACTACAACTGGATTAAGCATGGAATTGATCAGGTGGTCTCTGAATGCTACTGACACCATTTTTTCTACATAAAGGTCAGGACCGGGGGATCCTACCTGCCCAGATGGAACGTATCCTGCGAGCTATGTCCTCGACTCCTGGAGTTCCTCGCAGGTGGCATGCTTGGCGCCTTTCTCCGTTGAGGACGTCAAGGATTCATTTATTCATTTTTGGTCTCATGGCAGCAGGGCTGGTACTTTTTGTCTTATGTGCTGCCCTGATCTACCGGAAAATTGGCAAGACGGTGGCATCAAGAACCACGGGCCCTCGCTTGTCTGTCATGATTAATGAGGTTGGCAAGGCAGTGCACTCAGACTGCGTTGACTCTTGAACTCAGACGCAAATTGGATGACACCTTGGAGCTGATGCGTGCCTTGCAGTTGAAGCTGAAGGTTTCGGAGGCCGGTGAATATTCTTAATTCATAATGGGGAATATTCTTAATTCATAATTGGGATTTGGTAGTTCAAGTGGAACTGTTAAAAGTGTTTTTCACTGCTCAGCCACAACACTCCAGGCTTATCTAGCCTCAAGGACAAATTGCCCACTGTTTACCTCCAGAGGAATTTATTCAGGCCTTGGTGCGATTATTCGGCTCCATTCTTATCTCAACCCACAAAGACAATAAACTGACTTACACATGGACTGAAGCATGCTCCAGCTTTTCCCTTTACCTCCCTTCCTGCCCCCCCTGTGGCAGGCCCCCATTCTTCCCAAGCTGGCAGGCGGCACGACTCCAGTTGCATCGGCTACCACACACTCACATTGCCTCAATTTGGAAAACGGACTGTTTCAAGTTTAGTGCACATAAACAATGTCAAATGTATATGTGTTGTCTTAATTCTGATGTGTGCCATTATTACGGTAAACAAGTAATAATTGTGGATTAACTGCTGTTTGTCTGTGGAATGTGAGTGTGGAAATCTCGCTGTTGTAATGTCAATGATAATAAAGCTATCCATCCATCCATCCTCGCTGTTGGAGATTGAGAAACGTCTAGGAAGATCTTATGTAGTCCTGAGGTAGCTTGACAGATATTTTTGACAATGCCAATAAAAATTAGCAAGTCGCATTAAAAAATTTCTGGAAAAAAAAAAGGTAACAAAGACACCTCAGAGAACTGAGGTATAATCCTACAAACATGCAAAACTGTGAATGCAAAATCAGTCTACAGTTTCTTATGTGTGCATTGATCATATTTTGGTTCAGAGTAGCAAAGACAATTTTAACTGATCCCAAAGTTGCTCAAAGCCTGAGGGTTCAGTACAAAGATTTCAAGTTTTAAAAATATTAGTTCTGTGGTCAACAAACTCACTCCATAACAAATGCAGTGCCCATTTCTAGCTTAGACTCCATCTCAGTCATGGCTTTCCTTAGCCTATTGTTACATGGTAAAAGGGGACACCCCTGTTACTATCTTCTCAGAATGACCACATTAAGTTCAAGCTTGGGAGCATATACAGATGATGCACAGATGCGTACTACTACATACAACATATAAGAGAAGTGGTGACAGCCCTGACTAGTACCCACCCAGTAGACCTGCAGTCCAGCCTCATTTCCCTAAAGGAACCACCTCTTTGCCCCAGCCATATGTGTAAATGGCTCTGATGGCTCTTTAGCTTTTGTCCACCATGAAAGATAATAGCATAACAAACCATACACCAGAAAAATGAATGCTACAGCCAAGTTAAGCGAATCACTTATATTGGACACTGTGCTCACATACCGACAACACAGTACAACTCCTCGCTAAGCTGCTTGAGACATCCAAATAGGGCATCTATTGATTCCACAAAGATCACAGTATCATCTGCAAAGTTAAGGCCACTAACTCTTACCTCCCCAGTCAATGCATTCAAATTATTCTAAAGAAAGGGATAGCATGACATCCTGCGTATCTGAATAAAAAGGACTATGTAAAATAGTAAAAATAGTCTTATGAGAAAAGTGGACTGTGGATCCCTGACACAAAGGAGATTGGTTTAAGGTCCTCTGACAGCTGGAGAACCATTTTGCCATTCATTTTTTGGGCTTCCTACCACCCATCTTTATTTACAGTCTAAGGTCCATACACAGCACATATACTGTATACATACATATACACAAATATAGTGTCAAAGTTAGACTAATATTTTTCTTTCTGTCAATATGCAGCACTTCCCCTTGCTTCTGCATGTGCATCACACTCAACAGCGCCAGCATTGTCTCAGTGTAGCAAAAACTGTAGGAAGAGGGAAGGAAAAGCTAGAGGTGGTTTTGGGAAAACAGTTAGTAAAAGCAAGCATTGGTATTGTAGTTTGTTCAAACCAACACACTGATCACATAGGACAGTACGCATGCAGTATGATATATATATATATACACACACACATAAAGAGTAACACGTAAAAGTAGTATACTTTAAAAAGAAAACTAGAGAAACAAAAATGAAGGGTGCTCAAAGGGAATGCGGTGTGGGTGAGGAAGGCCAGAAGACGTGTATTATCTCCATATCTCTCTCGCTCCGCTTTTCTTCACAATCAAAGCCCGAGCCGTGCTGATGACACCAGGCCAGAGCCAGTGATGACACCAGTCCACAGCAAGTGCTGAAAGAGCAGGTCGACAGACTCTGGCAGAACATGCTCTGAAACAGAGTTGAATCCCCCTGAGAAATTCTGGGGTAAATCCTTCTAGAGAACATCATCACTAAGAGAGATCACTGCATCATTCAATAGTTACACATGCTCACAAATGCGCACATGGGCCTAACCCAGCCACAGCAGAGGTAACTGAATCTCCCTGTCTGTGGCTGCTATAGGGAGGAAACCTGATAGGGGATACTATACTTTCATGCACACAGCCAGACTTTTTAAAAGCATGAATATGGATTGAGACAACCACAATGTTTGAACATGAATAACACATGTATTGCAAAACCACAGCACAACCCCGACTCAGCATGTGTACCTCTTACTCCACCCGAAAAATGTGAAATTGAAAAAATAAATAAATAAATGCATCATTGTGCATTGGTCATGGTCTTGTAGACCGAGGACTTAAACAGAGCACCCACTGTTCTCTGCTGTCATACGTAACATGAAAATACTCCAAAAAAATAAACATATACATTTAATGATATAGTTACAGACCATCGCATCATTAGTTTTAGTTCAATTCAGCCAATTACTATTAGGATCAATCCAGGTCTAAAGCTTCTGTTGTGACAACATGGTTTGACACTACAAGTCATAATGACTAGCCATTGAGAGGCATGTTGGAAAAGACAACAATCCTCGAATTTCCTGAGAGAGAAAATGGGGGAACAATGAGTGATGCATACTGCAGTTGAAAGCAGAGTCTGTAGCGTTGGACTCCAATGATGTAATAAAGCCTTACTGTAGTGATCAGTCCATCTTTCTGCCTCTCAGTATGGAAGTCATTGTTCCAGTGTGTAAAGTATGAGATATGAAAGAAGTGTTGCAACACCCTACAAAATGAGGGCAGTCACCATTCAAAAGACTCACTCTTCAATAATGGATCAGGGCAAAGGTCTCTTCAAAGTCAAAGCAAGCTCGCTTCTTCCGTTAACAGTCGCCAGAGCAGATCATTGGTTCCCATCTTACCCTGTCCTCTGCATCTTCCTCTGTCACACCAATGACCTGCATGTCCTCCCTCACCACATCCATAAACCTCCTCTTTGGCCTCCCTCTTCTCCTTCTGCCTGGTGGCTCCATCCTCAGCATCCATCTCCAAACTGTCCCAGCTGAGCTGTCCCGCTGATATTTTCATTCCTAATTCCTGTCCATTCTCATCACTCCCAAAGAGAATCGCAGCATCTTCAGCTCTGCCATCTCCAGCTTTGCCTACTGTCTTTTTGTGAGTGCCATTGTCTCAAAGCCACACATGTAAACTTTCCCCTTCACTCTTGCAGGCATTCTCCTGCCACAAATCACTCCTGCCACTTTTCTCCACCCTCCTGCATTCTCTTCTTCACCTCTCTGTCACACTCTCCATTACTTTGAACAGTTGACCCCAATTATTTAAACTCATCTACTTTCACCACTTCTATTCCTTGTTACCACACTATTCCAATGGCCTCCCTCTCATTCACACACATGTGCTCAGTCTTGCTCCTACTGACTTTCATTCCACTTCTCTCTATCTCCACCTCTCCAGGCTAGACTCAACCTGCTCTCTACTCTCACTACAGATTACAATGTCATCTGCAAACATCATACGAGGTCTGTCCATAAAGTATCGTACCTTTTTATTTTTTTCAAAAACTATATGGATTTCATTCATATGTTTTTACGTCAGACATGCTTGAACCCTCGTGCGCATGCGTGAGTTTTTCCACGCCTGTCGGTGACGTCATTCGCCTGTGAGCACGCCTTGTGGAAGGAGTGGTCCCGCCCCCTCGTCGGATTTTCATTGTCTGGAAATGGCGGAATGAAAAGGACTTTTTTTTCCATCAGAATTTTTTCAGAAGCTTTTAGAGACTGGCACCTGGAAACCATTCGAAATATTTATCTGGCTTTCAGTGAAACTTTTACGGGCTTCACAGAGAATAAGGACTTTAACTACAGGTTTAAGGACCCCTTTAAAGGACGGTCGGTGCGCCGCGCTGCGAGCTGCGACGATGCAGCACAAACCACTGGATCATTTCTAAGCTGATGGCTCTGTGGATACGAGACCGTCGTGTGCTCTTTCTCTGGTTATCACAAGACCTGGACATCAGCCATTTTCCGGCAGATTTCACTTTTAACAAGAGATTTTGTCATGGAAAGCCGCGCGGAGGCTTCGCGCGTCACAACCGATTCGCTGACGAAGCGAGACAAAGGAACACCTCCGTTTCGGAGTGTTAGAGGACAAGTTGGGACATGTCCAGCTCTCCACAAGTTCTTTTATACTCACTCGACTGGTATGCACTGAAAGCCGAGATAGAGCTGATCACTGGTGAAACCCCACCTCCACCTTTAATGAGTGTTATTCCCACTGTGCATCTCACTGGTGTCACACTATCCTTGTACATGTCCTGCACTACCTTCACATACTTCTCTGCCACTCCAGACTCCCTCGTACAAGATAACAACTCTTCTCTTAGCACCCTGTCATAAGCTTTCTTTAAATCCACAAACACACAATGCTACTCCTTTGGCCTTCTCTATACTTCTTCATCAGTATTCTCAGAGAAAACATTGCATCTGTAGTGGTCTTTGTCAGCATGGAATCATATTGGTGCTCACAGATCTTCACCTGTTTTCTAAGCCTAGCTTCTACTACTCTTTCCCACAACTTCATGCTGTGGCTGATCAACTTTATACCTCTGTAGTTACTGCAGCTCTGCACATCACCCTTGTTCTTAAAAATAGGAACCAGAACACTTTGTCTCCACTCCTCAGGCATCCTCTGACTTTCCAAAATTTTATTAAACAATGACTCCACTACCATCTCTCATAGACATGTCCATGCTTCCACTGGAATGCCATCTGGACAAACCGCCGATCCACTCTTCATCCTCTTCATAGCTGTCCTCACTTCATCCTTACTAATCTCTTGTACTTCTTGATTTACTCTCTCCACATCATCCAGCCTTTTCTCTCATTTTCTTCATTCATCAGCTTCTTAAAATATTCCCTCCACTTTCTCAACACGCTCTCCTTGCTTGTCAGAACATTACCATCTGCATCCTTTACCACCCTAACCTGCTGCACATATTTTCCAGCTCTGTCTCTTTGTCAGGCCAATTGGCCAATTTCTCCTTCCTTACTGTTCAACTTCATATACAACTCATAATGGATGCAGTGTGATGGATGCATGGACAGACGTCAACAATGTAGGAATGTTTCTGTCTTTTCCAACTGATTGCCATGTACAAACCAGTGATTTAAAGACAACATATCGCCTCAGTATACATCACCTCGCCAATATCATCCCTACAATGAAGCATGGTGGTGGCAACGATCAGGCCTGTTTGTTAAAGTGGCCAGACAGAAACCACTCCTAAGTAAAAGGTACATGGCTGCCCGCATGGTTGCCATGTAGCAGGTGCCTTTTGGCAAGCATGGCAAAAGGCACCAGAGGGACTTTCAGACCACGAGAAACAAAATTTTCTGGTCTGATTGTTGTGTGTTGGGGGGTGTGGCTGGATGTTTTGGTGTTCTTTTCTTTTCTTTGCTCTTCAGGTGGCATGAGAACTGATTTGTCTGTGGAGAAGGTGCTGGCTGAAGAGTCCTCACCCTCATCAACATCATGTGTAGCACCTGTGACTGGTGCTCACATGCAACCTTAAAGACTTTCAGCTGAAGCAGATAATTGGATGGCGTTCTGCATTTAAGGCATGTGTGATTCAAGCAGAACTGCCAGGAACTCGACCTTGTGATGTCCATTTGTGAGACGCTGAGGACCGCGCCTGGGTTTGACACATCGAGCCCGTGAAGCAAGGAAGGGTGAGGACACTTGCTGTCAGCACACATTAAAGGTGATTAAGTGTTCGACTAATTGTTGATAGTAACTTGGTATTTTGTTACGCAGTATACTGGAATTGTGATGAGAATTGTGCAGTTTGCTTCTCACTGCTGTGGCGTGCAGGATAAGTGATCCTCCACTTGTTGTGAGAAGCTGCTCATTTGCATAAAGTTAAAAAATACAGACCTGAATGTGTTGCTGATAGCGTGTGTCTTTTGAAAGATATTGTTGTAACTGCTGACTTACCTCACCTCTTCTTTGCTTCACAGAGAGTCAGTTTGTCGTGTCCACCTGGGGGGTGTTTGTCTGGTGGTAGTGGGTCCAGGAACGCCGGGCTTCTATCCTTTTGGGCGCTTAAGAGTGTGCCAACAGTCACTCCACCAGAAGGACGTTCTTTTAGTTTTGTACACATTATTATGCACAGGTGAAAAATAAATTGTTTCTGTTGTTGAAACCGCTTTCTGGTTATTTTTAGCGCTGGGTTCTGTCTGACGCAGGTCCGCTCCTCAACTCGCGTCGACACATAACACTGATGAGACAAAGATTGAAACATGACATGAATGCCAGGCATGATGTTTGGAGGAAATTAAGAACCATCCCTACAATGAAGCATGGTGGTGACAGCATCATGCTGTGGTGATGTTTTTCAGCATTAGGCACTGGAAGACGAGTCAGGATTGAGAGAGAGATAAATTCAGCAATGCACAGAGACATCCTGAAAAAAAAACCTGCTCCACACTCAAAAAATGGCTCTTTGGATGAACTCAATTCAATAATGTGCAGGATTTACATCTTATAAATATAAGTAGCCCAAACTCAAATAAAACACATTCATGCAAGATAATGTAATTTAATTCAGTTGGGACTACATATATTTATCAGATGGAATGCAATCCAATGAGTCAAATGACTCACTGGATGAACTCAATTTAATTATGTGCAGGATTTCCATCTGTAGTCCCAACTAAATTAAATTAAATTACCTTGCATTGATGCACTTTGCGTTGGGTTACATATATTTATTAGATGGAAATCCTGGTCATAATCAAACTGAGTTCATCCAATGCATCAGTTTTTTGAGTGCAGAGCGCTCTTGACCTCAGACTGGGGCGACGATTCATCTTTCAGCAGGACAATGATCCTAAGCACACAGCCAAGATATCAAAGGAGGGGCTTTAGGACAACACTGTGAATGTCCTTGAGTGGCCCGGCCAGAGACCAGACCTGAATCCAATTGAACATCTCTGGAGAGATCTGAAAATGGCTGTGCACAGAAAATCCCCAACCAACCTGATGGAGCTTGCCAAGATGAATGGGCAAAACTGCCCAAAGATAGGAGTGCCAAGCTTGTGGCATCATATTCAAGAAGACTTGAGGCTGTAATTGCTGCCAAAGGTGCATCAACAAAGTATTGATCAAAGGGTGTGAATACTTATGCACTGGTGATTTCTTAGTTATTTATTTTTAATAAATTGGCAATAAATAAATAAATAAATAAATACTTTTTCATGTTGTCATTATGGGGTGTTGTGAGGGGAAAAAATGAATTTACTCCACTTTGGAATAAGGCTGTAACTTAAAATGTGGAAAAAGTGAAGCGCTGTGAATACTTTCTGGACGCACAGTATGCTAATGACACATGGTGCTGACCGTTAGCGTCAACACCGTTAGTGTGACTGCATATGCTAAGCATGGTTAATCAATGTTAAATATTCAACTAAATATGTGGGGGCAGATGAGAAACACCACCAGTATTAATATGGGATTGTTTTGGTTGATTAACACAATGAAGTTTTGCTGGACTGACACTGAAAGCTTATCAATGAAATGATAAATGTTTAACACACAACTGACCATGAAAAAACTCAGCAATGCACTGACCAAATATTTTTGGTCATGAGGGATGAAGGTGCTATAATTCTGACATTGTTAAATACAATTCATTTCTATTTATTGATCACCACGTCATAACATAAGTCACCTCAAGGCACAGAACACAAGTCAAGTCTGAACTGTACCCAACCCACGTGCAAGCACATTGGGGACAGTGGTAAAGAAAAACACCCTCGTAATTTTTTTCTTATATTGAGCAAGCAGACCCAACTGACTGAAGGGTTGACCATATGCAATGGCCAAGCTCAGAAGACAAAGCAAAAAGCACAAAACAAAACAAGCAATGACAAATGCTGACGCTAAACAGTCATGAAATCCGGTGTTCACAACGGTGAGATCATTGAATAGCCGTTCATCTGATTTGGATGTAGTTACCCTAGAATTAATGCTGAAAGTGCAGATTGGGTTTGTTCACTGTTTGCTTTCAACTCCAAATTGTTGTGACAATATTTAAATGCCACCCTCACTAGTAGGCAGTGGTCACAGTGTGCAATGGTACAAAACGTATGGAGCCAAATTTGCATGGCAAATGGAACCAAATTTGCACACTAAATGCAACGCAACACAAATGGGACTAATAATCCATGTCATGTGACATACAGAGCACCAATCAAATGACAAGGTTCCACTCAGGTGTTATATAAAACCAGATATTAAGCCCAGAACAGGTGATAATGATCGGCCCGCTGGGAGCCACGCATCCTCCAGCAACTGGAAGAATCTGTGAAATTTTTGAGTAGGGGTGACAAAATATAATACATATGTAGCCTGGTTAATAAGAGGTCTGTTAGAAAGTATCGGACCTTTTTATTTTTTTCAAAACCATATGGATTTGAATCACGTGTGATTGCATCAGCTAAGCTTGAACCTTCGTGCGCATGCGTGAGTTTTTTCACGCTTGTCGGTTGCATCATTCGCCTGTGAGCAGGCTTTGTGTGAGCAATGGTCCACCCCTCTCATCGGATTTTTATTGCGAATAAATGTCTGAACGATTTGGAGCTTTGCTGCATCAATTTTTTTCCAGAAACTGTGAGAGACCTCCAGGTGGACACCGTTCGGAAAATTAATATGGCTTTCAGGGACGATTTTATGGGGATTATACAGATTAAGCAGTGTTACTGCCGCTTTAAGTACGGCCCACAACTGCTGAGAGCGTGCCGTGCTCTGAGCGCCGATCCACATGCTCAAACCCCGCTGAAACAACCAGATAATTTCCAACGTGAAGGCTTTGTTGATCCGGGACCTCGTCTGACTTTCACAAAAAGGCAGAAGGTGTGGACATCAGCACTTTTTCGGCACATTCCGGAATCCATCTGAAAGCCATCTGAAAGCCGTCCTGTGAGACCAACACCGAGGTGGTTTTGTCCCGCGTAATGAACGGCTCCGTGGCGCGTCCCTCCGCTTTTCTTTCCATGAAAAAACTCCTGTTACAGTGGAATGGTCCGAAAAAGTGCCGATGTCCACGCCTTCTGCCTTTTCGTAAAAGTCAGACGAGGTCCCGGATCAACAAAGCCTTCACGTTGGAAATGATCTGGTTGTTTCAGCGGAGTTTGAGCATGTGGATCGGGACTGGGAGCGCGGCGCGCTCTCAGCAGTTGTGGGCCGTCCTTAAAGCGGCAGTAACACTCCTTAATCTGTATAATCCCAATAAAATCGTCTCTGAAAGCCATATTAATTTTCCGAACGGTGTCCACCTAGAGGTCTCTCACAGTTTCTGGAAAAAAATTGATGCAGCAAAGCTCCAAATCATTCAGACATTTATTCGCAATAAAAAAAAGGATGAGAGGGTGGACCAGTAGGCGAATGACGCAACCGACAGCCGTGAAAAAACTCAGGCATGCGCACGAAGGTTCAACCTTGTCTGATGAAA
The DNA here is from genome assembly GCF_902500255.1 of Thalassophryne amazonica. NCBI lineage: Eukaryota > Metazoa > Chordata > Actinopteri > Batrachoidiformes > Batrachoididae > Thalassophryne > Thalassophryne amazonica. Next base: position 77,815,143 of record NC_047108.1, read on the forward strand.
TCACACGTGATTCAAATCCATATGGTTTTTGAAAAAAATAAAAAGGTCCGATACTTTTCTAACAGACCTCGTACAGTTGTTTCCAGAGAAGGTTTCTGGTTCCAGACCTGCTCATTCTACATGAGCATACACACACACACACACACATATACACATACAGTATATATATATATATATATATATATATATATATATATATATATATATATATATATATATATTGTATATACAAGGTCTGTTAGAAAAGTATCTGACCTTTTTATTTTTTTTAAAAACCATATGGATTTGAATCACGTGTGATTGCATCAGCCAAGCTTGAACCTTTGTGCGCATGCGTGAGTTTTTCACGCCTGTCGGTTGCGTCATTCGCTTGTGAGCAGGCTTTGTGTGAGCACTGGTCCACCCCTCTCATCGGATTTTTATTGCGAATAAAATGTCTGAACGATTTGGAGCTTTGCTGCATCAAATTTTTCCAGAAACTGTGAGAGACCTCCAGGTGGACACCATTCGGAAAATTCAGATGGCTTTCAGGGACAATTTTATGGGGATTACACAGATTAAGGAGTGCTCCAGCCGGTTTAAAGACCGCCCACAGCGTCTGAGAGTGCGGCGCACTCCGAGCGCCGATCGACAGGCTGAAACAACCAGATCATTTCCAACGTGAAGGCTTTGTTGATCCGGGACGTCGTCTGACTTACACAACAATGGCAGAAGACGTGGACATCAGTACTTCTACACATTCCACTGTTACAGGAGTTTTTTTCATGGAAAGAGGAGCGGAGGGATGCGCCACTGTGCCGCTCATGGCGCGGCACACAACCACCTCCGTGTTGGTCTCACAGGACGGCTTTCAGACGGTTTTCAGACGGCTTTTCAGTCGTGTGACTATCCGAGAAATTGTGCATGAGCTGGACATGCCCCAACATGTCCTGTGAGGCTTCATCACAGCGTTGCTTTGCGCCATGCGGCTCCACCGCGATGCGTGGATTTCCTCCGCACGTCTGTCTCAATGTGCCAAAAAAGTGCTGATGTCCATGTCGTCCACAATTCCTGTGCTAGTCAGACGACGTCCCGGATCAACAGAGCGTCCAGTTTGGAAATGAACGGCACATTCCACTGTTACAGGAGTTTTTGTCATGGAAAGAGGAGTGGAGGAATGCGCCACCGTGCCGCTCATGGCGCGGCACAAAACCACCTCCGTGTTGGTCTGCATGGCGCAAAGCAATGCCGTGATGAAGCCTCACAGGACATGTTGGGGCATGTCCAGCTCATGCACAATTTCTCGGATAGTCACACGACTGAAAAGCCGTCTGAAAGCCGCCCTGTGAGACCAACACGTAAGTGGTTTTGTGCTGTGCCATGAGCGGCATGGTGGCGCATCCCTCCGCTCCTATTTCCATGAAAAAAAACTTCTGTAACAGTGGAATGTGCCGAAAAAGTACTGATGTCCACATCTTCTGCCATTGTTGTGTAAGTCAGACGACGTCCCGGATCAACAAAGCCTTCACGTTGGAAATTATCTGGTTGCTTCAGCCTGTCGATCGGCGCTTGGAGGGCGCCGCGCTCTCAGACGCTGTGGGCGGTCTTTAAACCGGCTGGAGCACTCCTTAATCTGTGTAATCCCCATAAAATCGTCCCTGAAAGCCATCTGAATTTTCCGAATGGTGTCCACCTGGAGGTCTCTCACAGTTTCTGGAAAAAATTTGATGCAGCAAAGCTCCAAATCGTTCAGACATTTTATTCGCAATAAAAATCCAACGAGAGGGGTGGACCAGTGCTCACACAAAGCCTGCTCACAGGCGAATGACGCAACCGACAGGCGTGAAAAAACTCACGCATGCGCACGAAGGTTCAAGCTTGGCTGATGCTGTGATGCTTTGCGTGATTCAAATCCATATGGTTTTTGAAAAAAAAAAAAAAGTTCGGATACTTTTCTAACAGACCTCATATATAGTGTAGATAACATTCTAATCATTGGTGACTTTAACGTTCATATAAATAAGCGTTCTGATCCCCTCTGCAAATCATTTATGGAAATTGTGGATGCATTAGGATTTCGCCAATGCACTCGGGACTCGACGCACATTAATGGAAATACCCTGGATCTTGTTCTCGCACGTGGTATTGCTGTCACAAATACTGACATCATGCCTCTTACATCAGTGGTCTCTGATCACTCACTTATTAAGTTTACAGTTTTGCTGCCGTGTTTAGTGGAACAACAACCTTATATATCACTACGGCGATGCATCAACTCCTCAACTAAGACTGAACTCGAAACTAGACTGCCTGATGTCTTAGCTTCACATTTGGCAAATACCCAATCAATAGACAGTCTTGTGGATAGTTCAGTGCTCAAAACTACACCCGACATGACTGCGCCACCTGTGTTAAAACTGGGCTCCACCAAATGACAGTCACCTTGGTTCAATGATGACCTGTGTGACCTCAAGCATAAGGCAAGAGGTCTAGAACGGAAATGGCGTTGTTCAAAATTAGAAGTATTCCACCTTGCGTGGTGTGAATTGTTCTTTGAATTGTTCTGTAATTTATGTCTGGAGCATGGCCCAAGCAGCGGGTCACCCCTTTGAGTCTGGTCTGCTTGACGTTTCTTCCTCAGAGGGAGTTTTTCCTTACCACTGTTGCTCTGGGGGTTAGTAAGGTTAGACCTTACTTGTTTGAAGCACCTTGAGGCAACTCTGTTGTGATTTGGTGCTATATAAATGAAAATAAATTGAAATTATAGAAATCATACACATACATACATACACACATATACACATATATATGAGATGTACCAAATCCTGATTTTTAAGGTTCTGCCGAATACCGAATCCACTGCTTAAGATTTGGCCGAATCTGAAACCGAATACCGAATTCTACCCTGATCATCAGCTAGTACATTATAATGCAATGAAAACCATTGCACAGTGTATTTCCTTTCCTTAACAGTAAGATAAAACATAGGCGATAACTTCTACCATTATTTTTTTTATTTGAATATAGTCACACTTACAGAACACCACTGAAATCGCTTCTGTGATTTGAAGCGAAACGTCCTCGCGTCAAGCAACCCAGTCCAGTCGAAGATTCAAGCTTCTCTACTATGGAAACCACCTGGACAACTGAGAGCCTACACAGAAACATTGCGACCAACTGTGGGCATGAGGCCCTGGCACTGGTACATCAAGAATTTTAGCTGAGGAAGCTTCTGCGATTTGAAGCGAAACGTCCTCGCGTCAAGCAACCCAGTCCAGTCGAAGATTCAAGCTTCTCTACTATGGAAACCACCTGGACAACTGAGAGCCTACACAGAAACATTCAGTGTACAGGCTTAGTGTTCTGTTCATTCCAAAGAACAAAGAAAGAGAGCAAAAAGGTTATCTTCTCTTAAGCCTGGTTCACACGACAGGATTTTAAAATTATCTTTAGGTTTCCAAAACCTGAGAGACCACACACGTGAAGATAAAAAATCATGGCTCTAACAGGTTTGGTCGTACAGTGTGTGGTGTTCAGCCACACGGTAAGGACAACACCACACACGCACAGATTTCACGCACGGACATTCACAGCTCAGACAGGAAATCTCGCAAAATCTCTCGAGATTAAATGTGACTTCAGAGTAAACAAACAGAGATACTTTGTGGATTATTAAGACAGAGGGGAAAAAAAACTATACAAAAAGAAACAGAAAAGGCGTTCTTTAAAGGAGTGGAGACAGCGCGACCACCGGACTTTCTGGTAAGTCAGAACAGCTGTTTTGATTTTATTTTCCGCACCGTACATCCAGTACCTCGCTTTCTGATTGGCTGAACGTCATATTCAGCAGGCTGTGTACTTGTTTTGGTCGGAGGACACAACACACATGCTGCAATATCGAGCCAAAAAAATCCAACATGTTGAATATCCCCGATTTGCGATCGGAGCGCTCCTGACGCCCTTCCGAGCAGATCAGAGCACTCTGAACACACCACACACGGCAGGAATATTTGATAAGATTATCTTTAGCGTCATCACGATTGTAGGGGCGTCCTTAAGATTGTCGGAAGGGGAAGCTCGGGACCGATATCGGCCTAATTATCCTGCCGTGTGAACCCGGCCTTAAACATTAATGACGTAATCACGTTGTGCTTACGCGCGGTCGGATTCAGTTCGGTTGGCGCTCTAGGGTTCGGCCGAAACCGAACCCCGTCAACAAGGCCAATGTTCGGCCGAATCCGAAACCGAGTCTTGGATTCGGTACATCTCTAATATATATATATATATATATATATATATATATATATATATATATATATATATATATATATATATATATATATATACACACACACGCTATTACAATCATAATATAAAGAAACAACAAAAAAAGGGCTAAGTACTGGTCTAAAGGTCTAAGTACTGAGAAACACTCTAAAGCTACTAATCATTCAGTCTGAGGCACATAAAGTCTCATGACAAATTAAATTTTTCTAGAAAGTTAAATCACATCGAAGCGGTTCTCAGAAAGTGACTGAGCACAAAATATCTGAGTGGCTAAAGGCAGTACTTTGAAAAAGTTTACAACTACTTGGATTGATTATCAACAAAATGCATTATAGCAAATTTTTCACTTTGGTATTTAGTAGTTTGTGTGCTAGGGCAGCACGGTGGCTTAGTGGTTACCACTGTTACCTCACAGCAAGAAAGTCATGGGATCGATTCCCACCTGTGGTTTTTCTGTGTGGAGTTTGCATGTTGTCCTAGTGTTTGCGTGGGTTCCCCTCCGGGTGCTCCGGTTTCCTCCCACATCCAAAGACATGCAGGTTAAGTGAATTGGAAACTTTAAATTGTCCATAGGTATGCGTGCGGGTGTGAATGTGTTTGTTTGTCTATATGTGGCTCTGCGACAAACTGGTGTCCTGTCCAGGGTGTACCCAGCCTCATACCCTATGACTGGTGGAATAGGCTCCAGCCCCCTGTGACCCTTAATTGGAGTATGCAGTTGAAGATGAGTGAGTGAGTTTGTGCTCTGATAGACACCAAATATTACCACATGCCAAAATCTGAAAACTACAAACTTAATTTGGTTAACTAAGCCTCATATACAAAAGAACCTCAACAAGCTAACCTTTCTGGGTGTGCCATCAGCTTAAACTCTCCTGTAATATCAGCTGCCTGTGTGGGAATACCTCCACCACAAACGCCACTGCATGTATTTCACTATAAGCCAGCACTGACTTGCAGTACTGTGTGTATAAAACACAGAAAGGAAACTAGCTTTGACTCATAGCTCCACTCCTGCCATCCCTTGGGATAGAGACTTGTAAGTTATAGCCTCCTAAGATTGCGGGGAAATAGAAAGTTTGGAAAAACAAACCACAGGGATGTGATCTGTGTATACAATGTGACTAAGGGAGTGAAACACCTGTTGGTTCAATGTGCAAAAAAGTGACCTGCATATTCATTCCGCTATCACATTTTTGGTCACTCATTTCATCGGAAAATCCAGGGCCCTTAATATTTTATTTCACAAGTTGAACATTTCATGTTAATCTTGACTGTTGCAGAGATCTGGTAACTCTTCTGAGAGGAAAGCAGCACCAGTCTGCAACTTCCAGGCTTAGCAGCTAACTGTAAAATCATTCGTTTTTAAAAATTTTCTTTTCATGAGGTCAACATGCACACTTTAACATCCGTAGGGAACGTCTTCATGCTACCATTCACTTCTAATGACATTTTTTCCTGTTTAGTGGCTGTTTACTGGCAAGTGTTGTCATCTCACCTTGTGCTATAATGTTATTTAGCCAATTAGCCTGTGACTGTTTGCATTCTACATCAATATTGTGTCAATTTCATTTCTGTCCTAACTGAAAAGCTCACCCCCAAAATAGCTCAAAGTAAAGTCTAAAGTGGAAAACGCTGGAGTTCCCCTTTAAACGAAAAACACAGTCCTGTATCATGATATCAAGCAACTGAATGCAAGTGAAATGATTTCTGGCATGTTAACAGATTGTGTGTCAGAAAAAGAAATACAGTAGCTTTAATCCAGTGAGGTAGAGTTTTTCTGTCATCTTAACAGTTTTTTTTTTTCAACATTTTTGAGTGGAATTGCTTTTTTTTTTTTTTTTTTTTTTTACAATATAACCCCTTTAATAATTGTCTTATTTGAACCTGGACTGATTTTATAGTCAAACCTGCTCTTTTAAGGATGACGCCGAGATGAAAAGCTTTCTGAATCAGTTTTTCACACTTTCCTGTTTCACTGAGACTGTGTGGTGAAGATGATCATTTAAGATCATTAAATTGTTGCCGCTTTTTAATGAGCTTTTTAATGTGCAAAAGTCCACTGTTTACAAAGGATCATGTGATCCTTTGTAAACAGGAAACAGTTTGTAAACCGTTCCAATGAAAACTATTAACTTTTCATGTAGAAATGAGTGAAGCCCCTGTCCTCCCTCTGTCCCCCCTCTATCTCGCTCTCTCTCTCCCCTTCCCCTCACTCACACCACCTTTTATGTTTTCTTTTTGAGCAAACTTAGAGCTTTTTGGAAATGCAAATCCTTTAAACTGTAACAGCTATGAACACGGGAGGAACTCTGGATTTAATGAAGGATTTTGATGGTGGTTTTTCTTTTCTTTCAGTCAGGTGAACACAGACGCTGTTTTCCACTGTGCTCTGCTCTGAGCTGCCGATACACAGCGCTGTGACCTCACAGAATGCTAAAGTAGCTGACTGGCGATCACGTTTTAAAAATGTGGGTGTGAAGCCAGAACATTGTGACCAGTGAGTTGCTACATGCAGTGCTGCAAAAATAAACTGTTATATCGGTGTATTGACCGGTATAAATGGCAGATCCGCAAAAATACTGAATATTGGTGCCCATAATCTGCTTTAATGATGGTCGGTCTATCCCTTTATATATATAAAACTTCGTAGGACTTAAAAAAGCTACTTTTTAAAATAATTGGTTAAGCGTCATTACCCTGATCCATGACTGTTGCTTCCCAGTTGTTGCCTTTAGTTGTTTTTATTTGTCTTTGGACTGCCACTGGTTGTTCAGACTTACCACAGTGGATCCAGTACAGATCCGTACTGGGATTTGGCTTTATGGCAAAGGTCCTTCCTGACAACTTTAGTGATACATAGAGGAACACAGACAGCCCCTGGTCTTCCCAAGCAGTCTCCCAGCCAAATATGACTCAGGGCCTACTCTGCTTCTTGAGATCTGACATGATCAGAATAGCTGCCCCAATGCTGCTTTCAGTAAAATGCAGAGGGTGAACTGCACATCAACAGACTGTGATAGTCGTGTGTTTCTTTTGGTCACTGTACAATATAGATATTATACTGATTCTTTCAAAGATCATCAATTTAAATTAATATCAGTAAGCCTCCATCAAAATACCTCCACATAATAATTACATGATTAGAGACAAGTTCAAATTCAAGACTAAGACATTAATGAAAGATCAGCAATCTGAGGAGACATATTTAAATATCATAAGACACAAAATGGTTCTGTGAGCACAGAGTGAGAGGTTGGGCTCAAAAGATCACAGCACAGAAAAGGGTACACATAAAAGGCCATCTTTGAGCAATCACCTGCTTTCACACAAACATACCGAAACATCTGAACATACTAGTGTATGTGTACACACACACACACACACACACACACACACACACACACACTGATGGTACTGCATATGACCTTTGGAGCCCACTTTCATTAAACACAGCAAGGGGGATGGAAGGAGGAGAAAGAGGGAGATCTAATTTGAGGACATAAGAGGAAACAAGGAAGTTGAGAGGGGGTGCTTTATGTGTGTGTAATTGGTCTATAGAGGAATTGCCAGCATGCGCACAACAGGTGGCCACAGGCCCTGTCCAAAGAGCTAATCTTATAAAAGTCATTAAAGCATCTGAGACACGCAGAGTTAGTATGTGTATGTAGGCAGGTGTACGGAAGTGTGCACAATTCTGGGACCAAAAATAAGATGCAGCTTTTACTACAGAGCCTCATCCAGTCTAAAATGTTTATGTCATAACCTGTGTACTAGTAATACTCTCAAGTTTTCTCTATAGCAAATGATTCAGTGACTTATATAAAGCAACACTTTCTGTGCTTTCAGAATGCCAACAACAAGACCCACAGCTTAGTCAACATATGTTGATTTCATACTACATAAACTAGTTCAGCTACTACTTGGTTGCTGGATTATTCTTGTTTGCATCATTTCTGCTACTGATGACTGCTACTGATAACTCACACCCCACATCCCTGACGTTTTGGATGGTTTCCCAGTTTGTGGGCTCAGTTATCTCTGGTAAAATTTATAATTTATTCTTTACTTCTGTGGTTGCTGTCTGCATTTTGGGTTCAATTCCTCATGAAACATAACACTAGCAAAGTTGCATCAAAAACATCTTGCAATCTGAAGAACTCAAACAAATATAGCCTACAATCTGCAGTCACACAAAAAGCAGAATTTTCAAAACTACACTTTCATTATTTCTTCTGTTCTCATACCTTCTTTTGTAAGACATTGACCTTCCTCTCCTTGACGTCCAGCATGTCCTTCATGTCTCTGATCTCTCCAGTTAGTGTGCTCTTTTCATCAGTCAAGTCCTGCAGCTGCTTGGTCTTTTTGGTAAGAAACTGCTCTTTCTCCTCCAAACGCACTCGCAGAGCATCTACCTGCAACAAACCAATACACAGCTCAACAGGATGTCAGACTGCAAACGAAGCAATGGGGAACAAGACAGCAGAGATAAATACTCAAACGGATGGGCAAAAATAGAAATAATCCCAACATTCAGACATAACTGACAGTGAGTTTGACAGCTGGCTAGTAAACACACAGACAATTTGAGAAGAAAACACTCTGCTGCATTGCTGTTCGGACAATTTTATAAATCTGATTCAAATCTGTATTCTTGATCTTAATTCCTAGTTTTTCTTTTACATTTAATTGCCCAAAAAAACAGTGAAGGGGAAATTATATGTTGTGTCTGTTTAACAGTGTTGTATTGGATTGGGCAATTTATAAAATTGAAGCTGTGGCCCAAGCACAGCTCAATCTTAAGTAACCTCTTTGCTTGTATCAAATCCATAGACAGTGATACTCACATTTCTTGGTCAAGCACAAGCAGGACCTCTAAGGAAAACTTGTTCCTAGGTCTTCACTTGTACTAGTGAATGAATAAAATATTTATATTGAACATGTAAACAGATTAAAAAGCAGGAGAAAAAAGTCCAACAAAACACAGTGAAGCAAGTGCTTCCACGTTGCACAATTACACTCGGCCAACTTCAAATGTCGCCGTGCAGTGAAATAAAACTGGGCAAGCAGTTCCAGATGACCTTCCAAATTATCAGCTGCTGAGCATTTGTGGAACACCTTGTGACACACAGCAAAGTATTTGACAAATATCATACCAACATAAGGCCAAGTTCTACATGTACATGTGTTGTCACCCTTTTGCCTGAGTGCATTTACTGATTCATATGATGCCATGTAGACCACACTGTTCAGGTGGATTCAGATAAACTGTTCTCACCACAAAGGGAAGCAAAAAAATAAAAAAAATTACAGAGCCTTCAAACACTGGAGATAGAACTCAACGTCAAATACATTTTGGATAATTCCTTCTCTTTGGTTCTATGATTACTAAGAAACTGAATGTGGAATGTTTTTGCCAGCCCTGAACACAGTACTGCACCAAGACCGAGGAAGCACTTTATTGCACTTCACAATTTTTGCTGAAAACAAAACCTAAAATATATGCATCATGATATTGACTTTCTGAACCCACTTATTGCAATTAAGGGTCATGGGAGGCTGGAGCGTATCCCAGCGATTGCTGGGCAAGAAGCTCGGTACAACCAGGGCAGGCCACCAGTCCATCACAGAGCCACACACCAAGACAGCCAAAATTCTACACACCTACAGTTAATTTAAAGTTTCCAATTCACCTCGATCTCTTTACAAGTGGGAGGAAAATGGAGCAATCGATGGGAACCCACAGAAACATGGGAAGATCATGCAAACTCCAAACAGAAATAATCAGGTCAGAACACATACAGTAGAATTTGAGTGTGTGTGTGTGTGTGTGTGTGTGTGTGTGTGTGTGTGTGTGTGTGTGTGTGTGTGTGTGTGTGTGTGTGTGTGTGTGTGTGTGTGTGTGTGTGTGTGTGTGTGTGTAAATGGTAAATGGACTGCATTTATATAGCCCTTTTCCATCTATATAAGAAGCTGAAAGTGCTTTACAATAATGCCTCACATTCACCCATTCACACAGACGGATGTGTGGGTGCTGCCATGCAGTGAGCTCACTACACACCAGGAGCAACGTGGGGATTAAAGACCTTGCCCAAGGGCCCTCAGTGATGTTTCAGCCAGACAGGGGCTTGAACAGAGGATCCTCTGGTCTCAAGCCCACTGCTTAACCACTAGCTCATCACCTCCCCTATAGGCCAGCATTCAGTTTCAGCTGCATACTTCTGGCTACAACCCTGAGACAAGACACCTTATCTGCATCACCCCAGTCCACCCAGCTGTGACTAAGTACTGGTCTTGGCTGACGAAGTAACCTGTGATGGACTGGCGTCCTGTCCAGTAGTACTCAGACTCTCATCTGCTTCACGATCTGGATATAAACACCGATCAACGGTCCTCAGGGCCTATAATTCTTGCAACCTGTAATGTCTGTCCTTCTCACTCCCAAGACTGGACAAGATTATGAATTAGCCTATCAGAGGGACAGCACAGGCAGGATGTTTGGAGAGGAAGTGGTAGATCAGAGACTGAGATGGGTTTGGCAGGTACTGAGGAAGGTTGCACGTATATCAGGAGAGGGATACTGGAAATGGGACCGCCAGACAGGAGGAAAAGAGGGGAGCCAAAGATGAGGTTTACGAATATGCTGATAGAGGACATGAAGGTGGTTGGTGTGATAAAGGAAGATGCAGAGGACAGACTGAGATGGAGACGGATAGTCTGCTGTGGCAACATCTGATGGAAACAACGGAAAGAAGGAGAAGCATATTTCTGTCTCTCTGTATGTGAGGGTGTTCCATACGCCAGCAGGTCCACAGTAGGCGCTTCTCTTGTATCACTGGAAGCACTAGAAGCAGGCCAGGACCCCCAGGTGTAAGATGGTAAAGTATATACCTCATATTGCTCTTCTGGCATACAACCAGAGCCTAATGCTGAGGCTGACTCTGTTCTCACCACACACACACACACACACACACACACACACACACACACACACACACACACACACACACACACACACACACACACACACACACACACACTGGCACTTGTAATCCTTGGACCATACAGTATGTTATTGTCCCTGCAACGTGGTGTGCACGACCATGTGGGCGTGCATGAAAGTGTGTTCTCTACTGTAAGAAACTGAAAAAGCGAGAGAAGCCCCCCCTCCCTTAACCCGGCCTGGCATGGAGCAATTTAGCAAGAATGTAGCAAAGAGGCCAGGCAGGAAATCCCTGCTGTCTCACCTGTACCGACACTGCTAATTCCCTCTTAAAGCACTCACTGCTTCCAGCACACGAAGAACAGGGGAAAAAGATGGACAAAGCATGGTGAAAGCATGTGGAGAGACAAATTTAATACATAAAAAGGTGGTTAAAAAAGATAGTAATCTCCACAAATCCATATTGAGATACTGTTTAGCTTATCCTCCATTATACACAAATACTGTATGGATTTATCAGCTGGCACACATTCCAAAATGACAGACCGCTAAAGGCATATTCTTAGCACTGTAAAAATACACAAATTATTGCAGAGGATCATGGGTAGGTGCTGCTTTATAGAGGTTCTTAAACATGCACAGAATAACAGGCACTGGGCTCTCCATCATTTCTCAAATTTCGATACAGTATAATACGTATCACTGAATGATCAATACTCGATAGGTATTATGATATCGATACATTAATGTACTTAATACCGCTTATATAAATTTTACTGAAATGAATGCATAAAGTATAGTGTGTAGTGTTGGTGTGTAACCCAGCTTTTTAATACTTTAGTTATACTGCTTCATGAGTGTTGTATTTGTATTTTCATTTATCGCTTATATGTTTGGAATACGTCTTAATATCATGTTCTAAAATATCATGTGTCGCCAGCGTGACACCACTGTGCAGTACAGTGGATAGGAATGGAAACAGACGCGTGAACTGTAAATAATTGTAGGTAATGGTGATTTACGTAAATGTTATGTGTTAGTTCTTGTAGTGACCTTGTTAAAGCTGCTTAGATAAATAAGAGTGGCATTAAAGTGCCACACAGCACGATAAGTGTTAAATGTATCTAAGACCATCATCTCACAGTTGCACTAATTTTATGCTGCTTATCATCTGTTGTGCTCTATTACTGCAAATGTATGATATGCAAAAGTCTTGTCTGTAATTATAAGAAATTTCCATATTTTTCTGCTGTGTTTTCTAGCAGACAATATCGTCTTAAAGGCCAATATGGTACTGTATATAGTACTTTACAAACTCTCTGTGACGTCACCCATAGGTTTTATCAAAAGAGGGTATATGTCAATTGTTTCCTTCACAATAGGTAATTTAGGAGTGCCTTTTCTCAACTATTTTCTATATTAAATATAACACTGCCACCCAGTAGGCACCTCAACACCCGTATAACTGAAGAACAGCCATATATCCATCTCTCACCGATGCATGTCCAGTTGTGCAAACGTTGAGGCTTTTAAATATTTTCACAAGTCAGTATGATTAGTTTCTCTCTTCCCTTCCGATTTCTTCTCATTATCCTTTTTCCTCCTACTTTGTCCTCTTCCAGTAATACCTCTCTTACACTCACTGTCAGTACGAGTGTTTTTTATCACTCCATCCCTCCAGCAATGCTCCAAACTCTCCAGGAGTTTTTCTAATGCTGTTTAAGCGTGCGAGTCCTGCAGCAGTCCTCCGATGAGGGTTCTCTGTGAGATGGGACTAAATTTGTCAACACTAACTTCTGTAAGTTAGACTTGACATGAAATAACAAAACTACTATGTCCCCAAGGTAAGCAAGAGAGGAGAGTATTTCTGTTTATATAACTGGACACTGCTCTGTTTTGTTTTTCATGCATCATACTAGGATTTCAGGAACGTTTTTCCCCGACTCCTCCCATGCACTTTGGCTGATTTCCACTAAACTTGACATGGGAATGACAGTTAACACCAGAGCTTCCCTGAAAGGCTTCGTTTTTGCCACAAGGTCATGGTCATTGGGGTCAAAGGTCAAATTTTTTTTTTTTTTTTTGCCCACTCAGATAACTTGGTGGACTTCAGACACTGGTGGAAAACCTGGTGGGTTCTGAAAACATCCACGTGAGATTCAATTTATCACAGGCTCTTTATTGACATCAAGGTTACTGGAGTAAAGGATCAACATTTAAGTTTTTCACACTTATTTGCTCCAAACGTGGCACACATACAGAAGTGGATTCTTAAATTGTCCAATCACTAGGGCCAATGTTTATTGTCTATTGTATATTTGTTGGCTGACTTCTCCCAGGTCCTTTTTTTTTTTTTTAAATCAAATTTGGTATGTAAAGGAAAACTGACTGCAAAACTGCCCCACCGTGCTCCGTTTGGAAAGAGTAGTGTCAAGTATTACATCAGAAGAACAAAATGGGTTTATCAAAGGGGATCACTTAATTCATTCATCCCAAGCTGAAAGTGTACCTGAGGTTGTAATTTCATTAGATGCTGAAAAGGCATTTGACAGAGTGGGGTAATTTATTTGCAACATTAAAAAAGTGGTTTTGAAGATAAATTTATCAATTGGATTCAACTGTTATATACATCGCCATAGGCTAGCGTACTAACAAACAGTATGCACTAAATATTTCTTATGAGAATGTGGTACTCAGTAGGGCTGACCTTTATCACCATCTCATTTTGGTTTGGCTATGGAGCTATCATCTATTTCATTAAGGTCCTCCACTGTATTTAGAGGTGTTGTTGGTGATACACTTGAAAAGAGTATCATTGTTTGCAGATGACCTGTTACTTTATATCACTGACCCTGTTTCATGTGTTTCAGACATTCAACCTCTTTTAAATAATTTTACGTCTTTTTCCAGATACAAATTGAATCTCCAAAAGAGTGTGTGTTATCCAAATACCAGAGCACATTTGCTTATCCAACAGGTGATTTGCCTTTTAACATCACTACTACTAGGTTCAAATATGTTGGCATTAATGTGACACATGCTTTTTCAAGCCTTTACTCTGCTAACTTTACTGCACTTGTGACCAAAATAAAGTCTGACTTTCAGAGATGGAATAATCCTCTTTCAATTATTGGGAAGATTAATGTAGTTAAAAAGAATGTTTTTACTAAAGTTCCTTTATTTGTTTCAGTCATCCCTTTATTTTTACCAAAACACTTCTTTGCCCATAGAATAATAAGCAGTTTTATTGGGGGGGGGGGGCTCCAAGGATTTGCAAGTCGTGGTTCCAAAGATGTAAATTCAGTGGTGGCCTGCCTGGCCTTACCTAATTTTCAATTTTATGTTTGGGCATCTCATATTCAGAAAATATGATTTTGGGTTGATCCTCCTAATCTATCATGGTGTAAAATGAAAGCTTCATCTTCCTATTCTTCAGCCTCCTTTTCTGCTCTTACATATTCCTCTCTGCCAACTAAGATATCAATGTATGTGAAAAACCCGGTTGTGCTTAATAATGTAAAGATTTGGTATCAATTTAGAAAATATTTTAAATTTGTATCAGCTTCAACTCTCAGGTCTATTACGCAACAACCACCCCTTTCCTCGTCTCACCTGGACTTTACTTTCACTACCTGGCATAGCAAAGGTTGTTGACTTGTATTCTGAACGTCTTTTTGATAGTTTTAACAACTTATCATCACGATATGGGTTACCTAAAAATAATGTTTTTAGGTATTTCCAAATTTGACATTCCTCAGTTTCCCCTCCCTACCTCCTCAGCAGTTAAGTGATTTTTTTTTTTTAAAACAAATAGTCACAGAATTATTTTTGAGATTTACAACCCCAATTCCAATGAAGTTGGGACGTTGTTTACCACTGTGTTACAGCACCTTTCCTTCCGTTTGGGAACTGAGGACACTAATTGTTGAAGCTTTGTAGGTGGAATTCTTTACCATTCTTGCTTGATGTATGACTTCAGTTGTTCAACAGTCCAGGGTCTCTGTTGTCATATTTTGCACCTCATAATGCACCACACCTTTCCAATGCTCGACAGGTCTGGACTGCAGGCAGGCCAGTCTACAACCCCTGGCAAAAATTATGGAATCACCGGCCTCTGAGGATGTTCATTCAGTTGTTTAATTTTGTAGAAAAAAGCAGATCACAGACATGACACAAAATTAAAGTCATTTCAAATGGCAACTTTCTGGCTTTAAGAAACACTATAAGAAATCAAGAAAAAAAATTGTGGCAGTCAGTAAGGATTACTTTTTTAGACCAAGCAGAGGGAAAAAAAAATATGGACTGACTCAATTCTTAGGAATAAATTATGGAATCACCCTGTAAATTTTTATCCCCAAAACTAACACCTGCATCAAATCAGATCTGCTCGTTAGACTGCATCTAAAAATGAGTGATCACACCTTGGAGAGCTGTTGCACCAAGTGGACTGACATGAATCATGGCTCCAACACGAGAGATGTCAATTGAAACAAAGGAGAGGATTATCAAACTCTTAAAAGAGGGTAAATCATCACGCAATGTTGCAAAAGATGTTGGCTGTTCACAGTCAGCTGTGTCTAAACTCTGGACCAAATACAAACAACATGGGAAGGTTGTTAAAGGCAAACATACTGGTAGACCAAGGAAGACATCAAAGCGTCAAGACAGAAAACTTAAAGCAATATGTCTCAAAAATCGAAAATGCACAACAAAACAAATGAGGAACGAATGGAAGGAAACTGGAGTCAACGTCTGTGACCGAACTGTAAGAAACCGTCTAAAGGAAATGGGATTTACATACAGAAAAGCTAAACGAAAGCCATCATTAACACCTAAACACAAAAAAACAAGGTTACAATGGGCTAAGGAAAAGCAATCGTGGACTGTGGATGACTGGATGAAAGTCATATTCAGTGATGAATCTCGAATCCGCATTGGGCAAGGTGATGATGCTGGAACTTTTGTTTGGTGCCATTCCAATGAGATTTATAAAGATGACTGCCTGAAGAGAACATGTAAATTTCCACAGTCATTGATGATATGGGGCTGCATGTCAGGTAAAGGCACTGGGGAGATGGCTGTCATTACATCATCAATAAATGCACAAGTTTACGTTGATATTTTGGACACTTTTCTTATCCCATCAATTGAAAGGATGTTTGGGGATGATGAAATCATTTTTCAAGATGATAATGCGTCTTTCCATAGAGCAAAAACTGTGAAAACATTCCTTGCAAAAAGACACATAGGGTCAATGTCATGGCCTGCAAATAGTCCGGATCTTAATCCAATTGAAAATCTTTAATGGAAGTTGAAGAAAATGGTCCATGACAAGGCTCCAACTTGCAAAGCTGATGTGGCAACAGCAATCAGAGAAAGTTGGAGCCAGATTGATGAAGAGTACTGTTTGTCACTCATTAAGTCCATGCCTCAGAGACTGCAAGCTGTTATAAAAGCCAGAGGTGGTGCAACAATATACTAGTGATGTGTTGGAGTGTTCTTTTGTTTTTCATGATTCCATAATTTTTTCCTCAGAATTGAGTGATTACATATTTTTTTTTTCCCTCTGCTTGGTCTAAAAAAGTAACCGTTACTGACTGCCACAATTTTTTTCCTGATTTCTTATAGTGTTTCTTAAAGCCAGAAAGTTGCCATTTGAAATTACTTTAGTTTTGTGTCATGTCTGTGATCTGCTTTTTTTCTACAAAATTAAACAACTGAATGAACATCCTCCGAGGCCGGTGATTCCATAATTTTTGCCAGGGGTTGTAGTACCTGCACTCTTTTACTACGAAGCCACACTGTAACACGAACAGAATGTGGCTTGGCATTGTCTTGCTGAAATAATCAGGGACGTCCCTGAAAAAGACGTTGCTTGGATGGCCGCATGTGTTGTTCCAAATCCTGGATGTACCTTTCAGCATTTTTGTGACAGAAATGATACCATCACAAAATAATTTTGTGATGGCATCACGAAATTTGGAGTGGAAAGAGTGTGGGGATATAGTTAGGGTTAAAAATAGTGAACTAAACTTGACTGCTTTGCAAAAATTTATCAAGAGGGAAAGAGTGAGACTGGGCTGAATTTACCATACATTCAGTTATTTCCCTTTTAACGTAGTTGCATTTATTATAATGGCCATGTGCTGCATATCAAAATGTTCACAATCTCTGAATGTTAGACATACATTTGTGTAGAACACTTTGTGAAAGACATAATTTGGCTCTAAACCTGAAAATATACAAACAAAAAAGTAGAAACTCTTCAAATCCTTAGTAAAAAATATCCCTTTATGGGCAAACTGTTTAGTTGTTATAAATGGGTTTACCAAAGTATACAAAAGTAGGTCACAAACATAGTTTAATATACGAGGTCTATTAGAAAAGTATCCGACCTTTTTATTTTTTGCAAAAACCATATGGATTTGAATCACGTGTGATTGCATCAGCCAAGCTTGAACCTTCGTGATCCAGACGGTTTAAAGACCGCCCACAACTGCTGAGAGCGCGCCGCGCTCCGAGCGCTGATCGACAGGCTTAAACCCCACTGAAACAACCAGATCATTTTCAACGTGAAGGCTTTGCTGATCCGGGACGTCGTCTGACTTTCACAAAAAGGCAGAAGGCGTGGACATCAGCGCTTTTTCGGCACATTCCACTGTTACAGGAGTTTTTTCATGGAAAGAAAAGCGGAGGGACGCGCCACGGAGCCGCTCATTACGCAGCACAAAACCACCTCCGTGTTGGTCTCACAGGACGACTTTCAGTTGGATTTCAGACGGCTGTCGGTTGCTTTTCAGTCGTGTGATTATTCGAGAAATTGAGCATGCACTGGACATGCCCCAACATGTCCTGTGAGGCTTCATCACGGCGTTGCTTTGCACCATGCGGAACTCCTCCGCACGTCTGTCTCAATGTGCCGAAAAAGTGCTGATGTCCACGTCTTTTCACAATTCCTGTGCTAGTCAGACGACATACCAGTTCAAGACAACGTCCAGTTTAGAAATGAACGGCACATTCCACTGTTACAGGAGTTTTTGTCATGGAAAGAGGAGCGGAGTTCCATGCGTCGCGGTGGAGCTGCATGGCGCAAAGCAACGCAGTGATGAAGCCTCACAGGACATGTTGGGGCATGTCCAGCTCATGCTCAATGTCTCGGATAATCACACGACTGAAAAGCGGGGTTTGAGCCTGTCAATCGGCGCTCGGAGCACGGCGCGCTCTCAGCAGTTGTGGGCGGTCTTTAAACCAGCTGGAGCACTCCTTAATCTGTGTAATCCCCATAAAATCGTCCCTGAAAGCCATACTAATTTTCCGAACTGTGTCCACCTGGAGGTCTCTCACAGTTTCTGGAAAAAAATTGATGCAGCAAAGCTCCAAATTGTTCAGACATTTATTCGCAATAAAGAAACGACGAGAGGGGTGGACCATTGCTCACACAAAGCCTGCTCACAGGCGAATGACGCAACCGACAGGCATGAAAAAACTCACGCATGCGCACGAAGGTTCAAGCTTGGCTGATGCAATCACACGTGATTCAAATCCATATGGTTTTTGAAAAAAAATAAAAAGGACGTATACTTTTCTAACAGACCTCGTATGATTAAAATGTTAGATCAATTTACAATAAATGCAAAAAGATAAAATACGTGCTGTGCAGCTAACAGCAGGTGGCACATCTGCACTGGACAGCACATTTTTTTCTATTTTTTCACAGTGCTGGTGCATGGCAAATGAACATATTTGTAAATTAAATGTCTGTTGGATGTCTTCATTTTTCAAATAAATACATATCCTATGAATAAAATCCCTCAGTCACAGAAACCTCAATGCCCATGTTACTAAAATCCTTCACTGAGAATCCTAGACTGTCACGTGCTGGCATGGTCCCTGCCATATCCATTCACTGTGTTTTATGAAAATTGGTCATTAGTCCTGGTGAAATTAAGTCAACTGAACACCAGACCCATTATATATCCTTGGCGGAAGCAGTACAGGAATTAAAAACACCAAAGTTTCCCTTTTCTATCCCTTCATTCAGCACTGTACCATTAAAAATGTTTTGGCAAATTTTCCTGCTTTCATATCCGTTACTGCAAAATAGTAGAAACGCAAAGTTCCACTCCAATAACTACTCTGTATGCTCAGTCTTTTCTACTAGTACATACAAAAAAAAATAATGTATGTAGCATTTACAAAAAACCTATGCTTAAACATCCACATTTCCTCCTTGAATTCCTTTCTCGTGCTTGCAATGACAGGCAAATGTGGATTCTGGACACTGGTTAGCAAAGTAAAACAGAGGCTTAAGGAAAACAGCTTCTCTGTTTGTCCTCACCTCCCGTTTTCCTGCCTCACATTTCATCATAAAAGTTTTTCTGGCAGGGAAATCTGCAAAGGTATCAGGCCAAGTGTCAGGCTCTGGACCGCAATAAACAACACAGGGACTATATGAGTAGACCACAATCAAAACTGCAGAACCAGAGACGATGCAGAGGCCACAGCAAAAAGGCCTTGAGACGTAACAATTCACACACTAACAGCTGTGCAAAAACCTGCACACTTCCGAGTCCAACGCTATGTGTATAGGAGCAGCTGAGGCAGAAAAACATGATTAATATGATCACCTATCTCATTTTAAAATCTATCATCATACACACCACAAATACAGTAGAGTTCAGAATAATAGTAGTGCTATGTGACTAAAAAGATTAATCTAGGTTTTGAGTATATTTCTTATTATTACATGGGAAACAAGGTACCAGTAGATTCAGTAGATTCTCACAAATCCAACAAGACCAAGCATTCATGATATGCACACGAAATTGGGCTATTAGTAAAAAAAGTAGAAAAGGGGGTGTCCACAATAATAGTAGTGTGGCATTCACTCAGTGAGTTTGTCAATTTTGTGGAACAAACAGGTGTGAATCAGGTGTCCCCTATTTAAGGATGAAGCCAGCACCTGTTGAACATGCTTTTCTCTTTGAAAGCCTGAGGAAAATGAGATGTCCAAGACACTGTTCAGAAGAACAGCGTAGTTTAATTAAAAAGTTGATTGGAGAGGGGAAAACTTATATGCAGGTGCAAAAAATTCTAGGCTGTTCATCTACAATGATCTCCAATGCTTTAAAATGGACAAAAAACCAGAGACGCGTGGAAGAAAACGGAAAACAACCATCAAAATGGACAGAAGAATAACCAGAATGGCAAAGGTTCACCCATTGATCAGCTCCAGGATGATCAAAGACAGTCTGGACTTACCTGTAAGTGCTGTGACAGTTAGAAGATGCCTGTGTGAAGCTAATTTATTTGCAAGAATCCCCCGCAAAGTCCCTCTGTTATATAAAATACATGTGCAGAAGTGGTTACAATTTGCCAACACATCAACTGGCCTAAAGAGAAATGGAGGAATATTTTGTGGACTGATAAGAATAAAATTGTTCTTTTTGGGTCCAAGGGCCGCAGAGGGTTTGTGAGACGACCCCCAACCTCTGAATTCAAGCCACAGTTCACACTGAAGACAGTAAAGGGCATGTTTCTCCTACTATGGTGTTGGGCCTATACCATACCAGGCATACCAGGTATCATGGATCAGTTTGGATATGTCAAAATACTTGAAGAGGTCATGTTGCCTTATGCTGAAGAGGACATGCCCTGGAAATGGGTGTTTCAACAAGACAATGACCCCAAGCACACTAGTAAATGAGCAACATCTTGGTTCCAAACCAACAAAATTAATGCCTCGCAGATGTGAAGAAATCATGAAAAACTGTGGTTATACAACTAAATATTAGTTTAGTGATTTACAGGATTGCTAAAAAAGGAGTTTGAACATAATAGTTTTGAGTTTGTAGCATCAACAGCAGATGCTACTATTATTGTGAACACCTTTTCTACTTTTTTTTTTTCTAATAGCCCAATTTCATAGCCTTAAGAGTGTGCATATCATGAATGCTTGGTTTTGTTGAATTTGTGAGAATCTACTGAATGTACTGGTACCTTGTTTTCCATGTAACAATAAGAAATATACTCAAAACCTGGATTAATCTTTTTAGTCACATAGCACTAGTATTATTCTGAACACTACTGTACATTATTCAGTTTTTCAGTTACGTTTAGCTAAGTACTCCACTGAGTACACCACAGTATTGTTGCTCATCATCACTTTCATCAGTGCAGTGAATACAAGTTCAAGCTGAAGTTCAAGCTGACTGTCATTTCCACAAATAGTGTATACAGAAACAAATGTCATTACTCAGAGCACAAAGTGTCAAAATACAAACACAAAAAGACAGAAAGGCAAACACACATAAATAAAAAAATATATTACACAAGAACAAGTACAACTACAAGCAATCGTGGTGAGAAACAGATTTTGATGACAGGCAGAAACCTCAAGCAGACCAGACCGTGGTGTGCTTTGGCCATATGAACAATAGCAAAACAACAAATAAATTAAAGCACAACGAAGAAGGCATCAGAACACTAATGCATACCCTGCGCAGCCTACAGACCACAATATAAATGTACAAGTAATTATACACATGTCTGTCATGGTGATTTTGACAATGTAGGACTTCATCATATAACTCTGTGACTTCTTTATGAAGTCATTCATACCAATCACTCATATTTTGATGATCAATATATGCTTTAGAGCATCCATCTTGGCTTTTTGACTATTGCGATATACAAATAAAAGTGTTTTTCGGACCATGTTTTCCTTGACCTCTGACCTAACTACTCCAAAATGTAATGACCTCAAGATATCAGTCCAAGTAACATTCTCACAAAGTTTGAACCATCTAGGCTTAATGTTCATTGGATCATATTTATCTGTGTTCTACACAAAGAAATACACACACAAGGCCCCTGGTATTTCAGCTACATTCCATTGAAGTGCACGCTAGGACTCTTCTAGTTGTGACGTCACTTGTCAGAAACACCCGAGTACTTTGTTTTCAGACATCTCCATAGCTGTTTGTTGTGAATGCCGTATACTTTGAAATCTCGGTGGATCAGAGCAATTAAGCCAGATGTTGTAAGACCATAGACTGTAGCTATATATACACAACAAACCCTGCATGATGTCACCCATAGGTTTTCTACAGAGACCCGAAAGAGCTGTTTTGAAGACCAAAAATTGCTACTTTGTGTGTCGTCATGTTGGTAACACTTATTCTGTCTGTGTCACAACCAACCAAAACTTTAATAAAGAAATGAAATGTGGGTGACACTGTGTATAAAGTTGGTGAGGTAAATGAATCCCAAACATGCCCCTCATATTTGAGTTACCAACAAGCTAAGCTAACAGACTACCCTCAGTTAATTTTGGGGGGAAAGGGCAGTGGTTCTCACAATGTGCCAAATCACATTTTTTATTTTAGATTTTCACATTTGATATTTAATGTTCAACATCTCCAATGTTCCACAGTTATGTTTTCACAGATTTTTTTCCAATGACTTACACAGAATTTATGAATGATACTGCATGTTTAACATCACTCCCCCCCGATAGCCTAAATTTACCTCAGATGATTAAGCCCCCCCCCCCCACACACACACACACATACATTCTCAATAGCCCATGATTATAGCTGTATTTTTCTAAATTACAAGAAACCCTGATTACTACCTCACACACACCAACTTAACTAAAGTGATGAAAATTTTAAAAAAAACCTTTTGTAGTGCAGCAATAAATCATGCCCAGTATGCTCATGATGCCCCATTTCTGCAAAGTTCATAGACTGCATAGCTTATTTTTATACATTAAAATGTTTCTGTAATTTTTTAAGACTGAATGTTTCTGGTCATTGCTTTTGTGCATATGAGAGCCTGCATATATGTTTTGCAACTTGAGGGATTATATTTTCAATATATCAATATATCATATGAACAGAAAACATTTGTGTGATATTACAGAAATAAAGAAAGTAAGCTGTAGCATCACTAAAAGTAGATTTTTTTAAGCAACCATCAGAGCATAATGAGTAAAACTCAACCAAATAGTATACATCAGTTAAGTCTTAAACAAATGTTAAAATGTGAAGCTAAGAATATTCCATAGACACAGAGGTGATGTATTTCTAAAATAAAGTGACTTTCTGATCTAGAAGATATGACCTGTCTCCATGTGACGCATTAAACAGAAAGATCCTGCTGCTAATCTCTCCAGCTCACTTCCACAGACAATGTGGATGTGTCAAAAATTCCATACATGTGTAGTGTACTGTCACAGAAGTCTAAAATTAGATGTTTCAGGCCTAAAGTCTTATATCACGATGTTTCTACATTGACAAGCACATAATTGTGGGACTTTCAGGAGGTTTGTTATAGAACCCAGAGAGATATAACGGTGACAGATCGATTTTAAAAATTATATAATATGAGCCTTTTTAAGTGCTGGGATATGAATCACCTAAAATTCAGTTAGTTCGTATTTTTCCCACATTTGTCAGGTGAAGTCTTGATTGCATCACTATAGCAAGAAAGACTATTTCATTTCAAGCCGATGTTCGACCACCAGAGATCCCCTGACATACGTTAGAATCATTAAAACGGCTTTGTGAAATACAGAGGAGCAATCAAAGGAGGACAAGACTGACTGGTTAAATGGATTCAAACAGGCACTGCTGCTAGTTTTGCTTTCAGTATGAGTAATGACAGCATTATGAATGACTGATCGTAGCACAACAAGAGACTGGCCAGTCCAATCATTCCCTGTTATAACAGCAGGATGTATACTGTGCAACGTCACAGTGATGGCATATAATAAGTTGACTGTGGGTACCATTAACTTGCACATGTGTGAGAGGGAGTGGCACTAAATGATCCATAGCTTCCTGATGAGGCAATAGAAATGCCTAATATGCCCCAAGGACATGATTGAAGGCTCAAAGGTTATGCAGTTTGAAAGCTGAAGCAGTATTTTTATTTATCTATATATTGTATGTTTTGTCTGCTCTTGTTTCATATGGCCTCCCTCAATTTTGCAACTAGAATCTCCCCCCGTTTGAGATATAGCATCTGAGAGAGTGTGATATCAGATGAAGTCAATATTCCATGCAAGGGATCCTGTCAACTGTACTGACCAATACTATACAATTATAGACTTTTGATGAGGTGTACCCGTAATTATGCGGACCTGGTCAGGATGAGGTTTACCTCGGCCAAGGCCTCGGGTACACCGAAATCAAAAGTCTATAACTGTTTTATTATATGGTAAACAAGAAAACTGGGAGTTTGTCAAAACATACTAAAACTGAAAAATCAATCTCAAGTTTCAACTCTTTATTATTACTGTCATACTGCACCAACAGGTCCAAAATACTTCATGAGCACAATCTCTAAAGCCCCTTTCACACCGGGGCTGCCTTGAGCTTCCTGTGGTGTCATGACGACGCAGGAATGTCTGCGTCAGGTGCGCACTGCAGACAGACTGTGCACTCTGATTTACAGTAGTGTCCAGAATAATAGTAGTGCTATGTGACTAAAAAGATTAATCCAGGTTTTGAGTATATTTCTTATTGTTACATGGGAAACAAGGTACCAGTAGATTCTCACAAATCCAACAAGACCAAGCATTCATGATATGCACACTCTTAAGGCTATGAAATTGGGCTATTGGTAAAAAAAAAAAAAAAAAGTAGAAAAGGAGGTGTTCACAATAATAGTAGCATCTGCTGTTGACGCTACAAAGTCAAAACTATTATGTTTAAACTGCTTTTTAGCAATCCTGTGAATCACTAAACTAGTATTTAGTTGTGTAACCACAGTTTTTCTGTGAGGCATTCATTTTGTTGGTTTGGAACCAAGATTTTGCTCGGTTACTAGTGTGCTTGGGGTCACTGTCTTGTTGAAACACCCATTTCAAGGGCATGTCCTCTTCAGCATAAGGCAACATGACCTCTTCAAGTATTTTGACATATCCAAACTGATCCATGATACCTGGTATGCGATATATAGGCCCAACACAATAGTAGGAGAAACATGCCCATATCATGATGCTTGCACCACCATGCGTCACTGTCTTCACTGTGAACTGTGGCTTGAATTCAGAGTTTGGGGGTCGGCTCACAAACTGTCTGTGGCCCTTGGACCCAAAAGAACAATTTTACTCTCATCAGTCCACAAAATATTCCTCTATTTCTCTTTAGGCCAGTTGATGTGTTCTTTGGCAAATTGTAACCTCTTCTGCACATGTCTTTTATTTAACAGAGGGCCTTTGCGGGGGATTCTTGCAAATAAATTAGCTTCACACAGGTGTCTTCTAACCGTCACAGCACTTGAGGTAACTCCAGACTGTCTTTGATCATCCTGGAGCTGATCAATGGGTGAGCCTTTGCCATTCTGGTTATTCTTCTATCCATTTTGATGGTTGTTTTCCGTTTTTTTTGTCCATTTTAAAGCACTGGAGATCACTGTAGATGAACAGCCTAATTTGTTGCACCTGCGTATAAGTTTTCCCCTCTCCAATCAACTTTTTAATCAAGCTACGCTGTTCTTCTGAACAATGTCTTGAACGTCCCATTTTCCTCAGGCTTTCAAAGAGAAAAGCATGTTCAACAGGTGCTGGCTTCATCCTTACACAGGGGACACCTGATTCACATCTGTTTGTTCCACAAAATTCACAAACTCACTGACTGAATGTCACACTACTATTATTGTGAACACCCCCTTTCTACTTTTTTTTACTAACAGCCCAATTTCATAGCCTTACGAGTGTGCATATCATGAATGCTTGGTCTTGTTGGATTTGTGAGACTCTACTGAATCTACTGGTACCTTGTTTCCCATGTAACAATAAGAAATATACTCAAAACCTGGATTAATCTTTTTAGTCACATAGCACTACTATTATTCTGAACACTACTGTATCTTGTAGTTTATATTTGTTCTTGTGCTGAGCTGCAGGTCTGTGCTCTGAGTTCTTTTATAGTTTATCTTTCCTACTTTGACCGCGAAATGTGCATGCACACATGCGAACGAACCATCTGTGAGTAAATGTGGAGATGTCTGGACATCAAGTATAACATACTTGATCCTGTCTCTGGCAATCAGTCTGTGAGCAGGACTTATGTCTGTCCTTTCTTTAACACAGTGATGAGAGAGTTTGCAGAGATGTGAGGAGCGCAGGCAGCCTTTTTTTTCTTTTAATTGTTCACATGGGCACGCACAAACGAATCATCTGTGAGTGGACTGGAGATGTCCGGACTTTTTACTGAACCTGGACATGTCCTGTCTCTGGCAATCAATCTGTGAGCAGGACTTTTATGGACTGTATTTAAACAAATTTGTGACAGAAGGCCGAGGAGCTGATGCAGCAGCTGCAGTCAACAGCGTTTTTTGTTTTTCTGTGCTCTTAGTTTTTACTGCATTGTGTACACGGCGTCGTCATGACAACACACAATGCAACTTGAAGCGGGCCCGTGTGAAAGGGGCTTAATAAGGAATAGTCTTTGTGAAATAATGCACAGGCATGATGTAGAATCTTGTCAACAAACTGACAGCCAAAGTAGGCGTTGTATCGCGTTTGTTATGTGTCGGACGCAGCTCGGCGAACCGACCAGCGTTTGAAGGACCCAGTATGAAATAAGCAGAGCACGGTACAAAGGCTAACTGAATTTAATACATAACAGTGATAATACAAAAAGGTGTGGTCTGGCGTGGTGCGCTCCCAGCAGCGCTAACGGTCCGGAGCCAGAAGCTGTTTCGGACCCAAGGACCCCGCCGACACCCCCCCAGGTGGCCGCAACAACCGAGTCTGTGAAAGAAGGAACCATTATGTGAGTCCACACTCTACACACAGAACACTTAAAGGTGTACAAACAGCAAACACTTCCTGGCTTGATTGCTGATCAGCTTCCAACCTGCAGGCATGGAACATCCAGTTCACAAAACTCCACCGCAGTGGAAGCTGATACATGACTAACAAACAGCTCAATACAATAAGGTGTGAGGGACACACATTTACTGACTGTATAACTGTTAGTCACAAAATCTAACGTACCTCAGGAGTGTGCTGACGAGCGTGAGACCTCACCCCCTCCTCTTTCACAGACTGTGCATCAAACCTGGACGTTTCTCAGCATCCGCTGCTGATGAGATGGCTCCCGAGACGACGATCTCACCCGTCTGGTCACAAGGTCGAGTCTCTGGCAAATACACACTGTGCACATCCAGTCTTAAATGCCAACATGCTCCAATCCATCCAGATGCACCTCAGCTGTGAGTCCTGACGAGTCGCAGGTGATCAGGGTGAGGTCCTGACAGCCTCAGCAACACAGCCACTCAGTCCCAAATGCACGCCACCTGGGAGGAAAACAAACAGACAAACAAACCGGCAGCCAGGCCCCCCCCAGCCATATAACAGCGTTACCTGATTGGTCGTTATCGATAGAAGGCGTCACTCGATTGGCTAGCGCTACGCTGCACACGAGATGTACTCAGCTCCACCAGCGGTCAGCTCAGCTCCACCAGCGGTCAACTAAGCATGTGGTACAGCTCAGAAAGTGCCGAATGGGCAATCAGAAGTTGGCAAAATCACGTACCATATGATAAAACTATTTGTTGTGCACAGTACTATGGGCCATCAAGTACGTTCATGCCTGTTGGTGCATATGTGTACGTACAAGTCAGATGGAAATTGTGATGTCAAATGTTGTGTGGGCCGCCAGAAGAGGAGGTACTGCTGGCCCACCACCAGAGGGCGCCCTGCCTGAAGTGCGGGCTTCAGGCACGAGAGGGCGCTGCCGCCACGGACACAGCCGGGGGTGACAGCTGTCACTCATTATCTCCTGACAGCTGTCACTCATTCATGCTTCATCATCTCACTCCATAAAACCCGGACGTCATCTCCACCTCATCGCCGAGATATCGTCAAACCGTTCAGGTAGTATTCTCAGCCTTGAAAGTGAACTGTGTATCAGTCTGAACTCTTTTTTGCAGCCGTTTTCCTGTGGTGTTCCGTGTCTGTGAGACTGGCGTTCGGTGTGACCAGCAATGGCTCCGCTGCACACCTCTACCAGATAAGCGGGTAGACAGGAGCTGCACGAGTGTGTGTTAGAGGTGGAGGTGGCATTCCCACCGTTGTTGCTATCGGGTGTGCCCACACCCATATCTTATTGTCTCTGCATCCTGCCAGCAGTACCAGATCCGACCTTCGAAGACGGTGGCCACCTGGGGACTCGGGACTTGGCGGCTCCAGTATTCTCCGGGTTCGGTGGCGGAGGAAATTGTGTGGTTCCGGTTCATCTCAGGACAGACGTCTTCTATCCTCAAGCCTGCCCACACGTCACCCTTGTGATTGACTGTCTGTAAAATTTCACATTCCTCTGTGTTGTGCTCATTCACAACAGTAAAGTGTTCATATTTGACTCTTTCATTGTCCGTTCATTTGCGCCCCCTGTTGTGGGTCCGTGTCACTACACTTTCCCCAACAGTCAAATGTAAGAATGAATCGCATCACGGAGCAAGTACGCACAATAATCTGGGGTTGTGTCACTGTCCATGCACAAATATTCTATACATAAGCGGCGATGCACAAATCTGACTTCCTCTCCACCTGAGCTGGTCACGGCAGACATGACGACACTGCAAATGAGGCATGCTTTCGAGCCTGGGGCTTAAGTCAGTGTGTGATTTCGTATGCATCATCATAACCAAGGAGTTCTTCTCAAAACTCCCCAGAATGGATGGATCACCTCCAAGCCTGCTTGGGATAACAAGCGGATGTAAACCACCTCACAGCAAGGGCTGCAGGGTGGCATGTGGTCGCTGTCTCATTGTACACGCCAACATCTGTTGATAAAACCATAGCAACACAGCTGTCTGCCCACAGGCTGTAGTGGAAACATGGGAAAGAACATGCAAACAAAAGACACAGACACAAACACAGAACTTTCAGAATCCAATGACAAAAAGATCTTTGTCAGCAGAATGAATGAATATTTTCTGCCAAAGCACAGTGCTAAACCGTGCCATACTTTTCTCACTGAGGCGGAAGATAGATATATGACACAAAAACTATCGTGTACTAACCCCAAGTACCATCATACTAATCCTCAGTGCACACAGCTGCCTCAGCCCTTCATTCACCCTCCATCCATCATCATTACCTCTTCCAGGAGAGATGAACACACTCACGCAATCACACACACACACAAAAACACACACATGCAAGAGACGCTGAAGGCGTTCCCCCTCATTAACACTTGCTCCTTCTTTGATTATTTTTCCTGATCATTTCCAGCCTTGCATGCCAGTTGCTACATCCTGTTTCCAGGGAATCTATTTCCTGTTCAACCACACTGAGGAGCTACTCTGATGAACACTTGGAGAGTGAACAGACGTTTGCACGATGCCGCAGATCCCTAAAACCTGCCTGAATTTGGTTTGATCAGCAGGTGAAACACGCTCCATTTTACTCATCTGTCATTCTACTGGTCTGAACAGATAGCCGCTGTTATTAATCACGGCCATGTTGGCCTGCTGCTGGAAAAATATGCAACACTGAATTTTTACCACATTTTCTCTCTGTGTTCAAAGACAGTAAGGCAGAGTGCAGCTGCAGTGCAGCAGGAGAACAGAGCAGAAGATAAATGAGGCACACACATAGTCCAAACTTTGTCTTAAAAAAGCAGTGAAGCAGGTGTTTTAGCAACACTCCAGGTGCCGCTGCTAACCCACAGGGCTCCGCCTCCTTCAAACTGTTGCAGAGATTGATGTCTGTCTGCTTTAGCACAAACAAAGTACGACATAACGGAATTCATCATTACCTCAGAGATGCGCCAAATTGGCTAAATCAAATGGGCCCCTGGTCCTGGAAAAAGTACAGCTTACGTTTTTGTTATTAGTTACGTTAGTTAGTTACGTTATTGAATCAGATGTGGGTTGTATCAGCATAATTTACATGAGACATCAATGGTACTTTGTGCTGATCATGGGTAAACCCACTGGTGAAGACTTGTAAACTTGTAATGCACAGGCCATGGATTTTTAACACCCGCACCTACTGGACCTGTCATGAAAGCCAATTTGCACCTTATTCAGGACAAACCTTGTGTGATGTCACCCACAGGTTTTCTACACAGAGCCAGAACAAACATTTTTTAAGCCCAAAAATTTCTGCTTTGTGTGTCGCCATGTTGGCAGCACTTATTCTGCCTATGTAAAGACAAACCCATAAATGGACAAAAAGTTGGAGTATGAGTTGATCAGTGCGTAATAAAAGTAGCCTAAATACACCGCTATGTTTGAGTCTAAATCAGCTAAGCAAACAGGCTAACTTTGGTTTGGGTCTTTATTAAATCATATTTTTGGGGACTACGCGTGGTTCTCACTGCGGTTTGATTTGGTATAGGCATTAAAAGTTATGAGCCAATTATATACTCAGTAATTGTGCATAAAAGGGATTTAACAGACAAAGCTATCAATGGCTGCTAAAAGTGCTGTTGCTATTAGCATACTATATTAAATAAGATGAGAATTTCACACATTATTGTTCCAGGTATTTGTAATAAAATGCCCAAAACAACACACACAGCCCTCCACAACAGCTATCAGTCGCATTCAGTGGCCTCTTAGCAACAGATGCAGTGAGACAGTCGGAGGTGCTTGGCCCAGTAGCTGTCACTCAAAGCGACCACACCCTGACTTGTACAGCAGGAAAATAAGCACTGAACATGTCATAGCACTCACTATCGCCTAACAAAGTTTGATCCGGATCTGATCCGGATTGTGGATTTTTTGGACATTTGAATTTAATATTCAAAAGCCCATTTGGTGTACATTTTGCATTATATCTCAATCAAAAGTGCCTGAATTGCTCCCATTCGTGACAATGAGGTGCAAACTGCCACTCTCAATGAATAGATGAAGTTTGATCCGCATCTGATCCATATTGTGGATTTAGCAGATATTTGTTTTTTTTTAACATTGAAATGCCGTTTTAATTAGGGATGTCCGGAAATCGGGCCCGATCACGTGGCTTCATACTTGATCGAAATCGGACATTGCATCCTGATCAGGAATCCGATATAGATTTTATCCTCATTATTTTGATCAGCGCTATTTCAGGCTCATTATTGCAGATTAATGGGCCTTTCACGCATCGGAAGCGTCAGAGGCGTGAGACGCATTGCTTTTTAGAGGCGTCAGAAGCGTAGCTTTAGCTTGGCTTTTGACGCGACGTTTCTGACAGGAGCGCGCACTGCCACTTGTCGGCAGGCTGACGCGGTCAAAGTTCAACCCAATCTTTTTTTTTTAACTGAACAAAGAAAAAAACATAAGTTCAACGGACATTCTCGCACACGCGTGCGCTGAAACTGATTCCAGAGGAGAAAAGGGAACAAGAGTTGCGCAGTGAATTTGGGAAGAAGAGATGGAATTGTAACCCGGACAGAGGTGGGGGGGAGATACACACGCAGTTTCTTTCGTAGAACTGTTGTTTGTGTGTTTACGCGCTCAGCCTGACGCCTCAATGGAATGACAAGAGCATGATGGACACTTTCCTACCGAAACGCTTGCTCAGTCATCCTTCTGTGCGCAGTAAGACCCGGTGCTGACCAAGTCCTCTGGACGACGATCTGTCATCTGATTAACAAAAAGAAAAAAACAAATTGTCCTGTGATCGTTTGTCTGCAAAACGGAGCGAGAGATGGTGTGTGCACGAGCGACGTGCGCACTCATCACATTTAGGAGCGCGTCTTAAAAAGCTTCCGTCTTCATTCACGTTCACTGCGCTGCTCTTGTACTTTTCAAGTTGACTTTTGAACTTTTGATGCTCTGAGCTGCGATGTAGCTTTGCGCTGTCAAATAGGAACGATGCGTTGGGCCAAAACACGGAAGACTAGTGGCAGAAACCACTGATCTGTACAAATGGTAAATAGACTGCATTTATATAGCGCTTTTCCATCTGCATCAGACACTCAAAGCACTTTACAATTATGCCTCACATTCACCCCGATGTCAGGGTGCTGCCATACAAGGTGCTCACTACACACCGGGAGCAATAGGGGATTAAAGACCTTGCCCAAGGGCCCTTAGTGATTTTCCAGTCAGGCTGGGATTTGAACCACAGATAAGTGCAGAAACCACGTGTCTGAAGAAAAATCCTTTGGAAATGTTTTTTGTTGTTGTTTGTTACCTCAACATTTCTGATTACTGTTTAAAAAAGTTTAGAACACTTGTAATTAAAATAGCTAAATCAATAAATGGTTCTTCAGAAACCTTTCATCTATAAATTAAAGCCACCTGTTATTTCCAATTAGATAATTTCTTGTTTAATGCTGCGTTTAGACATAACGATGACAAGTCACGAATGCCACGAAGTACACATTCTTGGCCGCTGATCATGAATGTGATGATTCAGAGGCGTCAGGTGTCCTCAGGAACTGCTGCAACCTGTTACCACGCATTACGATTAATGGCACGTGTTGCTGTAGAATTATCAGGAATCATTACGCACGGTCAAGAATAGTGTTCCGCGTTATTGCGCGCTATTGTGCATAACAGTGCATCGTTAAGTTCTGTCACGTTGTGAATGAGGTGAATTGTCTCCACACACACGCCCATATTCATCCAACCGAATTCAGATCGCTCCAGTTTTTCAGAAGAACTTTGTGACTGCATGCGTAGCTGGGCTCTGTGCCATGGAGTGGCGCAAAGAGGAGGAGACAGACATAGCCAGATGTGTGGCTTCATGCGGCTCTTGTCTCGCGCATTTTCCAAACATCAGGCA
Organism: Thalassophryne amazonica; assembly: GCF_902500255.1. NCBI lineage: Eukaryota > Metazoa > Chordata > Actinopteri > Batrachoidiformes > Batrachoididae > Thalassophryne > Thalassophryne amazonica. The sequence continues at coordinate 77,848,094 of NC_047108.1, forward strand.
CATGCAGCAGGTGGAACACCTGCAGGAGCGCGCTGAAGAGCACTGAAATTAGACTTTTAGCCAACTTGGTGTCAGCAATCAAACTGAATGGGGTGCAGTAGGGTTTAATTGTGCACATGCTTCTTCCTCCGCCGGACTGGAGGAGGTGCAGAGATGTCTGGCTGCACGTGAGTCTCCTCTGGTTCCTCTGGTTGCTCAGACTCGTTCTCCCACTCATTGGTTACAACAGCAGGTGGAACACCTGCAGGAGCGTCCTGAGGAGCTTCAGCAGGAACTGTGGAACGACATTTGGAGGCGAGTTTAATTGTGCGCACGTGACAGAAAACTGATTTGTCGTGGCGCGCAGTGAAATGTGACGCCACGTTACAAGTCGTGTCAAAACTTGACAGTTTCCGTGTCACTTCGTAATAACGCGTGACAGTTTGGGCTCCAAGAACCACCACAGGAACGACTACGAACATTGTCACGTTCTATTAAGGATGAATACTCATCAAGACGGATCAATACGCTCAGTTGCGACCTCCACGACGCGAGACGAAATGAGGGTGGTGTGTGACATTCGTGGAAGATTTTTTGACAAGCAAAAACACATGCTCCACGAATATCAAGAATACCACACACCAACACGCACTATTAAGAAACCTATTCAGATGCGTTAAGTCACATTAAGAATATCAGTAATTGTCACGAATGACAGAATAATGACATTCGTAACGCGTCCTGGTTATGTGTAAACGCACCTTAACATAAGCAACCTTGAACATTTATTTTTAGACAAATAAAATAACATGGAAACTTGTACATTTTTTAAGTCTGGTAGATTGTTACTTGATTGTTCAAGCTACCTCAAGGAGAAGTGCACTGTTTAAGTGATAAATAATAAAATAAGGTGATTAAAATGAAATTATTATATATTTAGCATTTGTTAATTGTTCATTCAGTTTTTTAAAGTATCGGATCAGACTCGGTATCGGCAGATACTCAAAATCAGATGACTCGGAATCGGATCGGGGCCAAAAAAACCTGATCGGGACATCCCTAGTTTTAATGTATATTTTGTATTATATTTTAGTTTGTGAAAAGCCACTTTGAACAGGACTTTTACCTTGAAACATTTTTCTGAGGTAAAAATTTGTGAAATTGGAAAATACACAGTAAATTTTGCTGAGTAAAATATACTCTGCCAGGATAAGATTTGGTCCCAGTCTAAATAGAGTAAAATACAATATTACAGAGTGAAATCAGGTCTACCGTCTTTCTACTCCAATAAGAGTTGATTTAGCACTGTGATAGAGTATATTTAACTCTATTAGGACTGGGACCAATTGTTATCTCAGCAAAGTAAATTTTACACTGCAAAATTTACTGTGTAGTATTGGCGGAGGCTTGCGCTCTATGAGCATGGTGCTCTAGTTTCACTTGTTTTGAGTACCTTTTCCCTCAGATTTAGTGTTTTTATCTTCTTTATAAACAACCCTTTCTTGCAGTGTGCAAATTCATCTTTGCGTGCTTGTGTGTGTGTGTTCATGTGTGTGCACGAAAATTAGAGGTTAAGTGGTCTGAGAAAAGCAGGGTGACCCTGAGAAGAGAGGAGGTCAGAACAAAAAGAGGGCATTGTTTCTGTCTGTCTCCGTCAGCGCCTCACTGCCTATTGGTTAACCAAGTGCTGACTGACACCAGACTATGTACAGCCTTCATTACTCTGTGTTTATGTGGGTGTTTTTATTGGTACCCAGGAATTTCAACGTAAGAAAAACAAACATGAGGGAAGTGTAGAGGAAAGGTAAATGATTGTAAACACACCTGCTAGATGCTTTCCTGTTGGACAAAACATCAGATAAATTAAATTTATCTGCAGTGGCCTCAAACGTAATGGTCATCTTGCACTGAAGCAATATTCCTGTGCATCTGTGTGTGTTAGCATGTGCAAACATGTAATCTGTACATGGGTTTGTGCATTGCTTCGGCTCATATTTACCCCATTCCCTGTGTAAACCATTAAAAATCTCATCCCCCTTCTAACCTCAATAACTGAAATTTATAGCTTTTCCACATGGTCTCTGAAGAGCTCACAGGGGCTTTGTTTTGGACCGTGCCATATTTGTTCTAGGGGCCTCAGTACTGTGCTACTCATACAGCATCCCAAACCACAATGGTCCCGGAACCCAGGAGAAGGCTGTGGGTCCTGAGAATAGTGACCATTTCCATTCAAGTTCAGATGAGGTCAGAATATGTGGTCTGCAATGGTTGGGAGGTTGGGAGAGGGTTGTGTCAGTTCGACTCACAGCTACATGTCCAGAGTTTGACTGTAAAGTTTATGTTTAGTGGTCAGCCAATAAAAGACAATGTTTTCCATTTGTGTGTTCCAATCGTGCCAAAAGTTCCTAAAAATCTACCTCTGCTACATTAGATGTAGATGCACCAGTAGTCACCCATTTTAAAGCAAAGGCAAGATCACTTTTCATGTTAGACAAAGATCAACCAGGTGTTATTGTGGTGTGTACAGCTAGTTCAGAATTATGGAACCAAAACCAGAACTGCATGCAACATCTGATAGAGGTAAGATGCAGGAAATACTGGTACAAAGCTAGGCACTGAACATAATACCAACCAATCACCTATCCTTCACGTTATCAAGGAAGTGAATACAAGCAAAAGGACTTGTGTCTCATTAACAGATTGGTGCCAACCTGTCAGAGTGCCCAGTGCACCATGGACACCAAAGCTCCCAAGATGAAACCTGCAACAAGGTGAAAAATTTTTTTGTTTACTTTCATTTCATTTAATAAATTTAATGTTTTTGTTTATTTTTGTTGTCCATTTCATGTGCATAATGTCTGTTCTGTTTTTATGTGCTATTTTAAATTTAACGTATGTGTGTTTTATTTTTGTGAATCTGTGTTTTTACTGTTAAGCACTTTGGACACCATCTGGTGCTGTAAAGCGCTTCATAATTAAATGTTGATTGATTGATTGATTGATTGATCTTGTCCTTTAGATGGGGCTGGGGGATTCTGAGTTCTTTTCCCCTCCTCCTGCTCCTCCTGTTCCATTTTTGGAAAAAATTAGTTTTCCCGTGACAGTCATAATATGTTGTCATATTAATATAAAACTACTGCATTTGACCGGCGACAATATGTGTAGAGAGACAGAGTGTACGTGTGTTGTGAATCCACTTATGTAAGGATTGTTTGACTGTTGCACACTTTATATACCGCTAGGCAGTGCTGGACATTAGACCAGGTTTTTGATGGTCTAAGGTGCAAAGGGTTTCTGGTGATGCAAGATATCAGCTCTGTGAGTGGCCGTACCTCATTTATGGACCAACCCACACACACGCATGCACACATACACACACACACACACACACATACATACACACACACACACTGGAATTGCAAAAGCAAGCTGAATTCTTATTTGTAGGATATGGGCACAGGGTGTATAACTGACAGGTGAAACTACGAATAGGCTAACACTTGATCCGGGATTGACAATAGGACCTAATAATGATGGGAGGTGATGATCTAGTGCAGGGGTGGCCAAGTTCGGTCCTCGAGAGCCACCTTCCTGACACTCTTAGTTGTCTCTCTGCTCCAACACACCTGAATCCAATGAAAGACTCATTAGCAGACTTTTAATGGGCCTTTCATTGGATTCAGGTGTGTTGGAGCAGAGAGACAACTAAGAGTGTCAGGAAGGTGGCTCTCGAGGACCGAACTTGGCCACCCCTGAGCTATTGGTTAAGCGTTGGGCTTGAGACCAGACAATCCTTGGTTCAAATCCCAGCCTGACTGGAAAATTACTAAGGGCCCTTGGGCAAGGCCATTCATCCACCAATTGCTTCCGGTGTGTCGTGAGCGCCTTGTATGGCAGCACCCTGACATCGGGGTGAATGTGAGGCATTATTGTAAAGCACTTTGAGCGTCTGATGCAGATGGAAAAGTGCTATATAAATGCCGTCCATTTACCATTTATGGAATGATGAAAGAAAGATTTTCCAGTGCCAGTGAAATATTTTTCAGCATCAATCTACCAAAATCATGAGATCTCAGGTACTGATGTACTGTGTGGATAGATTAACTGAGTCAAAACAATATCATATTAGCCATAACCAGGGCTCAACATTACCAGTTTCTTATCTTAAATGTGGCAATCCACTGTATTTACTCATTCAATGTAATTACATTCATGCACTCTCTGATTTAGTTTTGAATTTTTACTCGTTTGCTCAACTGGGCAACATCTTGGCGTAGTGGTTAGTACTGATGCCTCACAGCGAGAAAGTCCCACGTTTGCTTCCAACCTGTTCCTTTATGTTTGGAGTCTGCATGGTTTCTCTCTAGGCGCTCTGACTTCCTCCCACCTCAAAAACTGTGCAGAATATGTAAATTAGAAACTTATGCATGTCTGGACTAAAGTTTATCTATGCAAAGTACAGGAGTGCCATTGTTTACAGTAGGATTAAAAGATTTAGCCACCATGGAGCAATACAGCTGAATTGTGTCCGATAGCAAAATATTTCCCTTCACTTGTTGCTTATCTCATTCTCAGTCTCCTGACAGATTCATGACTGCAGGCAAGACATGGCTGTGGACAATCTCACAGGGTTTCTGATCAAAACCTTCATTTTTGCAGTGTTATTATTTCTAATATCTTCAACACTAAGAAGCAGCTGTGTCACGCCCATGTAAAGGCAGTTTCTTGTGTTAAGACTGTCTTCAGAGGTGAGGTAGAATGATCACTCAAGGAACACAAGGAATTCTGAAACAAACAAAAGCTTTATGGATACATGATTCATGATCATCTTTGAACATGATGACACTCTACCTGTTGACCATAACTGACAGGTTTGAGACCTCTACTCTACTGTTAAACCGCCAACAGATAGGTCATGTGAGGAGAGAGAAATAGATGGAAAAAACAAATCAAGCTGAAGAGAGAAAATGGATGACCAAAGGTGAAATTAAAGCAGACAGTATGAAGGAATAAGAAAAAAAAGGAGGAATGGAGCATAAAGGAATGAGGCAGAAGGGAGGACAGAGTGAGAGAACACAGCAGGGGAACAGTCCAGGATGGAGTGTAACAGGGTTGAGACCACATCTTCTCTCTGCCTCACTACCTTTAAGAACCATTAATCAACAAACAGAACAAGGAAAGATCAACAAAAACAGGCCAGCAGCGACCACAATAACTGTAATATCACATCACTCACTGACACAAGCCCACAGACTTCTCCATTCATCAACAAACTCTTTGCTCTCAGTGTCTGCCGTCTCTACAGACAACCTGGATTCTTTCCTTGTCCCGCATCAGTTTCCTTATTAATTTCCTCATGTTTTCTCTATTCGTCACTGTCATTGCGGTTGATGTTAGCAAGTCTTTTTTGCGTCATTTGTATCTTGTTCGATTCATTACACCTCGGCCTCTGACTCAAGACTCAGCGGAGGTCCTCTGGCTGCTGCACTAAAAGTGCTGCCGATGAAAGAGAACACAGGACATCTGAGGTCACACTTAAGAAAAGTTAGACTGAAATGCTACAGACTGCTCTCCATAAACACAGGCATGCTGCTACTGTATCTTGCAAAGCGCGCCTGAAAGGTGGGCTGCTGCAAACACAGATCTTACACTTGGCTGAGGTCCATGACACGTGTGCACAAATATTATATACATATATAAAGGCCCCTTCACACATAGTAAGATAAAGTATAAATTAGGGCGAATCACAGCAGAACAGCACATAGACAAATTTCACATCCAGCTCAACAGTGATTGTCTGCTGACTGTTTTCATGCTAATAGTACGAATGGCCGCACATTTTCTAAGTGCCAAATGACCGATGTTAAATGTTTGTGCGTGTCAGCTGGAATTTGGCTGACACCTGCCGCGAGAGGGTTCAACAGACTCGCACACCAGCGGCTGAAAGACAGAGTGTGCACTGTAAATGGACTGTATTTATTTCGATCTGCATTAGATGCTCAAAGCACTTTACACATCAATGTCTCACATTTTCCCTGATGCCAGGCTGCTGCCATGTAAGGCGCCCACTACACACCGGGAGCAACTAGGGGATTAAGGACCTTGCTCAAGGGCCCTTAGTGATTTCCCAGACAGGCTGAGATTTGAACCGAGGATCCTCTGGTCTCAAGGCCAATGCTTAACCATTAGACCATCACCTCCCCTTATAAGTACAAAATGCTTACAAGTGTTGTATGTAACTGTGAAAAAAAAAATATAAACGCAACACTTTTGGTTTTGCTCCCATTTTGTATGAGATGAACTCAAAGATCTAAAACTTTTTCCACATACACAATATCACCATTTCCCTCAAATATTGTTCACAAACCAGTCTAAATCTGTGATAGTGAGCACTTCTCCTTTGCTGAGATAATCCATCCCACCTCACAGGTGTGCCATATCAAGATGCTGATTAGACACCATGATTAGTGCACAGGTGTGCCTTAGACTGTCCACAATAAAAGGCCACTCTGAAAGATGCAGTTTTGTTTTATTGGGGGGGGGATACCAGTCAGTATCTGGTGTGACCACCATTTGCCTCATGCAGTGCAACACATCTCCTTCGCATAGAGTTGATCAGGTTGTCAATTGTGGCCTGTGGAATGTTGGTCCACTCCTCTTCAATGGCTGTGCGAAGTTGCTGGATATTGGCAGGAACTGGTACATGCTGTCGTATACGCCGGTCCAGAGCATCCCAAACATGCTCAATGGGTGACATGTCCGGGGAGTATGCCGGCCATGCAAGAACTGGGTACAGATGGGTACAAGAATTGTGTACAGATCCTTGCAACATGGGGGCGTGCATTATCCTGCTGCAACATGAGGTGATGTTCTTGGATGGCACAACAATGGGCCTCAGGATCTCGTCACGGTATCTCTGTGCATTCAAAATGCCATCAATAAAATGCACCTGTGTTCTTCGTCCATAACAGACGCCTGCCCATACCATGACCCCACCGCCACCATGGGCCACTCGATCCACAACACTGACATCAGAAAACCGCTCACCCACACGACGCCACACAGGCTGTCTGCCATCTGCCCTGAACAGTGTGAACCGGGATTCATCCGTGAAGAGAACACCAATCTGGAAAAACAGCGTGGTGGAGACAGTCCACGTCCATCATGTTCACAGCAGCAGTAAACCAGCATCCTGTGGCACAAACAGCAGTGTCACAACACTCAAAAGTTAAGAGTTTCGGAGTGAAGTCTGTCGTCTCCTCTGTAAATCCGAGCCATCACTTTCAAATAAAAGCTCCAAAGCTTCTTTATCGGACACAACGCATTCACTTTCACTCCGTCTGTCAGCCATCAGTATGTTTCTTTTTTGCTAATATCTATGTCACACACCGAGAAAAGCCAAGAATTGCAGAGTGAGACGTTTTCCGGAAATGCACCTGTTAACTCGCTCAGGGAGAGCAATAAAAAACATCAGAGACCACTAATTATGAGTGCTTGCGCGCAGAGAGACTTATAATCATGAATACTTTGATGTTGTGTTGCTAACTGGGATGTTAAAAAACATGTGACATGTCCTTTCAAATTTTCAAGTGCTCAGCAGGACTCCCACACTCTCACGAGCGCCACTAGCTTAGCTTATGGCAAGCTAAAAGTGGACGCTCTCGTTATGGCCGCACAACTGTCCAATTTCTGGGTATTCTGTGTTAGTACATGCTCCCGGTCGATGTGATTGATGAATTCCTGTGCAAAATGTAGTAATAAATTAGTAGTAGTAGTAAATTAATTCTAAAATTTACCAGTAATAAAATGATAGATAACTGAAGTTTTAAGAGTGGCCATAATAAATATTTAAGAAACTTAAAGTTCATGAGCAACTTCACCTGTTATTGCTCAAGCACACTGTAAGCATTGACACGGAGTTTGATGCGGAAGAATTCGGAAAGATATGACTGGAATGGTTTGATTACCATTTACAGTTGGCGATGAAAGACTTAGGTGTTAACTTCGTGTTAAAGTCAGAACAAGAAGCTGCACTGAAAGAGATCTACCTGGGAAGAGACACATTGTGCTTTTTGTCGCTCCAACGAGAGCGGCACACTGAGCAGTGTGGCAAAAGTAGTCCGGCGAGCTCAACCTGTGGGCGAGCTATCCCCCGATGCAAAAACAGCAGAGATGTCGGTCCAATAAGAGCGGCACTCTGAGCAGGGTGCAGGACTCCCAGCTACCTTGAGGCTTGTGCCGGTGTGCATTCAATGCACCTTTATTTCCTCAAGATAAAGAGTTAAAGATAATGTGTACACTAAGTTGCGCCTCACTGAACATGTGTGGGCCTGAAGCGGCTGGGAGTCCACTAAGCTCCAGAAAATGAATTACTTTTCCCACTTTTGCCGAGTGTGGGCCTGCTCAAGATGACTCAGAGCAGAACATGATCAGCTGAGGAATATCATCTGGGCTGTGCAGAGTTGTAGCTCATCCCGTACAATACAAAACAATACAGCCAGGTGTAAGTGCAGCATTACTAGGGATGGGTATCGAGAACTGGTTCCTTTCGGGTATCGTTAAGAAATTATTCGATCCATCGACATCAATAACCTTTTACTTAACGATTCCCTTATCGGTCCTTCAGAGTTTTTGGGGGTTAATTTCTCTACATTGATTACAGACCCTGCAGCAGGTCTGTAATTAAGTTTTCTGCAGCGCAGCTTTGTTTTGAACCTTGAACAAATCAAAGCAGTGATTCGCAGATCGAAGCAGTGCTTCGATCATTGCTTCGTTGATTAATTTTTTTCTTTCACTTTCCCCCGGCTAAAACCCTAAAGAGCATATGGCTGTGAGTATTATTTACCTTTTTTATGTTAAACCGACCTGTTATGGTCTTCTGAAACAGTTGATAGATGTATTTTATAACTTAAAAACGGGACCAATGCTAACATGTTAGCATGTCTATGGCATTTTCAATGTTAAAATTAGCATCAAGCAGTTGCAGCTGTCAAACGTTTGTTGTCGTAAAAGAGTGAAATGTATTACAAATTGTAACATTTTTTAAATTTATTTTTGTTTATATATTAATAATAATAGCAAGCACAATAATAATAGTAATAATAACTAATCTAATGATTATATACAATTTTAGAGAAAGAGACAAAAAGAACATGAATAAAAACACAACAGAAAATATAAAAATGAACATACATAAATAAATAAATACATACATACATACAGAAATAAATAAGTGTTTCCTGTGAACACCTAGTGACTCTTACACCTCCATTTCATCCCTGTCTTATTTAAGTTTAATGACAGTTTGTTTCAGTCAAACCATATTTTCAATGTGTTAATTTCTTCAGTGATTTCCTCCAGAACTATCTGCCAAACTAGAAAACTGCTGCATCCTAGTAAGAGCAGAATACTACTGGAATTAATCTGAATAAGGAAAGTCGGGTTTTGTTTTTGTTTTTTTTCCTCACCAAAATGGATGCACTCACTGCAGTTTATTGTCTGCAATAGCCCCAGATTGCATTTCAGAGCTTCTAGAATTCAAACATTTGTTTGTTTTTCACCACTTTCATCCCTGAATATGTGAACTCGTGAGTCACTTTTGTGCGGATTAAAGTACTAGCAGGGGACTCCTTTCTTGTTGCGAGAAAGAAACGAGAATCGTCCTCCGTTCTGTTCACACAGCTCCAAACGCTGCACGGCTCTCTGCCGAGTCAAGTTAGAACGATAGAATCCAGTCTGAATTAATAACTTCAAAGCGAAACACTGTTTTGTTTATTTTTATTTATGTCTAGAGATCAAGGATACAGTGACCAATTTCATATTTATTTACTTTAAGACTCAATAAAATACATAGAAAACCTGTAAAGCCTACTTTTAGTCCAAAATTCACGAGAGGCATCGATAAGGGAATTGATAAGGAATCGAATCGATAATGGCATCGATATCGATAAAATCTTATCAATACCCATCCCTAAGCATTACACCCCAAAACGTGTGTCACAGTCCTGTATTCTGCGTTTTGTCAATACCCATAATGCAATGTACTCTGGAGGACTGTGGTGAGTGCCGCATTGCATTCTGGAGAATAAGCACAAAGCAGACAATATGACGGAATAAGAATTTTTATCACTATCTTTAAAGCTTAATTACTGTGTGATTAAGTTTAATGTAACTGGAATCTCACAAAATGAAAATGCAGATTCCTGCAAAGTATTCAAATACGAGTGGGAAAATCAAAGCACATCAGCGGTCACAAAATAAAATTAAAAACTGGAATACTGAAAAAAATATCAAATGGAAGACGGATGATTTCATTAAAATTCACTGTTTGGCCCTGAGGCTGGGAGCAAAATGCAAATTGACACAGCAGCAGAAAAGTGAAAGTATCAAAAGTATAACCAGAAAATGAGAAGTTCATCTCTACAGAAGCCTGCCCAGGGCAACGAGGTATAATTTGAAAATATTTTATGTAACAACCACGAGAGCAGTGAGAGCAGTTTGCCTTTGCCCCTAAGTGGAGATGCAGTCGCTCCACTCATTCCAACGCAAAATGCGGCACACAGCCAGTCTCTCTCATGTTACTGCATGCATACCTGGTTTTCTAACAAATCGATGACATCCACAGAAGCAAAGGCTTTGCAAAAACTTTTGAACAAAGACACAACCAAAATCTGAAAATGACAATATGACAATCTAAAAAGGGCAATAACCATACTCAAGAGAAAGCTTACATTGCAATAGTCAAATAATCAGCCTCTTTGAGTTGTCTTACAATAAATAACATGTAAATCTTGGAGAGAATGTGCAAAACCCACAACAACAGCAAACCCATACTGCAGCAGATATGAGATAATTTGAAACACTGCATAAATATTTTAACTAAATATTGTAATAGTTTGAACATTCAGGATGAACACAGGCTCAGGTATAGTTTTGAGTATCAAACCATAAATCAATCAAGTTTGTTGCCTCCTCCAATGAAGCTGGGCAGATGTTATATTTTTGCCCCTGTTTGTTTGTGAACAGCCTGGAACTCACAATTTTTCATATATCATCATGAAATTTTTACAGAAGATTCATATCCTGATAGGCAGGATAAAATTTTCAAGGTCACAGGTCAGAAGTCAAAGTAAGGAAAAATCTTGGGAAAAATCCCTATCCTTTAACATGGAACAAATTTTCAAAAATTCCTAACTGTCAAAAAGATCAAATTTTTTTCATATTTGAGAACGTTATGTAGGATTGCATCCATTATCAACTGACAAAGTGTGATCTGGATTTCAGATTTTGTGGACATTTGAATTTGATATTGAAAAGCCCATTTGGTGTACATTTGGCATCATATCTCAATCAAAAGTGCCTTAATCACTCTCATGTTTCTGTTATGGATTTACCTACACCACCAAAATTGGATGTAGCTACCAATTTTATGCCTGTTTGTCTATCTTCCAGTTATCACCACGTGCCAAAAAGCAATAACAAATTGCGCATAACAGAGTAACTAATGTTCTGTGAAAATGATCTGAAAAAAATTCAGAAATCAAAAAAGCTGAAAAAAAGCTGACAACACCACAAAAAACTTTGATTCAAGTGCATGAACTAAATACATACTCCTGACATTTGATCACATCTAACTTAGCTTAAGAAAAGCCACTTTTAACAGGACTTTGACCTTGACAAATTTTTCACAAGGTAAAAATTTGTGGAATTGGAAACTAGTGTTCTTGGAGGTTTGCACTCTACGAGCACGGTGCTCTAGTTCTTTTGTGCAATTAATGTAAACTTTTGTCACATTGCAAAAATCTGTAAGGGAAACTTAACTTTTTTCAACCTGTGCCACATTTTTTAAATGGCACAAAAGTGAATTTAAGTGGTGCAATATTGCTTCAGTCCTCAAACATGGCAAGGGATTAACTGTTATATAATGTAAAGGCAAAGGGTAAGTTAAAGGACATGTCGCACCGAAATCATAACAATTTAGATTTAAGCTGTTAGTGATCATCTGATGATCCACCGGGATTACTTTGTGCACTTCCATGACCATTTTCAAAGTATACAGCATTCGCAGCAAACAACTACGGAGACATCCAAAAACACAGTACTTGAGTGTTTCCAACAAGTGACATAGCTACTAGAAGCTATGTCACTTATCGATCACCCAGCATGCGCTTCAATGGAATGTAGCTGCTAATGTTAAGAACAGAGGGATGGATTAATTCCAAAATTGAAATAATTTTGATGTTGGGGAGGTGATGGTCTAGAGGTTAAAGTGTTGGGTTTGAGACCAGAGGATCCTCGGTTCAAATCCCTGCCTGACCGGAAAATCACTAAGGGCCCTTGGGCAAGGTCCTTAAGTCGCTAGTTGCTCCTGGTGTGTAGTGAGTACTTTGTATGGCAGCACCTTCACATCGGGGTGAATGTGAGGCATTATCTGTAAAGCGCTTTGAGCATCTGATGCAGATGGAAAAGCGCAATATAAATGCAGTCCATTTACCGTGTTATGATGATTCGTTTTTAAGTGAAAACTGTTCATTTTGATGCAGTCACGGTAAAAGCAGCGCCTGGAGCCATAAGTCATAAATGCAGCCTTCAGATCAGTTTTGTGCACAGTTAATTATGAGTGTTGTTATCTGAGAAAACAAGCATCTCATCAGCTGCACAGCACACACACACAGAGAGCTTCGCAGCATACATACTTACACACATGCCACCTCCAAATTCACACTCTCTCAAAGTTAAAAAAAAATTTAAATCTTGCCACAAAACACAAAAGTGGTAAAAGTCTGAACATGCCAGACTCACCATTGTGTTATGGATTTATTTCCAAATGTAAACTCATTGGCTGCAGCTCTGCCTCTCTCACAGTTGTGGCATGTAAAATGATGTCCATTAACTCCTGGAAATAATGTATTCTGACTTTTTCCAACGTAACAAATTCATCTCCGTGTCCAGGCAGTCTGTTAAAAACAATGTCAGGTGTCCAACGTCCATGTACACAGCTTCAGTAAACCAGCATCCACACAAACAGCGCGTCACCACACTTTATGTTCCAAAATCCAGCACTCTGAAAAAGTTAAGAGTTTTGGGGTGAAGTGTGTCGTATCCTGTCTGTAAATCCAAGCCATCACTTTCGAATGGCAGCTCAGAAGCTTCATTTTTGGATGGAGCAGGTTCGTTTCCCTCTGTCTGTCACTCATCGGAATGTTTCCATTTTGCTAATAAGTACGTCACATATTGAAAAATGCTGAGAATTACGGAGTGAGACGTTTTCCGGAAATGCACCTGCTAACGCTCAGAGAGGATTAAAATACATCAGCGATCACTAATTATTATCATAAGTGTGCGGAGGGTACTTTTATGTTGTCTTGTTAATTGGGATGTTAAAAACCGTGCGACATGTCCTTCAAACACACTCACAGTAAGCCGCTTTGTTTCACTGAACAGACAAAAATGTCATTTTAGACGTGTTTGTTACCACAGAGAGGATCCTCACAAAGGTAAAAGTGTGCACGTTCAACTTACAAAATACAAATAAACTTTTTAAAACACTTGATTATACAATTAATGTCACTGCTCTCCACTAAGAGATTACAAGTCAATTGCTGATGAGGACCACTAGATGGTTTTGAGGCTGAACTAAAGTGCTGAGGTTTCCCTTAAAGACTCTCTTTGCTGAATATTAAATATATGGATATAGATATGTACGAACCCTTCTATCTGCACTCTGTGTATATTTCATCTGTAGTTAGTATTATTCATTATTATTAGTGTATGTTTTCTGAAAGCTACAGAGCAGCCATATTTCAAGTGAGACACAACCCTAAAGCAAAATGACATTACATATGGTTTCGTCTCTTTAGCAGTGGAAACACTGTTGGGACTTCTTTGACTGTTGCCATGTTTGATGTTGTCACAAACTGTCATAGTTTCCATCCACTGTCATAGACTGCATGGACAGATTTGCATGTGCAAGTGGAGTGTAATGAGGCTGTAGTCGAACAGGAAAGATCAAATAAACAGTTTAACAGTCTGATTTTGGCCTTTTTAGGACAATGTTCATATTTACAATGGCTCCAAATAAATTTTTATAATTTCCGAAAAGCTCTGATGTGAAACTAAACATGGGCAAACACCTGTTGAACTGGGCTTTGGTGTATCTCTTTGCCACTTGATAGTCAAATATGCAGAATGGTCTCTGTTGAGTTACCTGATCTTCTGGAGTATAGTTACAGCTGGTCTTTGTCCTGATCTGGGCACAAAAGATGTACACCTAGTGTGTTAAAAGGTCACATTTCCACAGACTCACCCACAGACACACCACCATTATTTTCCACATTTTCTAGTTATCTGGAGATGGATTCAATTGCATCAATTTAGAGGCTGTCTTTAACTTTGACTGACAAATAAATACACTTCCATTTTCTCATTCCCTCACTCACAGTACCTGCTCTGTTCATCGTGCCATCATCATGTGGGTGGATTTCAGAAGCAGGTTGCTGCTGCTTAGGTCTGGGAGACACCAGTCCGTCTCTGGGTGAATGGATGACTGGACTACCATTCACGAGAAAAGTCACCTAGCACAATATTCTAGCATGCACACAAACATGCCACAGGGTAAGATGAGACATAACAGTGAATAAAACAATAAAGAAATTGTAGGTCACTGGAGGAATTTTAAATGAGATGTGGGAAAGCTGAAAGGAAGAGAAAGCTGTAGGGAGTAATAATATGAGTGAATGGAAGGAATGAAGTGAGGGAGATCCTGTGAGAATGGCTGAATAAGGAGCCAAATAACTGACAATAGAGGAATGCAGGGCTGTCTCAAATCTACACGTTTCCTTGTCCTCAGCTCTGCCACTTAGCGCAGGAAACCCTAGCCTTTCACAAGTGGGAAAAATGACCACGATACAGCAGGGCAAGATGACTCAAAACCGGAGATGAGTGTTGAACAACGTGTGTGACGGTGTGTTCACATATGTGTCTGTGTGCAACTGGAATTGAATGGAGCTTTCCACACTCAAGCTGTGTTCACATACCTATTAGCGGTCAGTAGTTTTTGGAAAGCTAAATGTTCCATTCTCCTCAATGTAAAAGTAGCCAACTGCCCGGCATTGAGTGGTCTGCAACACCAGTTCAAATTTCCATCAACAATCAATAGTGGAAGTTATCTTCTGCTTCTTCTTCTGTTAATTAAATGCTGACCATTTACACATAAAAAGAAGCCAAATGCTTTAAATGGTATGCTACAGTTACAGAAAATGCTCAAAAACAGAAATTCCAAGATGACAAAAAAAGAGAGCAAAAACTTAAAAAGCTAAATGTTTGACATAGGTC
Organism: Thalassophryne amazonica; assembly: GCF_902500255.1. Lineage (NCBI taxonomy): Eukaryota > Metazoa > Chordata > Actinopteri > Batrachoidiformes > Batrachoididae > Thalassophryne > Thalassophryne amazonica. The sequence goes on from NC_047108.1 coordinate 77,863,406, forward strand.
AGTTTACAGGACAATATATTATGATGTGTTGTCCAGTGGTATGCAAAAGTCTGGGAACTTTCACACATTTAATTTTGTTTAATTACAACCCCAATTCCAATGAAGTTGGGACGTTGTGTAAAATGTAAATAAACAGAACAAACAGAATACAAAAAACAGAATACAATGATTTGCAAATCCTCTTCAACCTATATTCAATAGAATACACCACAAAGACAAAATATTTAATGTTCAAACTGACAAACTTTGTTGTTTTTGTGCAAATATGTGGTCAATGAAATGAATGCCTGCAACACATTTCAAAAAAGTTGGGACAGAGCAACAAAAGATTGGGAATGTTGATGAATGCTCAAAAAACACCTAATTGGAAACAGGTGAGTGTCAGGACTGGGTATAAAAGGAGCATCCCCAAAAGGCTCAGCCATTCACAAGCAAAGATGGGGCGAGGATCACCACTTTGTGAACAACTGTATGAAAAAATAGTCCAACCTTTTAAGAACAATGTTTCTCAACGTTCAATTGCAAGGAATTTAGGGATTCCATCATCTACAGTCCATAATATAATCAGAAGATTCTGAGAATTTGGAGAACTTTCTACACGTAAGTGGCAAGGCTGAAAACCAACATTGAATGCCCGTGACCTTCGATCCCTCAGGCGGCACTGCATTAAAAACCGACATCATTGTGTAAAGGATCTTACCGCGTGGGCTCAGGAACACTTCAGAAAACCATTGTCAGTTAACACAGTTTATCGCTACATCTACATCTGCAAGTTAAAACTACCATGCACAGCGAAAGCCATACATCAACAACATCCAGAAACACCGCCGCCTTCTCTGGGCCTGAGCCCATTTGAAATGGAAAGAGGCAAAGTGGAAAAGTGTGCTGTGGTATGATGAGTCCACATTTCAAATTGTTTTTGGAAATCATGGACGCCGTGTCCTCCGGACAAAAGCAGTAAAAGACCGTCGACACTGTTACCAGAGCAAAGTTCAAAAGCCAGCATCTGTGATGGTATGAGGGTGTGTTAGAGCCCATGGCAGGAGCAACTTACACATCTGTGATGGCACCAACAATGTTGAAAGGTACATCCAGGTTTTGGAGCAACACATGCTGCCAACCAAGCAACGTCTTTTTCAGGGACGTCCCTGCTTATTTCAGCAAAACAATGTCAAGCCACATTCTGCACGTGTTACAACAGCGTGGCTTAGTAGTAAAAGAGTACGGGTACTAGACTGGCCTGCCTGCAGTCCAGACCTGTCACCCATTGAAAATGTGTGGTGCATTATGAAGCGCAAAATACGACAACGGAGACCCCGGACTGTTGAACAACTGAAGTCGTACATCAAGCAAGAATAGGAAAGAATTCCACCTACAAAGCTTCAACAATTAGTGTCCTCAGTTTCCAAATGCTTAGTGTTGTTAGAAGGAAATGTGATGTAACACAGTGGTAAACATACCACTGTCCCAGCTTTTTTGAAATGTGTTTCAGGCATCCATTTCAAAATGAGCAAATATTTGCACAAAAACAATAAAGTTTCAGTTTGAACATTAAATATCTTGTCTTTGTGGTGTATTCAATTGAATATTGGTTGAAGAGGGTTAGCAAATCAGTGTATTCTGTTTTTATTTACATTTTTCACAAACCCCCCAACTTCATTGGAATTAGGGTTGTACATCAAATTAAAAATACAACCCCTGGCAAAAATTATGGAATCACCGGCCTCGGAGGATGTTCATTCAGTTGTTTAATTTTGTAGAAAAAAAGCAGATCACAGACATGACACAAAACTAAAGTCATTTCAAATGGCAACTTTCTGGCTTTAAGAAACACTATAAGAAATCAGGAAAAAAAAATTGTGGCAGTCAGTAACGGTTACTTTTTTAGACCAAGCAGAGGGAAAAAAATATGGAATCACTCAATTTTGAGGAAAAAATTATGGAATCATGAAAAACAAAAAAACGCTCCAACACATCACTAGTATTTTGGTGCACCACCTCTGGCTTTTATAACAGCTTGCAGACTCTGAGGCATGGACTTAATGAGTGACAAACAGTACTCTTCATCAATCTGGCTCCAACTTTCTCTGATTGCTGTTGCCAGATCAGCTTTGCAGGTTGGAGCCTTGTCATGGACCATTTTCTTCAACTTCCACCAAAGATTTTCAATTGGATTAAGATCCGGACTATTTGCAGGCCATGACATTGACCCTATGTGTCTTTTTGCAAGGAATGTTTTCACAGTTTTTGCTCTATGGCAAGATGCATTATCATCTTGAAAAATGATTTCATCATCCCCAAACATCCTTTCAATTGATGGGCTAAGAAAAGTGTCCAAAATATCAACGTAAACTTGTGCATTTATTGATGATGTAATGACAGCCATCTCCCCAGTGCCTTTACCTGACATGCAGCCCCATATCATCAATGACTGTGGAAATTTACATGTTCTCTTCAGGCAGTCATCTTTATAAATCTCATTGGAACGGCACCAAACAAAAGTTCCAGCATCATCACATTGCCCAATGCAGATTCGAGATTCATCACTGAATATGACTTTCATCCAAATCAAATCAATTTTATTTATATAGCACCAAATTACAAGTCATCCACAGTCCACGATTGCTTTTCCTTAGCCCATTGTAACCTTGTTTTTTCTGTTTAGGTGTTGATGGCTTTCGTTTAGCTTTGCTGTATGTAAATCCCATTTCCTTTAGGCGGTTTCTTACAGTTCGGTCACAGACGTTGACTCCAGTTTCCTCCCATTCGTTCCTCATTTGTTTTGTTGTGCATTTTCGATTTTTGAGACATACTGCTTTAAGTTTTCTGTCTTGACGCTTTGATGTCTTCCTTGGTCTACCAGTATGTTTGCCTTTAACAACCTTCCCATGTTGTTTGTATTTGGTCCAGAGTTTAGACACAGCTGACTGAACAACCAACATCTTTTGCAACATTGCGTGATGATTTACCCTCTTTAAAGAGTTTGATAATCCTCTCCTTTGTTTCAACTGACATCTCTCGTGTTGGAGCCATGATTCATGTCAGTCCACTTGGTGCAACAGCTCTCCAAGGTGTGATCACTCCTTTTTAGATGCAGACTAACGAGCAGATCTGATTTGATGCAGGTGTTAGTTTTGTGGATGAAAATTTACAGGGTGATTCCATAATTTATTCCTCAGAATTGAGTGATTCCATATTTTTTTCCTCTGCTTGGTCTAAAAAAATAACCATTACTGACTGCCACAATTTTTTTTCCTGATTTCTTATAGTGTTTCTTAAAGCCAGAAAGTTGCCATTTGAAATGACTTTAGTTTTGTGTCATGTCTGTGATCTGCTTTTTTTCTACAAAATTAAACAACTGAATGAACATCCTCCGAGGCCGGTGATTCCATAATTTTTGCCAGGGGTTGTAGTAGAGAAGCTTGAATCTTCGACTGGACTGGGTTGCTTGACGCGAGGACGTTTCGCTTCAAATCACAGAAGCTTCCTCAGCTAAAATTCTTGCTCTGGTAGTCTGACTTCTGTGTGACCCTTGTCTAGAAGAACAAGGGTCTGACAAGGGTCAGACAGAAGTCAGACTACCAGAGCAAGAATTTTAGCTGAGGAAGCTTCTGCGATTTCAAGCGAAACATCCTCGCGTCAAGCAACCCAGTCCAGTCGAAGATTCAAGCTTCTCTACTATGGAAACCACCTGGACAACTGAGAGCCTACACAGAATAAAATTAAAAAGTTTTTTTATATAAAAACAATTTTGAAAATGATGTGCTTTAAACTCCCATTGAAAAACAGATCTTTACAACATGAAGTAAATCAAATAAAAACATCAAACAAAATAATGACTATGATTAGTATGACACAACTATATCAACACTATTACAACTGCTTTTCTTTAGATACAGTACCAGGCAAAAGCTTGCACAAACTCTCACTTGACTGAACGGGAAAGTGTGTCGAAACTTTGACTGGTATTGTAAGTCAGGGGATGGATAGGTGAGTATTTCCAAGCCACTCTGAGTTCATTTACATCAATCATTAAGAAATACAAACAGTATGGTATTGTGCTGTAAATTTGACTGGAATAAGCAATTCTCAAAAATTGAGTGGCTGTGCATGAAGGAGTGAGGTAAGCCACCACCACACTCATGACAGCTCTGAAGATGTTTTAGGCTTCTGTGGCTGTGATATGAGAGCCCATTGTTTGTTGCATCAATGGTGGAGTGGAACAGAGAAGGATTTTCATTCATCAAGATGTGGCTTGTGAAGAGACTTGAGCCCAGATTTGATCTGATTTCTTGTTAGGAAAGTATGATGGTTGATCGAAAGGTTTTGAGCCCAACCAAGAAGACACCACAGCTGAATAAATGTAATGCTTTATTTTTCAACATATTTATTTATTTGTGAAGGAACTGTGCAAGTTCATGTACATCATCATACAGTAAACAAGGTAGATAATAGCCATCGGCTAATTCTATTGTATTTGTTTTCTTTGGAGGAAACCCACGCAGGTACCGGGAGAACATGCAAATGCCACAAAGCGGGCAGGAAGCAATCTCACAACCTTTTTGCTGTGAGGCATCAGTGCTAACCACTAAGCCACTGTGCCAACATAATCCCCATGTAAATCCACACACATGTTCCAGCATGGCTGCAGTGTTTTAATAGCGTTCTCATAGAAGATCTTATCCTGGAGAATTACGGCCTACTATTTCTGGGTCAGGCTCAAAACTTTTCAATCACCCTAATAGCTTGTAGCTTAACATGCTAACTATATATATTGTTACTATGGAAACACAGCACCATCATCACCAACAATTTTCTGATGGATCAGATATTAACAATCGGTATTAAGTATCAACCACCCAGGGGGATTTGGCAATGGCTCTCAATCAAGATCATCTGGGAACCTTGTCTTGTTTTTGCATATTTCCCAAGAGGGCCACCAACTAATTATCTCAGTGAGTTCTGTTCAGCAAGTCAAGAGGTGGTACACACCAAATTTTAGCACATCATGTGCTTGTACAGCAGGAAGAGAAGGAAAATGTGCAGAGCTGGGTACTTCTGAGGAACACTTAAGAATTGCTGGGTTAAAGGGTTGAGTGAAATTTTCTTCCCTGTCAGCACCTCAAGGGGTGCTGCAGAGCTGTGATAAGGTTAATCGTGAGAAACAAACGTCTTGTGCAAAATTTCTGGCTATCACATTTCTCTTGGTTCCCACACAGAAGTTCACATTTACTGTTTACACTTTACTTTTTAACATTTTGTAAATTAAAAAATAAAAACCTTTAAAACACACAACCACGAACTGAAAGTTAGGTCCTTCAGGACTGATGTATTCAGGTAAGTGCAAAGGCCAAAATTCCTTGCACATGTATGGACAATTAGACCTAATTTTGTCCCAAATTGCTTCCTGTAATGATGAGTGGACATACTTAGCTGGCCACTCTTGACTGCTGAACAAAAAGAGACTCAAAGTATCAGTTCCAAGTCCAAAGAGTAATGGAGAAAATGTTAACTGCACCACACACACACACACACACACACACACACACACACACACACACACACACACACACACACACACACACACACACACACACACCACCCTCCTTTCTGCCGCCGCCACCACCTCCAGCTGTGGTTGTAAGAAAAAAGCATATCAGGGCCAGAGTTAAAGATCAGAAATGAATAAAAGCCTTCATCAAGCCTTTGAAGCCAGTGTGGTGACCAAGTGCTCAGTGCACTTGTTTTCAAACCAGGAAGATCCTGGTTCAAGACTACCTATGCTGGTTTCCTGTGGAAGTGCATCAGGAAGAACATCCAGTACCACCAAGCGTGTGCCAAATCAACATGCAGATTCACATCAGATCTGCTGTGGCAACCCCAAGTGAAACGAGAGAAGCTGAAAGAACTTTTTATCAAGCCTTCTGGCTGATTGACACGCATGCATGAACAAGCTCAACAATGGAGAAATCAAGATACTGATTAGACAACATGATTATATATATAATCAGCATCTTGATATGCCACACCTGTGAGGTGGGATGGATTGTCTTGGCAAAGGAGAAATGCTCACGAACACAGATTTAGACATATTTGTGAACAATATTTGAGAGAAATAGGTCTTCTGAGTTTTGCTTGAGCTGCTGCCCCCGCGACACGACTCCGGATAAAGCAGAAGAAAATGGATGGATGGATGGAGGTTTTTTGAGTATATAGAAATGTGTTCGATCTTTGTGTTGAGTTTATATTTTTGTCCTCATTTTCTTGGCCAGTATCTGCTCACCAAAATTCATCAACATGCACTCATATCTTTTTGACTTAAATGTTACTATGCGCCAAACATACTTCTGGATCTCAGTTCCAGAATATATATACAGTGAGGAAAATAAGTATTTGAACACCCTGCGATTTTGCAAGTTCTCCCACTTAGAAATCATGGAGGGGTCTGAAATTTTCATCTTAGGTGCATGTCCACTGTGAGAGACATAATCTAAAAAAAAAAAAAAAATCCAGAAATCACAATGTATGATTTTTTAATAATTTAGTATGTTACTGCTGCAAATAAGTATTTGAACACCTGTGAAAATCAATGTTAATATTTGGTACAGCAGCCTTTATTTGCAATTACAGAGGTCAAACGTTTCCTTTAATTTTTCACCAGGTTTGCACACACTGCAGCAGGGATTTTGGTCCACTCCTCCATACAGATCTTCTCTAGATCTTTCAGGTTTGGAGTTTCAGCTCCCTCCAAAGATTTTCTACTGAGTTCAGGTCTGGAGACTGGCCAGGCCACTCCAGGACTTTGAAATGCTTCTTACGGAGCCCCTCCTTAGTTGCCCTGGCTGTGTGTTTGGGGTCACTGTCATGCTGCTTTTTCTTATTGTGCCCCTGTTCTGTGGAATGGTCTCCCTGCGTCAATAAAACAATCGGATTCTGTGGAGATTTTCAAGTCCAGACTTAAGACGCACTTATTTTCCCTTTCATATGGCTAGCATACTGGTACAGTTTTGCTTTATGCTTTTTACTCTTTTAATTCATGTTATTAGTAATTGGAGCGGGCCGCGGCCTCAACTTCACCTAAATTCTGGGTCTTTTAGTGAAGCTTAGGGCTAGCGGCCGGCGATCACCTTAGTATTTCTTCTGTTTTTCTTGTTGATTAATGCTGGCAAATTATACAGGTTTTTTTTTTTTTTTTGTCTTTCTGATGCCTGATTCTGTTTTTTCTCTGTTTAAGGTGCAGCTCCATCCAGAGATGGGAGTTGTGTTTGTGTTGGCGACCATCCTGTACTGTGCACCAACAGCAATTTTTGTATATTCGTCTGTGAATTGTTCTGTGAATTATTTCTGTAATTTATGCTTGTAGCATAGCCCAAGCAGAGGGTCACACCTTTGAGTCTGGTCTGCTTGAGGTTTCTTCCTCAGAGGGAGTTTTTCCTTACCACTGTTGCTCTGGGGGTTGGTAAAGTTAGACCTTACCTGTGTGAAGCGCCTTGAGGCAACTCTGTTGTGATTTGATGCTATATAAAGGAAAATAAATTGAAATTGAATTGAAATTGAAAATGCTAGAAGACCCAGCCATGACCCATCTTCAATGCTCTTACTCAGGGAAGGAGGTTGTTTGCCAAAATCTCGCAATACATGACCCCATCCATCCTCCCTTCAATACGTTGCAGTCGTCCTGTCCCCTTTGCAGAAGAGCACCCCCAGAGTATGATGTTTCCACCCCCATGCTTCACGGTTGGGATGGTTTTCTTGGGGTTGTTCTAATCCTCTAAACATGGTAAGTGGAGTTGATTCCAAAAAGCTCTATTCTGGTCTCATGTGACCACATGACCTTCTCCCATGCCCCCTCTGGATCATCCGGATAGTCACTGGTGAACTTTAAACTCGCCTGGACATGTGCTGGCTTGTGCAGGAGGACCTTGCTGCCCTGCAGGATTTCAAACCATGACATCATCATGTGTTACTAATGTAATCTTTGTGACTGTGGTCCCAGCTCTCTTCAGGTCATTGACCAGGTCCTCCTGTGTAGTTCTGAGCTTTCTCAGAATCATCCTTACCCCACAAAGTGAGATCTTGCATCGAATCCCAGACCGAGGGAGATTGACAGTCATCTTGTGTTTCTTCCACTTTCTAATAAATAACCATAACAGTTGCTGTCTTCTACCAAGCTGCTTGCCTGTTGTCCTGTAGTCCATCCCAGCCTTGTGCAGGTCTACAGTTTTGTCCCTGGTGTCCTTAGACAGCTCTTTGGTCTTGGCTATGGTGGAATTCTTTCTGGTTGGTAGGTGTTCAAATACTTATTTGCAGAAGTAACATACAAATAAATTATTAAAAAATCATACATTGTGATTTCCGGATTTTTTTTTTTTTTTTAGATTATGTCTCTTACAGTTGCCATGCACCTAAGATGAAAATTTCAGACCCCTCCATGATTTCTAAGTGGGAGAACTTGCAAAACCGCAGGGTGTTCAAATACTTATTTTCCTCACTGTATAAACTGAATCACTTACCGTATTTTTCGGACTATAAGTCACACTTTTTTACATGTTTTGGCCGGGGGTGTGACCTATACTCCAGAGCGACTTATAAATGAAAAATATACCAGTAGATAATCAATTTACCATAATGAAACAATATTACGTAACAGAGTCGCACTATGTTTTAAAATGGCCACCGGAAATGGAAATGCAATACATCATGGGCACTGTAGTATGGCGGCCGCCCTATAGGTCACGCTGGTCATGATAACCAATCAGAGAACAGAACATTGGACGCGTATTCCTCACCTCACCCAGACAATGATTGTGAAACAGCATGTGAAGCAGACGAACATGGTGCTTGCTGTTATTCCGGGAGGGCTAACAAAACAGCTTCAACCCTTGGATATCAGTGTGAGCAGAATGTTTAAGTTGATGCTGAGAGCTGTGTGAGAGCACTGGGTGAGTGACGGTGGAGGATTAGCGTCTGCACTTGGAAGGAACTGGCGTCGACACCACGGGGAGGTCATGAGCTGCGCAGGTAGGTGCTGCATGAACATCGGCAGCTGACACCTGGTGTGTACTATGGTCCACAGTGGGTAATATGTTAGAAAAGAACCGTTCAGCGATGGTGTGGGTTATGGTTTGGCTCGCAATGTGGTCTGCAAAATACAAACATATCCGTAGGTAAAATGCAGCTCACGAGAGGGCACTCAAGGCTTGTGTGACTGTTCCTGCGACTTCTGACTACCATAGAAAAATAAACATTTCAACATTACTGATAACTTAACAAGACAACGGAGAAGGCCCAAAAAATGCCACCAAAAAGGAAATCATACTCTGCAGATTACAAGTTGCGACTGATGAAATATGCATCCGAAAATGGTAGCCGTCACAATATTATCATCTGAACTTTTCATGTTAAGTTAACATACCTGTATGTCCATGCGACTTATAGTCCAGTGCGACTTATTTATGGTTTATTTTTCTTTATAATGGATAAAGTGGCTGGTGTGACTTATACTCCGGTGCGACTTATAGTCCGGAAAATACGGTATTTCCCAGAACAGTATCTATGTTCTCACCAAATTACTTAGTTCATTGCTTTTTGAATGATCCTACTAATAGTCAAACAATCAGACAAACAACATTACCTCCTTGACAGAGCACACAATCTCTATTCAAAATAGTTTTTGATTATTTTAATAATCGATTAATGGTTACAGCTCTATTCTGAGCAAAAACCTCTTGGACAAAAAAAACACTGATGGTTGCAGATTTGTGGTGCAGGGGACATGCCCTGCCACTTGGAAACATCCAAACAACAGTTATATTTCCTGGTAAAATATTTTTAGCAATGCCAGGATGCTGGCTTTGTGGTTAGCACTGTTGCTTCACAGCAAGAAGGGCCTGGGATTGCTTCCAACCTGGTCCTTTCTTTGTGGAGTTAGCATGTTCGCCCTGCATGCGTGGGTTCCCTCTGGATGCTCCAGCCTCCTCCCACCTCCAAAGACATGCAGGTTAGGTGAACTGGAATCTTTAAACTTACTGCAGAGGTGAATGTGTCTGTCTTGTCTATATGTGTGGCCCTGCGATGGATTGGAGTCCTGTGCAGGGTGTACCGTGTCCAATGACCACTGGGACATACTCTGGCTCCTCCATGACCCTTGAATGGAGTTAAGCAGGTATGGACAACGAATGGATGAATCATGTCATTTTTTAATCATGCATCATAACGTCTGTCAAAAATCACTGAGACAACTAATGCAACTGGAATTAACTATTGTTAAAGTAGACCTGCACTGAAATAAATGCAGTCAGATCTTTGGATCAAAAAATGACATATTTACACATAAGATCCTTCTGAATGTAGTAAAGTAAATCTGCAAGCCCAGATCTGTCATTCATTAAAAATGACAAATTTACAGCTAAAATTTAGCCCTCCGCAAAACTGTCATCACATCCGGGACGCTGCCGAGACGTCAGGGAAAAGACCCTATCCCAGCATGCATTGCGCGCGCCAACTGTAATTTGTGGATTTATGTCAGTTTGCATCTGCACCTTTTTCTTGTCTTATACGGAAGGATCTACTTTTTTAAAAAACTTCATATTGTCTTGCAGCATGTTTGGTGAGTACACATTTCTTTTATTTGTGCTTGAAAATTATTTTGGGGGACTTTTTCATACGACCGTTTGATTGAGTGGTGTCGCATTGAAAATCTACTGTCTTTCGCCTCCGGTGTTACCGTCGCAGGGTACGGAGGTGGGACCCACAAAGAATCCAAGTCATTAAAAAGATATAAACCTCTCTCAGCGGCCACGGAGCTCTGCGGCTCCGATTACCAAGACTTGCGGCGCTGCGGAAAGTCTGTCCTTGCAGCAACAGGTGTCACCGGCCGCTCCGCATCCAAACAGCGAGTGTAGTCTCTGGACTTTTGCCAAGTTGGCTGCACCTCCATTCAGTAGACAGGGACGTGGTGCCGGCTGCACAGCAGACATGGGGGCGATGTGAGTGGCCCACTTCAGCGTTTACCGACCACGCAGATTCAGTAAGCGCAGCGGAGGCAGAGAGCGAGGCTTTGGGGAAGAACGTCGCCCGCTGTCGATGTCGCCGCTGATCTGAGCATGCAGAGCTGTATCTCACATTCATTGCAGCTTACTTTTGGATGCTGAAACCAGGATGTGTACAACAGTAACATTACTAACAGATAAAATCAATTTCAATGCGGGATCAGACTGAAGGCAGGAATGCGCCGTCTTCTGCCAGACGTCACTGCAATGTCCCGGATGTACAAACAGTTTTCGCTGAGGGCCAAATTTTAGCTGCAAATTTGTCATTTTTAAATGACGATTTCTCCGCTGAATTACAAATTTGGACTTGCAGATTTACTTTACTGCATTCATAAGGGTCTTATAAATACATATCAGCTATTTCTTTCTGAGATCTGACCACATTTATTTCAATGCAGGTCTACTTTAAAAATAATTATAATTCTTCCAGTCTGTTTGTCTGGAGTCCTGTTGCACTTCGCTGAATGAAACTAGCAGGTGAGACTGCAGAATCCCACTCTGCACATATGACCTAAGGTGGTGTATTAGTCATATGAATGCGTTTGATGTTAGTGTGCACAAACACTAAGCCTACAGCTTATGGTCAGAAACACATTTATGTTAAGAACAGTTAGTTCAGAAGTACACAATCTCTGCATGCCAAGTGGCCACAAAGGTCTGCAGTTCAGTTCTTCACTACAGGACACTTAGATAATAATAATACTTAAAGATGGGCTTGACGTTGACGTACAGATGATAAGCAACATTAAAATAGACAATTAAAATCAAAGGCAAGCGTAAATAAAAGAAAAATGTTAAAAGCCAATAGGTTTAGAAGGATGGTAAGGAGGAATACAAACATCACTTTTGGCATCTTGGAGATAACATGGAAGCTATTAGCATTATATTTCTTGTCTTCATACGGTCATAAATGCAATTCTCATGAATGGTCCAGAAGAAGTTGCAGGACATCATAGTCATCCCAGATACACATGCAGTGAGCACTGTGCAGCAGGTGGGCAGAGTCTCTGACATCTTTCCAGTAAATTCTGGCTTTCCTCACAGATGTATTCCGTCTCCTACAATGTTCAAAGATTGCATGGACTGGGTGTTAGGGTAGGAGTGTGGAAACATAAAAACAAAAAACTAAGGTCCAGGTTTTCAATGCCTTCCTTAGGGCCCCTTCACACATAGTATGAATCAGTACAAATCTGGGCAACTCACGGCGGAACAGCTCGTATGAGTGAAGCACAAAAACATCAAGCCAATGGGCAGGCGTGCACGATCCCACTAGAATGGGATTGTGCACATGACGGTGTCATGCGAGCAGGTGAGACGTGGTACACCACATCCCACCGCTGATGTGGAGAAAAATAAAATAAAAACCAGCTGTATAATTAGTGAATATCACTGGGTTGATATAAATAATACATAAAAGGGGATGCAATACAGAAGCCTGCGGTTAAATAGCCCTGGTTAAATAAAAAATAAAAGTCACTCACAGGACTCGAACCTGTAAGCTCTGATTACCAGACAGAAACTTTACCACTGCACTACAATCACTGTCTTATAACAAGAGCATGAAAAGGCTAAAATCAACGAGCAAATAAACGTATATTTTAAAAAAAGAAAAAAAACACAGTGATAACTGACCAAACGGCGTTTGTTGCAGCGTATTTCTGCTGATATATGACTGAAAGTGGCGTATTTGTCGCACTGCTGACTTGTCATATGCTCCTGCAGCACAGCGCTCACAGGACACGCGTGTCCTGTCAGACAGATGTGACATCCAGGTGGCCTGCTGCATGTCCACATGATGTGATGGTCCGTTCCTGCTGGAACAGCCGGTCAATGTGCGCGCTTTCCAGCCAGTTGCAAAAGCGATATATGTTTTTATGAATTTCCACGTGACGACAGCAGGCAGAGACACGTGCCTCACGGAGGAATGTTGTAAGTTCATGTCCTTCAAAACATGGTAGGTGTTCTCCAGCTGGGATGTCCAGGAGCAGAGATCTAGACAGACACATCCCTTGTCCGTTCAGCGCCCAGACCAACATGTCTCTGTGTTATGTGGTCAGGCACCTCCCCGTGTTGTGTATGTCACTGTCTGGCCCCCATGTGATCATATACATGAGCATTTTATGCAAGTGTGCCCCCCCTGGCACACCAGATGAGTCAGGGGTGCGGGGGAGGAGCGAGACACATGCACCACATGTGTGTTGCCCTGAAAGAACTTATTTTATAGTTTTTGCTGATACTGATATCTTTGCAGGAGAATGAAGGTCCAGGTCTTTTGGCTCTTGGTGCTTTTCTAGTTTTACTGCATGGTTATGAGACTTGGATCCTAACCAGTGAGCTAACGTGAAGGCTAGATATCTTTAGTACTAGGTCTCTTCAGGAGATAGTTGAGTGCCACTGGAATGAGCAGTTGCTTAAAGAGACTGACAAGGATTATCACTTGTATTTTGTTGTTTTATACAAATTAAAGAGCATATCAGGGAAGTGTGAATTAAAGCGATGTACATGTAGATACGAGGTCTGTCCGAAAAGTAACGGACCTTTTTATTTTTTTCAAAAACTATATGGATTTGAATCATCAACCAATCAATCAAGATCTTTATTGTCATTATGCAGGCATAATGAAATTTTGCACACTCCCGGCAAGGCACATAATAAATAAATCAGCACACATACATAAAACACGTAAATAATAACGGTAAAAAAAAAAGGTAAAGAAACACACTTAAAATAAAAAAAACATTTACGGGTGGTGTGTGTATGTATCTACATGAGAATGAGTGTACAGGGGAGACAGGAGGTGACAATGAGGAGATGAAAAGATAAAAAGATAAAGTGCAGTTTAGTGCGAATCTTGATTGAGTTTGATTGTTAGGGATGTGTGTGTGTGTTTGTGTGTATGTGTTCATGGTAGACATGGAGGTGTGAGTCTATGTGTGATGGGGTAGGTGTGTGTATTTAAGGGGGGAGGGTTCATGTTGACAGTTCTGTAGGGGGGTGGGATGCAGTGGTTCACTGCAGGGGGGCTATGGCTTTCACAGCTCTAGGGAAGAAGCTGTCCCTGAGTCTTTTCGTGGTGGCTTTGATGTTCCTGTACCGCTTCCCTGATGGAAGTGGTACAAACAGTGCATTGCCAGGGTGGGTGGGATCGGCAGCCATACGTCTGGCCCTCTTCTGGACTCTGACAATGTAAACGGAGTCCAGATCTGGTAGACGGCGGTCCACAATCCCCTGTGCTGTTCTCACCACCCGGGTTAAGTCCTTTTTGTTTTGTGACGTGCAGCTGCCATACCACACCGTCACACTGAGACACAGGATGCTCTCAATGGTGGCTCTGTAAAAGTTCACTAACACCTGAGAGGAGAGTCCAGACCGCTTCAGCTTCCTGAGGAAGAAGAGCCGTTGTTGTTGGGCCTTCTTTACCAGGTGTGAAGTGTTCACAGTCCAGGTAAGGTCAGAGGAGATGTGGATGCCCAGGAACTTAGTGCTGTCTACACGCTCCACTGCCTCTTCGTGTATGCAGAGAGGAGCGTGCTCAATCTTCCTGGACCTCCTGTAGTCCACGATGACCTCCTTTGTCTTACCGGTGTTCAGGTTGAGGTTATTCCTGGAACACCATTGTGTGATGTTCTGGACCTCTTCTCTGTAGTGGGTCTCATCACTGTTAGATATGAGACCCACCACGGTGGTGTCATCGGTGAACTTCACAACCATGTTTGAAGGGTGAATGGCAGAGCAGTCTTTCGTGAAGAGGGTGAAGAGGGCAGGGCTGAGCACACAACCCTGTGGCGTTCCGGTGTTGAGGATCAGTGGTGCAGAGGTGAACTTCCCTATCCTCACCATCTGGGGCCTGTTGGTGAGGAAGTCATTGATCCAGTAGCAGAGCGATGGTGACAGACCCAGGTTGTGGAGCTTCAGGGCCAACACGTCCCCTGCACAGCCCCTCTGCTGCTTGGAGAATCAAAGCATGCAAAGAACTTCTTTAAGGTGTCAGGCAGAGTGGGGTCATGGCTGACCTGCTGGTCACCGCGCTTGTAGTCCGTGATGGTCTGGATGCCTTTCCACATGTGTTATTACATGTGTTACACGTGTTATTGTCCTTGAAGTGGTCCTCAATGCGTTGCTTGTATCTGTGCTTCGCCAGCTGGATGCCCTTTTTTAGTTCTTTGCGGGCCCTGCTATAGTCCAGTTTGTCTCCGGCTCTGTAGGCTGTATCTCTGGCTTTTAGCAGGGCCCACACTGTGCCGTCCACTCATGGCTTCTGATTGGAAAAAAACATAATTGTTTTTGTGGGGAGGACAGCATCAGTGCAGAAGTGGATATAGGACAACACAGCTGACGTGTATTCCTCCAGGTCTGCGTGCTTTTTGAATACTCCCCAGTCTGTGTACTCAAAGCAGTCCTGAAGGGCTGAGGAAGCCTCCTCGGTCCAAACCTGAACGGTTCTGGTGGTGGGTTTGGTCCGGCAGATCAGAGGTCTGTAGGAGGGTATCAGTTTCACAGATATATGGTCTGACATACCAAGGTGAGGAGCTGCTGCAGCCTTGTATGCTCCTGGTATATTACAGTATACCTGGTCCAGTGTGTTGTTGTCTCTGGTCGGAAAGTTTATGGATTTGTGGAATCTGGGGAGAACAGCTTTCAGTTCCACGTGGTTAAAGTCCCCAGCCACGATCACAGCCGCCTCTGGATTCGCGTTCATTTGGCCGCTGATCAGGCCGTACAGCTCCTCCTGCGCTAACTTAGCGTTAGCTCGCGGTGGTATATAGACTGCTATGATCATGACAGAGCTGAGTTCTCTAACCAGTTTGAACGATCGGCACTTCACTGCCAAATATTCCAGGTCGGGGGAGCAGAAGGTTCCAATTAGGTTCGTAGCTGTACACCACGAGCTGTGGATGTACAGTGCCAAACCTCCGCCTCTGGTCTTGTCTGAGGCTGCAGTCCTGTCGGCCCGGAACAAGGAGTGCCCCGCTAATTCCACCGCTGCGTCGGGGATGTTGTTATCCAGCCAGGTCTCCATGAAGATCGTCACACAGCTGTCGGTCTTACTTGAGACGATCCTCAGTCTAATTTCGTCCAGTTTGTTGACGAGTGACCTGACGTTTGCGAGGAGGAGACTGGGCAAAGCCAGTCTGTGTGGGTTAGCGCGTAGCCTAGCACGCAGCCCGCTCCGCTTGCCCCGCTTTTGTTTACGGTGTCTCCTCCGTCTCCTAGGCCACAAAGCAGGGACGGTGAGAGCCTCTGTGGTCCGCTGCAGTTCAGGTGGAATGGAATAAAGTTTTGGAGATGCAAAAAGTCCGTAATTTTTCCCCAATTCCGACAATTCAGACCTTCCGTACTGTATCAAGGCCTCGAGTGTGGATGAAAACACAAACAAAAACACGAAAAACACTAAAACAAACATAAATAGCCAGGAGCCTAGAGCCGCTGTGTGTACATACGCCGCCATTTTCAACCAAAAAAAAATGGCGCACAACAAACACCTCTGTGTTGGAAACCATTCGGAAGATTCAGACGGCTCTCGGTGGCTTTTCAGTCGAGTGAGTATCCGAGAAATTGTGTAACAGCTGGGCATGCCACAACATGTTCTGTGAGACTTCCAACACGGAGGTGTTTGCTGTGCGCCATGAGCGGCTCCGTCCCGATGCGCGAATTCCTCTGCACGTCTTTCATTACAAAATCTCCTGTAACAGTGGAATGTGCCGCAAAAGTGCTGATGTCCACATTTTCTGCGATTTCTCTGGTAGTCACATGACGTGCTGGATCAACACAGCCTTCACTTTGGAAATGATCTGGTCGTTTCAGCCTGTTGATGGCCGCTCGGAGCGCGGCGCGCCCTCCGCCGGTGTGGGCCATCTTTAATCCGGTTGTAATGGTCCTTAATCTGTGTGACGCCGATAGAATTGTCACCGAAAGCCATCTGAATTTTCCGAATGGTTTCCACCTAGCTGTCTCACACAGTTTCTGAAAAAATTTTCATGGAGCAAAGTGGCAGTCGCTCAGCCATTTCCCTGACATTGAAAATCCGATGAGGGGGCTGGACCAGTGCTCACTCAAAGCCTGCCCACAGGCGAATGACGCAACCGACAGGCATGAAAAAACTCACGCATGCGCATGAAGGTTCAATCTTGGCTGATGCAAGCGCATATAATTCAAATCCATATAGTTTTTGAAAAAAAATAAAAAGGTCCGTTACTTTTCGGACAAATCTCATATGTGTGCGAGTAAGGTATAATTCTATGTGCAAGATGCAATGGATATAATGAGATGTGGAATAACATGAATGATTGTGAGGAGTTGCATTAATGGAGAAATGGCCCTGGTCAAATTGTGGCCCTAAGCAAAATTTTGTTATGAGGTGGGGAGAGACATCCATGGGGACTATAGACCACTCCAGGAGAGGGTGCAACCAACCAGCCTACAAGCAGGACACAGGCCCCCCATCAGACAGGATCCAAACCCTACAAAAACAGTAGGCCAGCACCCCATCACAGCGCACACAAAGAGCACACAACAAAGTGCACAACATCAAAAGTTCACCTAAAGACAGACTGAACAGTTGTTAACTTACCTTCAAAACTACTGCAGGTGATGGGTCTCTATACCTCCATTGATTCAGGAATTTGCATGTGAAGTACATCTTAAAGGCTAAAACAGCACTTGATGTGCACAGACGTGCAGTGGTGTACTAACACTCTTCATGCATAGCAGATGCAACAGGTTTCAAAGGGTGCAATATTCACATACTGTATGTGTTAACTGCTATAACATCGTCCAGTGTCATGACTCTGCACACACGCTCTGTCTGCACGGGTCAAGCTCATCACCAGAAATCAAACCTCTTACTTCCATCTGCATAAGACCTCAAAATGTTAGATGTTAAGATGCTCAAAATGTAAATGAGTCCACCCACCACTTTAATCATACCTTAGCTCTTGTTCTGACTTATGGTATGGAAATTGAAGACTTAACAGTATTCCCTGAAAACTCCCTTCTGTCTGATCATTTCTTAATAACATTTACATTTACTCTGATGGACTACCCAGCAGTGGGGAATAAATTTCATTACAGTAGAAGTCTTTCAGAAAGCGCTGTAACTAGGTTTAAGGATATGATTCCTTCTTTATGTTCTCCAATGCCATATACCAACACAGGGCAGAGTAGCTACCTAAACTCTGTGAGTGAGATAGACTATCTCGTCAATAGTTTTATATCCTCTTTGAGGACAACTTTGGATGCTGTAGCTCCTCTGAAAAAGAGAACCTTAAATCAGAAGTGCCTGACTCCGTGGTATAACTCACAAACTCTCAGCTTAAAGCAGATAACTCGTAAGTTGGAGAGGAAATGGCGTCTCACTAATTTAGAAGATCTTCACTTAGCCTGGAAAAAGAGTCTGTTGCTCTATAAAAAAAGCCCTCCGTAAAGCTAGGACATCTTACTACTCATCACTAATTGAAGAAAATAAGAACTCCAGGTTTCTTTTCAGCACTGTAGCCAGGCTGACAAAGAGTCAGAGCTCTATTGAGCCGAGTATTCCTTTAACTTTAACTAGTAATGACTTCATGACTTTCTTTGCTAATAAAATTTTAACTATTAGAGAAAAAATTACTCATAACCATCCCAAAGACATATCGTTCTCTTTGGCTGCTTTCAGTGACTCTTTCTCTTCAATTGTTCTGTCTGAGTTATTTTCATTAGTTACTTCATCCAAACCATCAACATGTCTATTAGACCCCATTCCTACCAGGCTGCTCAAGGAAGCCCTACCATTAATTAATGCTTCGGTCTTAAATATGATCAATCTATCTTTATTAGTTGGCTATGTACCACAGACTTTTAAGGTGGCAGTAATTAAACCATTACTTAAAACGCCATCACTTGACCCAGCTATCTTAGCTAATTATAGGCCAATCTCCAACCTTCCTTTTGTCTCAAAAATTCTTGAAAGAGGAATGGTCTATTTGAAGAGTTTCAGTCAGGGTTTAGAATTCATCATAGTACAGAAACAGCATTAGTGAAGGTTACAAATGATCTTCTTATGGCCTCAGACAGTGGACTCATCTCTGTACTTGTTCTGTTAGACCTTAGTGCTGCTTTTGATACTGTTGACCATAACATTTTATTACAGAGATTAGAGCATGCTATAGGTATTAAAGGCACTGTGCTGCAGTGGTTTGAATCATATTTATCTAATAGATTACAATTTGTTCATGTAAATTGGGAATCTTCTTCACAGACTAAGGTTAATTATGGAGTTCCACAAGGTTCTGTGCTAGGACCAATTTTATTCACTTTATACATGCTTCCCTTAGGCAGTATTATTAGACGGCATTGCTTAAATTTTCATTGTTACGCAGATGATACCCAGCTTTATCTATCCATGAAGCCAGAGGACACACACCAATTAGCTAAACTGCAGGATTGTCTTACAGACATAAAGACATGGATGACCTCTAATTTCCTGCTTTTAAACTCAGATAAAACTGAAGTTATTGTACTTGGCCCCACAAATCTTAGAAACATGGTGTCTAACCAGATCCCTACTCTGGATGGCATTACCCTGACCTCTAGTAATACTGTGAGAAATCTTGGAGTCATTTTTGATCAGGATATGTCATTCAATGCTCATATTAAACAAATATGTAGGACTGCTTTTTTGCATTTGCGCAATATCTCTAAAATTAGAAAGGTCTTGTCTCAGAGTGATGCTGAAAAACTAATTCATGCATTTATTTCCTCTAGGCTGGACTACTGTGATTCATTATTATCAGGTTGTCCTAAAAGTTCCCTGAAAAGCCTTCAGTTAATTCATAATGCTGCAGCTAGAGTACTGACAGGGACTAGAAGGAGAGAGCATATTTCACCCATATTGGCTTCTCTTCATTGGCTTCTTGTTAATTCTACAATAGAATTTAAAATTCTTCTTCTTACTTATAAGGTTTTGAATAATCAGGTCCCATCTTATCTTAGGGACCTCATAGTACCATATCACCCCAATAGAGCGCTTCGCTCTCAGACTGCAGGCTTACTTGTAGTTCCTAGGGTTTTTAAGAGTAGAATGGGAGGCAGAGCCTTCAGCTTTCAGGCTCCTCTCCTGTGGAACCAGCTCCCAATTCAGATCAGGGAGACAGACACCCTCTCTACTTTTAAGATTAGGTTTAAAACTTTCCTTTTTGCTAAAGCTTATAGTTAGGGCTGGATCAGGTGACCCTGAACCATCCCTTAGTTATGCTGCTATAGACTTAGACTGCTGGGGGGTTCCCATGATGCACTGTGTGTTTCTTTCTCTTTTTGCTCTGTATGCACCACTCTGCATTTAATCATTAGTGATTGATCTCTGCTCCCCTCCACAGCATGCCTTTTTCCTGATTCTCTCCCTCAGCCCCAACCAGTCCCAGCAGAAGACTGCCCCTCCCTGAGCCTGGTTCTGCTGGAGGTTTCTTCCTGTTAAAGGGAGTTTTTCCTTCCCACTGTTGCCAAGTGCTTGCTCACAGGGGGTCGTTTTGACCGTTGGGGTTTTTCGTAATTATTGTATGGCTTTGCCTTGTAATATAAAGCGCCTTGGGGCAACTGTTTGTTGTGATTTGGTGCTATATAAATAAAATTGATTTGATTTTGATTTGATTTGACCACAGCCCTGCACACCTGGCATACTCCAGTTTAAAGGGAATGACAGGTGACACTTTGATTGGCTGAATTTATCCATATCACTCAAAACTGACTCTTGACTATTGAAGATGACAAATATAACCACTTTGCACCCAGTTTCCACCTTTACACTCACTTTATGTGCCCTCTAGATAACAAAGAGTACTTGGAAATGTCTCAAAAGCATTTGTGCTGTGCATTATGCACCCACTGTGTTTGTGTGCACTGACCTCAGTCTGCAGAGTATTGCCGCGTTGCTCCTTGGCACTGAGTGACTCCTTCAGCACCTCGATGTGTTGCTTGCAGTCTGAATTCTGATTGGTTAGTGTTTCTAGTTTGGTCTGCAATGCCTGCATCTCTGACTCCTTCCTGCTCAGCTCCTGCTTCAGCTGCTCTATCTAACAATCACACATATACACAAAGACAGCAAATCATTAGAAAAGTTTATATCTGCTTTGAGAAAATGCATAAACTTACCTAAAAAAAAAAAAAAATTAAAGTGGAAAAAAAATTGTGAAAGTGTTTTCATTCATGGGCCAACCCCCCCCACCCCCAACTCTACAAACCTATATTTTTCTGAAACCTTAGAGTGTCCCATTAATGAAACTGAATGTTAACATTGAAAATTTTGGTCCTCACTACCTGTTTTTACACAACAAATAGACATACCCTTTAATCACCATTTTTCATAAGGCAAAAACACCAAAATTCTTCATTGACGTTTAAAAGGTTACAGATTATGCAAATGTTGTATTTAAGATAAAATAGCACAACAGCAATGTCTGAAGTATTTTTAGTGAAACACAATGTTAAAATGTTGAAGTATTTCAATACAATACCTCTTTTCACGAAACAAATAAAGGTACTCCATAATTGTCTGGTTCGTACAGCTTCAAATAATTTTGTGATGTTAAGAATCTAGCAATTTGCAGTTTATTTTTTTATATTCAGACACTTAAGACTTCAAATAATAGTTTAACTAGGTATGAAATAGACTGATAACAATATGCTTTGTTTTTTTCCAGATTGCCATGGGAATGTTTTTCTTTGTTATAACCATGGCAATGATGACGGTTTATGTAATACTGTAATATATGAAAAATGCCATACTGTATATATAAAATATATATTATTTTGTTACTAAAAGAGAGCAAAACATTATTTATAGATCTACTTTTGTTTTTAATAAATGAGAGAAAATTCATCTCTAACATTTTTATGTGACACACATCAATAAACCTATTTTTATATGTTCATTTGTACTTGTTAGTTTTCTTTATATCTCTTCTGTGATGACAAAGATGATAATAAATTTCATACCATGAATTCTGATGTATGTGATACAACCCCACTTCCAATAAAGTTGGGACATTGTGTAAAATGTAAATACAACAGAATACAATAATTTGCAAATCCTCTTCAACCTATATTCAATTGAATCCACCACAAAGACAACATATCAAACTGATAAACTTTATTGTTTTTGTCCAAATATTTGCTTATTTTCAAATGGATGCCTGCAACACGTTTCAAAAAGCTGGGACAGTGGTATGTTTACTACTGTGTTACATCCCTTTCCTTCTAACAACACTCAATAAGCGTTTGGGAACTGAGGACACTAATTGTTGAAGCTTTGTAGGTGTAATTCTTTCCCATTCTTGCTTGATGTACGACTTCAGTTGTTCAACAGTCCAGGGTCTCCATTGTCGTATTTTGCGCTTCATAATGCGCCACACATTTTCAATGGGCAACAGGTCTGGACTGCAGGCAGGCCACTCCAGGATACTGATACTGATATGTTGTGTAAAACTGTGTCTCGTACCCGCAGTCTTTTACTACAAGCCACACTGTTGTAACACGTTCAGACTGTGGCTTGGCATTGTCTTGCTGAAATAAGCAGGGATGTCTCTGAAAAAGATGTTGCTTGGATGGCAGCATGTGTTGCTCTAAAACCTGGATGTACCTTTCAGCATTGATGGTGCCATTACAGATGTGTAAGCTGCCCATGCCATGGGCACTAACACACCCCCATACCATCACAGATGCTGGCTTTTGAACTTTGCACTGGTAACAATCTGGATGATCTTTTTCCTCTTTTGTCTGGAGGACACGACGTCCGTGATTTCCAAAAACAATTTGAAATGTGGACTCATCAGACCACAGCACACTTTTCCACTTTGATCATCGCTCCATCTTTTCTTGTGAACGGCTGAGCCTTTTGGGGATGCTCCTTTTATACTCAATCATGACACTCACAATTAGTGTCCTCAGTTCCCAAACGCTTATTGAGTGTTGTTAGAAGGAAAGGTGATGCAATACAGTGGTAAACATACCTCTGTCCAGCTTTTTTGAAACGTGTTGCAGGCATCCATTTCAAAATGAGTTAATATTTGCACAAAAACAATAAAGTTTATCAGTTTGAACATTAAATATATTGTCTTTGTGCTGTATTCAATTGAATATAGGTTGAGTAGGATTTGCAAATCATTGTATTCTGTTTTTATTTACATTTCACACAACGTCCCAACTTCATTGGAATTGGGCTTTGTACATATTTGTGGGAGTCAGGCCTATGTTTCTACATAAGGAAAACTAAACCAAATTTGCGCAGACCCAAGCTATTTGGGCTAATTACTTCATCGCACAATCCTCTTACCTGAGAACAAAGGACTGTGACCTACCTTTTCTGAATCAAATCAGGGGGGACAAGTTAGTCAGTGTCTAAATACCTGTCACTCTTCTCTACAATACCAATTCAGCAGAAGTGACTGGTTGTTCAGGATGGATCTCTTATGGACAAGGAATATCTCTGAGAAATCACCTATGTGAACCTTATCAATCAATCAATCAATCAATTTTTTTATATAGCGCCAAATCACAACAAACAGTTGCCCCAAGGCGCTTTATATTGTAAGGCAAGGCCATACAATAATTATGTAAAACCCCAACGGTCAAAACAACCCCCTGTGAGCAAGCACTTGGCTACAGTGGGAAGGAAAAACTCCCTTTTAACAGGAAGAAACCTCCAGCAGAACCAGGCTCAGGGAGGGGCAGTCTTCTGCTGGGACTGGTTGGGGCTGAGGGAGAGAACCAGGAAAAAGACATGCTGTGGAGGGGAGCAGAGATAGATCACTAATGATTAAATGCAGAGTGGTGCATACAGAGCAAAAAGAGAAAGAAACAGTGCATCATGGGAACCCCCCAGCAGTCTACGTCTATAGCAGCATAACTAAGGGATGGTTCAGGGTCACCTGATCCAGCCCTAACTATAAGCTTTAGCAAAAAGGAAAGTTTTAAGCCTAATCTTAAAAGTAGAGAGGGTGTCTGTCTCCCTGATCTGAATTGGGAGCTGGTTCCACAGGAGAGGAGCCTGAAAGCTGAAGGCTCTGCCTCCCATTCTACTCTTACAAACCCTAGGAACTACAAGTAAGCCTGCAGTCTGAGAGCGAAGCGCTCTATTGGGGTGATATGGTACTACGAGGTCCCTAAGATAAGATGGGACCTGATTATTCAAAACCTTATAAGTAAGAAGAAGAATTTTAAATTCTATTCTAGAATTAACAGGAAGCCAATGAAGAGAGGCCAATATGGGTGAGATATGCTCTCTCCTTCTAGTCCCCGTCAGTACTCTAGCTGCAGCATTTTGAATTAACTGAAGGCTTTTTAGGGAACTTTTAGGACAACCTGATAATAATGAATTACAATAGTCCAGCCTAGAGGAAATAAATGCATGAATTAGTTTTTCAGCATCACTCTGAGACAAGACCTTTCTGATTTTAGAGATATTGCGTAAATGCAAAAAAGCAGTCCTACATATTTGTTTAATATGCGCTTTGAATGACATATCCTGATCAAAAATGACTCCAAGATTTCTCACAGTATTACTAGAGGTCAGGGTAATGCCATCGAGAGTAAGGATCTGGTTAGACACCATGTTTGTAAGATTTGTGGGGCCAAGTTCAATAACTTCAGTTTTATCTGAGTTTAAAAGCAGGAAATTAGAGGTCATCCATGTCTTTATGTCTGTAAGACAATCCTGCAGTTTAGGTAATTGGTGTGTGTCCTCTGGCTTCATGGATAGATAAAGCTGGGTATCATCTGCGTAACAATGAAAATTTAAGCAATACCGTCTAATAATACTGCCTAAGGGAAGCATGTATAAAGTGAATAAAATTGGTCCTAGCACAGAACCTTGTGGAACTCCATAATTAACTTTAGTCTGTGAAGAAGATTCCCCATTTACATGAACAAATTGTAATCTATTAGACAAATATGATTCAAACCACCACAGCGCAGTGCCTTTAATACCTATGGCATGCTCTAATCTCTGTAATAAAATTTTATGGTCAACAGTATCAAAAGCAGCACTGAGGTCTAACAGAACAAGCACAGAGATGAGTCCACTGTCCGAGGCCATAAGAAGATCATTTGTAACCTTCACTAATGCTGTTTCTGTACTATGATGAATTCTAAAACCTGACTGAAACTCTTCAAATAGACCATTCCTCTGCAGATGATCAGTTAGCTGTTTTACAACTACCCTTTCAAGAATTTTTGAGAGAAAAGGAAGGTTGGAGATTGGCCTATAATTAGCTAAGATAGCTGGGTCAAGTGATGGCTTTTTAAGTAATGGTTTAATTACTGCCACCTTAAAAGCCTGTGGTACATAGCCAACTAACAAAGATAGATTGATCATATTTAAGATCGAAGCATTAAATAATGGTAGGGCTTCCTTGAGCAGCCTGGTAGGAATGGGGTCTAATAAACATGTTGATGGTTTGGATGAAGTAACTAATGAAAATAACTCAGACAGAACAATCAGAGAGAAAGAGTCTAACCAAATACCGGCATCACTGAAAGCAGCCAAAGATAACGATACGTCTTTGGGATGGTTATGAGTAATTTTTTCTCTAATAGTTAAAATTTTGTTAGCAAAGAAAGTCATGAAGTCATTACTAGTTAAAGTTAATGGAATACTCAGCTCAATAGAGCTCTGACTCTTTGTCAGCCTGGCTACAGTGCTGAAAAGAAACCTGGGGTTGTTCTTATTTTCTTCAATTAGTGATGAGTAGAAAGATGTCCTAGCTTTACGGAGGGCTTTTTTATAGAGCAACAGACTCTTTTTCCAGGCTAAGTGAAGATCTTCTAAATTAGTGAGACGCCATTTCCTCTCCAACTTACGGGTTATCTGCTTTAAGCTACGAGTTTGTGAGTTATACCACGGAGTCAGGCACTTCTGATTTAAAGCTCTCTTTTTTAGAGGAGCTACAGCATCCAAAGTTGTCTTCAATGAGGATGTAAAACTACTGACGTGATACTCTATCTCACTTACAGAGTTTAGGTAGCTACTCTGCACTGTGTTGGTATATGGCATTAGAGAACATAAAGAAGGAATCATATCCTTAAACCTAGTTACAGCGCTTTCTGAAAGACTTCTAGTGTAATGAAACTTATTCCCCACTGCTGGGTAGTCCATCAGAGTAAATGTAAATGTTATTAAGAAATGATCAGACAGAAGGGAGTTTTCAGGGAATACTGTTAAGTCTTCTATTTCCATACCATAAGTCAGAACAAGATCTAAGATATGATTAAAGTGGTGGGTGGACTCATTTACTTTTTGAGCAAAGTCAATAGAGTCTAATAATAGATTAAATGCAGTGTTGAGGCTGTCATTCTCAGCATCTGTGTGGATGTTAAAATCGCCCACTATAATTATCTTATCTGAGCTAAGCACTAAGTCAGACAAAAGGTCTGAAAATTCACAGAGAAACTCACAGTAACGACCAGGTGGACGATAGATAATAACAAATAAAACTGGTTTTTGGGACTTCCAATTTGGATGGACAAGACTAAGAGTCAAGCTTTCAAATGAATTAAAGCTCTGTCTGGGTTTTTGATTAATTAATAAGCTGGAATGGAAGATTGCTGCTAATCCTCCGCCCCAGCCCGTGCTACGAGCATTCTGACAGTTAGTGTGACTCGGGGGTGTTGACTCATTTAAACTAACATATTCATCCTGCTGTAACCAGGTTTCTGTAAGGCAGAATAAATCAATATGTTGATCAATTATTATATCATTTACCAACAGGGACTTAGAAGAGAGAGACCTAATGTTTAATAGACCACATTTAACTGTTTTACCTTAGGAAACACTTGTGGAGATTACAAATCTTTGTGTTTTCATAAAGTAAGAATGCTAATGAAGATTGCAGATTGATGACTGTAATGTCAAAGAAAACTATAAAGGAAATATTTTTGAGGGACATTTGCATTAATATCAAAGTTCAATACAAGCTTTTCAAACTTGACTCCATTCAGAGGAAGGCGCTTCGAGTTATTGGCGTGCATGAGGATGAAGCACGATCAAACTTTATCATCACAACTCTCCATCAAAGACGTCAAGTGGCAGCAGTTACAGTTCTCTACAAAATGCACACCAGCATATGTCCAACAGACCTTCGCACTCTACTTCCTCAGCCATATGTTGTTAAGAGAGCCACCTGTACCAGTCTGTCAATGCCTTGCCATGCCCTTGCAGTGCCTGTATAAAGAACCATCTCTACTGGCCGGACTTTCATCCATGCAGCAGTACATGTCTGGAACAGCTTGCCAGATGACATAGTTGGCAACATCACCAAAAATGGTGTTATGACCTTCAAAA
Organism: Thalassophryne amazonica; assembly: GCF_902500255.1. Taxonomy (NCBI): domain Eukaryota; kingdom Metazoa; phylum Chordata; class Actinopteri; order Batrachoidiformes; family Batrachoididae; genus Thalassophryne; species Thalassophryne amazonica. Next base: position 77,890,766 of record NC_047108.1, read on the forward strand.
GCAGACTGCATCAGCATGTTATGTCACTCGCCTGAGGCTTCGCCCCCTCACTCCAGCTTTCCTCTTGCTGTGAACCACTGATTAGGCCATGGAGATATCTACCATAGTGCAATATTGCCTATGGTAGTGCTTGAAATTATTCATTCTTCATGGGCTGTTGTTCACTTGGGAAAAAAAAAACTAAAAATTTTCATCAAAATCCATTTACCGCATTAGCACAATAAGTATGTCAACAGGTTTGGAAATGGGCTACTAATATGTAGACCTCGGTTAAAAAACACAGTCATAATATCTGTCTGTATCCTTGGAGAAGATAATTCATCTGCATTGTCTCAGTCTACCCAGATGTAAAAGGGTACCAGCCTTCATTGTCAGAGTTTATTTTTTGTGTTTTGATTCCTGGGAAAATCAATCAGAAATAGTCATTATATTTATTATTATTATTAATAATGAATGTGTGATTTTTCAGTTAAAGTTGCAGGACCTCCCAAACTACTCAAAAACAAAAAGGGACTTATACGCCGGAAAATATGGTAAATATGATTAGAGCCAAATATCTACTGTCACTTTTATAGGCAGAGCCAGTCAAGCAGCCAGGCTGAAACATTGAAAATTACAGGCAAACAAGTAACATTAGAAAGCAATAGTACACTGAGACAGGTCTCACATTAGAGACTGCTTTTTCGAAAAGTCATAGTATATAGAACAGAAAACCACAAGTGAAATCAACTTGACGAACACTGGCAGGTTTCCATGCTGAGGCTTGCTGCAAGCACAAGATTGCCATCTGGCAACCTGTGCCAAAAATGCACGTAGCTGATTCAAACAGATTTTTTGGAATGGTGTGAGTACAGTTCACATCATAACAGAGGAATTCTGACTGTACAAGTGCTTGGCTAATCAACCTCCACACATACAGAAAGAGAGCTCAAGAAAGCATGTCGCAGAGAGATTAAATCAAGGAGGCAATGAAGTCAAAAGAAGTAGCTCAGAGGCATATGGTCAGAGTTCAGGAGACCGTAAGAATAAATGACAACAAAGGTTTGAAAGAGTCTGGAGTGAAGGGGCAACAGAGTTTGAAGTCAAATGATAAAGACGGAATATTTTAAAGAAAACAAGGCAAAGAAATTGGGGCCGAAATGCAAAAGAAAGAGAGGAGGACAAAGGAGAGGGATACTTCTGGTCGTTCTGTGATCCAGGGTTGTTGGGTGGGGAGGAGGAAGGTGGGATCTGGTCTGATGGAGCCCTGAGACACACACGGTGACGAGGCCTGCTCCTACAGAGACACAAACACAAAGAAGACAGCAGCCACTAAACTGCGGCACACAGCCAGCTGGGAAACAGAGACGCCGTCTCAGCTGACTGTGTACTGAGCCACATTCATCCACACTGCACACTCCTGAAGCACACAACTGAGACAACCGATAAAATGCTGGACAATGTTCTTATAGATCAAGTTTTGAATGGTGAACAGCAAGTTGGATCAAGCAAAATCCTCAAATTAAATACACTTGCTCCTTTTGCTCACAAATTCTTTTTTTAAAATGAAGGTTGGCATTCTGAAGGCCATTTTCTAATGTTGTTTTGAGTTGATCAAAGCATAGAGAGGAAACCAGAGAGGACACTGATGCCAAGTTCCCCTTCCCCTTATCACAGCTGCACTTCAGCACCTGGGACCACAGCTGCTGAAAGACTCGGACCCAAACACTTCAAGGCTATGGGATGGATCTACGTGCACGGTGTCTTTGTGTTTCTCTGTGACTGCATGGAGAAAGATGAGATATGGGAGCTGCACAGAGCCATCACTGTGATATGCATCATCTCAGGTCAGAATGACTGAGGAGACTACTTCCCATGTTAGCTCACAGAAACATTTCAGGGCTCCATTCATTAAAAAAAAAAAAAAAAAACATGATTACATCGAGAAGTTCCGATGCATTAAGAAATGAGTCTGATAAAAAAGACACTCATAATGAAGCATAGAGAAGCATTTTTTACATGCAGAACTCATCAACATCATCCATGTGGATTGCTTGACTAGAAAATCCATGAAACTTTAAACTCCAACTTTATGACGAATAATGTACAAATATTCAAGTTCTTTTTAAAAAGCATGTCGACTGTGCGCATGTTGAACACAGCAGGCTACCCTTTAAGTGAATGGTTTTAGGATTTAATCCCACGTACTTCAACTCAGCACACTGCATGGAACTTTCTAATATCCATGTGTGAAAGTGTGATTTTAAGTCGCTTTCTATGAAAGTGTCTGCTACTGCTTGTTCCAGCTGGACCATCTTGTCGGACAAACCTCCTGTGCCACTGACAAATTGAACAGCATGAATATGCTGTTTTACTGAAAAGGTCATAATTGTTCCATCTCTTCTTTTTTTAAACTATCTGTGCTTCAATTTCTTTAGTTGTAATTTTTATTGTGACCGTTAAGTAACTCATTAATATATATCTTTGTATGAGTTTCAGCGGTGGTTAACTTATCTTATTAGCTTATTAGCGCTTAGCCTGCATTAACTTCCTGTACTCTGTTATTTGGTGCACAGAGGTCTGTCATGGTTTGTGCAATGTTTGCAGACAGGGTGAACATCTGAGAGAGTCGTGTCCCCAAGGTAGAGCAGTTGATATAGATTCACTGGAGTTAGATGTTATGGGCACTCCAGATGAGTTGTGTTGTGGCAGCCTGTGTGCCCATTAGCTTAGCTTCGTCAGTGATGAACAATGGCTTTCGTACAGTGGTGAAGCTGAAGAAACCCTGAAAAGCTTGATGTCCATTTGTGTTGCCCGGTCCACAGTCAGTTCAGTCGGTAAAGGTATCTGTCTGCTCTTGTGAAGCCTGCTGATAGACGTCCCAGCTTACAGGCAACATCCACTGCCATCCCCAGGCCAAAACAACGTGCATTAGTGATAGAGGATTCCATCACCCACAAAATCAGATTATAGATGCCAACCGAAGTTACAGTAAATGTTTACATGGGTCCTGAGCACCCGATATTGCTACTCATCTTAGGGGACATCACATAAGGACAGACTGACACAGGAAAATGACACAAGATACAGGGACACTGCTATTCATGTCAGTGCCAATAATGTTATGATGTGACAGTCTGAGGCCATAAAAATGGACATAGAAAGGACTTGTGACCTCGCCAGAAAGATGTGTCAGCATCGATTAATACTTTCTGATTCTCTCCCATCCCAGGGAAATGATGGTTTATAGCAGGATGACATCTGAAAACAGGTGGCTGGCAAAGTTCTGTAGACAATAAGGATTTAAGTTCTTCTTTCTGGGGTCACCGTGGCTTGCTGATGCTGGAAAATCTTTACCCAAATGGGGAATGCACTGTTGGCATGACAAGAGACTGCAGATTGTCTAATGTCGTACTCGCTGTGAAATTCATCTAAGTTCCCCACCACTGTGAAGTTGCCGAGATGTGGCGTAACATCAGCTCCCCCCACAACACGTGCATGCATGTGGTTCGCACGCCCCTCCGTAGGCGAGGCGCATCTCATCTGATCAGAGAGTGACACATTGGTCTGTGCTCTGAACGGACGGGGCGTGGCAGCTGTTGACATAACTGGTCCTGGACATCAGAGCTGCAGAACACGCACCATGTTTTGATGGACACACGCGTGTGCACTTGCTGTACACAGTGACCTCAAGCAACTGGGGGCAACTGAAAGCCAAAAAAAAAGTGGGTACTGTAAGGCAAATGTGTCTGGAGTAGGCTTTTCTAAAAAAAAAGTGAGTAACCGTGCAAGACAGAGACTATAGACAGTTAGCTCAGACAGTTAGCTAAGGTCAAACCTTTACTAAACCGCAGAGATTTTGAGAAAACCATCCATGCTTTTGTCAGTTCACGTCTGAACTATTGTAATGCTGTATACACTGGACTTAGTCAAGCCTGTCTTTACCGTCTGCAACTGGTGCAGAATGCGGCTGCTCGTCTTCTCAGCAGCACTCGCAAATACAACCATATCACACCAGTTCTTTACTCCCTCCATTGGCTCCCGGTTCAGTTCCGAATACAATTTAAACTCTTGTTGTTCATCTTTAGTTCAATCCATGGCCTCGCACCGACTTACCTCAGTGACATTTTGACACCTCACCAGCCCAGCAGAGCCTTGCGCTCTTCAGACCAACACCTGCTGGTGGTTCCAAGGTCGAGGTATAGACAGTGGGGCAATCATGCCTTTGCCGTGGCAGGTGCTAGACTCTGGAACTCTCTTCCTCTGGAGTTACGCTCCATCTCATCCCTGCCCCTGTTCAAAGCCAGGCTGAAAACGTATTTGTTTCGATTGGCCTTTGACACATAGAGCTGTGACTCCCTGGAAATTGACAACTGTAATATATTTTAGATGTATATGTTTTATCTTATGGTTGTTTTAAACTGTGTGCAGCACTTTGATCAACTTTGGTTGTTGTAAAGTGCTTTAGAAATAAAACTTGATTGATTGAACTTGATATAGGAGAAACTGAAAATGGTAAGGCACACAAAGACACTTTGACAACTCTGAAAGCGTTACTGGCTTAAGTGACTGGACATCTGCGCATGTGCATCTTACCAGCTCCCCATTAGTAAGGTTAGACCTTACCCTTGTGAAGCACCTTAGGGCAACTTCTGTTGTGATTTGGAACTATATAAATAAACTGAACTGAATTGAAATTGTACATGGTGGAACAGTGGATTAGTGGTTAAAACTGTTGCTGAACAGCAAGAAGGTCCTGTGATTGCTTCCCACCTGGTCCTTTCTTGTGGAGTTTGCATGTTCTGTCAACCTGTCCATCACCATTGCGAACAAGAAAGGACTCAGAGCTGATCCTTGGTGTAATCCCACCTTCACCTTCAATGAGTCTGTCATTCCCACTGCGCATCTCACCGCTGTCACACCTTTCCTGTACATGTCCTGCACTATCCTCACATACTTCTCTGTCACTCCAGACTTCCTCATACAATACCACAGCTCTTCTCTTGGCACCCTGTCATAAGCTTTCTGTCCACAAAAGCCACAATGTAACTCCTTCTGGCCTTCTCTATACTACTCCATCAGTACTCTCAAAGCACACATTGCATCCATTGAGCTCTTTCTCAGTATGAAATCATAATGCTGCTCACAGATCTTCACCTATTTTCTAAGCTAGCTTCTACTGCTCTTTCCCATAACATCATGCTCTTAATGCCTCTGTAATTACTGCAGCTCTGCACATCACCCTTCTTCTGAAAAATAGGAACCAGCACATTTTGTCTCCACTCCTCAGGCATCCTCTCACTTTCCAAGATTTGATTAAACAATATGGTTAGAAACTCCACTGCCATCTCTCCTAAACATCTCCATGCTTCCACTGGAATCTCATCAGGACCAACGGCCTTTCCACTCTACATCCTCTTCATAGCTGCCCTCACGTCATCCTGACTAATCTCTTACTCTTCCTGACTTACTCTCTCCACATCATCCAGCCGTTTCTCTCTCTCATTTTCTTCATTCTTCAGCTCCTCAAAATATTCCCTCCATTTTCTCAACACACTCTCCTCACTTGTCAGCACTTTACCATCTGTATCCTTTATCACTCTAACCTGGTGCAGCTCCTTTCCAGCTCTGTCCCTTTGTTTGGCCAATTGGAACAAGTCCTTTTCTCCTTCCTTATTACACCCACAATTTCAATGATTTGCAAATCCTCTTCAACCTATATTCAATTGAATACATCACAAAGACAAAATATTTAATGTTTAAGCTGATAGACTTTTTTGTTTTTGTGCAAATATTTGCTCATTCTGAAATGGATGCCTGCAACACGTTTCAAAAAAGTTGGGACAAAAGACCGGGAAAGTTGATGAATGCTCAAAGAACACCTGCTTGGAACATTCCACAGGTGAACAAGTTAACTGGAAACAGGTGAGTGTCACGATTGGGTATAAAAACAGCATCCCCAAAAGGCTCAGCCATTCACAAGTAAAGATGGGGCAAAGATCACCACTTTGTGAACAACTGCATGAAAAAAAAAAAATAGTCCAACAGTTTAAGAACAATGTTTCTCAACTTTCAATTCTAAGAAATTTAGGGATTCCATCATCTGCAGTCCATAATATAATCAGAAGATTCAGAAAATCTGGAGAACTTTCTACATGTAAGCAGCAAGGCCGAAAAACAACACTGAATGCCCGTGACCTTCGATCCCTCAGGCAGCACTGCATTAAAATCTGACATCATTATGTAAAGGATCTTACCGTGTGGGCTCAGGAACATTTCAGAAAACCATTGTCAGTTAACACAGTTCATCGCTACATCTACAAGTGCAAGTTAAAACTCTACCATGCAAAGTGAAAGCCATACATAAACAACATCCAGAAACGTTGCCGCCTTATCTGGGCCAGAGCTCATTTGAAATGGACAGACGCAAAGTGGAAAAGTGTGCTGTGGTCTGATGAGTCCACATTTCAAATTGTTTTTGGAAATCATGGACGTCGTGTCCTCCGGACAAAAGAGGAAAAAGACCATCCAGATTGTTACCAGCGCAAAGTTAAAAAGCCAGCATCTGTGATGGTATGGGGGTGTGTTAGTGCCCATGACATGGGCAACTTATACATCTGTGATGGCACCATCAATGCTGAAAAGTACATCCAGGTTTTGTAGCAACGCATGCTGCCATCCAAGCAACGTCTTTGTCAGGGACGTCCTTGCTTATTTCAGCAAGACAATGCCAAGCCACAGTCTGAACGTGTTACAACAGCGTGGCTTGTAGTAAAAGACTGCAGGTACGAGACACAGTTTTACACAACATATCAGTATCAGTATCCTGGAGTGGCCTGCCTGCAGTCCAGACCTGTCGCCCATTGAAAATGTGTGGCGCATTATGAAGAGCAAAATACGACAATGGAGACCCTGGACTGTTGAACAACTGAAGTCGTACATCAAGCAAGAATGGGAAAGAATTCCACCTACAAAGCTTCAACAATTAGTGTCCTCAGTTCCCAAATGCTTATTGAGTGTTGTTAGAAGGAAAGGGATGTAACACAATGGTAAACATACCACTGTCCCAGCTTTTTTGAAACGTGTTGCAGGCATCCATTTCAAAATGAGAAAATATTTGGACAAAAACAATAAAGTTTATCAGTTTGATATGTTTTTGTGGTGGATTCTTTGTGGTGGATTCAACTGAATATAGGTTCCCATTGCCCACTATCCTCCTTCATCCCCTACCAACTCACCCTCCTAGTTGATAATTTCCAACTGTTCCTACAACTATGCATATAAATACAATAGAAAGTATCAAGTTACAATATGACTGCAGCATTACTTCCTTCTCTGAGTATAATGGTAGGATGAATTTCTAAGGAGTCCTATTTCTTATGCCATCCTCTGAGTATGAGGATTAAACTGAAAATTTGTTACAGTAAAGTTCATAGAGAAAAAACTTTGCACCTCAAACTCCTCAAATTGGTGCATAGGAGATAAGGGACAAGCCCAGCTAAACGTGAAAATGAAAAGGTCCCACACTCCGTCTTACTTGCTGTAGAAAAATTTATTCAGGACTGTATCACCAACGTTTCAGCACATTGGCCTTCATCAGGCAAATGAAGACTGAGCTCCAGGTAGCCATCTTAAAAAGGGTGGGGCTAGCACCCAAGGATGCCAGTTAAAAGCACAGTGCACCTAAATACAAATATCCATGGAAAAGTCAGAGTACAGAACAAGTACAGACATAATTATAAAATAAAGAGTGTTTAGATACATAATGATACTGTATATAAGTTACCAGGCTATAGAGTGAAACTGGTGCACAAATATACATATCTCCATAGAAACAACATTCAATAATAGCACATCACATCAGGTCAAAGTTAATATATTACATTATTTACAGAAAAATACTCAGATTAAAATCATCATTTAGACCTTTCAGAGACAAGGTTTGGAGGGTGTGAATCCAAAATGCCTCCCTTTGTTTAAGCAGTCGATCATGATCCCCTCCTCTAGGTGGAGGGGGCACCCGCTCAATGCCACAGAACCATAGGGCACTTATATCATGCCTGTAGTCATTGAAGTGTACCGCTACAGGGTAGTCTCTGTCATTCTGCCTGATGGAACTCTTGTGCTCACTGATTCTTTGTTTTAATTTTCTTGTGGTCTTGCCTACATAAGCTAGGCCACAAGGGCATCTAAGCAAATAAATGACATAAGTAGATGCACATGTAATTATACTATTAATTGGGAACTTTTTTCCAGTGTGAGGATGTAAAAAGTGATCAGTTTTGGTAGTATTGTTACACTGAGCACAGTTCCCACAACGGTAATTTCCATTTGGAAGAGGATGAAGCAAAGTTTGAGAGGACATTTTAGATTTGGTTGTATAATTGGCTTGTACCAAATAGTCTAAGATGTTTTTTCCACGTTTATAAAAAAAAGAGTGGAGGGTCCTTAAAGATTGATGAGATTTCTGGATCAGATTTTAAAACGTGCCAATGCTTTAAAAAAATTGATTTAATAGTGTGTGCATAGGTAGAATATTGTGTGATGCAGGTTACAGAAAAGTTCTTTTGTTTCTCGGTGCTTTTCTTTAATAGATCTACACGGGACTTATGTAGAGCCCGCTCATATGCATCATCAACCCAAGACACTGGATATCCACGTTGCAGAAATCTCTCCCTCATGTCAGTGGCTTGTTCAGTAAAATCATCAGTGGAGTGACAGATTCTTCTGAGACGGTAGAATTGACTTATAGGTAAGCCTTTCTTAAGGGGAGTGGGGTGAAAACTGGTGGCAAGCAGTAATGTATTTTTATCTGTTTCTTTGCGATATAGTGAGGTGATAATTGTATCTTCACCTTTTTTAACCCACATATCCAAGAAACTTACTTGGTCAGGGCTGTATTGTGCTGTAAACTTGAGGTTGGAGCTAAAACTATTTAACAACTTAATAAAACTGTCCAGCTCCTCCACATTGCCCTGAAAAATACAAAAAATATCATCAATGTACCTAAACCATTTGATTATATTAGGTAGATACTTATTGTGGATAGGGTTAAATACAAACTTATTTTCAAAGAACCCCACATACAGATTGGCATAGTTGGGTGCACAAATAGTGCCCATACTAGTCCCAGAAACGTGGAGGTAAAAGTCATTATCAAAGGCAAAGTAGTTAAATTTCATAAATTCAGCAAAATCCAACACCAGTTGATTAAGATGGTAGGAGGTGTCACTCCGGTTCTGCAGACAGAACCCTAAGGCCTCCAAACCTCCCTCATGAGGTATATTAGTATACAGACTAGTTATGTCCAAAGTGAGTAAATGTGTGTTCCCCATCAAATTGTTGTTTATATGGAGATATGTATATTTGTGCACCAGTTTCACTCTATAGCCTGGTAACTTATATACAGTATCATTATGTATCTAAACAATCTTCTTTTTATTTTATAATTATGTCTGTACTTGTTCTGTACTTTGACTTTTTCATGGATATTTGTATTTAGGTGCACTGTGCTTTTAAATGGCATCCTTGGGTACTAGCCCCACCCTTTTTTAAGATGGCTACCTGGAGCTCAGTCTTCATTTGCCTGATAAAGGCCAATGTGCCGAAACATTGGTGATACAGTCCTGAATAAATTTTTCTACAGCAAGTAAGACGGAGTGCGGGACCTTTTCATTTTCACGTTACAGTAAAGTTCAAAAATCATTTCTACAGAGTAAGTGTGCATTCAAGTCTTTGTGATAAAGAACTGTGTGAACAGAAGATACAACAGAATCAGGGTATATCATGACTGGTAGTCTCATCAGGGTTAATGTTCCTGAACGTTATGAAAGAAGAAAATTTTATGCTTCATTTAAAGAAAGACAGAAATGTCTTTTTTCAAAGCCTCAATAAGGCAGACTTGCCAAGTGACACAACACGCTTAAAGATCACTGCACACATATGCTTGGATCTCCAAGTACATGCAATACAGGCATGCAATGTGCACACTACATGCAATCATTCATTGATGTCACACGCCAAGTGTGCTTCACCAGGATCAAGCAGCAAGCAGGAGTCTCAGGTAGCATGCAAAGACATTCTACCTTAGTTTTCATGAATTTAGAATGGCTCTTGTAGACTTCCACATGTTTCAGCTCATGCTGCCTGTCATCAGGGTGCAGCAGGCCACTGGTCTTCAACATCTGGACTTCATCTTCCAAGTCCCTGATATTCCTCTCTAGTGAAGAGATCTTTGTGTCCTGCACCAGCAACAACAGGCAAGCAATGATTCAGCCAAGAGTTGACACTGGATATGAAGTTTTGTGTATTTATACAAAATGTTAGAAGTTAAAAGTAAGTTAGAAACGAAGGCTACAAATATGTAACAAACTGGATGTTTAAAAAAACCAAAAAAAACAACAACTTTCTTTTCTTCTGAAGGGAATATTTGCCTGCCAAAGCATGCCCATAATTTGCACTTCACTCGTGGCTTGTGAATAAATTAATTGGCATAACTATTCCATCAGCATTCAGCTACATTTTCATTTTAACTGTTAAAAGACTTCAACGTTTGTAGATTTCACACTATACCCATATTTCAGCAGAAAATATGTAATCATTAAGAGGGCAGTCAAGATGGTGTCCTTTGCAGTAGTTCTGTCATGGACAGGTCCTGAGGTTGTTTGGCTGCATGAGTTCAAACATACGATAAATGTTAAACCTTGGAAGAGGAGAGGAAAGATAATTGAATAAATGGAAACAGCCTGCAATGATGCCATCGGCACAAACCACAGGCAACATGTAAGTATCTGACCTCTATTACATCCTCTGACATCAGCGTATACAGCGCTGCATACACAGTCCTAAAGACAAGCATACATATGCCTCCCAAAGCAGAGTCCTTGAATACACAAAATGTGTACACAAACACAAAGTGAAGCATGTAATAACAATCACTATCAGGGTAGTTGACTGCAGAAAACAGACTTTCAGGCATCAATTAACACACATATGTTTATGAATCATTTCTATGGGGAGGAATGTGTCACTATATAATAAATTTAAATAATGTATATTTGGGCTTGACTTTCTCATATTGAATAACTGCATAGTAATTTCTTTCAGTTTCTCCATTTTGGCTTGAGGCTGTCCCACCATATGGATCTGCCGATTGATTTGGCATGTTTTATACCAGATGCCCTTCCTGGCGCAACTCCACATGACAAGGAGAATCGGAATGGGTGGTCTTGAACCAGGAACCTTCTCTTTTGGAAGCAAGTGCACTGGCCATCATTGTATTAAAAGACTGAATGTGAATCACAAAATTACCCGACATACTGCCACACGAACAAGGTGTTGCAATCGTTTCTTTGTGTGTGTCTGTGTGTGAACAAAATCAATCAAAAACAAAGAGGTGGATGGAAACAAACCAAAGTGAGGTTAGCTTGTTAGCTGAAGCTTCGGACTTGGAGAGAGCAGTGTGCTCAGGTTTTTATCGCCACACACGGAGCCACTCACGCTCCACCCTTTTATTCATTAATGAATTCATCGTGAATCAGTCGGGGTGGGGCTCTCATACAGTGACGCCCAGACAAGGGAGTCATTTTCTGTGCAGAAAACCGATGTGTGATGTCACACAGGCTCTATCCAGTATAATATGCAGTCTATGAGCTTGGCACAGGCTGCGCGTTAGCCAGACATTCAGCACATCTTCCCTCTCTGCTCACAGGTGAAATACTGTTTAAACTATCACAACATTGCCAAATTGTGTAATAACTATAGAATCTCTAACCAGCTGCAACATGTTTGCAGACATGAGCCGTATGTGTTGTTCTTTCAGATTTTAATCTCAACAGATGCTGCGTTCTGCCTTGAGTTGCTACCAGAAAAGAGGAAAGATGAGTGGGCCAACTTCCACTGAACTGCAGTGTAATCAGCTGAATGCCAGCAGGCATTTAGATTTTGTGTAAGGCGTGCTGTTGGAGAAGGCATATGGATCAACAACGACAGACTGAAAAACTCCTTTGTCCCTCAGGTCATCAGACTGTACAACTCCTCACTCGGAGGGAGGAGGAGTAACAGGAAGACAGAGAACAGGAAGGAGAAGAACGGGAACAGTAGTAGCCAGTAAACCAGTAGCGAGCAGTATTTCTGGTATTTATATTTGTGTATTTATATTTACAAATTATTTTTTACTTTTGATACTCTGTGTGCTTCTTACCCTGTGTGCTGCTATACAATGCTGGCGGAACCTCTATTTGTCCCAGGGAGTCATTCTAAGGGATTAATAAAATTCTATCTAATAATAGGGTGGCTATGTTGGCATTCAAGTGCCAATTTCTGTGATCAGGCTCCACAGGAAATGCAATTAATTGTACAATTCATGCATTTCAAATCTAATGAGTGGCTACAAAAAATCCTGATTTGACGGGAATAACATCAGAAGAGCTAAAATGGAGAAAGGTCTGAAGGGATCATTTTGTCACATCACAGTTTAAGAATCCACTATATATATAAGTGCAGTTCAATATTATTAGGTTGGCATTATAATACAGGGTGAGCACAAAAACACTCCTTGATTTCAAGTATCTAATTGTATCAAAACTAATTGGAATATGTTTATAAATGTGACGAGCGGCAGATACATGAACTCAAAAACGTCTCACCCACAGAATTTCTACGCACCCTCAACCATGCCGATGTCACCGACCAAACGGTCCCCCCTAAAAATTTGTCTGTCCCCTGCCTTCACTGCACATGCGTCATTTTGGGACCACAGCAGCACGTCTGAGTCTGACTCTCTACTCATTATTCCCAAAGGGAATAATGGTATTATTAACCACCAGATGACAAAAGAAATCCTCTTAAATAATTCTAAAGTCAGTTTTAAGCAGAAACAAGGCAGTTTTAAACAGAAACAAGGTGATAATCAGTGAGTTGCTACTGCCGCTCTGAAATGACGTCGGCGCAGCAGCAGCACATCAGAATCTGACATGCTGCTGCTGCACTCTGATCGCTTCCCCTATCTTTTATTATAAAATAATGTTGAATTTATGTAGAAATGATTGTTGTACAAAAGCTTCAGATATCCGTCACTGAGATAGATGATGACTGGAGTGCAGTGTAAACAGAAACAAGGTGATAATCGGTAAACCGCTGGTAACGCTCAGAAATGACACATGCAATGAAGGCAGGGCAGACCAATTTTTAGGGGGAGCTGTTCAGTTGGCGACACCGGATATGCTGCACATGGAGTGTCTGTGATACCAACCGCTACCACATGAACCTTTATGAGATCATGCAACTGTAGCCACCAATGTGTAACAACGTGTGCTCCGCTAACATTGATGTGATAATCTAGCTCTGTCCAGACTCCCTGCAGCACATCCAGCATGATCGAGGGGTGCACAGAAATTCTGCAGGTGTGAAAAGAACTGTATTTATAGACATATTCCAATAAGATTTGATATTATAACTCCTTGAATTTAAGGAGTGTTTTTGTGTTGCCCCTGTATACTTGTGATAGGCCCCACTTCCACCAGGTTTTTGCGCTGATGTTGGCGTTTGAATCACTTCTATGTTTAGACATTTGAGTGTTTTCACCAAGCTTTCACGTTAGCTTCAAAGTCTGTGTCAGATGCAACTGACATGTCCACACGTAATTATAATCTCGACACGTGCGTCTTCCATGCTGTGACACCATCCATGTCACATGGAAGCCGAAAGTCCACGTGCCTGTTGATTAGTGATTAGTACAGTGGTAATAAACTATTCGTGGACTCAGCATGTGGCAGAAAATTTGTTCATCCTTCAGAAAAATGAGTAATATAGCAGCAGTGGTGGGCACAGTGAACCAAAAAGTTAGCTTCGATAACTGGTAATCAGCTAACTGAAAAGTTATCTTTTTTAACGCTAAACTGATAAACTGCCTAAAAACTTATCGGAAGCTACAGATAACCGATAACTTTAAATTTTGCCTCCCATATGGTCTCAGCTACTAAGAAGATGATTTTGAGTTTAAACACCTCCAAAGCTTCTGATAGAACCAACGGTGATCACAAACCCAAACAGCCAATGAGCCAGTGCAGAAGTATCTGATTTTGTGCTGTCAAAATCCCAGTTTACTTTAAACCGGTTAACACCTTGAGACAGAAATTAGTTCACCCTAAGGACAGGATCCCTAGTTACAAATAGAGCAATGTAGTGTATTCTATCAGATGTCAGGAAAACTGTAACAAACACTACATAGGTGAGACTAAGCAACCTTTACACAAAAGGCTATACCAGCACCGCAGAGAGGGCGCCAGTGGACCTCAGCCTGCAGTTCATCTCCACCTCAAAGACACTAACCACACGTTTGAGGACAAGGAAGTTAAAATATTAGCCAGAGAGAAGAAATGGTTTGAGAGAGGGGTCAAGGAGGCATTCTTTGTGAAATGTTTGAAACCCAGCCTTAACCGGGAAGGGGGTCTGAGACACGCTTTATCCCCTGTTTACAATGGGGTACTCAGGTCAAAGCAGTTTCAGTCTTTTGTTCATGGTAATGAGTCATTCACGTCATCAGCAGAGTCATCAAGGGAGCCATCAAGAGAGGGTCCGTCCCATCATTAGGAGGGACAGCTGCCCTGTCATTAGGAGGGTGCTAACTAGAGCACAATAGGTGCTAATTAGAGCTATTGTTTAGTCACTGGCCTATAGCAGTCTGCCTCTGGGTAGGAGGGGTCTGGTTAGGTTTAAAACTCCAGGTTTTGTGACTTCTTGATTATTCTTCTCTACAAGAGTCAAGACAGAAGTCAGACCACCAGAGCAAGAATTTTAGCTGAGGAAGCTTCTGCGATTTGAAGCGAAACGTCCTCGCGTCAAGCAACCCAGTCCAGTCGAAGATTCAAGTTTCTCGACTATGGAAACCACCTGGACAACAGAGCCTACACAGAAATAAATGTGCTTTTGTAAAATATGTCATTTTTTTCATTTGTATAAAAAAAAAATTTTTTTCAAGATCTGACTAGACAGTGCCTAAGCACACACGTGATGACATCACAACTCTATCCGGTTAGGGAGACAAGGTTTCTTTCAATAACAAGACTGTCAAAAAAAACTTTCTTGTGTGTTGGAATTGCGTGGCGATAGGAATCACACACAAAGAAATCAAATAATAGTGAAAACATGTTCGGTGCAGTGTCATAACGCATGAATCAGTCACTCCGTGAGGTGTCATAACATCAAGCCTGGTTCACATGGCAAGATATTTAGGCCGATATTGGACCCAATCTTCCCCCTCTGACAATCTTAAGGACGCCCCGACAATCGTGATGACGCTAAAGCTAATCTTATCAGATATTCCTGCCATGTGTGGCTTGTAAGAGCGCTCTGATCTGCTCAGAAGGACATGAGGAGCTAAATGTGACATGCAGTCAATCAGAAAGTGAGGTGGTCGACCTGGGAATGTTCGTGTGTGAAATCTGTTTGTGTGTGTTGTTTTTACCATGTGGCTGACACCACACACTGTACAACTAAACCTGTCAGATCTATGGTTTGTTTTTATCTCCACGTGTGGGGTCTCTCAGGTTTTGGAAACCTACAGATAATTTTAAAATGCTGCGGTCAACAACACTGTGATATAACCGGTCGCCAGTAGATGGCAGTGTTCTATACATTTTGACGCCGATTATATCACATGGCCTGAATCACAATTTCGGCTTTTGGAAAAGCAACCTGGGCTTCTTCTGGCATTTTTACATAAAAACATCTATAAACCCAGAGAACATGTTCATGAGAGTTTTAGGAACAATATACAAAGTTTAATGCTGTTGTCCGCATTTCTCCTTTCGTGAACTTTGACCCATAATGCATTGCTCACACACCATGTCCACACTAAAACCTTCAAAATTAGTGCATTACTTTAAAACTAAAACATATATCTGATATTTTCACTGTATAAAACTTCAGATGTGAGGTTAATTTAAATAGTCCGAAATTAGTTTGGTTAAAATTCTAACCATAAGTTAAAACTCTATGCCTCTGGATAACTTGGGTGCTATTGCCAGTGTATCAGTATGGGGTCAAAAAGAAATTAGTTTTTTCTTGTCTATGACCAGTTCTCCTTTGCCTGCAGAGGACAGAGCAGTTTATTCTGGAACCAGCTCTTCTTTGTTTGTAGAGGATAGAACTGCGCATCTACTACAAAAACTATGTCTGCAAAAATGCTAGCGGTCTAAAATTTATCAGACCAAAACTTATCGGAAGAAAGATATTGGTCCAATGATGATTTTCAAAGTTATCTGAAAAGCTAATCCGATAATGACAACATTATCTTCGATAATTAGCGGTTAGCGGAACTGTGCCCACCAGTGTACAGCAGACACAGCAAACCTAATTCAAGCTGTACAGAAACAACCAGCTGTGTACGATAAAACCGAACGGGATGAACAAAACACCAACACCAATGCTATGGCTGACAGCGACACAAAAGCTTAGTGGAAACAGGGCCTTTAACTGGTACAGCGTTATAATTGTAAAGAATTTCCACAAGAGGGTGGTACTGTCTTAGGAAATGAAGGGAAGCGTCAGTAATGACAGAAAATAAGCTCAGTGCCACAAATGAAATATCCACTGAAAAACAAAATCAAATTTATAAATAACATGAACATACATACACAGGTATGCACATAACTGGTACTCATGGTGCTTGTGCGTGCTAAAAATAAATGATGCACAGCAGAAAACACAAGGAAAACACTTCATAGGAGGAAAGCAATGACAGATTGTAGGAAAAGTGTTTCCCTCTGTGTGCTGTCTGCTGTGTATTAATAATTTTTAGCACACACGCATGATAGATACCCGTTATGTGCACCCCTGTACATATATACAGTGGTGGGCGCAGATAACCAAAAATTAACTTCGATAACAGATAATCCGGTAACTGAAAAGTTATCTTTGATAAAGATAAACCGATAAACCACCCAAAAATGTATCGGAAGTTACAGATAATCGATAACCGATAAATTCCAGTATTGGCTCTGATACATTTGCAATTACTAAGAAGTTGAAATTGACTTTTAACACGATCACTTTTGAAAGCATCAAAAGCGAAAAAGACCCAAAGAATGAGCCAGTATTTCCATGTTTGACCATGCTGCCCCCTGTAGGAAGCTGCACAGAAGAATCCTGAGAGCACCCACACTACTCTCCACTAATCATAATGGTCCGGTCAGGCGGAGGTCTTGAAAAATAAAGTCATACTAACTTATGGTTTTGTGAAAATACTGATAGAATAACTCCATTAATGTCAATTCTGTCATTTGTACAAAGTTAAAATATATATCTTTTAATGTTGAATAATGCACTAATTCTGAGGTTTTGTAACAAACACAGACTGCAAAGCATTCTGGGTAAAAGTACCTCTGCTAAACACTGATTGGTTCAGTCATTCATTATGTAAACCAACACGTTAATGTGATGTGTGTCGTGTGTTGGTTTAAAGATAAATGTGTTTTTGTAAAATATTCCATTTTTATTTGTAAAAACAGGCATTTTTACGGAGCCCTGGAAGTGTCATCGCAAAATGTTTTGCATGTGGAGAGAATGTTTGATGATGTGCGCACGTTTTATGATGTTGTAAAACGTGCACTCAATATTAGTAAGTAAGTAAGTAAATTTATTTATTTAGTGCCTTTCACAGACATAAGTCACAAAGCACTTCACAGGTTAAAATGTAATAATAAAAACATAGATAAAACAAAGGACAAGGTTAACAATTGGTCAGTTCTGAAAAGCCTTATCTTGACATAAATGTTGGCTTTACACTGTGCATGTTTTGGCCATTTTTCAGATGATTTTTCATTCGTGCAAGAATTTTTTGGGCTGAGTTTAAGGTTAATTGCGCGTCGTGCATCGTGTAGTGGAGTAACAAGCTTTAACATCTCACGACCACCTCCTGCTGCTGAAGAGCTACAAAGCATCCAACCGCAGAGCTGTCTTGTAATGTTTTTTTGTTGTTGTTTTTAAACTTAATTTGTAAAAAAAAAAAAAAAAAAAAAAAAAGCCATTTGCAAAGCCAAAAAGTTGATTTGATCACCATCTGATATAACCGGGTCAAAATAAATAGAACACTGCCATCTACTGGTGCCCAGACGCTTAGTACTTGGGGTGAATACTGCCATGAACACTACTGGCCAGTAGATGGCAGTAGCGGCCTTGAAAACTTGCCAAACAAAATTCCAGATAATCCGTCTGCTACATTTAAGATGCATGGAATTTAAACGCAAATACAATAACGTCTATAAACCCAGAGAATATATTCAGGAGAGTTTTAGGCACTAGAGTTTAATGCTGTTGTCCGTGGAGCCTGAACAGAGTGTCTGAAATGCATTTGTCCTGTCGTGAATGTCTGAGATTACCTTATGCTACCCATAATGCATTGCTGCCGGGCACAGCATGTGCTCACAAAACCTTAAAAATTAGCGCGTTACTTTAAAACGAAAACATATATCTGATATTTTCACTTTATAAAACTTCAGACATGACTATTTTAAATAACTTGTCCAAAATGAGTAGATTAAAATTTGAACCATAAGTTAAAAATGTATGCCTCTGGATGACTTGGGTGATATTGCGGTTATATCAGTATGGTGTTAAAGGAAATTTTTTTTTTTTTTTTTTTCTTTGGGGTCACCAGTTCTCCTTTGCCTACAGAGGATAGAGTAGTTTTTTTCTGAAAATGGCTCTCTTCTGTTTGCAGAAGGTAGAACAATATACTTATTAGGAAACTTAACAGTTAGGTAACTGCTTTTAAGTTTTAAAAATGTTTTTCACTGTTCAGCTTGGTTTACTACGTTATCGGTCTAAAAGTTATCGGTCGGCAATTCATCGGAAGATACTTAGTCAGATGATGTTTTTTAAAAGTTATCTAAAAGATAATCCGATAATGAAAACATTATCTTTGATAATTATCTGTTATCGGATTATCGGAAGTGTGCCCACCACTGCATATATACATACATACATACATACATACATAGTTGTCATTGTTAATAAGGTTTAATTTTATCATGAGGCTATTGCTTCAAAGTGTCACCTTTATTTACACGATCAAAAATGTTTGAAGGTGAAATTGCCTGCAGGAATCATATGACACAGGAAGATAGATCTATAGTACAATTTACTGTAAAATTTGTTTAAAAAAAGTTATATTTACTTGTACATACAGCTACATATCGTGCAGAAAGTTCAGTGATTATAGTTCAGTGTGTTTACACCAACTAGAAAGTCACACGATGGGCAGTGTGCACACTCAGAGCCGCATTCTCCGTGAAGCTGTGTTGCCAGTGAACAACACTACATGCTGCAGATCGGCCTCTACACAGGCACAAAACCAACTAGAAAGGCACTTGGTAGAGCGCATACCTCCGTTACGCCACATATCAATATCGAAGGATGTGGATTCACAAAAGGGCAATCTAATACATTATGCTATATTCCAGAGTTTAATCTGCATCATCACCAAATTTTTATCGATTGATCCTGGAAATATTTCCCATCATTCCACCAAATTTGGTTCAAATGCATTCAAAACCTTTTGAGTTATCCTGTCAACAGACAGACAGACAGACAAATGCCAGTGAAAACATAACCTCCTTGGTGGAGGTAAAAATCTATCATGATAGATACAAATAAATACTCAGATTGTGACAGCAGATTGGACACTTGATTCTGACTTGGCTATGTTTTATCATTGCACATTTTAAGCAGGCACTTGTTGAGCACTTGGAGAAAACTGAAAAACTATAGCGAAAAGACATTACTTACTTGCAGTATATTGCAATTCAAATTAATTTTTCATGCAATTTTTCAAAGTTGAGCCATACAAATTCAAATATGAATAGTTTATAAATTCAGTTTGTCCATACATTTCTATAACTTCACCAGAATTACTTCATAATTACTTACTTTTATGAAGTCTTTGTTGCTAGTTTCTGATCTAATAACCAAACGCAAAAAAAAAAGCAATGCAGCACGCACAGAAAGTCAATCAGAAATAGAGAAAGGAATTACAGAATGTGAAAGGAAAGATTCAGTAGAAAAAGAATGCAAGTTATACAAGTCGGGCCTCAAAACCACTGTAAGATGAACACCTCCATAATAACATTCCAACCCAGGAAGAATTTGTGATAAAGGAAAAAACAGAACTGTAACTCCAGTTGAATTGAATTAGAGATCAAGATGTGTTCACGCATTACTGTACCTGCCAGATAACATCAGGATCAAAACAGAAAGGGGGGTTGGTGGTCTGTAATCACAAAATGATAGCATACGTCAGAAAACAGCAAATATACCACCTTGTGGACGACGTTCACAGGCCAGTCTATTAGCAGAAAAAACCACTTCTCTCTGTGAGCCTCTTTTTCTTTTTATGTAGGTATCTAATTCTAACAGCATTGTTGTTGCTTGCTAATTAACACTGATTTAATTTCTCTCATGCATTTACAACACTGTAGGCGTCCTGGGTGAGCACATGTGCACTTTGTTAACAGTCAGACAAATCACATAGTATGTGTGAAAAATAACTGTGGTTTTGCTGTAAAAGAGTCACTTTTGGAAAAATCGTCTGCAGAGTGTACAGTGTGTGTGAGTGTGTGCGCACGCGCGTGTGAATGTTTTTGCACGTAGACACATGTGGTGTCAGTTGCATTTTTCACAGCTCCAACAACTTCAAAGGGCTGAGATGAGAGTGAAAGCTTCCATATGTGACATTTGAAACAAATTGAATAAGTGCTCTGCTCTGCATGGGCCAATAATGGACTTTACTTAGGCATGGCCCACATGTACACATAAGGCAACTACAGTATGGTGTAAAAGGTTTAGACACATTTAATGTACACATAAAACTTTTGAAATATAAGAAATAGCTGTTAAATACAGAATAAAAGAAAAATGCAAAAATGCTTTGTTCAAAGCTACATAACCTTAGAGCTGTGACACTTCCAAATTAAGACAACACTAGCAAAGGCATTTACAAATACAAAACCAATTTAATTCATCAACACGTAGTTGCATCAAAAAATGTCTCGCAAATTGAAAAAGATTTGCAAGCAGGCACAGATTTACTTTAGATTTAGACCTCTAAAAGTTATTTCAGCACCCCTGGAAAAAAAACATCTGGACTCATATCCAGTAAGGTAGCTTGTCATGATGTTGCAGTTGCACATTTCAGTAGCCCATGGTAGCCTAGATGGCAACATGCTGCTTTTAGAAAAAACAGAAGAATGAGCAGCAATATTTTAAGTTTATGAATTAAATCGTGCAGATCAATAATATACAACCCCTGGCAAAAATTATGGAATCACCGGCCTCGGAGGATGTTCATTCAGTTGTTTAATTTTGTAGAAAAAAAAGCAGATCACAGACATGACACAAAACTAAAGTCATTTCAAATGGCAACTTTCTGGCTTTAAGAAACACTATAAGAAATCAGGAAAAAAAATTGTGGCAGTCAGTAACGGTTATTTTTTTAGACCAAGCAGAGGGAAAAAAAAGTGGAATCACTCAATTCTGAGGAATAAATTATGGAATCACCCTGTAAATTTTCATCCACAAAACTAACACCTGCATCATATCAGATCTGCTCGTTAGTCTGCATCTAAAAAGGAGTGATCACACCTTGGAGAGCTGTTGCACCAAGTGGACTGACATGAATCATGGCTCCAACACGAGAGATGTCAATTGAAACAAAGGAGAGGATTATCAAACTCTTAAAAGAGAGTAAATCATCACGCAATGTTGCAAAAGATGTTGGTTGTTCACAGTCAGCTGTGTCTAAACTCTGGACCAACTACAAACAACATGGGAAGGTTGTTAAAGGCAAACATACTGGTAGACCAAGGAAGACATCAATGCGTCAAGACAGAAAACTTAAAGCAATATGTCTCAAAAATCGAAAAATGTACAACAAAACAAATGAGGAACGAATGGGAGGAAACTGGAGTCAACGTCTGTGACCGAACTGTAAGAAACCGCCTAAAGGAAATGGGATTTACATACAGAAAAGCTAAACGAAAGGCTTCATTAACACCTAAACAGCAAAAAACAAGGTTACAATGGGCTAAGGAAAAGCAATTGTGGACTGTGGATGACTGGATGAAAGTCATATTCAGTGATCAATCAATCAATCAATTTTTTTTTTATATAGCGCCAAATCACAACAAACAGTTGCCCCAAGGCGCTTTATATTGTAAGGCAAAGCCATACAATAATTATGTAAAACCCCAATGGTCAAAACGACCCCCTGTGAGCAAGCACTTGGCTACAGTGGGAAGGAAAAACTCCCTTTTAACAGGAAGAAACCTCCAGCAGAACCAGGCTCAGGGAGGGGCAGTCTTCTGCTGGGACTGGTTGGGGCTGAGGGAGAGAACCAGGAAAAAGACATGCTGTGGAGGGGAGCAGAGATCGATCACTAATGATTAAATGCAGAGTGGTGCATACAGAGCAAAAAGAGAAAGAAACAGTGCATCATGGGAACCCTCCAGCAGTCTAAGTCTATAGCAGCATAACTAAGGGATGGTTCAGGGTCACCTGATCCAGCCCTAACTATAAGCTTTAGCAAAAAGGAAAGTTTTAAGCCTAATCTTAAAAGTAGAGAGGGTGTCTGTCTCCCTGATCTGAATTGGGAGCTGGTTCCACAGGAGAGGAGCCTGAAAGCTGAAGGCTCTGCCTCCCATTCTACTCTTACAAACCCTAGGAACTACAAGTAAGCCTGCAGTCTGAGAGTGAAGCGCTCTATTGGGGTGATATGGTACTACGAGGTCCCTAAGATAAGATGGGACCTGATTATTCAAAACCTTATAAGTAAGAAGAAGAATTTTAAATTCTATTCTAGAATTAACAGGAAGCCAATGAAGAGAGGCCAATATGGGTGAGATATGCTCTCTCCTTCTAGTCCCCGTTAGTACTCTAGCTGCAGCATTTTGAATTAACTGAAGGCTTTTCAGGGAACTTTTAGGACAACCTGATAATAATGAATTACAATAGTCCAGCCTAGAGGAAATAAATGCATGAATTAGTTTTTCAGCATCACTCTGAGACAAGACCTTTCTAATTTTAGAGATATTGCGTAAATGCAAAAAAGCAGTCCTACATATTTGTTTAATATGCGCTTTGAATGACATATGCTGATCAAAAATGACTCCAAGATTTCTCACAGTATTACTAGAGGTCAGGGTAATGCCATCCAGAGTAAGGATCTGGTTAGACACCATGTTTCTAAGATTTGTGGGGCCAAGTACAATAGCTTCAGTTTTATCTGAGTTTAAAAGCAGGAAATTAGAGGTCATCCATGTCTTTATGTCTGTAAGACAATCCGCAGTTTAGCTAATTGGTGTGTGTCCTCTGGCTTCATGGATAGATAAAGCTGGGTATCATCTGCGTAACAATGAAAATTTAAGCAATACCGTCTAATAATACTGCCTAAGGGAAGCATGTATAAAGTGAATAAAATTGGTCCTAGCACAGAACCTTGTGGAACTCCATAATTAACCTTAGTCTGTGAAGAAGATTCCCCATTTACATGAACAAATTGTAATCTATTAGACAAATATGATTCAAACCACCGTGTGCCTTTAATACCTATGGCATGCTCTAATCTCTGTAATAAAATTTTATGGTCAACAGTATCAAAAGCAGCACTGAGGTCTAACAGAACAAGCACAGAGATGAGTCCACTGTCTGAGGCCATAAGAAGATCATTTGTAACCTTCACTAATGCTGTTTCTGTACTATGATGAATTCTAAAACCTGACTGAAACTCTTCAAATAGACCATTCCTCTGCAGATGATCAGTTAGCTGTTTTACAACTACCCTTTCAAGAATTTCTGAGAGAAAAGGAAGGTTGGAGATTGGCCTATAATTAGCTAAGATAGCTGGGTCAAGTGATGGCTTTTTAAGTAATGGTTTAATTACTGCCACCTTAAAAGCCTGTGGTACATAGCCAACTAATAAAGATAGATTGATCATATTTAAGATCGAAGCATTAAATAATGGTAGGGCTTCCTTGAGCAGCCTGGTAGGAATGGGGTCTAATAGACATGTTGATGGTTTGGATGAAGTAACTAATGAAAATAACTCAGAGTGATGAATCTCAAATCTGCATTGGGCAAGGTGATGATGCTGGAACTTTTGTTTGGTGCCTTTCCAATGAGATTTATAAAGATGACTGCCTGAAGAGAACATGTAAATTTCCACAGTCATTGATGATATGGGGCTGCATGTCAGGTAAAGGCACTGGGGAGATGGCTGTCATTACATCATCAATAAATGCACAAGTTTATGTTGATATTTTGGACAATTGAAAGGATGTTTGGGGATGATGAAATCATTTTTTAAGATGATAATGCATCTTGCCATAGAGCAAAAACTGCAAAAACATTCCTTGCAAAAAGACACATAGGGTCAATGTCATGGCAGAGGGTCAATGTCAATGAGCAGATCTGATTTGATGCAGGTGTTAATTTGGGGGATGAAAATTTACAGGGTGATTCCATAATTTTTTCCTCAGAATTGAGTGATTCCATATTTTTTTCCTCTGCTTGGTCTAAAAAAGTAACCGTTACTGACTGCCACAATCTTTTATCTTGATTTCTTATAGTGTTTCTTAAAGCCAGAAAGTTGCCATTTGAAATGACCTTAGTTTTGTGTCATGTCTGTGATCTGCTTTTTTTCTACAAAATTAAACAACTGAATGAACATCCTCTGAGGCCGGTGATTCCATAATTTTTGCCAGGGGTTGTACAGTGAGGCAAATAAGTATTTGATCCACTGTCGAGTTTTCCCACTTACAAATAATGGAGAGGTCTGTAATTTTTATCATAGGTAGACTACCGTGAGAGACAGAATCTAAAAAAAACAAAAAAATCACATTGTATGATTTTTAAATAATTAATTTGCATTTTACTGCATGAAATAAGTATTTGATAGAATAGAAAAACAGACCTTAATATTTGGTACAGAAACCTTTCTCTGCAATTACAGAGTTCAGACGTTTCCTGTAGTTCTTGACCAAGTTTGCACACTGCAGCAGGGATTTTGGTCCACTCCTCCACGTAGATCTTCTCCAGATCTTTCAGGTTTGGAGTTTCAGCTCCCTCCAAAGATTTTCTATTGGGTTCAGGTCTGGAGACTGGCCAGGCCACTCCAGGATATTGAAATGCTTCTTACGGAGCCCCTCCTTAGGTGCCCTGGATGTGTTTTGGGTCATTGTCATGCTGGAAGACCCAGCCACGACCCATCTTCAATGCTCTTACTAAGGGAAGGAGGTTGTCAAAATCACGATACATGACCCCATCCTTCCTCCCTTCAATACAGTGCAGTCGTCCTGTCCCCTTTGCAGAAAAGAGACCACAAAAATTATGTTTCCACCCCCATGCTTCATGGTTGTGACGAAGTTCTTGGGGTTGTTCTCATTCTCCAAACACAGCGAGCGGAGGTGATACCAAAAAGCTCTATTTTGGTCTCATCTGACCACATGGCCTTCTCCCATGCATCCTGTGGATCATTCAGATGGTCACAGGCAAACTTCAAACAGGCCTGGACATGTGCTGGCGTGAGCAGGGGGACCTTGCGTGTCCTGTAGGATTTTAAACCATGACGGCGTTGTGTGTTACTAATGTAATTTGTGATGTGATCCCAGCTCTCTTCAGGTCACTGACCAGGTCCTCCCATGTAGTTCTCCTTACCTCATGAGGCGAGATCTTGCATGCATCCACGGACCAAGGAAGATTGACAGTCATCTTCATTCATTATTATCAGGTTGTCCTAAAACTTCCCTGAAAAGCCTTCAGTTAATTCAAAATTCTGCAGCTAGAGTACTGACGGGGACTAGAAGGAGAGAGCATATTTCACCCATATTGACCTCTCTTCATTGGCTTCCTGTTAATTCTAGAATAGAAATTAAAATTCTTCTTCTTACTTATAAGGTTTTGAATAATCAGGTCCCATCTTATCTTAGGGACCTCATAGTACCATATCACCCCAATAGAGCGCTTCGCTCTCAGACTGCAGGCTTACTTGTAGTTCCTAGGGTTTTTAAGAGTAGAATGGGAGGCAGAGCCTTCAGCTTTCAGGCTCCTCTCCTGTGGAACCAGCTCCCAATTCGGATCAGGGAGACAGACACCCTCTCTACTTTTAAGATTAGGCTTAAAACCTTCCTTTTTGCTAAAGCTTATAGCTAGGGCTGGATCAGGTGACCCTGAACCATCCCTTAGTTATGCTGCTATAGACTTAGACTGCTGGGGGGTTACCATGATGCACTGAGTGTTTCTTTCTCTTTTTGCTCAGTATGCACCACTCTGCATTTAATCATTAGTGATTGATCTCTGCTCCCCTCCACAGCATGTCTTTTTCCTGGTTCTCTCCCTCAGCCCCAACCAGTCCCAGCAGAAGACTGCCCCTCCCTGAGCCTGGTTCTGCTGGAGGTTTCTTCCTGTTAAAAGGGAGTTTTTCCTTCCCACTGTCGCCAAGTGCTTGCTCACAGGGGGTCGTTTTGAAAGTTGGGGTTTTTCCGTAATTATTGTATGGCTTTGCCTTACAATATAAAGCGCCGTGGGGCAACTGTTTGTTGTGATTTGGCGCTATATAAATAAAATTGATTTGATTTGATCTTGTGTTTCTTCCATTTTCTAATAATTATGGCAACATTTGTTGTCTTCTCACCAAGCTGTTTGCCTGTTGTCCTGTAATCCATCCCAGCCTTGTGCAGATCTACAATTTTGTCCCTGGTGTCCATAGACAGCTCTTTGGTCTTGGCCATGGCGGATAGGTTGGAGTGTGATTGATTGAGTGTGTCGACAGGTGTTGTTTATACAGGTAACGAGTTCAAACAGGTGCAATTAATACAGGTAAAGAGTGCAGAATAAGAGGGCTTCTTAAAGGAAAATTAACAGGTCTGTGAGAGCCAGAATTCTTGCTGGTTGGGTGGTGATCAAATACTTATTTCATGCAATAAAATGCAATTAATTATTTAAAAATCAAACAATGTGATTTTATGATTTTTTTTTTTTTTTTTTTTTTTTTTTTAGATTCTGTCTCTCAGAGTTGGAGTGTACCTAAGATTAAAAATTACAGACCTCTCCATTCTTTGTATGAGGGAAAACTTGCAAAATAAACAGTGGATTAAATACTTATTTGCCTCACTGTACATATGTAGGTCAGCAAATAAAAAAGTGAAATTATCTGAGAACACTGGGACAAATTGGCTGTTATTACTGTGAGTGAATATAGATTTGCATGAAACACAAATTCTGCAGTTAACACTTCTGATTTAGCAGTTAAAGGGAACATTAAAGAAAAATCCACTGACAGTGCTGACACACTGATTCTCCTTTTTTTTTTAACGTCTCCCAAGGACGTAATAAAATCATTGGCGTTTATTTATTTGTCTGTCTGTGAGCAGGGTTATGTCAAAATTACTTCACGGATTCTCACCAAATTTGCACCAAAGATAGATATTAGGGCATTTAAGACTCCACTGAATTTTGGAGGTTATCTGGATCAAGATTTAACTTGATATAGGCTTTGAAGGATTACATCAAAACTACTTCAAGGATTCTCACCAAATTTGCACCACAGATACATATTAGGGCATGGAAGACTCCACTGAATTTTGGAGGTGATCCGGTGTCATCAACCGAACGGTCCCCGCTTAAAATCGGTCCGCCCTGCCTTCACTGTGCATGCATCGTTTTGAAGTGTCAGTAGCGATTCACCGATTATCGCCTTGTTTGTGCTCAAAACTGCCTCCTTTCTGCTTAAAGCTGACTTTAGAATGATTTAAAAGGTTTTACTAGTTAATTATGGAGTTCCACAAGGTTCTGTGCTAGGACCAATTTTATTCACTTTATACATGCTTCCCTTAGGCAGTATTATTAGACGGTATTGCTTAAATTTTCATTGTTACGCAGATGATACCCAGCTTTATCTATCCATGAAACCAGAGGACACACACCAATTAGCTAAACTGCAGGATTGTCTTACAGACATAAAGACATGGATGACCTCTAATTTCCTGCTTTTAAACTCAGATAAAACTGAAGTTATTGTACTTGGCCCCACAAATCTTAGAAGCATGGTCTCTAACCAGATCTTTACTCTGGATGGCATTTCCCTGACCTCTAGTAATACTGTGAGAAATCTTGGAGTCATTTTTGATCAGGATATGTCATTCAAAGCGCATATTAAACAAATATGTAGGACTGCCTTTTTGCATTTACGCAATATCTCTAATATCAGAAAGGTCTTGTCTCAGAGTGATGCTGAAAAACTAATTCATGCATTTATTTCCTCTAGGCTGGACTATTGTAATTCATTATTATCAGGTTGTCCTAAAAGTTCCCTAAAAAGCCTTCAGTTAATTCAAAATGCTGCAGCTAGAGTACTGACGGGGACTAGCAGGAGAGAGCATATCTCACCCGTGTTGGCCTCTCTTCATTGGCTTCCTGTTAATTCTAGAATAGAATTTAAAATTATTCTTCTTACTTATAAGGTTTTGAATAATCAGGTCCCATCTTATCTTAGGGACCTCGTAGTACCATATTACCCCATTAGAGCGCTTCGCTCTCAAACTGCAGGCTTACTTGTAGTTCCTAGGGTTTGTAAGAGTAGAATGGGAGGCAGAGCCTTCAGCTTTCAGGCTCCTCTCCTGTGGAACCAGCTCCCAATTCAGATCAGGGAGACAGATACCCTCTCTACTTTTAAGATTAGGCTTAAAACTTTCCTTTTCGCTAAGGCTTATAGTTAGGGCTGGATCAGGTGACCCTGGACTATCCCTTGGTTATGCTGCTATAGACCTAGACTGCTGGGGGGTTCCCATGATGCACTGTTTCTTTCTCTTTTTGCTCTGTATGCATCACTCCGCATTTAATCATTAGTGATCGATCTCTGCCCCCTTCCACAGCATGTCTTTTTCCTGGTTCTTTCCCTCAGCCCCAACCAGTCTCAGCAGAAGACTGCCCCTCCCTGAGCTTGGTTCTGCTGGAGGTTTCTTCCTGTTAAAGGGGAGTTTTTCCTTCCCACTGTAGCCAAGTGCTTGCTCACAGGGGGTCGTTTTGACCGTTGGGGTTTTTCATAATTATTGTATGGCCTTGCCTTACAATATAAAGCGCCTTGGGGCAACTGTTTGTTGTGATTTGGCGCTATATAAAAAAAAAGTTGATTGATTGAAGTTGACTTTGTCATCTGATGGTTAATAATCACATTATTCCCTTTGATTGTAGAATCACACTCAGAGGGTCAAACTCAGATATGCTGCTGTAGCGCTGTGATCAATTCCTCTGTCTTTTATGATGAAATAATGCTGAATTTATGTGGAAATGATTGTACAAAAGCTTCAGATATCTGTTGCTGAGATAGATGATGACTGGAGTGCAGTTTTAAGCAGAAAAAAGGCGATAATTGGTGAATTGCTGCTGATGCTCTGAAATGCCGCATGCGCAGTGAAGGTGCAGTGAAGGCAGGGCAGACTGATTTTTGGGGGGACCGTTTGGTCAGTGACACCAGATCTGGATTCTGGCTCAGGATTTCACTTTATATGCTTTGAAGGATTACGTCAAAACTACTTCATGAATTCTCACAAAATTTGCACCACAGATAGCTATTACAGCATGGAAGAGTCCACTGAATTTTGGAAGTGATCCGAATCTGCAAATCCGAATTCTGGCCCATAATTTCACTTTATAGGCTTTTAAGAATTACATAAAACAACTTTACTGATTCTCTCGTACATACAAATCTGATTGCTCCTGTTCTTTTTTCTTCTTGCACATCTTACTGTTGTGAAGGTGTATTAGACATTTTAAATAAAAGCTCAACAATGTCTAAAATGTAATGTTATAGTTATGAAAACTTTATTCTTTTTGTGAAAATGCACAAAATGAACATTGTTCCACTATTTTTTCTTTTATGTTTTCATGTCTGGACTGCATTGTAGTGGGTCCAGAAAAAAAAATAAAGTTGTCAAATCTAGACATGAATTTGGTTTGTGGAATGATCTCCCTGCATCAATAAAACAGTCAAATTCTGTAGAGACTTTCAAGTCAAGACTTAAGATGCATCTGTTCTCCCTCTCATATGACTAGCATACAGGCATAGTATGGTACTATGCTTCCTATCCATTTAAAGTCATCTTATTTGCAACAAAGCAGGTCTCAGCCTCAAATTTATCCAAATTCTGGGTCGGTTAGGGAAGCTTAGGGCTAGCAGCCGATGATCACCTTAGTATTTTCTCTGTTTTCCTGTCGACTTACTGTTGATGAATTATACTTTAGGTGTAGTTTTTTCCTCTTTTTTTTTTTTTCTTTTTCTCTCTGTCTGAGGTACGAATGACATCGTGTGGAATTACAGGACTGACGGATCCAAACCGCAAGGGGCTGGAGTGATCGTGACATACAAGGCCTGACGCAGGTGGTGCATGCTGCAGTCTGTGATTGGGAGTGACCCTGTCGCAGGGATAGGCCCACTGACTGCGTGCAGAATGCTGAATGACCCCTGCCTGTGGTGTCACCACCTGCATGGACTTCTCATCTTCTTTATATTATGTTGATGATTTCCTGTTTGTTCAGCTTTGTAAAACTTTGCAAGACCTTGTAATTGTTAGAATGGCCTAAGCTAGTGGTGTCCAAAGTATTCCAGAAAGGGCCAAGAGGGTGCAGGTTTTCTTTGTAGCCACTGTGATGAACTCATCCCATCTGCTCAAAGTGATGCTAATGAGTGAAATCACCTGCTGGAGTCAGTGGCTGCAAAGAAAACCTGCACTCTCTTGGCCCTTTCTGGAATACTTTAGACACCACTGTCCTAAGCAGTGGGTCACCTCTTTGAGTCTGGTCTGCTTGAGGTTTTTTCCTCCATATCATCAGATGGAGTTTTTCCTTACCACTGTCACCTGTGTGCTTGCTCAAGAGGTTGGTATGGCTAGACCTTACTTGTGTGAAGCGCCTTGAGGCAGCTTTGTTGTAACTGGTGCTGCATAAATGAAAATAAATAAAAAATAAATAAATAAATATGAACAATCTCTACAATTGCATGATCAGATGATTTTTTTAAAATCAATAAATTTTGTTGCAAGTACATGAATTTGGCTTCCTAAATACATGCAATGAATGAATGAAGGTTTCACAAATCAAACTGTTTTAAGTCATCTTTATCCTCTCTGGGATAATGTACTTCAGATTTTACAAGTTTTTCAGATTTTACAGTGATTAAACAGGGGAATAAAACTTTTCTGCAGGCAGTGCATGCATGTTGACTCCTGGTTAGGGGCTGAGCCCCCCCTAAAGATCTGATCCTTGATCCACCCCTGCTTGGGCACATAAACGTTACAAACATAACGGACAACACATATAGCAATTTAATTTAATAATGTGTGTGCTGCAGATTCACACAACACACACAAAGTTTCACACTTCACAAAGTTTCACAACATAACAGAAGTAAAAAACAGAAATACTAACAACACAAACAGAAGTTTATGCCTGCAGAGGTGAATACTTTCATTGTATTGTTATGACTTCCATTGTGTTGTGAAGCTTTACAAGGTGCACAATAGACTTAAATGCTGTTTAAGTAATCAAAGACGAAGTGTAAAGAAAAAATATTTGATGAATATGTTTTATATTTGAATTAATGTCACTTTATTCAATGTCTTTCTTTCTCTGTATTCACACTGAGCCTCAAGCAAGAACATTTTTGTAAAGTTCTCTTAAGTTTCTCTTAAAGTTTTAGCAGGAGGGGCTCAGACGAATGTGTTACACCAGATTCATGAAATGCTCGTAAAACACTGGAATTGGAAATGAGTTTTTTTCTTTCTTTTTTTTAAAGAGAAACTTTAGTCATTGGAAATTGACATCCCTCCATCAGAGGAACAAAGAAGAAAGTCTATAATTGTTATCAGCATAAAAATTTGAATTAAGGGACCTGCTAAAACCAGCAAAAACAGTACTTTTCTGATATCTGATCCCTGTAATGAGGATGTAATGTTCAACATGAAAAAGGACTTAAAAAAAAATGTTCTCTATAGATATATATTTTTCATTGTCTGCCACGGAGACATGAATGATATATTCTGTGCCATAAGTGGTTTTGCAGTGAGATGTTCGTAATTATATGCCGTTCATACGGAGTCACCTCAAGAGATCAAATGGCAGCACATCAGTCCCACACACCTCCAGGGGAGGGGGTGAATAATTGACAAGTGTTAAGGCCTTTCCTCTTCTTCAATTAAAATTTAGACATTGAGAATACTTACTGGTTTATCCTAATTCATCCATCTCACCATTTTCTAAACCCTCTTATTCCAGTTGAAAGAAATAATTGAACCATTGTATTTTTACCACACTTCTAGGATACCCGACACACACACACCAGCAAAATACAACCAGGTCCATCAATCAAACAGTAGTACAGCAGTGCCTCTCAATAATTAAAATTTTCATAGCATTAAGAGTGACACCAGAAATATCAGAAGAGGAAAGTGCAGGACATCAAACCTAGTTCCTGTCAAACACACCACAAGAAATATACTGATTTAGAATTAACTCAAAGAATAAATATTACAATAACATCACAGCAAAGTGTTGAATACTGACAGAAAATCTTTACAGTTACGATCAGGCTCTTTAGTGCACTATTTTTTGTGTTACCTGCACTATGATTTCGTGATCTGTTTTCCTCCTACCTTCATATCAATGACAGTCTGTAGAGCCCTGGTTTTGGCTGATTCAGCCTGGAGCTGGTTTCGCCGATGGAGCTCCTGTGGAGGTACCCGGTAAAAATACGCCTGACGGCTCATCATCCTAACACGCTCAAATGGAAACCACTTCCCAGCCACTTAGAAATATGTGCAATTTATCTGATCAGCCCCAGACTCTTATCTGTCCGTGTCTTATTCCCTATAAGT
The DNA here is from genome assembly GCF_902500255.1 of Thalassophryne amazonica. Lineage (NCBI taxonomy): Eukaryota > Metazoa > Chordata > Actinopteri > Batrachoidiformes > Batrachoididae > Thalassophryne > Thalassophryne amazonica. The sequence goes on from NC_047108.1 coordinate 77,923,663, forward strand.
TGTCTGTTAAATGTTCAGTTACAAACTCTTATTTTGCAAATACCAAGATCTTGAAACTAGTTTCTTTTGTAATGCTCTCCAGAAGAATCGCTTCCACCTCACACAGCAAGTTCTGCAGTCTCTTTTCTCTATTTCTGTCTCTTACGTGAGTTTGTCTTTCTAAAATGCATCCAAGTCTTGTCTCTCTCACACACAGATGTCCCTGGTATTCTGAACCTCTTGCTTAGCAACAGTTTCCACCAGCACATGCGCTGATCGTCTTCCATCAATAATTAATATAACTCTGCTGACCTACAACCATGTCTATACAAAACCGCACACACACAAATTCTATCCAGTGGACCCAGCAACACACCTGTACACATATACTCAACAAAAATATAAACGCAACACTTTTGGTTTTGCTCCCATTTTGTATGAGATTAACTCAACGATCTAAAACTTTTTCCACATACACAGTATCACCATTTCTCTCAAATACTGTTCACAAACCAGTCTAAATCTGTGATAGTGAGCACTTCTCCTTTGCTGAGATAATCCATCCCACCTCACAGGTGTGCCATACCAAGATGCTGATTAGACACCATGATTAGTGCACAGGTGTGCCTTAGACTGTCCACAATAAAAGGCCACTCTGAAAGGTGCAGTTTTGTTTTAATGGGGGGGGGATACCAGTCAGTATCTGGTGTGACCACCATTTGCCTCATGCAGTGCAACACATCTCCTTCGCATCATCCGTGAAGAGAACACCTCTCCAATGTGCCAAACGGCAGCGAATGTGAGCATTTGCCCACTCAAATCGGTTACGACGACGAACTGGAGTCAGATGGAGACCCCGATGAGGAAGACAAGCATGCAGATGAGCTTCCCTGAGACAGTTTCTGACAGTTTGTGCAGAAGTTCTTTGGTTATGCAAACCGATTGTTCCAGCAGCTGTCCGAGTGGCTGGTCTCAGATGATCTTGGAGGTGAACATGCTGGATGTGGAGGTCCTGGGCTGGTGTGGTTACACGTGGCCTGCGGTTGTGAGGCTGGTTGGATGTACTGCCAAATTCTCTGAAACACCTTTGGAGACGGCTTATGGTAGAGAAATGAACATTCAATACACGAGCAACAGTTCTGGTTGACATTCCTGCTGTCAGCATGCCAATTGCACGCTCCTTCAAATCTTGCGACATCTGTGGCATTGTGCTGTGTGATAAAACTGCACCTTTCAGAGTGGCCTTTTATTGTGGGCAGTCTAAGGCACACCTGTGCACTAATCATGGTGTCTAATCAGCATTTTGGTATGGCACACCTGTGAGGTGGGATGGATTATCTCAACAAAGGAGAAGTGCTCACTATCACAGATTTAGACTGGTTTGTAAACAATATTTGAGAGAAATGGTGATATTGTATATGTGGAAAAAGTTTTAGATCTTTGAGTTCATCTCATACAAAATGGGAGCAAAACCAAAAGTGTTGCGTTTATATTTTTGTTGAGTGTAGTAACAGAGTACAGCAAGTTACATGGCTTAGTTGAATATTGCTATTAATGCTATGTTAGCTATGTACATAAATAAGAGTATTAAATATTAAAAAATAACAATGCTAAAATACCCTCGGCCGTATGAGCATTCTGTTCTTTATAATTTGCAGTTGTTTAATTAACTATTAAAATCCTATTGTCTTACATACACTTTGTACATGTGCCCCTCTATCAATCAATCGTGAATGATATTGACATTTTAATGGCATCTGCAGGAGGGCATGCATGTATGTGTACATGAGCATTTGACAAGAGCTGAAGTTAGCCGAAGTTAGTGTGCATGTTGACATCTGTGAAATGTTTTGTAAATCCTTCCAGAGGTGCTATCAGATTACAAAAATAGCATTTTCAGTTTTAGAAGTGTTTATTTCCCTATAGCTTTTATATATGAAAAAGGTGTTATATTTGGCCAAAAAAGAAGCAAAGTTAGCAGCTAGCGACACCAGGAAGTGATGTCATCACGCTAATGTCCATGAGATCGTACCATAAAAATAGGAACAAAATGTTACGTTTTAACCTCTTAAAACACCTCTTAACATAGGTCAAGGTTAGCCATCTTTGAATTTGTCCAAGGTCTGTGTACCAAGAATGTTCGATGTGAATTTGAAGAGTCTGGCAGTAATAGGACTTATGATGAGCACAGACAGATGGACAGACAAAAAGCCTTCGCAATACCCGACAGCCATATATGATGGCCACGGGTAAAATCAGAGTGCAACATAATACAGTCTACACAATTATACAGATGATTTTTACCCCATACAAGTAAATTCAAGTCAAGGAATTTAAATTTGTTATATTTTAATAAAGTGAAAATATTTCTTAAGCCGCGTTGTCACTTTCACAGATATGCATCACATAAGGCCCCAGTTTTCATCCTGGGGTTCAAGGTGCAAAACATCACAGAGGTTGTACAAATAAAAGTCAAAACAGCAAGCTCACTGGACAATCAACACAAATTAACAAGAGGCGATAAAAAGAGAGAAAACTACAATTAAAGTTAACACACCTCCTCCAAACACAAACACACAAGAAGGACACTAATCACTCAATTCGTTTTAAGGTGTAGGGTAGGGGTGATGAGCGTGTGTTTGGGGGAGGGGGAGCTCAACCCTCCAAGAAAAAAGCTTAGGATGCACTGCCATAAGGTCACGGCCTATATCCATAACAAACCAGCGTATGAAGATCACGATTATCCACAAATGTGAACTCTTGTGCAGTAACGTAATGCACCAGACTTCCTATGCCAAGTGATGTGTTACCTTCGCACAAACGTGTTACTTCTGTAATACCTACTGGTGATGAAAGGGTATGTATATCCATGATACAGGCTCAAGAGAAATGCAAGGGATTACCAAAATATGTCAAAGTTTACAATAAAAACAAAACCAAAAAAAAAAAAAAAAAATCAGATGTCTTGAAGCGCACTGTTAAAAGAAAAAAAAAAAACTATAGTTTTACAGTTAAAAAAAATAATAATAAAAATTGGCAGCTGCATATGCTAGAACACTTCGGAAAAATCCAGGAAACAATACATAAATGCCTTTAGAGAACAACCTAAAATTGGCGTAATTTACAACAAATGTACATTTAAACTAGTAAATTCAACAGTCTTTTTTGGCTAAAGCAACATTATCATGCCGTTTTTACTTTTATTTACTAAATTAACATTATCATGCTTTTAATATTTCTACATAAATGCAGTTGTTACTTACTGTACACTGATCCCATTCAATCAGATTTTATTGAGCTGTTCTCATTTGGTTTAGGGTCACTACGGGAGGCTTTAACATTGGATCCACATGTTGATCTAGTTTTTCCAAATACAATTCCAGCTGGATAAGCAGAAGGAGCCTTGTACAGCCTTGAACCTGGGATTTTTTGTGTTTTGGAAGTGTGGTGGCCTTTTTCACTACTGTGCTGTCACACAATATGAACTACTCTGAAAATAATTTGTTTATTATATGACTATTTTATATATATATATATATATATATATATATATATATATATATATATATATATATATATATATATATATATATATATATATATATAAACATGCGAACTTACGGTATCACCTGAATATAAGCTGCTTGACAGTTTTGGGCTCGTAGTCAGACTTGTTCGCATACTTCACCTCTGTGAAGAACTTGCTTAAAAGATGGTCAGGTTAGCTGGTAAGCTTTCAATCTGTGTGTTTTTTCCGATGCTGTTTGGATATTTATGGAATATGTTCCTGTCCAACTTGGGTTTTCTAATCATGCTTTTAGCTTTCTGGTTTGTGATGAATGTGATACGCGATCCGGACCGACAGTCATGGTAACGGTCTGATATGGGAAAGTATCAGACTGGAAATCAGCCAATTTATGTACATATATATACATAAAATGGACAAAATCCGCTATATGTATAAAATAGATTAGTTACAGTCAGGAGGCGCTGAATGAGCTACGGGGAATCCCCAGTACCAATTAAGCTTATGTATTTCCTTGATTAAACGGCGGACCATGAAGGATGACATTTGGTCAAGTCACTCTTTTTTTCTAAGTCCGCTGCGGAGTGGTACCTTAAAATCCTAAAGGCCCATCACACAGTGTGAATTTGGTCTAATTACAGCAAAACAGCGTGAAACAATTAAAATTTGCGCACACGGAAACATCACGCCGATGGGCAGGCGTGCACGATCCCAGTGCGACGGTTCATGCACGCGACTGTGTCTTTCAAGCAGAAACACAGTGCCAGCTGCTCGCACTGTGGGACGAGCTGCACCACATCGCACTGCTGATGTGGAGGAAAATAAAATAAAAACCAGCTGTATAATTAGTGAATATCACTGGGTTGATGTAAATAATACATAAAGGGGGACGCAATACACAAGGCCGCGGTTAAATAACCCTGGTTAAATTAAAAAACAGGATTTGAACCCACACGCTCTGATTACCAGACGGAAACTTTATCACTGCACCACAATCACTGTCTCTTAACAGGAGAGTGAAATGGTTAAGATCAACAAGCAGGCAATGTATTTTATAAAAAAATAATTTAAAAAAGCACTGTGATAACTGACCAAACAGCGTTTGGTACGGCGTATTTCTGCTGATATGTGACTGAAAGTGGCGTATTTGTCATATTGCTGGCCAGTCATATGGTCCTGCAGCGCGATGCTCACTGTCCTGTCAGACAGACGTGACGTTCAGATCGCCTGCTGCATGTCCACATGAACTGGCGGTCCTGTCCAGCTGGACAATGTGCGCGCTCTCCAGCCCGTCGCAGAAGCAATATATATTTTTATGTATTTCGATGTGAGGACAGCAAGCATACACACGCGCATGTCCGTCACCGTCAAAATACGGTGCATGTTCTGCAGCTCTGATGTCCAGGACCAGAGCTGTCAACAGGTGCCTTGTCTCTGTCCGTTCAGCACAAAGACCAAGGTGTCACTCTGTGATCAAATGAGAGGCGAAAGGCACCACGCCTGTGGGGGGGTGAACCACGCGACACACGCACACGTGTTGGGGGGGGAGCCGACACTCTGGCACGTTACATGCGCACTCGGCAACTCCACAGTCGTGGGGCACTTACTTCCAGCTTGACAATGATTGTCTGCTGACTGTTTTCGTGATGATAGTACAAATGGACACACATTTTCTAAATGCCAAACAAGCGGTGTTAGATGTCCGTGTGTGTCAGCTGGAATTTGCATGACACCTGCCGGGAGAGGCTTCGATGAGCTTTCACAGCGCACACTCTTCTTTCAGCCACTGGTGTGCGCAAATAATTGTAGCAACAGGTGTACGAGGCATTCGAGGCAGCTATGAATTTACACATTTTGCATACGATTCCTGCTTCATGTGCACTTCAACCAAATTTGCACTATGTGTGAAGGGGCCCCAAAGCTTGATTTATGCTTTTACAACTCCGTAACTCCATGGCCATACAATGACGCTGACATGCGCATTACCCTTTTAAAGTTCTCCGTCATGTGTTATTGCAATTTATCACAAGATCAGTGCCATTTTGTGGCTGAATTTTTCACTCAATGAGCTCCACTTCTTTACACAATCATCAGCCTCCAAACTAATGTTACGGTACAATATATTTCCCTCCATAATTGTGGGTCATTTGAGCATCTTTTACCAACTCCTTGTCGTAAAGTTGGTCATATTTGCAAACATTTCTGTCAAACGTTCCTCTATTTGATCTATGATCGAAATGTAAATCGGTGTGTGCACTGCAAAAACTTTTAAAATATGACTGGAGAGGAATGAGTGAAATCAGAAAAGCAACCAATCACAGCCCTTGCTGTCTCAGTCGTTTAGCAGGTGCGCATCAGGCTACAGAAAGAGTTCACAGCCACACAGAGAGCTCTGATCTAAAGCGGTGGTCTTTGGTTTACCAAACCCAGGGATATGTGTGAAACTTAACATATTACAGCACAGACAGCAAACACCAATTTGTTAATAATCACTCGCCTTGAATTACGTTCTGCCTCATTTAGCTACTGGGTCTGAGTGCAGTGTTAAAAAAAAAAAAAATGGAAGAAAAGGACAGTTTTAAGTGACCAAATGGCAACTGACTGTGTACTAATGACACTCTGTCTCAATGATCCAGTCTCTCCATTGAAATGAGGTTACAGCTATTGAAAAAAAAAGATCACTGCTTTCAAGGTGCCATACCAACACACCCACGACTGCCAGAATTCTATTCTTCCACCTGCTATGTATTCAATAATGTGCCTGTGCACATTTAAGTACCTGATGGTCCCCCTAACTTCTTACTAACAATGCCAAGAGTTCACATAACAGTGGTCCCTCACTGGGGAAAATTAAGTCATGCAGCAGAGCATGTCATCAAAGAAATTGTTCTTTGCTCCAGATGTGTCAGAGCACCAAGCATATGGAATGAATAGGATCAAAAGTAACACTATAGCAGTAAGTGCCAGCATCCTGAATGAAGGACACGGTCAAAAAGGTTCACTTCCAGCCTAGAGGCATTGGTGTCGTATATGCTATGTACAGACAAAAACACACATTGACACATGCCTAGATGTAAGCACGTGCACATTCATGAATCATATTCCCATCCCTAATCTGTCACCAAGAAGATGTGAAAATGCAAAGTGAAAATCAGGGGAATCAAAGCCTTGTCGAGACGTACAGCAGGAAAGAGGTTTCTGCGGAGTAGGTTGAGGGGAGTAATTTTGTCCCGATAAACTTTTCCGCCCAAACATTCTAGGAGATCAGCAGAGCGTGGTGAGTTTGTGCTGCTGGGGTGTGGCGGGGAGGCCGAAGCTTTGGTGTGTGTGTGTGTTGATGCCATTTACAGTGGTCCTGTAATGTTAGGTCAGAGGGGCTTCATTAGCAGAAGGAGAAATCAGCCAGTCAAGAATAGATGCTAAAGAGCCCCACCCATGACAACTCCAACAGATAAGCATATAACCCTGTAGACATACAGGCAAACATGCAAAAAAGAGACAGATGTAGGCCTAGACACACATGTCTCTGTAACCATCGGCCACTAGGAAGTTTTAAAAAATATACATATTTATTTTAAATGACTTCAGTACACTAAACAAGGAATGGAAAAAGAGAGACGCTGCCAAAAATAAAAACAAAAACAACAGCAATAAAAAAAGAAAGAAATGAAGCCAATAGTACTACAAAGAAACAGGAGCTGAGTACTTTTCCCTGTCAATCTTCACGGTATGCTGCTACTAAGCGAGATGCAGCAGATCCAGCAAGGGCCACAGGAAATCTGGAAAAGTCGATATCTCTCTGTCTGTATACACTTGTATCCATGTCATAATGTCTGGGGTGGGGAAGGAGACACCAGTGGTGTGGCTGTTAGTATTATGTTTTTGGCGACTGGGGAGAGTCAATAAGATCCAGTTATGCCTCTATCCTGGTAGAATACTGCCACTTAGTGGACGCTGTTAGCACTACAAGCAATGCTTACCAATTGAAATACAGCATCACTGAGAGCCATTTGAAGAAAGCTTTTCATTCAGTGCCTGCTGTGAAACATGCACACTGCAAATAGCTTCAGCATTTGTCCAGTAAATAGACAAGTCTGACAACTGACAAAGTTCAAAAGGTAAGCACCGGTCCAAAAGCACCACTATACCATGAAAATGTGCATCAGCAGGAGGAGCAGGGATGGAGTTCACTCTACACGCATGCATAATATACAATTATAGATTTTTGATTTCGGTGCACCTGTGATTATACGGACCTGGTCAGGATGGGGTTCACCAATCAAAAGTATATAACTGCTCTATTATATGGTAAACAACAAAATTGTGAGTTTGTCAAACATACTAAAACTGAAAAATCAATCTCAAGTTTCAACTCTTTATTATTACTGTCATACTGCACCAACTGACATCCCAGCGATCGACTGGAGATGCCTGCTAAGTCCGTGACAAAGCCATTCGCCTGTCTAGCTTCTGCGTAAAATTGACCGAGTACTCTGTCAAGCATCCGTCTGTCATAAGTTTCAAAGTTGGGCGCATGTCCCTTTTCAGTGACGTACGTGTGAAACAAGTTGGCTGCTGACTGTGTATCTCTGCAGGTGTTCTTCACATCTTTTTCGTGTAAAATTCATTTTAAGTCAGCGTCGCTAACAGACGCAAACCTGTCTTCTGCCATCTTGTCAACAAACTGACAGCCAAAGTAGGCGTATCGCGTTATCTGATTGGTCGTTATTGATAGAAGGCGTCGCTCGATTAGCTAGCGCTACGCTGCACGCGAGGTGTACTCAGCTCCACCAGCGGGCAACTCGGCATGTGGTACAGCTCAGAAAGTGGCGAATGGGCCAATCAAAAGTTGGCAAAATCCCATACAGTATAATAATGCACACAGCATACAGTACCTGCCAGACATAAACACAGACACCTGGCCCAGTAACCTCACATCTGGCTAAAATCTGTACTTCCTAAGTGCAGTGAGGGGCACAGCTAATGTAAAAATGAAAAGAAATAAAAATCCAGATGGAAAATAATCTAATTAATACCATACAATACATGCTGCCTTCGTGTGATGTGTCAGTTTTACTTACTGGGCTAATCTACAAGCTCAAACAGGAGCAAATGCATGATTTTAGGGTTTCACAAACATTTTTGACTGTTATAAGCTCGATTCAAAAAATGCTAACTAACAAAGTTAGCAGAACTAAATTTAGTGGAAGCTAATTGTTCCACTGATGGTTTTCAAAGTTAGCTTAAAAGCCAATCTGGAAACAAAACAAGTTCCATCCTTCCATTCATTTCCTATACGTGCTTACTCCAATTAAGGGTCATGGGGGGGCTGGCACCTATCCCAGCAGTCATGGCGACAAGGGCGTGAGGCGGGGTACACCCTAGACAGGATGCCAGTCTGTCACAGGGCCACAAAACAAGTTACTGTTGCTAATTAGCTGTTACCTGAACAGTGTCAAGCTCTGCATATATGACACAAGTGTGAGAGAAAGGACTAAAATGTTTCTGTCAAATATATATACACAGTGAGGAAAATAAGTATTTGAACACCCTGCGAAGTTCTCCCACTTAAAAATCATGGAGGGGACTGAAATTTTCATCTTAGGTGCATGTCCACTGTGAGAGACATAATCTAAAAAGAAAAATCCGGAAATCACAATGTATGATTTTTTAATAATTTATTTGTATGTCACTGCTGCAAATAAGTATTTGAACACCTACCAACCAGCAAGAATTCTGGCTCTCACAGACCTGTTAATTTTTCTTTAAGAAGCCCTCTTATTCTGCACTCTTTACCTGTATTAATTGCACCTGTTTGAACTTGTTCCCTGTATAAAAGACACCTGTTCACACACTCAATCAATCACACTCCAATCTGTCCACCATAACCAAGACCAAAGCGCTGTCTAAGGACACCAGGGACAAAACTGTAGACCTGCACAAGGCTGGGAAGGATGACAGGACAACAGGCAAACAGCTTGGTAGAAGACAACAACTGTTATGATTATTTATTAGAAAGTGGAAGAAACACAAGATGACTGTCAATCTCCCTCGGTCTGAGATTCCATGCAAGATCTCACTTTGTGGGGTAAGGATGATTCTGAGAAAGCTCAGAATGACACAGGAGGACCTGGTTAATGACCTGAAGAGAGCTGGGACCACAGTCACAAAGATTACATTAGTAACACATGATGCTGTCATGGTTTAAAATCCTGCAGGGTAGCAATGTCCCCCTGCTCAAGCCAGCACATGTCCAGGCCCATTTGAAGTTCACCAGTGACCATCTGGATGATCCAGAGGAGGCATGGGAAAAGGTCATGTGGTCAGATGAGACCAGAATAGAGCTTTTTGGAATCAACTCCACTTACCATGTTTAGAGGATGAGAACATCCCCAAGAAAGCCATCCAAACCGTGAAGCATGGGGATGGAAACATCATATTCTGGGGGTGCTCTTCTGCAAAGGGGACAGGACGACTGAAGGGAGGATGGATGGGGTCATGTATTGCGAGATTTTGGCAAACAACCTCCTTCCCTCAGTAAGAGCATTGAAGATGTGTCATGGCTGGGTCTTCCAGCATGACAATGACCCCAAACACACAGCCAGGGCAACCAAGGAGGGGCTCCGTAAGAAGCATTTCAAGGTCCTGGAGTGGCCTGGCCAGTCTCCAGACCTGAACTCAATAGAAAATCTTTGGAGGGAGGTGAAACTCCAAACCTGAAAGATTTGGAGAAGATCTGTATAGAGGAGTGGACCAAAATCCATGCTGCAGTGTGTGCAAACCTGGTGAAAAACTACAGGAAATTTTGACCTCTGTAATTGCAAACAAAGGCTACTGTACCAAATATTAACATTGATTTTCACAGGTGTTCAAATACTTATTTGCAGCAGCAACATGCAAATAAATTATAAAAAAAAAAAAAATCATACATTGTGATTTCCGGATTTTTTTTTTTTTTAGATTATGTCTCTCACAGTGGACATGCACCTAAGATGAAAATTTCAGACCCCTCCATGATTTCTAAGTGGGGGAACTTGTGTATAATATATATATATATATATATATATATATATATATATATATATATATATATATATATATATATATATATATATATATATATATATATATATACATACATACATATATATATGACTGCATATGAAATACTTTTAACACCTTTTTTTTAAACAGCTTTCAGTGAACATTTGAGCAAATTGCCTAAAAATAAAGTAAACAAGAATGGTGAATGGTGGGTGATAATTTCTCTTGATCCCAGCGAAGAATAGCGACACAGACTGTGAGTCCATCAACCCCAATTCATGTTTAAAGGATAAATAAAAGAGAGGCGGTCAGAAATTGGAGGCATTTATAATCCCAGCCCAAGCTAAACAATCCAGGTCATTTAAAGCAGAGTAATGGGAGCAGTAATGGAAGGCAGTTGGTCTGGTTTCCTTTGGAGTTAATCAAAAGAACCATGACGAGTGCCCCCTAATAGAGCCAATAATGGCGCTGCCATCGCCGCCTTGCATTCACCGGCAATGGCAAGTGTAAATGTAATGTTAAATTACCATTTTGACACGAGGTCTTCAGCAGAATCAGGCTTCATTTTACAGTTAAATTAGGGCACAGAACTGTTTCACTAAATATGCATTCTGCACAGCTCTCGATAGACATCCAACACAAACCATAAACTAACAGAAGCAAAAAGGATCAGACATTTTGATAATTTTTCACCACGTTGTTATTGTATTGCATTTGAATGAAAATATTCAGATAAAAGATTTCTGTGTTGATTAAAGTTATGCAACAGTAAATCATACCAATGCAAAAATTTTGTATTTAACTGCATAAGTAGTCATCCTTATATTCAATTTTAAAAACTGAATATAATTAACTTCTCTCCTTTACATCACCATAAAATATGAAAACATTTGGGTTGTAGGCTGTTTGGATGACTGGAAATTTCAGTATTTACTGTCATTTTACAGTCATGCTGAAACAATTATTTAATTTATGATCAACAGAAATTAAAGGGCCCTATCTTACAGTCAGTACAAAATAGCTGCAGTGCAAGTGTCACTCTTAGTTTCAAATTGAAACAGATGATTTTGCAAAAGTATCAAATGCTTGTTGCACAAATGCTGTTTGCTATGCAAATAAAAGTATTATATTCTATTATCTGTGCACCCATGTGGGTGTTGGTCTCAAAATAAGGTATGGTCAGGTGCAGTGCTGAAGCACTGCAAAGAGGCAACAGAAAGTGATTACACCAAAATCTTGGTTGAAAGTCAAGTGCAGAGGTTTTCTGCTATTTATGTACCACAAATTCAAATACTTTTTACTTATGTGAGTTCACGATGCATATACTCCACTTCTGGTCTTCTCCAGTTGCTGGGGTGCTCAACACTGAGTCATCTGCGTACTGTATCATGCACAGAGACATGAGCCACATGGCCAAAATTTCATAGCTGATGTTCCTTTAGAATGCAAGTGACACTCCTCATGCGAGTCACCCGAAGGCGACTACTAAGTAGAAGGAGACGGAGGAGATTGGGTGGATGGAAATGCAGAAGTTGTTGCAGAAACGAGGCCTTCAACTGCTTCACCCAGGGGAGCTGCTGCTGCCATAAACGATCTGCTTTCACAATTTGACAATTTGCACACATACTCTTTTCCTTGCCAGAACTGCTGTCACTTGAGACCACCATCAAAATAGCAATGCACCAGTTTCAAGTGGACACTGCAGTTTGATTGGTCCAATTCATGTTATGACGAAAACACAACTTTGCTTAATTAATATACTAACAGAACCAGTTTGCTTCCTGTGTGTTACGTTGCACTCCGATTATATAATGTGTAAACAGCAAGGTAGAGAGGGACACATCCCAAATGCACTTGCAACATGTGCTTTACCATTAACTACAGACAATAAAACTAGACCCCAGAGTCATTAGTATATCACAAACAGCATGTCACCAATACCACTCATATTAGGCTACAAGTAATTATTTTATGACAGTTGTATAACAGTTCAAATTATTAAAGAATAAGAGCAAAAACAACACAAATTAAATGGCAATTAAAAGACTGATTCCTTGCAGCCCTAATAAACTACATATTTTGAAAAAGCATGTGTATTTCTTATTACTTATATAACTGTCATGTCTAAACATGTTCCCATCATATATGTGTAACCTTTAGTTTACAACAATCTTTGTTTGCTTTTATTTGTGAATGTTAACATCATTTCTTCTTCTTCTTCTTTCAGCTGCTCCTGTTAAGGGTCTCCACAGCAGATCAATCGTTTCCATCTCACCCTGTCCTCTGTAACTTCCTTTGTCACACCAACTACCTGCATGAGGTGGGCTTCACAGATAATTGGCAAAGCTTCTGGGGAAAACCTGGTCTTGTTAGGAGAGACGGCATCCATCCCACTTTGGATGGAGCAGCTCTCATTTCTAGAAATCTGGCCAATTTTCTTAAATCCTCCAAACCGTGACTATCCAGGGTTGGGACCAGGAAGCAGAGTTGTAGTCTTACACACCTCTCTGCAGCTTCTCTCCCCCTGCCATCCCCTCATTACCCCATCCCCGTAGAGACGGTGTCTGCTCCCAGACCACCAATAACCAGCAAAAATCTATTTAAGCATAAAAATTCAAAAAGAAAAAATAATATAGCACCTTCAACTGCACCACAGACTAAAACAGTTAAATGTGGTCTATTAAACATTAGGTCTCTCTCTTCTAAGTCCCTGTTGGTAAATGATATAATAATTGATCAACATATTGATTTATTCTGCCTTACAGAAACCTGGTTACAGCAGGATGAATATGTTAGTTTAAATGAGTCAACACCCCCGAGTCACACTAACTGTCAGAATGCTCGTAGCACGGGCCGGGGTGGAGGATTAGCAGCAATCTTCCATTCCAGCTTATTAATTAATCAAAAACCCAGACAGAGCTTTAATTCATTTGAAAGCTTGACTCTTAGTCTTGTCCATCCAAATTGGAAGTCCCAAAAACCAGTTTTATTTGTTATTATCTATCGTCCACCTGGTCGTTACTGTGAGTTTCTCTGTGAATTTTCAGACCTTTTGTCTGACTTAGTGCTTAGCTCAGATAAGATAATTATAGTGGGTGATTTTAACATCCACACAGATGCTGAGAATGACAGCCTCAACACTGCATTTAATCTATTATTAGACTCTATTGGCTTTGCTCAAAATGTAAATGAGTCCACCCACCACTTTAATCATATCTTAGATCTTGTTCTGACTTATGGTATGGAAATAGAAGACTTAACAGTATTCCCTGAAAACTCCCTTCTGTCTGATCATTTCTTAATAACATTTACATTTACTCTGATGGACTACCCAGCAGAGGGGAATAAGTTTCATTACACTAGAAGTCTTTCAGAAAGCGCTGTAACTAGGTTTAAGGATATGATTCCTTCTTTATGTTCTCTAATGCCATATACCAACACAGTGCAGAGTAGCTACCTAAACTCTGTAAGTGAGATAGAGTATCTCGTCAATAGTTTTACATCCTCATTGAAGACAACTTTGGATGCTGTAGCTCCTCTGAAAAAGAGAGCTTTAAATCAGAAGTGCCTGACTCCGTGGTATAACTCACAAACTCGTAGCTTAAAGCAGATAACCCGTAAGTTGGAGAGGAAATGGCGTCTCACTAATTTAGAAGATCTTCACTTAGCCTGGAAAAAGAGTCTGTTGCTCTATAAAAAAAAACCCTCCGTAAAGCTAGGACATCTTTCTACTCATCACTAATTGAAGAAAATAAGAACAACCCCAGGTTTCTTTTCAGCACTGTAGCCAGGCTGACAAAGAGTCAGAGCTCTATTGAGCTGAGTATTCCATTAACTTTAACTAGTAATGACTTCATGACTTTCTTTGCTAACAAAATTTTAACTATTAGAGAAAAAATTACTCATAACCATCCCAAAGACGTATCGTTATCTTTGGCTGCTTTCAGTGATGCCGGTATTTGGTTAGACTCTTTCTCTCCGATTGTTCTGTCTGAGTTATTTTCATTAGTTACTTCATCCAACCATCAACATGTTTATTAGACCCCATTCCTACCAGGCTGCTCAAGGAAGCCCTACCATTATTTAATGCTTCGATCTTAAATATGATCAATCTATCTTTGTTAGTTGGCTATGTACCACAGGCTTTTAAGGTGGCAGTAATTAAACCATTACTTAAAAAGCCATCACTTGACCCAGCTATCTTAACTAATTATAGGCCAATCTCCAACCTTCCTTTTCTCTCAAAAATTCTTGAAAGGGTAGTTGTAAAACAGCTAACTGATCATCTGCAGAGGAATGGTCTATTTGAAGAGTTTCAGTCAGGTTTTAGAATTCATCATAGTACAGAAACAGCATTAGTGAAGGTTACAAATGATCTTCTTATGGCCTCGGACAGTGGACTCATCTCTGTGCTTGTTCTGTTAGACCTCAGTGCTGCTTTTGATACTGTTGACCATAAAATTTTATTACAGAGATTAGAGCATGCCGTAGGTATTAAAGGCACTGCGCTGCGGTGGTTTGAATCATATTTGTCTAATAGATTACAATTTGTTCATGTAAATGGGGAATCTTCTTCACAGACTAAAGTTAATTATGGAGTTCCACAAGGTTCTGTGCTAGGACCAATTTTATTCACTTTATACATGCTTCCCTTAGGCAGTATTATTAGACGGTATTGCTTAAATTTTCATTGTTACGCAGATGATACCCAGCTTTATCTATCCATGAAGCCAGAGGACACACACCAATTAGCTAAACTGCAGGATTGTCTTACAGACATAAAGACATGGATGACCTCTAATTTCCTGCTTTTAAACTCAGATAAAACTGAAGTTATTGTACTTGGCCCCACAAATCTTAGAAACATGGTGTCTAACCAGATCCTTACTCTGGATGGCATTACCCTGACCTCTAGTAATACTGTGAGAAATCTTGGAGTCATTTTTGATCAGGATATGTCATTCAAAGCGCATATTAAACAGATATGTAGGACTGCTTTTTTGCATTTACGCAATATCTCTAAAATTAGAAAGGTCTTGTCTCAGAGTGATGCTGAAAAACTAATTCATGCATTTATTTCCTCTAGGCTGGACTATTGTAATTCATTATTATCAGGTTGTCCTAAAAGTTCCCTGAAAAGCCTTCAGTTAATTCAAAATGCTGCAGCTAGAGTACTAACGGGGACTAGAAGGAGAGAGCATATCTCACCCATATTGGCCTCTCTTCATTGGCTTCCTGTTAATTCTAGAATAGAATTTAAAATTCTTCTTCTTACTTATAAGGTTTTGAATAATCAGGTCCCATCTTATCTTAGGGACCTCGTAGTACCATATCACCCCAATAGAGTGCTTCGCTCTCAGACTGCAGGCTTACTTGTAGTTCCTAGGGTTTGTAAGAGTAGAATGGGAGGCAGAGCCTTCAGCTTTCAGGCTCCTCTCCTGTGGAACCAGCTCCCAATTCAGATCAGGGAGACAGACACCCTCTCTACTTTTAAGATTAGGCTTAAAACTTTCCCTGACCTGAACCATCCCTTAGTTATGCTGCTATAGACGTAGACTGCTGGGGGGTTCCCATGATGCACTGTTTCTTTCTCTTTTGTTCTGTATGCACCACTCTGCATTTAATCATTAGTGATCGATCTCTGCTCCCCTCCACAGCATGTCTTTTTCCTGGTTCTCTCCCTCAGCCCCAACCAGTCCCAGCAGAAGACTGCCCCTCCCTGAGCCTGGTTCTGCTGGAGGTTTCTTCCTGTTAAAAGGGAGTTTTTCCTTCCCACTGTAGCCAAGTGCTTGCTCACAGGGGGTCATTTTGACCGTTGGGGTTTTACATAATTATTGTATGGCCTTGCCTTACAATATAAGGCGCCTTGGGGCAACTGTTTGTTGTGATTTGGCGCTATATAAAAAAAAATGGATTGATTGATGTGTTCCCTCAGCACATCCATAAATTTCCTCTTCGACCTCCCTCTTATCCTCCTGCCTGGTGGCTCCATCCTCAGCATTCTTCTCCCTATAGACCCTGGGTCCCTCCTCTGCACATGTCCAAACCATCTCAATCTCACCTATCTGCTTTGTCTCCAAGCCGTCCAACTTGAGCTATCCCTCTGATATGTTCATTCCTAATCCTGTCCATTCTTGTCACTCCCAAAGAGAATCGCAACTTCTTCAGCTCTGCCTCCTGGTTTTTTGGTAGCGCTACTGTCTCTAAGCCATACAATGTAGCTGGTCTCACTACTATTGTGTAGACTTTCCCGTTCACTCTTGCAGATATTCTTTGATCACAAATCACTCCTGCCACCTTTCTCCACCCACTCCACCCTGCCTGCATTCTCTTCTTCACCTCTCTACCACACTCTCCATTACTTTGGACAGTTGACCCCAAGTATTTAAACTCATCTACTTTTGCCACTTCTACTCCTTGTAGCTGCACTATTCCACCAGGCTCCCTCTCATTCACACATACTCAGTCTTGGTCCAACTGACTTTCATTCCCTTCTCTCCAGAGCGTATCTCCACATATCCAGGTTAGACTCAACCTGCTCTCTACTCACTACAGATCACAATGTCATCTGCAAACATCATAGTCCATGGAGACACCTGTCTGCTCTCATCAGTCAACCTGTCCATCACCACTGTGAACAAGAAAGGACTCAGAACTGATCGTTGGTGTAATCCCACCTCCACCATGAATAAATCTGTCACTCCTGCTGTGCATCTCACCACTGTCACACTATCCTTGTACATGTCCTGCACTACCCTCACATACTTCTCTACCTATTTGTAACTTTTATCAGACATATTGCCAACGCATATTGACGTATGTAGATGTATTTGAGATGTATTTTGTTGCAAATGACAACAGAACTTACCGAATGTGTCAGCTTCCATATAATGGCTGATTGGCAGCATACGCTAGCTAAATCGTCAAGGTGTGACGGGCCCATTCACTTCACCATTGACCATACTATATTTCAAATTAGGCTCCAAAATTAAGGTTAATTATTTAAATGATGCACATACTTGCAATCTATATAGTAATTGGCCAAACAGTTGTAAAGAATTTCAATACTAAATGCTTTGCCTGGTGAAGTCTGCATATTGAAAGTTGAAGCCTTTTCTTGCTCCAACTAACTATATTGGCTCACATCATCAGAGGCCAGAAGGGGAGTTGGGAGGGGAATGAAAGAACAACAGTCAGCTCTTTTTTCAGTTTGAGAGGTGGCAGTGTTTTCACTCATTAATCATACATTAATATTCAGACAAACACACTCTGTTTTTCCACCTTACAAAAACACTGGTCTCACCCTCTATCTCTTTGCTCTAAGGCACACATAGTACGTGTTAAGCTGTCAAGTAGTTAAAATAGCATAGTGGAGGGTGTGTGTGAGCAGGTACTCACCTCTTGCACACACACAGCATGGTCAGGTTGTACACACACACACACACACACACACACACACACACACACACACACACACACACACACACACACACACACACGCAGCAGCAGTCACATTAGCATTGGGCTGAAACACCCACGCTCCCTCCTGACAAAACCACCGCAGTGACCAAACACCCGCCATGGGAGAATTTTGCCATCAGCCACCAGCAGCAGAGAGAGGGAGTGGCCTCAATAAGCCGAATGGCCCCAGATGTGCATGCATGCTTGCAGACAGACACACACACATACAATCATTCTGACTGGGCACAGAGGTCATAGAGGCAAATAATGACACAGAAGGACAAAAAGTACACAACTGCATAAATAATAGTTGAGACATGCAGACTCACAAAGCACACAGGGAGGTAAGGATAAGAAGATTTAAAAGTTAAAAATAAACAAGGCAAGAGTGAGGAGCACAGAGCAGTCCAGACATGCCCGACAAGCACACCTGCACTGCAAAACTCATACATTAATTTCTAAATCAAATGAAATACAAGAGAAAGTCGACTGGAGTCCATTTATCAACATTTGTTTTAACTAACTATGATCTGTTTTAGCACTAACCGTCAATCTGTGATCTACCCACCCCCCGTCCCAACGGTTCAGCATGATCCGCAAATTAATTGCAAACTTTATATAATGATTTATCACCAAGGTTGGGTGGGATTACTTTGAAAGAATACATATGGATTACATGTAAGGATGTACATACATTTCGATTACTTGTAATCTGATTACATTTCAAAGTAATCCTACCCAACCTTGTTTATCGCCATGTTGAATTGTTTTTAAAGTAATAATTGCAGGACTCTTGATATAGCTTTGCACTGAAATTAAAGCAGGAGTGGAGAAAAAGTAGTTGTGCAGTAACAAAAATGGAACATGAGCAGACAGCTTCTGTGCTTGAGGCAGCCTGGTGCAAGCTTGACAGTGGTGTCAAAAGTACACACATTTGTTACTTAAGTAGAAGTATAGATACTGCAGTTTAAAAACACTCTGGTAAAAGTTGAAGTATCAACTTGACCTCTTTACTCAAGTAAAAGTGAAAATGTACGTGCTCCAAAACCTACTTAAAGTATAAAAGTATAAAGTAACCTTTAAAAAAAAAAAAAAAAAAAAGGTAGATGCCACTATATGAATTGAAAGCTTAATTTAAAAACTGATTCGTTCTACATGTGGCCCAAGACCCAAAACCCAAAATTACCCCCAACACCACCTGCATGAAAATGTTTCAATTCTAGAAGCTCTGAAATGCAATCTGGGACTATTCCAGACAATAAACTGCAGTGAGTTTAGCATTAAGTGAAGAAAAAAGAAAAAAAAACAAACCACAACTTTCCTTATTCAAATTCATTCCAGTAGTATTCTGCTCTTACTAGGATGCAGCAGTTTTCTAGTTTGGCAGATAGTTCTGGAGAAAATCACTGAAGAAATTAACAAATTGAAAATATGGTTTGACCGAAACAAACTGTCATTAAATAAGACAGGGATGAAGTGGAGGTGTAAGAGTCACTAGGTGTTCACAGGAAACATTTATTTTTGTATGTATTTATTTATTTATGTTCATTGTTAGTTGCTTTTATCTGTTGTGTTTCTACTCAGGTTCTTTTTGCCTCTTTCTCTAAAATTGTATAATCATTAGATTATTAATATATAAACAAAAATAAATTTAAGAAATATTACAATTTGAAAACAAATGCACCCGAACGTGATGAGAGCTGCAGTTGCTTAATGCTAAGTTTTAACATTGAAAATGCCATAGACATGCTAACGCGTTAGCGTCGCTCCCGTTTTTAAGTTATAAAATACATCTATCAACTGTTCAGAAGACCATAACAGGTCGGTTTAACATAGAAAAGGTAAATAACACTCACAGAAGTATGCTCTTTAGGGTTTTAGCGGGGGGAAATTAAGCGAAAGAAAGAAAGAATAAACGAAGCAATAGGTCGAAGCATTGCTTCAATCTGCGAACCACTGCTTCCCCGTGCTGCAGAAAAGTTGATTAAGGCGCACATGACGTGAAATATATATATATATATATATATATATATATATATATATATATATATATATATATATATATATAAACATTAAACTGAAGCCAAGAGTAACGAGGCTGTTCGTTTTAAAAATGTAAGGAATAGAAAGTACAGATACTTGTGTGAAAATGTAATGAGTAGAAGTCAGAAGTAGGCAGAAAAATAAGTAATGGAGTAAAGTACAGATACCTAAAAAGTGTACTTAAGTACACTAACGATGTATTTGTACTTTGTTACTTGACACCTCTGAAGCTTGATGCACAACAGGGTCTACGCACAGAAATAATTATTACCCAGGAATGTCAGGAGTTGATGACTGAATGTGATCAGTGATATGACTGAACCTACTGAGCGCCGGCAAAACAAAAAATATGTTGCAATGCTATCATACCCTAAGCCGCATGACCATAAAAATAGGAAACAGAATGTGACCTTTCGACCCCTTAAAATAGGTCAAGTTTAGCCATCTTTGAACTTGTACAAGGTCTGTGTCCCAATTATGTTCCCTGTCAATTTGAAGACCCTTGTAGTAATAGGAATGGACTTATGCTGAGCATGGGCGGATGGATGGACGGACGCAAAGTCCTGATGGCCATATTTTGGCCTCAGGTAATGACTTTTCTCACCTTTTGCCAAGTGGTGCGCATGCTCAGGGGGTATAATGCATTCACATTTAAAGTGCAATACGAACTATTGTTGTTATTATATTATTATTATTGCCCTCTCTTCTGACATATGGACATCCTCATTTTTCTGAAAAAACAAATTTTAAATTATAACTCTTTTTATGATTTGATATTCATTAGTAAAGTTCATGTTTTGAAACATTGGACATTTTGTTTTCATTCAGGTCCATGGGAAAAAACGTTGCTCCATTTCATTGTTCTTAAGATTCTTATATATATTCCCTTTTTTTTCTGATCTGAAAAATGATTCAATCCATGACTAAAAACCATGACCCAAACTGTGATTCATTACAGCCCCACTGACTAGATAGATCGATAGATTGTGTGTGTGTGTGTGTGTGTGTGTGTATCATTTCAAATTAGCTTTAATTAATATCACATTAACCAATTAAGAATCACAGCATTTTCATAGGCCGTAAGTAATAACATAATTGTCTGATAAGTAGTTCCAGGTGTGGCCTGTACCGTCATTATTCTACATTAAGGGAATAAAAGCTTTGAAGTTGATTTTAAGTCTTGAATTTGCATTTGGCCAGCCAAAGAAGTGCCGAGGCAAGGCCGCAATTAAGACCCCGTCACCCAAGAATGTGCAGGAATCAAGCAGAATCAGCCGGAATGGGACAAAAACTCAAACTTCAAGGCGAAGTTGGGAGGGACAGACAGTCGGACAGCCGTGTACAACTGCCGGACAACCACGCAAAACGTGGGCGGATCCAGTCTGAACTGAGTCAAGCACAACCGCATGACCGTAGCCCAAACGTTGTCAGATAACAGTACGGATACACAAACTGCTGTCAGACTGCACCAGAATCATCCATACAGCACCCAGACTGGCAGACTGACGCGCTCAAGTGATGTCACTCACTCATCCACTCATACACCGATTCACGTATCCTCTCGCCCCCTCGCGAAGACAGACCTCTGAGCAGGGTGGACATGCGTGTCCCGCACATGCCGGACTGTCAGCACTGTGCTAACGGACACAGTACGGCGATGTGATGAGCACACAGAACACAGAGGAGTTGTGCACCGTGCCGTGAGACAGCACCTGAAATGGGATATATTTATGCCATGGTGGACGAGGCATTTGTGAGCTGAATGTCATCAGTACACGGCACAGCCGGGGTGAGAGTGATGTCACCACAGACTCCTGTGTCTGTTGTGCTATGTGTCACACATAGCACAACAAAATAAATAACCTATCAGGTACATAGCAGAACCTTTCTGAGCAGATAAATCAATCATGTGGCACATTTTTAAAAAGAAGTTATGCACTGGTGATCTAAGCAACACCAAAAGGCCTAAAGGACCACAGAAGATACTACGATATAATGCTCTCAAGTCACATCATCTGGCCAAGTCAGCAAACCAGTAGTAACACTCAAGAACAGGAAGACGGAATTACATTTTCCATTTTCAAACATTTTACAGACTAAATTATTCTTTGTTCTTGTCAATCATTTTGTCAAAGTTTAAAGCTGCAAGTCTTGTATGAGATAAACCACATATAATAACACCACCAGATGGCGCCAGAGCATCAGCAACACATTTCTGAGCAGTTTTAGTTTCATACCTCTCTTGCCTGCACATTCTCCAGCAGGGCTTCAGGCTCCTGTGCTGCCATAGTTACAACACTTGACCTTTGTCCCTGACCCCAATGCCCTTGACCATGACCTTGGCCCTGGAGCATCTCCAGCAGTCTCTGGATGCTCTCATCCCGGGCCCCCAGTGTCTGCTTCTGAGAGTCAATTCTTTTCTCCATCTCTTCCATGGTCTTCCTCAGCAAGAAAAGTTCCTTGGCTTGGCGCTCGTGCTCAGACTGCAGGCGGAAGAAGTTCTCATCGGAGCCATCTAGAGGAGAGGCTGAGGAGCAGCCATCACATCCAGGCACCTGGCAGGGTGCCACCAAACTAGAGTGGGGACCTTGATGAGGGCTGTAGAGAGTCTGACCTGGGCTGTTCCGAGTTCCTGGCTGAAGGGTGTTGGCTGGACTGAGTCTCTGTGTGGTTACTGAAGTGTTACAGCCATAATTGGGGCTGTGGATGATAATGTCAGCATCCTGTTGCCTTGGGTTGTAGGTGTTGGATGGACTGGGTCTGGGGTTTTTCTTCTGCAAAGAGCTGTGGAGGTGACTGGGACTTTGTCTGGGGCTGTGTCCAGGGCTGAGTACCCCTCTGTGGTCTTGGTCAACATGGAGGTCTCTGTAGGAGCTCGTGTTCCCCTGTTGTTGTTGTTGTTGCTGCTGAAGCTGTAGGCCACTATTCATCTCCCTGTGACTTCTGAGCTCTTCTTGAAGCTCCTGCACTGTTAATGGAAGCTGCTACAAAGACAGAAAGTAAGAATGGCTCCATTTCTCATTCCTAAACACACAAGGACACATATTTATTAAAATATAAGTATACAAGCTTTGAACAGACCTTGTTTCTTCCAAAATCCTCAGGTTGCTGCAGATGGAAGTGAATTAACAAAAACATACATGCATAAAGCCAAAACAGAAGATCCAAAAAAAAAAGCCTAAATGCCTAAGATTATAGGGCACTGGGTGATGATTACACAGTATGGCCAGGAAGATGTGACATTTATTTTTGAAACACAAAGACACTACACAGTGGAAGTGAAAGTGACTGAAAAAGAAATGTTTCTTGTTTGTAAAATCATTGTAAGGGTAACACTGTGCTGACAGATATTTCACCTAAAAATCAACTGGAATTTGTCAAATCAACATTTAAAAGAACTTGTATTCTATTGTAGTTGAAGGACTTGATTTCACTTGAACATGTCATTTTTAAACAAAATAAAAAAGTCAAGTAAAATGTGACACAGACATTAATATCCCTCACGATGCAACTTTAAACTCCTACAAAATGTTTTTATTATCAGTGATGATCATCACAGTAGTAATACTAGCACAATGTCACAACTAAAATTAGCTTGTAAAATCAGCCTGTAGGCAGCATGGTGGCTTAGTGGGCAGCACAGGTCACTCACAGCAAGAAGGTTTTGGGTTCACTTCCTTTCTGTGTGGAGTTCACATGTACTCCTCGTGTTTGCGTGCATTCCCTCCGGATGCTCCGACTTTCTCAATTTCAGTTTGTACAGGTGGTCAAATGTTGAAGTTGCTCCAATTTTGATAAAAAGTGATGCAAATTATTCATTATCCCATTCATAAATAGAATCATTTTTGACCATGTTGAATACATGAATACCATGTTGAGTAAAGCTCAAACACGGTCAACATGCACTGGATTCTATGAGATATGATACCCCATAACATGATAATTAAGTACAACAGTTGGTGTAAAGTATTCATTTTCAAAACCCTATGAACTTAACCAATAATTTGCATCATTTGTTACCACCTGTTTGCATCACTTCATTGACAACCTACTTGACTATCGCTCCCTGGGATGCCTATCATACATTCATTGTTAGGCCATGGTATAGTGAAGCTGGACGTGAGTGTCGTTTATTCCACTTAAGTGGTACACAAAACTGTTTAGCTCAGGGACTATAGGTGTGAGTAAGATTGTGAATGTCTTTGTCTATGTGCCTGTTCAGAGTGTACCCCATCTCTTTGCTCAATGAGTGCTGGAATAGCCCCCCGGCCATGACCCTGAATTGGAATAAGCAGGTACATTTAATGCATCATCAA
This sequence comes from Thalassophryne amazonica, assembly GCF_902500255.1. Taxonomy (NCBI): domain Eukaryota; kingdom Metazoa; phylum Chordata; class Actinopteri; order Batrachoidiformes; family Batrachoididae; genus Thalassophryne; species Thalassophryne amazonica. Next base: position 77,948,032 of record NC_047108.1, read on the forward strand.
ACCATTAAAAATTATGAAAAATGTATAAATATTCATAAATAAATTAAATGTGTGGTGAATTTCAACTTTAATGATAATCAATATGAAAACTGGGTTCTATTTCCATGTCATTTTTCGGTATACACGTCACACCCCAATTACAGTCCCTTGATTGAGGAGAGTAATGTAAACTTAGAACATGGCACTATTTTGGTTCTAACCTGTGCTGAACTACTGAATGAACCTTTTATGTTTTCAAACTTTTTTTTAATCAGTTAACCACATACAGCAACACATCCAGATACAGATACTATTAAAATAAACATAAAAATACTGTGTTATCATTCAATGATGTGCGTGACAGTTTTAAAGTTCTCCATTGCTGGATTATGCTTTATTAAGGATTAATTTGACTCAACAAGCTTTTCTTTCTACAGTCATCACCTCCAAATCAAACGTAAGCTGTACAATTTCCTCTTTTACCAACTTAGTGTTGTAAAGTTGTGGACTTCTCTGATCCATTTGTAAAAAGCATGCACACTGCAAAAACTATTAAAATATGATGGCAAACAAAGCAGTGAAAGCAGAAAAGTGTCATATCACAGCCTTTTGTGTCTGATTTAACAGGTGCACATCAGGCTGCAGGTCTGAGTCTGAGCACTGTGTGAAAAAAAAATGAACAGTCAGGCTTTTAATCACAGAAATGACTCCGGTCCTACTTTCTTCAAATCGGTGAGTGTTAGAGTGCTGAACTTTAATTTGTACCTCTGTTACTTTGCACGATCAGATTGCTCTGTGTTTTTACTGGAAATACATTGCGGAGGAATTCGCACGTCAGGACGGAACCGCTCATGGCGCACAACAAATACCTCCTTGTTGGAAACCATTCGGAAGATTCAGACGGCTTTCGGTGGCTTTTCAGTCGAGTGAGTATCCCAGAAATTGTGTAACAGCTGGGCATGCCACAACATGTTCTGTGAGACTACCAACACGGAGGTGTTTGTTGTGCGCCATGAGCGGCTCCGTCCCGACGCGCGAATTCCTCCGCACGTCTTTCGTTACAAAATCTCCTGTAACAGTGGAATGTGCCACAAAAGTGCTGATGCCCACATTTTCTGCGATTTCTCTGGTAGTCACACGACGTGCCGGATCAACACAGCCTTCACTTTGGAAATGATCTGGTCGTTTCAGCCTGTCGATGGCCACTCGGAGCGCGGCGCGCCCTCCGCCGGTGTGGGCCGTCTTTAATCCGGTTGTAATAGTCCTTAATCTGTGTGACGCCAATAGAATCTTCACCAAAAGCCATCTGAATTTTCCAAATGGTTTCCACCTGGCTGTCTCACACAGTTTCTGAAAAAATTTTCATGGAGCAAAGCGGCAGTCGCTCAGCCATTTCCCTGACAATGAAAATCCGACGAAGGGGCTGGACCAGTGCTCACTCAAAGCCTGCCCACAGGCGAATGACGCAACCGACAGGCGTGAAAAAACTCACGCATGCGCACGAAGGTTCAAGCTTGGCTGATGCAAGTGCACATGATTCAAATCCATACAGTTTTTGAAAAAATAAAAAGGTCCGTTACTTTTCGGACAGACCTCGTATCTCAATAAAAAGTGTCTCAGTCACTTTCATTTGTGACATTGAGGTGTAAACTGGCACTCTCAATGAATAGACTACATTTGATCTGCATCTGATCCATATTGTGGATATTTGATTTTAACATGGAAAAGCCATTTTGATCAATATTTTGTATTATATTTTAACATATGAAAAGCCACTTCTAATAGGACTTTGACCTTTAAAAAAGTTTCCAAGGTAACAATTTGTGGAACTGGAAACTAGTATTGGCAGAGGTTTGCGGTCCAGGAGCGCGGTGCGCTAGGTTATATTTATGTTATTATTTTGTGTCTGAGGCTGTTTGTGGAAACAAAGTCAATAAATTAAGATTAAATAACAGGCTTTTAATTTGAGGCCTCGAAGACATACGCAAAGTCAAAATCAGAACAGCAGGATTTTGAATGAGTGTGTGTTTCTGAGGGAGCTGTTTTGTACATTCAGAGAAAGGCGGGGTTGCTGCAAACAGTCATGTACACATTTGCCAGTAAATGAAACATTGAGTTTCCAATGAAAACTCTTGCTGAAAATGAATGTTATCACAGTTTCGGCTGTGCAGGAGATGGGAGGGAAGGTCAGGCAGAAACAATGTGGTTATTAATGAAGCTGCTTAGCTCATTAGGTTCCATGGGGCCTTCAGTACAGAGTTAAATGCAAAAGTTTTACGCAGGCTATGTGTAAGACATTAAATTAATAATTTTTACACTACAATATAAAATTAGATTCTCATATTGTTTAAAGAGTATTTAATGCTTAACTGTGTAAACTGGCAGCACCTCCATTCTTCCAAGTCATGAAGCTTAAACAACACAAGAAGGTGACTGGTCAGTCGCAATGGTCCTGAAAGATGATGAAATCAGACTGTGCATTTTAGTAAGTGAATATAATTTTCTACAGCTGGTTACTCCAAACAAAGGTCACGGTGGGGCTGCAGACTATCGCAGCAGTCATAGGGCATGAGGCGGGGTACACCCTTGACAGGACGCCAGTCTGTCACAGGACCACATATAGACAGAAAAACACATCCACAGATGCACACACCTACATTCAATTTAGAGTCACCAATTCACCTAACGCATATCTTTGGATGTGAGCGGAAGCAGGAGCACACAGAGGGGAACCCATGCAGACACAGGGAGAACATGCAAATTCCATACAAACAGGACTGGGTGGGAAGCAAGCCCATGATCTTCTTGCTGTGAGGCAACAGTGCTAACCACTAATCCACCATGCTGCACGAAACTATGCATATTTACACTCATACTGTAGCTCTCAGCTTTCCAAACGGGTAAGACTGCACTCTGTGCCATAAAGCAGTCTTGATGATTGTCCATTTGTGAGGAAAAAAAAAACCCAACAACAGAATTCGCACATTTTTCAGAACAAATGTAAAAATCTAAGTAATAAAAACACAACTGAGCAGGAAAATTCAGTTCAGTATTCTCAAATATTCCAGCAACATTTTAACTCCACTGCTTATGTACAGAAGGTGATGTCCAAGGACAGAGAACTGTGATGATGTAGGAGGGAGGTGAGGGTGAGCAACACACACACACACTAATCAATGCAACAACCTAGCACTGCATATCAAATGAGTGTGGGTGGACAGTCTTCCACACAAACACTCTTTGGACACAAATACATATGTTATCGTACATGCACACTTGCTCACACACAGAGTGTGAAGTAACAGATGGAGAGGGCAGAACTCTGGTCATTGCAGTTGAGAGGAAAGGTGACATTCTTTATGCTAATGAGTAAGTTGTGTTGTCAACTCTTCCCAGATTTCATCTGAGGGCAAAAAACAAGGGAGTGGCAAAAAAGAGAAATGATTGCCTCAAACAAAAGGTTAAAACAATAACAGAGAAAAGATAGAATGTCTGATGACTACAGATTTTTATACTGTTTTTCAAATACAGTGATTTAATCTGACTACCTATTCTTATCAATGACAGAGAAATACTAGAGCATTGTGCTTGTACACCGCAAACCTCTGCTAACACTAGTTTCAAATTCCACAAAATTTTACCTTGGATAAAATTTTCAAGGTCAAAGTCCTGTTAGAAGTGGCATTTCACAAGGTAAATTAGATGTGATCAAATGTCAGGAGTATGTATTTAGTTCATGCACTTGAATCAAAGTTTTTTGTGGTGTTGTCAGTTTTTTTTCTACTTTTCTTGGTTTCTGAATTCTTTTTCAGACAATTTTCACAGAATATTGGTTATATCTGCTATGAACAATTTGTCATTGCTTTTTGGCACTTGCTTTCCAACTGATAACTGGAAGATAGACAAACAAGCATAAAATTGGAACCCAAATCCAATTTTGGAGGTGTAGATAAATCCATAACAGAACGAGAGCACCACACTCACAGAGCTCAAACCTCTGCCAACACTAATTTCCAATTTCACAAATTTTTACTTTGGAAAAAATTTTCCACATTCACCCCAATGTCAGGCTGCTGCCATGCAAGGTGCCCACTACACACTGGGAGCAACTAGGGGATTAAGGACCTTGCCCAAGGGCCCTTAGCGTTTTTCTAGTCAGGCTGGGAATTGAACCCACGGATCCCCTGGTCTCAGGCCCAACACTTAACCACTAGCCCATCACCTCCCCTAGAAACTAGATCAAAAGGGCTTTTCAATGTTGAAATCAAATATCCGCAAGACGGATCAGATGCGGATCAAACAGTTTGCACCTCATTATCACAAATGAGAGTGATTGAGGCACTTTTGATCATGATATAATGAGAAATGTACATCAAATGGGCTTTTCAATATTAAATTCAAATGTCTGCAAAATCCATAATCCAGATTAAATCCAGTGTCCCAGTTTATCTTCCTCTTAGTTATCTTCCCTTGGGGCAAGATATCCTAGGTTATCTTACCCCACCCTCCCACCCTGGATATCCCCCCACCCCCTGCAAAACAAGTTTACTGCAGTTTTTTTTAACCACCCACCCTGGATATCTCCCCCCCACCCCCCACCCCTTGCAAAGCAAGTCTGCTGCAGTATACAGGTGTCCCAGGTTGGGGGGAGTTGTCCTATGATATTTGCCCACCATTTAAAATACGGCAGGCAAAAATGGGAACCAAATAATAAATTTCCATGTTTAACCTTGAAGTCACTTTGTTAAGGATTGTGAAATGCAAAAAATTACACAAACTGGAGGGTGGGGGCAGCAATATGAGAATACATGACTATAGGGTACATCTGACATTTTCAACCTGGGCCCTATTTTCAGAAGTTGTGGAATTCATCTTTTCACTTAGGACAAAATATATTTCATGGGCGCACTTTTGATTTCAAACACAAATGCTGTCAAGACCTAACTGGCTAGTCAATGTTATGGCACGGGACAAGATTAAAACATTCTCAGTAAACCACTTCTTGTTGCTACTGAACAGGTGAAAATGTAATTAGAGGTGCCTGGTAGTACAGAGGTAAAGTGCCCATGTTTACCTCATTAAATGTAATGAAATTTTTTTTCTGTGTGTCACACCCTCATAGCCATGTGGCAGTGCTAATGTACACTGAGTCGTTTGGCGATGAGGGGTAATGATGGAACAAACGTGAACTTTTTCCTCCATCAGCACTTTTAATACCACCTGTTCAATGGCGATAAGGTTAACAGAGTGTTTTAAGGTTGCCCCATGCCATTGCATTATATAGCTGATAAGCCTGCCACTGTTTGCATTCTAATTCAAGAGTGCATCAATTAAATTATTTTTTGTCCTGTGTGAAAGGATGAACCCCACAACTTTAAGAATAGAAACCAGGTAGAAAATGGCAAACTTCCACTTTAAGTGTGTGGGAGATGGAGAGAGAGAGAAAGAGGGCATCGCAGTTACAGACACAAAGTGAGAAAGGTAGAGAAGAATGAGCACTTGAAAACAAATAGAGTGGATGTCGTGGTCCTGGGCCTAGAAGGAGCACAGCACAGATAAACACATCAATCATACAGAGAGGGTATGGTCAAGATGAGCCTGTAGACACACAGGGGACATTGACTTTTCTGCTTCAGTTTGATGTCACAGAAATACATATTTAGATGTCGGAAATCCACCACTCTGCATTTGTGTCCATAATTCAAAAAGGTGATATTGTGTGATATGTGACACAATCAAGTTTGGATTTCATTATTCTGAAAAATGTGGAAAAAGCACAAAGACATTAAATATTTGTTTTAATATTGTTGGGATTATTTCCTATACAGCTATCATTGAGATAATCTCATAACAATTACTTTCATAAATGATTAATGGAGAAAATAATAGAATGATTGCTTAGCATTTACATAGGTCCATAAAATGCTTGAAAAAGGTGAAAATGTCCATTAATATTTGCTAAAGGCCAAGACAATGCCTTCAAATGTCATGTTTTGTTCACAGTCCAAAGATACTGGTAGATACTGGAAATGGCAGCTCAGCTGCTTAGTGGTTAGCACTGCTGCATCACAGCAAGAAGGTCCTGGGTTCAACTCCTACCTGTGACCTTTCTGTGTGGAGTTTGCATGTTCTCTCCGTGTTTGCGTGAGTGTGCTCCGGTTTCCTCCCACATTTAAAGACATGCAGGTTAGGTGAATTGGAAACTTTATAACTCCCTTGGCTGTCAGTTTGTTGACAAGAAGGCAGGAGACAAGTTTGGGTCTGTTAGCGACGCTGACTTAAAACGAATTTTATGACAGACAAATGCTTGACAGAGTACTCGGTCAATTTTACGTGGAAGCTAGACAGGCGAATGCCGAACTTTATAAGAAAACAAGCCTGATGACTCTTCGTCACGGACTTAACAGGCATCTCCAGTCGATCGATGGGATGTCAGTTGGTGCAGTATAATAATAAAGAGTTGAAACTTGAGATTGATTTTTCAGTTTTAGTATGTCTGAAAAACTCCCAATTTTCTTGTTTACCGTATAATAAAGCAGTTATAGATTTTTGATTTCTGTGTAGGAAGCTAATGTCAGAGAATTTGAATATTTATTTAAAAAAATACTCAAGACAGTTAGTGTATGGTTGGGAGACTTGGACACTAATTAGTGACCTAAGACAAGGACTGGACATCTTTGCTCCCAGGTCTCTTCAGAGAATCCTTGGGTACTGCTGGAATGACTGTGCCAAAGAAGCAGTTACTTAAGGAGACAAAGATGGAGTATCACATGCAATGTGAGAGAGCATCAGCTTCAACATTTTGGCCACGTGCCACATTTCTCTATGCATTAATTAGAGAGTATTTTGAATATGTTAGACATATGCTCTGCCGCTGATTTTCAGCCTGTAACACATTGGCGACAGTCATTTTTTTGTGCAACAGTTGAGAGAATGCGGCAAGCACACCTGTGACATTTTGTCTTGTATCTGTGGTAGAGTGGTACTAACCCCCGGTGTGACTGGGGCTCAAGGCAGCAAACTTGATGTTTGTGTCATTTGGTCTCTTCAGAGGATCCTTCGGTAGTACTTTAATAACTGTGTCAAACAAACCATTACGGAGACAAAGATGAGCAGTATCACTTGCACTGTGAGGAAGCGTCAACTTCAACATTTTGGCCATGTACTGCATTTCTCTATGCATGATCCAGCAATCAGGTGCCAGAATGTTGAGGACCCTAGTCACTGGAGAAGGCCAAGGGGATGAAGAGTGGTAGTAGACACTGTCGTCACTGATATCAGGTTGAGGAGAGCTGTCTACTGTCAAATTCTGACATATAAACACTAAACAGTATAGTCCAACCAGATTACCTCTTGACTTTATTTTTGTGTGGGGTCATTCCATGTGATGCTGGCTGAGCATATAAATGTGTATTGTGTATAAACGTGTATTGCTATTTACAGGGCGCAGTGAGAAGTGAGGTCTTCTGGGAGGGAAAAGGATTTGCATACACAACCACAGGGACAAGAGACGTCACGCTGGACGTTATAGTGACTACTGATGGAATCCATTTTTCATTGACCAAGGTGCTGCTGTTTCAGCCATCTTTTGAGGGAGCCTCGCAAACAAATTCCTAAATGAATGGAAGCCCAAGGTTTGCAGTGACTGCGATTCAGCTTTAAATGAGGGGCTGGTTCTGTAAGACTCACTCAGGAGACAGCAGTGCCAGCCAGTGGGTAAGGTGCTACATGGGACATGAGCTGCAGGTGCAATCAAACAGAAAACCGCCTGTTCTTGGACTATATGCAACATACCAAAAAACAAGAAGCATGTGGTGACAAGTTCTGGCTCCATCTGAACACTGCTTTTAACTTCAGAGTCTCAAAAAGGCACAGTTACTAATGACAGATCAAATGTAAATCTTCACTTTTATCTTCACCCTCTGTCAGCATGTTAAATACTCAGGTGAGCGCTCCAGTGAAAGCAGACCAGCTTGTCTCAAAAATAAATAATTTAAACAGGTTATATGCTGAGGATCATGGCTGTTATTTATACAGTAGTGTTTAGAATAATAGTAGTGCTATGTGACTAAAAAGATTAATCCAGGTTTTGAGTATATTTCTTATTGTTACATGGGAAACAAGGTACCAGTAGATTCTCACAAATCCAACAAGACCAAGCATTCATGATATGCACACTCTTAAGACTATGAAATTGGGCTATTAGTAAAAAAAAGTAGAAAAGGGGGTGTTCACAATAATAGTAGCATCTGCTGTTGACGCTACAAACTCAAAACTATGTTCAAACTGCTTTTTGTGAATCACTAAACTAGTATTTAGTTGTATAACCACAGTTTTTCATGATTTCTTCACATCTGCGAGGGATTAATTTTGTTGGTTTGAACCAAGATTTTGCTCGTTTACTAGTGTGCTTGGGGTCATTGTCTTGTTGAAACACCCATTTCAAGGGCATGTCCTTCAGCATAAGGCAACATGACCTCTTCAAGTATTTTGACATATCTAAACTGATCCATGATACCTGGTATGCGATATACGATATACGTATAGGCCCAACACCATAGTAGGAGAAACATGCCCATATCATGACGTTTGCACCACCATGCTTCACTGTCTTCACTGTGAACTGTGGCTTGAATTCAGAGTTTTGGGGTCGTCTCACAAACTGTCTGCAGCCCTTGGACCAAAAAAGAAAATTTTACTCTCATCAGTCCACATAATATTCCTCCATTTCTCTTTAGGCCAATTGATGTGTTCTTTGGCAAATTGTAACCTCTTCTGCACACGTCTTTTATTTAACAGAGGGACTTTGCGGGGGATTCTTGCAAATAAATTAGCTTCACACAGGGGTCTTCCAACTGTCACAGCACTTACAGGTAACTCCAGACTGTCTTTGATCATCCTGGAGCTGATTAATGGGTGAGCCTTTGCCATTCTGGTTATTCTTCTATCCATTTTGATGGTTGTTTTCCGTTTTTTTCCATGCGTCTGTTTTTTTTTTTTTTGTCCATTTTAAAGCATTGGAGATCACTGTAGATGAACAGCCTATAATTTTTTGCACTTGCGTATAAGTTTTCCCCTCTCCAATCAACTTTTTAATCAAACTACGCTGTTCTTCTGAACAATGTCTTGAACGTCCCATTTTCCTCAGGATTTCAAAGAGAAAAGCATGTTCAACAGGTGCTGGCTTCATCCTTAAACAGGGGACACCTGATTCACACCTGTTTGTTCCACAAAACTGACGAACTCACTGACTGAATGCCACACTACTATTATTGTGAACACCCCCTTTTCTACTTTTTTTTTTTTACTAATTGCCCAATTTCATAGCCTTAAGAGTGTGCATATCATGAATGCTTGGTCTTGTTGGATTTGTGAGAATCTACTGCATCTACTGGTACCTTGTTTCCCATGTAACAATAAGAAATATACTCAAAACCTGGATTAATCTTTTTAGTCACATAGCTCTACTATTATTCTGAACACTACTGTAGCTGATCACCTAAAATCATCTCTACAGCTATTTTTGTGTGTGCGTGTTGGGGTGCACACAGTTTGTGCCATTGGAAATAACAGACTATATGAGCTATTTCTTCAGAAAATCCGCAGTGCAACTAAGTTTCTTCATGATCACAAAACTTATCATGTTTTAATTATGATCACAAGACTTGCTCCTGTTTGAATTATCCTAAAAAAGAAGGGCTTTCGTGAAGCACAGCCAGTGTATGCACTTGTGCGTCACGATGAGGTGCACAGAAATGTTTTACCTTCCGTGCTTCTTGTTCTGTGCTGTCACATATGAGTATAGTCCAAAAAACAGGCTTTTTTTTTGTGGCTTTTTTCTGTTTTATTGTGGAGCAGAGCAGACAGAAGGAAAATAAAAGTGCTGCTTTGTAATAATTAAAAATACACACCACCTCATCACTTCCTCGTAGACACACATGCACAGTTTAGCGAAAAGTGTAAGTCCAGTGCGTCAGACATGATGCTTCAATAGGACACGTGATAAAACTAATTTAGAAGGGTTATCACTGAAAACAGGACAAATGAAATGTCTTTTAAGTATTTTAAGGATCAGCAGACATCATGTAACATACATAGCACGTCAAGCAGATAAAATTATACTGCATGAAACGTTTAGAAAGTTCTGACATACTACAGGTTGGCATGTGTAAAAACGTGCAAACACCATTGCGCTTGCAAATACAGCTGCATGCTGATTTACTAACAGTGCACAATGAGGATTCCATTTGTCAAATGCACAAAATAGTGCATATTGTCAATTTAGTGTATATGCCTTCATGAATATGCAATTTCAGGTTTATCCACCTGAGAGCACAAAATTGTGGGAGGAAGCATGCAAATTGGTGAGGTTTGCACACGCAACACAATTTATCAAAAGGTCAAAAGGACATTTAGCGGATGCTGATTGTGTCTGTATTTTGTGACTTTGAAACCTTGGCGTGGACTGATGGCGCTTAAGAGTCTGCTGCAGCCAGAGGCTCAGAGGTCTCTGCCTCCTCATACACAGAATAATAATTTTTAAAAAGAATTATTCATTGTAAACATCGGACATATTTAATGTCCAATGTTTACATAATGGGCTGTGTTTTCCTCCATGCATAACAGGGGGACCAGAGTACATTTTGGTGCAGCTCATTATTACAGTGACTGAGGTGTCACACAAATACACACACATACAATGATGCACACATCTGTGCATGCTGCATGCCCATTCTGCTGTTGAAACACACACAAATGCATGCACAGAACACATACTGCAGTGCTTTCTGCCAGCACACAGACAGCAGTCTTCCACCACTGTGTGCATGAGACAGCTGTGCCTCATCCCTCCCAGACTCCCAGACTCTGACTTTCCTTGTGTCCTGCATCAAGCCTTACCACTCGAGCCCCTTGTGCTCTCTGGCCAATCCACCTCCACCAACCTGGCTCATGGATGGCCACCTTGCCTTTACTATGTGACAGCTCCTGGATGTGAGGTGTCAGGTCTAGAGTCTGCAGTATATGGTGGACTGGGAAGGTTATCAACCTGGGAAGCGGTCCTGGACTTCCCGGTCCTTCATTTTGGATCCCTCCGTTCTGCAGGATTTTGACATGCTGTCAAACCTGGTAGGTCGCCAGGGGCTCCCTTTGAGGGAGGGGTACACGATTCCTGCTGATTTGCTGGCTGTTTGCTCTCTCTGTGTCTCTCTCTCTTCTGACCGCATCAGTGGAACTGTAATTGAGAACACCTGTGGCAGTTCAACACCTACAATCAATCATCCTGGCAGTATGTCAGTCCTGGTCTTTCAGTCTGTCCTCACCAGAGCATTCAGACTCCTGGGAGGCATAGTTGGAAACATTTCCCTATGCTCCTTGTGGACTATTTTTGCACCTTTTTGAGTGTTATTTTTGTCGACTAATTCTAAGTTTGTTCCTGTCTATAAATTCTCAGCTGCCAATGCAGCTCCAGCAACGCCCACCTGCACCTGGAAGCTAACAGTCCACACCCTGCTGGCTCCCAGTGCTTCTACCTCCTTCTGTGTTTCATCACTGGTTCCAATTTGCACATTTAAATTTACATTAGTCACTTTACTCATAACTTGCTTCATTGCAATTGAGTCCAACTGTTTGTCCCTGGTTCTGCCTAATAGACTGTGTTCTGATCCTTTTTTCTTCACCCTCCAGCAACCAAAACCTCTTTTGTTTTACATGATTCCTAAAGGCAAACATATTTCGGCTTGATTTTTTTTTTTTTTTTACTCGACTACCTTGATCTGATCAAGGAATCCTTTCGATCATTAAATTTTAGCATGAAAACAAAATCATAAGAATTGTGTGTAAAATGAGTGTCATTAAAAATATATAAATGCTAAGTATTTTCCTTGCAAGACCAATAATTATATGATCTTAGTTTTTTTTTTTTAATTTTTAGAATAAAAATCATTTGTTCATGCATATGTTTGCCTGTGCACGTGTCACATTATCCTCACACTGAATGATGATCTAAGATAAAAAGGCTAAAAATACAAATGCAGAAGTGGTTCCCTGGTTACAAGAGACAGAAGTTAGATAGAAGAAGACAAAAGTTTCTGCATGGTCGTATGAGTCCAAAAAAAAAGTATTAAACTATTCAAGCATTCACAAGTGATTCTCGGCACAGGCAGAAGTATTGGCATTTTTCCTTGATGCAAACGTGCATCTTCCCACAAGACAAACACAGACAATAAAACAATGAAACACAACAAAGAAAGAGAAGATGACAATAGGCACACAGAATGATGTGAGACAGACGGATGACGTCTCTAAGTGAACCAGACACCAGAAAGCAATGTGACAAGGCAGAGTGGTGACTATATTTCAGGAGTAGCTGCAAGCCTTCATAGAACCTGGTGTCTACTTTAAATGACTGCCCCAGGGGCCCATTGCCATGGAAACACAGACAGCACTGATCCTGGCAAATATCTTTACAAATAAACTGCACATAAGCCTTTCTACAGAACCTTGAAGACAGGAACAAAAGGTGTGATGAGAAACATGCACAGGAGATGATGGGTGTGTCAAGACAAATGCTTGTTGCTGCATGCCAACAAATTTGAAGAGTTTTATCCAAACTGAAATACCCACCAGTTTTAAATATGTGACATCTAGTTTTATCGAAACTTACTAACTCACTGAGTTACTGCTTGATATTGCTAACCAACCTGAGCCTTAATGGAGAAAATAGTCATGTTTTAGTTTATAAATTGTTTGTTTTGTATAGAGCCAGCAAAAAAATGTATTTCAACGTGCACCTAAACTCTTCAATTCTGTATGCCTTCGTACCTGCAAGTCCACTTGATTCATCCTGGACTGGTCTTTCAGAACTGAGCCTCGCACTCTCTCCTCCTGTCCAGTCCCCTTTTCCCTCTTTGCATCCGGGCTCCAGATGTTTACATTATTAATGCTGGGGCCGCTCCTTCCATCTCTTCCTTCATTTAATTCATTCCTGAGGTGGTCATTCTCCCTCTGAAGATCCCTCAGCTGAGTCTGAAGGTCCAACGTGGAAACCTCTTCCCACCCAGCTGAATCCAGTCCTTGTCGGCATCTCCTAGACTGGCGATGCAGACTGGATGTCCCTGCTGAATGCGAGGTTTGATGTCCATATGGTTCTGTCGTGTGAGACAGTCCAGAAGATGTGATGTTTGGGCTGCTACCCATCGCTGTTGAGCGGCCGGTGTAGGAAGATCGGCTTGCGCTTCTGTCTAGGGTCATGGTACCTTTGGGGTATCCACCAGAGGATTCCAAGGCATCTCGCTCATTAGGGTACATGGTACCTGATGTGGCATAGACAGCACTCAAAGATTGGATGTTCTCCATAGACAATGTTTTACCCCCAGGAGCTGTTGTTGACCTATGGACTGCTCCTTTATCTGGTGCAGTGCCAGTTTTACTCTTAGAACCTGGCCTTGACCCTGACCCATGATCTCCAGCCAATTTAAGCTCTGTGGGAGGCACACCCCCCAATACACACCCTGGTTCTAGGCCCGAGCGGCATCCTGGTGTTGAACTTCCTGTCTGTCTGCCTTTGCCCAGCTTGGGGGACTTGGAAAAGCATGAATGAGATGTTGTGCTCCCCAGAGAGGTGTGTCCGCTACTCTTTGAGGCAGCAGACAGCTTGCTCTGTGGGGGTTTGGCTCTAATGTTTAAAGGCATGGCTTATGGTGCAAAAGTCAATGTTTGACAGAAAACTCTGACAGATGCTAATATGTCCCTTTTTAGAATCAAAATGTCTATTAAGGTTTAGAATAAAGGCCACCTCATGGCCTCTCAGTTTCACCTGTCCATCACTGTTTTTTGTGTGCTTGAGGCCGAGTCTTATTTAGCCCTTATGTGAAGAATGTGGCAGCGACTGTTGATTACAATGCTCAGAGACACAAAGGTCAAAAATCTTGTGATTTCAGCTACTGAGCAGGACATTGTAGATTCTGCAAAGCCAAAAGGAGGAAAAATGGTGAAAAAGGTAAAATAATAACAATTTTAAAAAAAATCACAATATTTTGTAGTATTTTTTAGCTACTGAAGTTATTCAATGATCAGTTTATCACATGCCTGATTTATGTGTTCTTACATTGTCAGCATTTCTAACAAAATAAACAGACATTCATTAACAAATGGTGAAGTACAAACAAGCCCCTTATTTAATTTTTCTATTCGCAATTTTTGTTCACAGCATATGAAGTATACTTGCTTTGTTAAGAAAGAAAAAAGTATTAGATCTGGAAAAACTAAGCATGGCAACGTTAATTTGTGCTGGATCAATTACAAAGATGTATTCCTTTATTTTGTTACATGCATTGTTTAATGTGCTATAAATTATGGGAGCAGCAGAATTAGCAGTGGCATCAACCGTATTAGCCAACGGCTGAGTTCTGTCCTCTGAAGGCCACTTGAACAATCAAAGCCAAAATAGATGCACTGTTAAGATCTGTTCCAAAGGGCAAACACGATTTATAAATACATGCATTTCCAGATTTATGGGACTTGGACACTAATCAGTGACCTATGGTGATAACTAGAGGTCTTTGGTACTCTTCTTGGGCACCACTATCATGACTTTGTATCACATGAGCAGTTACTAAGGAGACTCAGATGAAGATAATGCAGTCCACAGGCACCTCAGTGCTGAGGACCCCCAACAACTGGAAAAGGTCAAGGGGAAACCTAATGTCACCTCGCTAAGACATATAGATGGCTATTTTAGGGGGTGGGGCTAGATCAGGGGTTGACCTGGGTGTAGCAATGTGCGACACCAGCGCATTCTCCAATCTGATCGCAGGAAATACAATATCAGATTTTATTCGGGGTGACATCCTTTTTTAGGTCTACACAGAAAAAAAGCCTGTGCCCATGAGAAATAAAACTGCATGAATGTTATACAGTACATCTGCAGAGTGACACCGCATCATTTTGATGATCTCACTGCATTTAAAAAATGAATAACGATGGCAGCAGCTAAAATATGCTTGGAAAAACCAAGAAAAAGTACAGTCAAGTTCATGATGGACCAGATATTGCGGACTGTCTGCCAAGCAGAGGCAAATCCAGATCATAATCCCTCCTCTAATCCAAGAGGATTGGGTGTTGGGAGTCACTGGACAGGATACAATTGAGAGATTGGTTAAGTGCGCTTGTCAGTCATAACACAGCTATCAATCCCTTATCCATCACTATCTGACACAATGTGGCAGGAATGAAGTCATCACTTGTGCTTCGTGCGTAAGGACTCGGTGTGCCACAAGTGAACGTGAAAATTCAGTGACCCGGATTAGAATGTTACAAGGATGACTGGCGTTTGCAATAACGCAACCCTGGAAACATCTTAACTCGCTGCCTTTTTCCCACATAACCCGACATTAAAATGGAGGTATGGACAGTGATTTAACGATGAGAACGCCAAACTTTAAAAAAATAAATAAATAAACAGAAATACAAGGAGGAAACCCTACACGTTAAAGTCCACACTCACAGTTCTACGTGCGCTTCGGAGTTGTCAGACAGCTGTTGCTGCGGAAAAATAAGACGAAACGAGACTAAGACCAACAAAAGAGCGCATTATATTTTATATTTCTAGAGAAAAGCGGTAATTACGCGTGGACGCACGCGCCGAATAAAAGCGCGATGACCACCACGGCGGCATGAAGGATTATTTCCTGCTCATGTGTACACTGCTACATGAGTTCTTACATAATGATTAATCTAGCACACGTCCAAAAAACAACAAACAGAAAAAAAAAAAACAGCGCAGAGAGTTTGAACAGTGCGCGAAAGAGCGCAGCGAACACTGCCTCTTACCGGACAGCAGCCTCTCCATCAGTTACTCGTCCCGGCGCTCCCTTTCATCTCGCCGCCTCACCTCTTTCATGACCCGCTGTCCTCGTGCTGTTGGGTCCGCGTGCCTGCGCGCGAGCGCTGCCGAGGTGGCGCGCGGCCTACGCGGTTTGGCGGAGCAACAGGAGAGAAAAAAATGCACCTACACGAGCAATAAGGCTTGTTTGTTTGTTTGTTTAAAATCAGTCTGTGCTCCAAGATGCACTTTGTTGCAACCAGGGCAGGCTACAGAAAAACGAGGGCCCTGGGCAAGATTTTGTTTGAAACTCCCCCCCCCCCCCCCCCCCCCCCACAAACACACACGCACGACCTTACTTTGCCTGGAAAAGCTATTTGATTTGATTTGGTCAATAAAAGTACATATGCAAAAAAAAAAAAAAAAAAAGTTTTGTGTGCTTATGTGGTTATTACGTCCGCCAAGGATGTTTTAAAATCATCGGCATTTATTTATTTGTCTATATCTGTTAGCAGGATAATGGTTAAACTACTGCAGGGATTTTGACGAAATTTTCACCACAGTAGGCCTTCGAAGACTCCGTTAAATTTTGGAGGTGATCCGGATGCAGATTCAGGGTCAAGATTTCACTTAATATAAGCTTTGAAGGATTACATCAAAACTATTTCACAGATTCTCACAAATTTTCACCACACATGGAAGACTCCATTAAATTTTGGAGGTGACCTGGATCTGGAGTTTGGTTTGGTTTGGTTTGGTTTGTTTGTTTATTCCAAGTCAACATAATATATGAACAATAATATAAACATATAACCAAATAGTACAGTTTTATGTACACACTTGACACTTTTCATAAGATGGTGAAAAGAAAAAAGAAAATTAATAAAGACAAAAAAAGACATAAATGAATAAACATAACACAAACAGAATTATATTGACTCCCACCCCCAATTCCATCCTCAATTAAATTAAATTACACGGTTGCTGTTATTTTGAGCTTAATATTTCATATATAATATATAAAGCATATAAATAATACAATTATATATGTATGTGAACATACACTCACACACACATACATATGAACACACACATACATACACATACCCATATATACACACATACACACACACACATACGCGTAGCCAAGGGTGGGCCTGGATGGGCCTGGGCCCGCCCACTTGTCAGCCAGGCCCGCCCCATCCAATGAGAAGGCTGAGTCGACACTCAGCAGTCACCTGTTGTTGCTTCATTGTATTCCTATGATATGGTATTGCATTAGCACTGAGCAACAATTAATAAATTTTGTCAAAAACATCTGGTTCATCTTCTGTGATTTTTATTAATTCATTTTCAGAGTACAGTGGTCCCTCGCTATAACGCGGTTCACCTTTCGCGGCCTCGCAGTTTCGCTGATTTTTTTTAGAGCAAGTTTGCATGCTTTTTTTTTAACGGTGCATTGTGTTCTGCGTCCTTATCAGGTGGGCCATTCGCGGCACCGGTTGGCATCACCGCAATTACTCTCTCTGCCTCCGATGCGCTTTCTGCGGGCTCAGTAAACGCCGCAGCGGGCCAATCACACCGCCGCCCTCCTGTCTGCTGTGCGGAATTGTGCCAAATCTGGAAACAGGTCAGAGACTACGCTCGCTGTTTTGATCTGGATGTTGATCGCAGCCGCAGAGCTCCGTGACCACCGGGAGAGGACTTGGATTCTTTGCAGGTCCCGCATCCGTACCTCCGGAGGTAGTGAGCGAAGGGAGAGCACGTGCATTGTGTTCTGCGTGTCTGTTTATAATCTTCTCACACAGAAGAAAAAAGAGAGTGTTTACACAGGAGAGAAAAGTGAGAAAATGTTAATGCCTGTTTGAGAAAAGTGTGTAGTGAGGGGTTTTACAGCCATAAAACATCTATAATAATTGCAAAAAATAGCGCTGACTACTTCGTGGATTTCGCTTATCGCGGGTTATTTTTTAACGTAACTCCCGCGATAAACGAGGGACCACATTTTTCCTCAAATAAATAGTCTTCTGCGGGCCCTCATCACAATGCCAATAACAACATGCACTGTCGAACGGCTGTTTTCTACTGTTAAATGGATAAAAACGTCCACCAGAACATCCATGTTGACTCACAGACTGAATGAACTCTCCGTGCTTTCCCTTGAAAGAGAACTGACCGAATTGTTGGACTATGATGATGTGATAAGAGAGTTCAACAAAAAACGCCGTCGTCTCCTGCTGTAGCATTAAAAGAATTCATCAACTGTAAGTGTGACCATTAATTACTTTTTCTTCGAAATAGGCCTAATTGTTAATATTATATTGCAACTGCCACGAATCATGTTGGTGTCTGTTCTGATGGTTTTTAATTTGGCCGCCGAGCCAACCTGTTTTCATGTTGCGGATATATTTTGAATTTTTATTTTAAAGGACTTTACATGACTAAGCGTTGCGTTGCTGCTTGCATTGTCCACGGGGTGCTTGTGTCTGACACTTTGCGTCTGTGTAACTGTGCTCACAGCGTCTGTGCAGTTGGCTGAGATGTGTTCATCATTAAACTTGGAATTCATTTTTGAAACAATGCCTTATTTAAATACCTATTGATGTTTTGGGTTTAGGCCGAGCCAAGTAGGCTACCAGACTTGCACTGAATGTGTGTGTGTGTGTGTGTGTGTGTGTGTGTGTGTGTGTGTGTGTGTGTGTGTGTGTGTGTGTGTGTGTGTGTGTGTGTGTGGCGCTGCACTGCAGCTTGCATTATCCATGAAGAGTACTTGTGTCTGACGTGTCGCGTCTGTGTGCTTACTTTGCCAGTGCTGTAGGCTAAATGATAACGTTGCTTGCAATGTCCAAACAAGGCATACTTTTTCAAACGGTGAATTATAATACCTACACCTTACCTACAACCCCAAAGGTTGGGCCCGTCTGATTTTTTCTGGGCCCACCCATTTTATGATTTCTGCCTACGCCCCTGCACACACCCATACATATACATATATACACACACACATACATACATACACACATATATACATATATACACATACTATATATACATACATACATACATACATACATATATATATATATATATATATATATATACACATACATACACATGTATATACACATACATACATAGACACATGCGCATACACATATAAATATAAATGTAACATAATACAATACCATAGTAATATTATATAACACAGGAGTGAATAACAATTACACACTGGACAGTATAGACAAAATAACACACAACAGAGGACCAGACAAGACACACAAGGAACACATATCGTTGGATTTATTATGATGATTATTATTACTATTGTTGTTTACCCTGCTTAGTTTGAGGTGCTTGAGGTGAGTGCATTAAAACCACAGGTCCTTGGTGAGGACCTGCTAAAGCATGGAGTCATATGAGGTGCAATTTAAAAAACACAGGACCTTAGTGAGGTAATATCCTGAGGTTATTCCAAGACGTTACTACCCACTGGTCCTGCTAAAGTTTGATGTTGGTGCATTAAAATGGCAGGTCTGACGGTGAGATGGTCTCTCAAGGCAGGGGGCTACCCTGGAGTACCATCCCTAGAGACCTGCCAGGTGTGAATATAGAGATTTGGATGGATGCTAAGACAGAACGGAACCAGCAGCATGACAGATGGCTCACAACACTACAGAAGGACAAACACACAAACAAACAACAAGGACAAACACACACACAAACATCAAGGACAAACACACAATCAAACATGTTGGTTATCAATCTAATCTGTGTTATATTCATATTACTATATAATATAAATAGATATTTCATTAAGCCACTTGGTGATGTGTCGTGTGCCAATGCCATCACCAGGTACCACAGTGGGCACGAGTGCAACTGGGAGCAGCAGCGTGAAGGCCTTGCTCTTTGGAAAACCTTTATTTGTCTTCGACTGTGTTCACTGCAGCGTTGAAACTGGGCGTTGTGAAGTAGCTAGCCACTGTCATGTTTATAGTTGTATTCACTGCGTCACCGGTGTTGTTCAGACTCTGGCTCCTCACCTGCAGTGAAAGATGGAGAGCCAGCAGCAGCACAACCACAAAAACCAGACACAGCTTCATCCTAACACAGTCAGCACTCAAACCCAATGCCCACTCTGGATCCTCTAATCACATATACGCGTATAATCAATAACACACTATAATATAGGCAGTTATTTATATTATTTTACATTCCTGAAAATGTTCTAATCTGATTTTTTAAATATATAATCATAACCAACAGCCCTGTATTGTGACAAAATCATTTCCTTATACTTTGATTTGAAGTAATGAATATTTGTACATTGCTTAAGTTGCTGCCCCAGTCGGTTCTAGAGTTTAACTCCACACAGACACACACAAACTTTTCCTCGTAGTTCTTACTGGCTGAATCTTAAAGTTACTACAGCCCCTCAGGCTATAACCCCCTTCTCTGTGTGTGAAGAGCTTTTGAATATTAATAGGCAGGATATTTTTATTTGCTTTGTACAGAAGTTGTGCCCTATAAAAATCGACTAATTCATATAGTTTTAACAACTTAGACTGCAGGAATAGATTATGAGTGTGCTCGTAATATCCTACCTTGTCTATAACTCTAATAGCACGTTTGTGGAGTATAAAGAGGGGATGTAGTGAACTTTTATAGTTATTGCCCCAAATTTCAATGCAGTAGGTTAGGTAGGGCAACACTAATGAACAATACAGTGAATACAATGCATTATAATCTAAGAAGTATTTAACCTTGTTAATAACTGAGACACTTTTAGAAACTTTACTTTGTATGTGTCTGATGTGTGCTTTCCAGGTTAATTTGCTGTCTATAGTTATTCCTAAGAATTTTATTTCTGACACAGTATCTATACTGACACCATCTATATTTATTATCTGATTTAATTTTTCCTTGTAGTGTCCAAAGAATATTACTTTAGTTTTATTTAAATTTAGGGAAAGTTTGTTAATATCCATCCATAATTTCAGTTTAAGTAATTCATTATTTATACTATGAATTAGGTCATGATAATTGTCACTAGAATAGAATATATTAGTATAATCTGCAAATAGAATTAGTTTTAATAACTTTGAAACACCAAATATATCATTTTTATACAAATTAAACAACATTGGACCCAATACAGATCCTTGTGGGACCCCACAAGCAATGCCAAAATACCCTGACTGAAATTCACCCATCTTCACAAACTGTTGTCTCTCTGTTAAATAACTTTGGATCCAGTTCAAAGCCACTCCCGTAATGCCATATCTTTCCAATTTTTCTTAGTAAAATTCCATGATTAAGAGTATCAAAGGCTTTTCTGAGATCAATAAATATTCCAGCTGTATATTTCTTCTTGTCTAATTTATTCGTGATTTCTTCAGCCACATCAATTATGGGCATTGATGTTGACCTAGCTGACCTAAAGCCATACTGACTTTCATTAATTATGTTGTGTTTATCTATAAATTTCTCTAATCTGTTGTTAAAGAGTTTCTCTAATATTTTTGAAAACTGAGGGAGTAGAGAGACTGGTCTGTAGTTAGTGAAGATGTGTTTGTTTCCATTTTTATACAATGGTATTACTTTTGCAATTTTCATTTTGTTTGGAAATGTTCCTGTTTGGAATGATAGGTTGCATATATATGTTAAAGGTTTAGAAATACTCTGCATAATTCTTTTTATTACAGTCATATCTATATCACAACAATCAGTAGATGATTTGCTCTTACACTTATTAACAGTATCTATTAGTTCAGCCTTGGTTACTCCAGACAGAAACATTGTCTTTGAATTATTTTCTATGGGTGAATTGTCAAGCTGATTTTCTTTGCACTTAGGAATTTTATCAGCCAAGTCTGGTCCAACATTTACAAAAAAATTGTTAAAACTATTTACAATGTCATTCATATTATAGTTATCAAAATTCTTATCAGTAAAATAGTCTGGATATGACTTATTACTTTTACAACCCTTAATAACAGTATTCAATATTCCCCAAACCTTTTTAGTGTCATTCCTATTGTTATGTAATAAATTGCTATAGTATAGTTTTTTGCTAGTTCTCATGATATCAGTCAGTTTATTTTTTATAAATTTTATATTTATGTTCAGATTCCTCAGTCCTTAAACTAATAAACTGTCTAGATAAATTATTTTTCTTTTTACAAGCATTACGTAACCCCTTGGTTATCCATGGACTTTTTATAGCTATATTGTTTTTACTAATTTGACAAATTGGGCAGTTTTTATTATTTACTGAAGTAAAGATTTCTAAAAAATTATCAAATGCTGAATCCACATTTCTTTTATATACTGTATACCAATCTTGTTCAAGCAGGTTATGATATAGTGAGTTGATAGCATTGTCATTTTTTATTTGTTTGTATATGGGTTTTTGGGGTGTTTTACGGTGATTACAGTTGTCATCATATAATATAAAGACAGGCAGGTGGTCAGATATGTCGCAGATCATTAGGCCGCTGATACTTGTGGACTCCATGTCATTTGTGAAAATGTTGTCAATGAGAGTAGCACTATGAGATGTAATTCTAATAGGTTTAGTGATAGCTGGATAAAAACTCATACTGTGCTTCCTATTGATATAGTCATCGGTTGGTTTGTGATTATTTGGGTTCATCAAATCAATATTGAAATCTCCGCAGATAAATATTTTTTGTTACCTATTGTGGAAAATGTTTTTTCCACCCACTCTGTAAAAAATTCCAGACTTGAACCAGGTGACCTGTATAAGCAGCTTACAATAAGATTTTTCTTTTTTTGCATTGAGTATCTCTGTTGTTATGCATTCTGATGTGTCATATATTGTCAATGTCATATTTCCTATTACTTTGAATTTAATGTTATTATGGACATATATAGCAACTCCTCCTCCCATTTTATTTCCTCTGTTTACATAGTTCAAGCTATAACCTTCTAATTTAGGATTAAGGATTCACTTTATATAGGCTTTGAAGGATTACGTAAAAAAAAAAAAAAAAAAAAAAGAAATGCTTCATGGATTCTCACCAAATTTGCTTCACAGATAGATATTAAGCCATGGAAGAGTCCACTGAATTTTGGAGATGATCCGGATCTGGATTCTGGATCAAGATTTCACTTTATCTAGGCTTTGAAGGATTACATCAAAACTACTTCACTGATTCTCACCAAATTTACACCACAGATAGATATTAGGGCATGGAAGACTCCATTCAATTTTGGAGGTGACCCAGATCCAGCGTTAGAAATAAGATTTCACTTTATATAGGCTTTGAAGGATTACGTAAAAAAAAATGCTTCATGGATTTTCACCAAATTTGCTTCACAGATAGATATTAGGGCATGTAAGATTCCACTGAATTTTGGAGGTGACCCGGATCCACAGGATTAAGATTTCACTTTAAATTTTGGAGGTGACCTGGAACCAGAGTTAGGACTAAAATTTCACTTTATATAGGTTTTGAAGGATTACGTTAAAAAAAAGCTTCATGGATTCTTGCAAAATTTGCTTCACAGACAGATATTAGGGCATGGAAGACGCCATTAAATTTTGGAGGTGACCTGGAACCAGAGTTAGGATTAAGATTTCACTTTATATAGGCTTTGAACGATTACGTAAAAAAATGCTTCATGGATTTTCACCAAATTTCCTTCACAGATAGATATTAAGCCATGGAAGTGTCCACTGAACTTTGGAGGTTATCCGGATCTGGATTCTGGATCAAGATTTCACTTTATAGTATAAGCTTTGAAGGATTACATCAAAACTACTTCACTGATTCTCACCAAATTTACACCACAGATAGATATTAGGGCATGGAAGACTCCATTAACTTTTGGAGGTGACACGGATCCAGAGTTAGAATTAAGATTTCATGGGCGCAATTTGGTGGGGGATAGGGGGGGACATGTCCCCCCCACCTTTTCAACCGGGGGTACAGAATATGGTATGCCCCCCCCACCTACTGACATATACAAGTATGTGTGTACTTGAAACATGCTATGCCAGTCTTATGTGCAAACCATGTCAGTCTTATGTGCAAAACCATGTCAGAATAGTATCTTTGTTTCTGCAAGTTTGTATTTTTAGCAGCATTGACTTGTTTACAACACCTGTTTTTTGTTTGTCACATTCGGAATTTTCTGGGACTGCATTTGCCCAGATTTGAAACCAAAAATAGTTGCCTCTAGGGACTAGTCTACACATAAGTATCAATGGACCATATGCTAATTTACTAAATTCTGAAAGTTAGAAAAGGAAATAAGAAAAGCTATCTGGGACCTCAGAAAGCCCATCCATCCATTTTCTTCCGCTTTATCCGGAGTCGGGTCGCGGGGGCAGCAGCTCAAGCAAAGCCGCCCAGACCTCCCGATCCACACACACCTCCCCCAGCTCCTCCGGGGGAACCCCAAGGCGTTCCCAAGCCAGCCGAGAGATATAGTCCCTCCAGCGTGTCCTGGGTCTTCCCCGGGGCCTCCTCCCAGTGGGACGTGCCCGGAACACCTCTCCAGCGAGGTGTCCAGGGCGCATCCGGAAAAGATGCCCGAGCCACCTCAACTGACTCCTTTCGACATGAAGGAGCAGCAGCTCGACTCCGAGCTCTTCCCGAGTGACCGACCTCCTTACCCTATCTCTAAGGGAGCGCCCAGCCACCCTGCGGAGGAAACTCATCTCAGCCGCTTGTACTCGCGATCTTGTTCTTTCGGTCATGAGCCAAATCTCATGACCATAGGTGAGGATCGGAACGTAGATCGATCGGTAAATCGAGAGCTTTGCCCCCCTACTCAGCTCTCTCTTCACCACGACGGTCCGATACAGCGATCGCATCACTGCAGATGCTGCACCAATCCGTCTATCGATCTCACGCTCCATCCGTCCCTCACTCGTGAACAAGACCCCGAGATACTTAAACTCCTCCACTTGAGGCAAGGACACTCCACCGACCTGAAGAGGGCAAAGCACCTTTTTCCGGTCAAGAACCATGGCCTTGGATTTGGAGGTGCTGATTTTCATCCCGGACGCTGCAAACCGCCCCAGTGCACGCTGAAGGTCCTGATTTGACGAAGCCAACAGAACCACATTGTTCGCAAACAGCAGAGACGAGATTCTGTGGTTCCCAAACCAGACCCCCTCTACAATCTGGCTGCGCCTAGAAATTCTGTCCATAAAAATAATGAACAGAACTGGTGACAAAGGGCAGCCCTGGCAGAGGCCAACGTGCACTGGAAACAGGTCTGACTTACTACCGGCAATGCGAACCAAGCTCCTGCTACGGTCGTACAGGGACCGGATAGCCCTTAGCAAAGGACCCCGGACCCCGTACTCCCGCAGCACTCCCCACAGGGTACCCCAGGGGACACGGTCAAACGCCTTCTCCAGATCCACAAAACACATGTGGACTGGTTGGGCAAACTCCCATGAACCCTCGAGCACCCGATGGAGTGTGTAGAGCTGGTCCAGTGTGCTGCGACCAGGACAAAAACCACACTGCTCCTCCTGAATCCGAGGTTCGACCATCGATTAAATTCTCCTCTCCAGTACTCTGGAATAGACCTTACCGGGGAGGCTGAGGAGTGTGATCCCCCTATAGTTGGAACACACCCTCCGGTCCCCCTTCTTAAACAGAGGGACCACCACCCCAGTCTGCCAATCCAGAGGCACTGTCCCCGATTGCCACACGATGTTGCAGAGGCGTGTCAGCCAAGACAGCCCCAGAACATCCAGAGACTTAAGGTACTCAGGATGGATTTCATCCACCCCAGGAGCCTTGCCACTGAGGAGCTTTCTAACCACCTCGGTGACTTCGGCCTGGGTAATGGATGAGTCCGCCTCTGAGTCCCCAGTCTCTGCTTCCTCTTTGGAAGACGTGACGATGGGATTGAGGAGATCCTCGAAGTATTTCTTCCACCGCCCGACAACATCCCCAGTCAGGGTCAACAGCTCCCCACCTGCACCGTAAACAGTGCTGGTGGAGAGCTGCTTCCACCTCCTGAGGCGTCCGACGGTTTGCCAGAATCTCTTCGAGGCCGACCGATAGTCCTCCTCCATAGCCTCCCCGAACTTCTCCCAGACCCGCGTTTTTGCCTCTGCGACCGCACGGGCTGCGGCACGCTTGGCCTGCCGGTACCTGTCAGCTGCCTCTGGGGTCCCACCTACCAACAAAGATAAGTAGGACTCCTTCTTCAGCTTGACGGCATCCCTTACTTCCGGTGTCCACCACTGGGTTCGGGGATTGCCGCCGCGACAGGCACCAGAGACCTTGCGACCACAGCTACGAGCAGCCGCATCGACAATGGAGGTGGAGAACATGGTCCACTCGAATTCCCATGAACCCTCGAGCACCCGATGGAGCGTGTAGAGCTGGTCTAGTGTGCCGTGACCAGGACGAAAACCACACTGCTCCTCCTGAATCCGAGGTTCGAGTATCGGTCGAATTCTCCTCTCCAGTACTCTGGAATAGACCTTACCGGGGAGGCTGAGGAGTGTGATCCCCCTGTAGTTGGAACACACCCTCCGGTCCCCCTTCTTAAACAGAGGGACCACCACCCCGGTCTGCCAATCCAGAGGCACTGTCCCCAACCACCACGCAATGTTGCAGAGGCATGTCAGCCAAGACAGTCCCACAACATCCAGAGATTTAAGATACTCAGGATGGATTTCATCCACCGCAGGAGCCTTGCCACCGAGGAGCTTTCTAACCACCTCTGTGACTTCGGCCTGGGTAATGGATGAGTCTGCCTCTGAGTCCCCAGCCTCTGCTTCCTCTTCGGAAGACGTGACAATGGGATTGAGGAGATCCTCGAAGTATTCATCGTAGAGCACCGTAGACAGTGCTGGTGGAGAGCTGCTTCCACCTCCTGAGCTGTCGGACGGTTTGGCAGAATTTTTTCGAGGCCGACTGATAGTCCTCCTCCATGGCCTCCCTGAACTCCTCCCAGACCCGAGTTTTTGCCTCTGCGACCGCACGGGCTGTGGCACGCTTGGCCTGCCGGTAACTGTCAGCTGCCTCCGGGGTCCCACCTACCAACAAAAACAAGTAGGACTCCTTCTTCAGCTTGACAGCATCCCTTACTTCCGGTGTCCACCACCGGAGTCGGGGATTGCCGCCGCGACAGGCACCAGAGACCTTGTGACCACAGCTACAAGCGGCCGCATCGACAATGGAGGTGGAGAACATGGTCCACTCGGACTCCATGTCTCCAACCTCCCCCGGGATCTGGGAGAAGCTCTCCCGGAGGTGGGAGTTGAAGACCTTGCTGACAGAGGGTTCCGCCAGTCGTTCCCAGCAGACCATCACGATATGTTTGGGCCTGCCAGGTCTGACCGGCTTCCTACCCTCCCAGCGGATCCAACTCACCACCAGGTGGTGATCAGTCGACAGCTCTGCCCCTCTCTTCACTCGAGTGTCTGAGACACGTGGCTGAAGGTCAGATGATACGACTACGAAGTCGATCATCGACCTCCGGCACAGGGTGTCCTGGTGCCACGTGCACTTATGGACACCCTTGTGCTCGAACATGGTGTTCGTGATGGACAAACTGTGACTAGCACAGAAGTCCAACAACTGAACACCACTCGGGTTCAGATCGGGAAGGCCGTGCTTCCCAATCACCCCCCTCCAGGTCTCACTGTCGCCACCCACATGGGCGTTGAAATCCCCCAGGAGAACAATGGAGTCCCCAGTCAGAGCGCTATCTAGTACCCCTCCCAGGGACTCCAGGAAGGTCGGGTACTTTGCAC
Organism: Thalassophryne amazonica; assembly: GCF_902500255.1. Taxonomy (NCBI): domain Eukaryota; kingdom Metazoa; phylum Chordata; class Actinopteri; order Batrachoidiformes; family Batrachoididae; genus Thalassophryne; species Thalassophryne amazonica. The sequence continues at coordinate 77,975,592 of NC_047108.1, forward strand.
TGCTGCTTGGCCCGTAGGCCGAGACAATGGTGAGAGACCTGTCCCCGACCCGAAGGCGTAGGGACACGACCCTCTCGTTCACCGGAGTGAACTCCAACACTTGGCGACTGAGCTGGGGAGCAATAAGCAATGCGACCCCAGCTCTCCACCTCTCCCCGTGGGCGACGCCAGAAAAATGAAGCGTCCAGCCCCTCTCCAGGAGTTGGGTACCAGAGCCCAAGCTGTGCGTGGAGGTGAGCCCGACTATCTCTAGTCGGTATCTCTCAACCTCCCTCACAAGCTCAGGCTCCTTCCCCCCTAGTGAGGTGACATGCCATGTCCCAACAGCCAGGGGCTGTGAGCATGGACCGGGCCGCCGGGCCACCCGCCCTTGACCTCCACCCAATCCTCTCTGCACCCAACCCCCATGGCCCCCTCTGCAGGTGGTGAACCCACAGGAGGGCGGGCCCACGTCACTCTTTCGGGCTGAGCCCGGCTGGGCCCCATGGGCTAAGGCCCGACCACCAGGCGCTCGCTCGCGAGCCCCAACCCCAGGCCTGGCTCCAGGGTGGGACCCCGGCTCCGCCATACCGGGCGACGTCTCGGTCCTTGATCTTTTAGTGGTCATGGAGGTTCTGAACTGCCCTTAGTCTGACCCGTCACCTAGGACCTGTTTGCCTTGGGAGACCCTACAGGGAGCACAAAGTCCCCGACAACATAGCTCCTAGGATCATCCGGGTACGCAAACTCCCCCACCACGATAAGGTGGCAGCTAGAGGGGGACCTCAGAAAGCCCATCTGCAATTATTGCTTGATCTCCAAAATCAGTCTATGCAAGCGAAATTATGTTCAGTATGAGTGTTGTCATTAGTGCCACTTCAAAAATTAAATTCATGATAAGTAATTTATCCTAAACTTATGATCTGTTGTTTTTTCAAACTTATGCAAAAACAAATCTTGAGAAAAAAAATACAGTATGCGATAGTTAATAATTATTAAGAGCCTGTTCTTTCATATTTATGAAAACATTTTACCACATTGCAGTTGTTTTTTTTAATGAAAAGTCAACCTATCATTCTTTTTGAGATCTACACATGTGGTGATACCTTATTTACACCAGGATGTTAATAAAATCAATACTGGCTATTCTCAGAAAAAAGTACTTATATCCTCAGTTTCAAATTGCCTAAGTCAAATGGTGTCCACTTTATGGTCTTCTCAAAACATTAAAATTACTGTTCTGGATGCTCAGAATGCATCTGAGCTTATCTAGAAACCATTGGCTTCTGGGGGCTTAAAGCGGCCCCCAGACCCCCCGCCTATGGGCTTCGGCCCTGCGGGACTCGTACTTTGTCCCCCCCCCCAATTTCTAGTTCTAAATTGCGCCCTTGTAAGACTTCACTTTATATAGGCTTTGAAGGACTACATTAAAAAAGAAAAAAGAAAAAAAAATGCTTCATGGATTCTCACCAAATTTGCTTCACAAATAGATATTAGGGCATGGAAGACTCCATTAAATTTTGGAGGTGACCTGGAACCAGAGTTAGGATTAAGATTTCACTTTATATAGGCTTTGAACGATTACATTTAAAAAAAAATGCTTCATGGATTTTCACCAAATTTCCTTCACAGATATTAGGGCATGTAAGATTCCACTGAATTTTGGAGATGATCTGGATCCAGATAGGAGGATGCTCTTATTTTCACTGTGGTCCTTGCAAACAGGCAATAGACAACAAGAAGAGATGTATGGCCAATACAGATATGTGATATGTCATATCTTATCATTCCACAATAAAATGTTTTAATTTAATTTGTCAATTTAAGTTTAATTTAGTTATATAGTGCCAAAAAAAACAACATAAGTTGGAGTAATGCGCTTCACAAGGGTAATGTCAAACCAATCCCTCTAAGCAAGCAGGCAACAATGTTAAGGGAAAAGGCCCTCAGGCAAGTTTTGAGGAAGAAACAGACCAGATTCTGGGGATAGCCATCTGCTTTGACCAGACGAATAATAGTCAGACACAATCCAACCACAGCCCAGTGTCACATTTTTTTTGTGATCCCGTTCCCGTTGCAACCCCACAGATTAATGTACTTTTCGTAATGCTGACACGAACTGCCATGAGACTGGGTTGAACCACTAGGAGCAGTGGGCAGCCACACGCCGGTGCCCGGGGACAAACTCCAGATGTAGAAACGCTGCATTAGTCAGGGGCAGGGAAAGGATTAGACCCTAAATAAGCATGTTTTGATAGTGGGAGGAAACCCATGCAGGGAGAAACTCCACACAGAAAGGACCAGCTGGGAAGCAAGGACCTTCTTGGAGTGAGGCAACAGTGCTAACCACAAAGCCACCATGCTGCCCAGAGGACAAAAAGACAGAAGCCAAGTTCTCATTTTTTGGCAGTTTTCATCCAAACTCTTCCTCACACAGGGAAATACCAAATAGGTCCCCCACTCCACTGTGATCATCTGCAGAAGAATCCAGTAACCACACCTCAAATAGGCAAAGACAGGGCCAAATCAGTCAGCCAGAACGAACAATTCTCAGAACTCTATTTCTCAGCAGTAAAGTAAACATTATCACAGACAGGATACTGATGTGGTCTTCAACAGCTAGACCCTGCTTCAGCAACAGCACTAGAAATTTGATGTTTTATTACCTCCGCCAACAAAGTTGTTATCGCCCCTGTTTATTTGTTTGTTTGCCTGTTTGCCTGTCTGTAAACAGCAAGAAGTGATTCAATTTTCAAGGTCATAAGTCAAAGGTCAAAGTTGGGAAAAATCATGGAAAATTGAAAAAATCCCTATCTTTAACATTGAATGTATTTTCAAAAAATCATAACTCTGTCAAAAAAAGATCAAATTTCTTCCATATTTGAGTGCGCTATGTAGGATGGAATGTTATATCGACTGTCAAAGTTTGATCCGGATCTGATCCAAATTACAGATTTTGAGGTCATTTAAATTTAACATTGAAAACCCCATTTAATGTATATTTTACATTATATCTTAATCAAACATGCCCCAATCACTCTCATATTTGAAAGTTGAATTTTATATTGAAAAGCCCATTTGGTGTACATTTTGTATTACATCTCAATCAAAAGGGCCTCAATCACTCTCATTTTTTGTTATGGATTTACCTACACCACCAAAATTGGATGGAGGTTCCAATTTTATACCTGCTTGTCTATCTTCCAGTTATCACTTGGAAACCAAGTGCCAAAAAGCAATGACATATTGTGCATAGCAAAGATTCAGAAACTGAAAAGTTGAAAAAATACCAACACCACAAAAAAAAAAACCTTCAAGTGCATGAACTAAATGCATACTATTTCATCGCATCTAATCTATCTTATGAAAAGCCACTTCTAACAGGATTTTGACCTTGTACATCTTTTTCCAAGGTAAAATTTTGTGGAACTGGAAACGAGTGTTGGCGGAAGTTTTGCTTTATGCAGATCTCTCTTGGTCATAAATATATATTTTTGTATTACACTGTAAAACCCAAAGAGTTAGTTGAACTCAAACCATTTGAGGAAACCGATTGCCTTAAACCATTTGAGTTTGGCAACTTAAATCAAATAATTTTCAAAAATTTAATTGTTAAAGTTATAGGAACTTAACAATTTATAGTTAATTAAACTTATGTAAATCTAGTTTGAAGTACCATTTTACTCAGTTCAGTGAACTTAAAACTAACAAGTATATTTCACTTGTATGTAACAATTTTACAAACTAACTTAAAATGTTTTAAGTGAATTGATCAGAACTGAATACCACTAACTTAAATGGCTCTTTTTTTATGTTATTTTTTGAGTTGTTATGACCCCGTTTTCTATCATCTTATCAATGATTACATTCTAGTTCTGACAACTCAGTTCACTTGAGGAAACAAATTGCCTTATACAATTTGAGTTCTATTAACATAATACAAACTTATGTGTCTCATAACTCCGTTTTGAGATGAATTCTTAACAACCAAAATAAAATCAGATCAGATTTGCCTCTCTGGGGTTAAGATCAGTCACAGTGACAAAACTTGTAACACCTTACAAGCTTAGCAAAGTTATTAATCATTAAAAGTACTATTAAGTTGAATTTTTTAACAACCAAAATAAGAACAAACTTGCCTCTTTGGGGCTCACATAATCTGAATAGAACCCTATAACACTATACATATGCATAGTAAAATTGTTCACAATAACAACAAACACTTGTCTGAACAAAATCCACAAAGTGTTTTGTTTAGGAACTGCCAATAACAAATGCTTTATAACAACTTTTCTATAGAACTTTACTCCAGCTTTTTTTTAAGGCCAGTAGTTTAGGCTTGAGCTGCTTCCTGCCATCATCTAGGTCAAGGAGGATCACCTTAATGAACTCGAGGAAGCCACTGAGCTTCTGTGGGTACCTCAAATGCAAAATGAAAAAAAAAAAAGCTGGGACAGTGGTCTGTTTACCACTGTGTTACATCACCTTTCCTTCTAACAACACTCAATAAGCGTTTGGGAACTGAGGACACTAATTGTGAGTGTCATGATTGGGGATAAAAGGAACATCCCCAAAAGGCTCAGCCATTCACAAGCAAAGATGGGGCGAAGATCACCACTTTGTAAACAACTGCATAAAAAAATAGTCCAACAATTTAAAAACAATGTTTCTCAATGTTCAATTACAAGGAATTTAGGGATTCCATCATCTACAGTCCATAATATAATCATAAGATTCAGAGAATCTGGAGAACTTTCTACATGTAAGCGGCAAAGCCGAAAACCAACACTGAATGTCTGTGACCTTCGATCCCTCAGGCGGCACTGCATTAAAAACTGACATCATTGTGTAAAGGATCTTACCACATGGGCTCAGGAACACTTAAGAAAACCCTTGTCAGTTAACACAGTTCGTCACTACATCTACAAGTGCAAGTTAAAACTCGACCATGCAAAGTGAAAGCCATACATCAACATAATCCAGAAACGCCGCTGCCTTCTCTGGGCCCGAGGTCCTTTGAAATGGACAGATGCAAAGTGTGCTGTGGTCTGATGAGTCCACATTTCAAATTGTTTTTGGAAATCATGGATGTCGTGTCCTCCGGAAAAAAGAGGAAAAAGACCATCCAGACTGTTACCAGCTCAACGTTCAAAAGCCAGCATCTGTGATGGTATGGGGGTGTGTTAGTGTCCATGGCATGGGCAACTTACAAAGGTCCCAGTATGCATGTTTTCCCGATGTTTGTGTGGGTTCTCTCCAGGTGCTCCCACTTCCTCCCACTTCCAAAGACATCCAGGATCGGTGACTTGGGAACATTTGTCCGTAGGTGTGAGTGGGAGTGTTAATGTGTTTGTCTTTTTGTGTCAGCGTCTCCACGAATGACTGCTGGGATAGGGTTCAGCCCCCACCCCACCTGTGACCCTTACTTGGAATAAACAGGTTCAGAAAATGAATGAGTGAATAAACAAAACTGAAAATACACATTTCAGTCAACACATTATCAACAAGAAGACTGTAATTTGTACTCTGGCATTTCATTAGTTTAGTGTTGGGTTGATCACTTTGGTACACTGTTAAAAACAGTCATTCATGTCTTTATGTTGCATAAAATCAAAAGATCTATGAATTTTTTAAGTTTTCTCCTCCAAAATAAATTCAAACTTGTGCACCAGATTCTTGTTTTTCAAGTCCTTCAGGATGTATGCTGTACAATCATTCCACCCTGGAAAAAGAACAGTTCAAAGACATCAACAACCCCAAATTACCATGACATTCATGCCCATTAGTGTAACTGTAACTTACTGAGGCTCGGCATGTGTTTTTATGAAATGTGGAAAATGGTCATACCATGAGACCAAACTGAAACTGCAACATGAAACCATAGCTTAGAATAACTATACACCATCTTTTCACACACCATGTCTTGTATGAATGTTTCCTTTTACCAACATGTATGATACTGTGCCAAAGTGAAGTTTTCAAACTCAGAGCTCTGATTCTGTAAAATGGTGCTTTTACACTTCCTCCTTAGTGGGTTAACTGAAAATTCATTAAATTTTCAGGCACTTAAACATTTCCAAAGTACTGTTTTCAAAAGGTTCTACAATGTGATAATAAAAATTCTTAAAATATATGTTTTTGTCATTGGCAATCACTTCCGTTTTTGTTCTCTGCACAGAGGTGATCAAAACATGTTGAATGAAGCACAAACTGTATTATGTTATCCTTTTCCTATTTTCAACTCTATAAAGTAAACACCAGTTACAGTTCCTTTAATGTCTGACAAAAGAGAAGTGAAATACGTACATTGTATTACACCTGGGAATTCACATAAAAGACATCCCTGCTATAGTCATGAAAATGCAATACTGAATTTAAATCAGGTTTATTTGTATAATTTCACGTGAGTTTTATAAAAAAAAAAAACCCATTAGCAACATTTTCATTTCTCAGAAACACAAAAGCCGTCAAAATCCTCAAACATGTCATGAACACAACAAGGAAAAACAAGGACTGTAAAATAAAAATCGACTACTGTACTTAAACTATCCAACAGGACAGTCATATTTTTAAAGAAAACTTCTGAAGTAAAAATCAAACAGTTGTGTATTGTTAAGGTGCAGCAGAGGCACACACACACACACACACACACACACACACACACACACACACACACACACACACACACACACACACACACACACACACACACACACACACACACACACACAAATCATTTTCAGCCCTTTCAAAATCTAAATCAGTAAAAAATACTTATAGCCACCTAACGTTTTTGACAAGATCCACACTGTTGTCCATATTTTCACAAAAGTTTATTTGGTTCACAGACATTAAAGTTTTACATTTGCATGATTTGATAATGTTAATTGTTCAATTTGTATTTATCTATTAGTTCAAGAGAAATTTACAAGAACACTAATAGATAAAGTAATGTTTGATCAGTAATTTGGGGGATAATCAAATTAAAAAACAAAGAATGAAAGAAATAAGTTAAATAAGTTTTTTGTTGACATAAATCAATGATTCCCAAAAGTGTGAGCTGGAAAGTACTGCAAGTGGGCTGTAATAGGTCATTAAAAATAAGCAAGCAATAATATCTTTGATTTTCAAATATATAATAAAGTTTACAATTACCACAAAATGTTTATGCTATTAAAAATGTAATAATAAGTCAAAAATCCATGGGATTTTAATTATGTTACTCTTCTTTTATCTGACATAGTTCCACATAATATCTACATGGAAATATTTCATCTTTGTCTCAAGTGTCAATCCACATCATGATAAAAGGTTTGGGTGGGCCCAGAAGATTTTCAGATTTCATAGTTGTACCATGGTGTTCTTAAATTTTGGATTGGATGCCATAACTCATGTAAAACTCTCACTCATGTTGTGGTCATAAAACTTGAGGTTATCCAATGACAATGCCCTTCTCATGCGATTCCAAAAAATGGGATGGGCTCTTGGGTTTCTTGGCCAGGACAACACTGATTTTCCACACAGTCGCTTTCTCAGCTGAAGGTACTTCAGTTTGGGAAACAACTCATCCAACAGAACCAGAACGGTGACATCCACCTTGTTTGCATAAATCAGAGATAATTACATGTTGCTGAAAATATTGTACCTCCAATAAGACTACACAAACATTTGCTATTTACAGTTAGGACCATAATTATTTGGACAGTGACAATTTTTTTGTGATCTTCCATCAATCAGCACATAACCAAAATGCAGTTGAAATGAAACAATCAACATATGCTTGCAGTGTAGACTTAGATTTACGTAATGCAAGGAGTTTAAATAAAATATTACATTAACATTTTGTAATTCCAGCCATTTTTTAGACATAGTCCCTCTAATTTCAAAGACTTAATTTTTAAAATTAAATACAAGGATTGTTGTTAATACAAATTGAAGGATTTTACAGGATTTTACCTTTTAATTTGTACTTACAGGATTTTACTTTTACAGTCACTTTTCCTCAAATGTCAGGTGATGGACACATATATAGTAAACATTTCCAAGTCAGTGAATGTGTCTTTATTTATGTGATTTTATTTAATCCCTGAGAAACATAAACACCGACTATGGTACTATGTGTGAAATGCAGCCAGTCTGCTCTGTGTAAGCCTGATCCTGTCAGATCCCAGAAGCTAAGCAGGTTAGTATTTGGATGGGAGACCTCTTCGGAACACTAGGGGCTGTGTGCATTTCTCCAGGTAAAACTGGAGTTGCATCAGGAAGGACATCCGTCGTAAAACCTTTGTCAAATACCAATGCAGATCTGGCTGTTATCTGCTGTGGTGACCCTGAACAAACAAGAGCTACCGAAAGGACAACAACAACTATGTGGGAAATATGTCTGGCGCAGAGTGTTCTCCATAACTGAGTGACTGCGCAAGAAGGAGATGAGTGATGGAAGCCACCAAGACACCATGACAATTCTGAAGGATTTGCAGGCTCGTATGGTTGTGACTGTGATTTCATTTCAACTCCATTGTGGTGTTGTGGAGGTAAAATTACAAAAACAATATCATCAAATACTTATGGACCAGGTAGGAATGCACAAACCTTTTCATCCAGTAGCCTCTGCTGAACCATGTAGAAAGCCTGGCGAATCACACCACTCACTGCTTCACTGCTGGACAGCACAAACACTGTCTTTGTGCTCCTGTAGATGGCACTGTGGAGATTTTCAATACAAGAAAGTCCAGGAATCCAGTCCCTTTCCTCCAAGCAGAGACAAAACCGCCGGTGACCTGAGTTCTCCAAATGGACAGTTAACTCATTGTAGACCCAATCCGTCACAGCCTGGTTGCTGGTGTCAAATACCACAAAAGCATCGTAATCAAATGGGGAATCCCTCCCAGCCAGCTGAGTGTAGCCCTTATATCCGGCCCAAAGCACCTGTGTGCAATACCACAGGTCCCAGCCGTAGAGATGTTTCAGCAGAGGAAAAACAACAAAAATCACAACCAAAAAACAACTGATGAGAAAGGCAACACTACCATAGATGTCCTGGCAGGAATGTTCATCCATCGACAGCACAGTCTGCCCCTGTTGGGACTCTGGGTATTCACAGTGAATAAGTGTACTGAGATTTGGAATTTCTATATGAGTGGTCCGCAAGAATTCTGCAAACCACGATGTGGTACAGTCACATTTAAAGGGGTTATGATGCAGTTTGAGTTTCCGTAGGGAACTACCGTTTAGAATGGGACCGACGAAAATGCTCTGGTTTAGCTCTTTGATGTAGTTGTGGTTGATATACAGGGTTTGCAACTTCATCAAAAAATTCTCTGGAATAACAGCAATACGATTGTTGCTTAGGTCTAGGTGAGAAAACCTTGCTCCAGATCTGATGGCTTTGTATGGCAAATCAGTGAGGTAATTAGAGCTGAGGTCCAGGTGCCATAAATTGCTGAGTTCTTTGATGCTTTCCCAAGGGAAATAGGTCAGACTATTTTGCTTGATGATGAGTACTTCAGTGCTTTTGGGGAAGTTAACAAGAACATCTGGTGAAATTGATTTCAGTTTGTTGTTGGAGATGTCCAGGTAGATCAAGTTTGTAAGGTTCTGGAAGAAGTAAGTGTACTTGTTGTTGGTAGACTCCCACATGACGTCTAAGTGATTTCCATGAAAGTCGAGGTACTTTAGAGAGCTGCTGAAGAGTTTTTGGTCCAATCGCATCCCAATATCATTGTTTGCCAGGCTTAGTACTTCCAACTTTGCAAGATTTTGGAGGAACTGAAAACGATGGCCCATCCCCCTCATTTGGAAATGAAACTCATTGTTACTGAGGTCTAATACCTTTAGATTAGCAGTAAGTTCACTGAAAGCCTCTTTGTCATAAAGATCAAGTCTATTATACGACAAATTTAGGAAAACCAAGTTTGTCATTGTATCGAACAGCCCAGGATGTATTCTCTGGTTCATGTAATTAAAGGAGAGGTCTAAACAAAGAGCATTTCCATGCCCAAAAAGACATCTGGGGTAAGAACTAGAATATCATTTTGAGAGAGATCAATGGTCAAGTTAGAGTGGCAGTAATGATATTTGAACTCCCAAAATTGGAGACTTTTTAACATATTGGTTTGTAGCACTTCCCATGCTTTAGTTTCATCGTGTTCCCAGACATCATTTGTGGTGACTTCTCGATTTCTCTGGATAAAGGGTGGGTCAAGAATACTGTACTCATGAAAGTTCTGGTTCTGAGAGCTGTGTTGATAAACAGACCCAAATCTTAGACTGGAGCAGCATGAGAGGAAACGAAGCATATTTTGCGAAAGATCAATATAGCTGAGAGAAGGTAAGGTGGTCAAAGCGCGAATAATGTTAGAAGCATTAATGAAGTTCATCCGCAATTCTAGTTTCTTCAGATTGTGTAGTTTGGACAGGACTTTAAGGCTGTTTAATGAAAGCGTGCGGAAAAAGTTACCACTCAGAAGAAGGTATTCTAGTCCTGAAATATCTCCAAGATGTGGTGAAAGGTTCAGTTCCCGAAATGTCTTTAATGGCTGATAGTTATAGATAAGACTAATAAATTTGAGGCCCTTCAGATCTGTGAAAAATGAACCATTACTTATAGCATATTCCATGAGAAAGTTGTCAGAAATATCCAGTACTTTTAAATTCCTCAAAGGCTTGAAGAGGTTTCCAGGAAATGTCTTCAGAGAGTTTCCTCTCAAAAGGAGTTCCTGAATGGAACTGTTCTCGGCATAAAATGACTGTGGATGTAGTTTGAGGGAGGCATTACCAGGGCAAGGAAAACAGGGCATGAATGCATGATCACAACGCTGACAATTCCACTCCAAATTCAAATATTTGAGGGCCGTCAGGTTTTCAAATGCATTTTCTGGGATTTCCGTGATTGTGTTCTCTCTAAAATCCAGATGTACCAGTGAGTGTGGCAGGCCTTTGGGGACAGACGTCAAATTATTGAATCCTAACGTAAGATTCTGAAGTTTCGGCAGTTCACTGAAAACACCCTCACTGATGTAAAATGATTGATCACAGGGGTTTGCATAAAAACAGTTTCTGGAAAGAAAGAGATGTTCAAGATTTGGAGTATTTAAAGGAGAAGCAATGTTGAAGATGGAATTATCCTGTAGGTCAAGAACCGTCAGGGACTCAGGTAACCAGGGTATAGACGTTAGGCTGTTTCCTGACAGATTTAGGTGCAGAAGCTTTGTCAAACTCTTGAAGGCATAAAGGTCAATATCCATTTTGCATGATCGGTCATCCAATGCTCTCAAGTGACCTGGTAGACAATTCATCGTGATTTTCAGTGTGGTGAGGTTTGGGACACCCAAGAAAGCATTCACTCCCACATCCATAATCTTTGTCTTACTTAAATCCAGTGACTTTACGGTGGTGGACTTGAAGGGAGGAACGTAGCTGAGATGTCTCTTACTGCAGTCTACTATCGTAGCATTCCCATCGGTGTCACAAGGGAGGAAGGCGGTATTAATAGCACTCACTAATGGAAGAATGTGACTAATTATGAAGATATGCCGCAAAAAAGCCTGCAAACCACAAAAGAAACAAATGTTTACGTTCTTCAGAGAATGTAGTCTAAATAATTTACAACAGAGGTCAACAATTGGGATGATATGGAAAATGCAAATTTAATGACTTCTCTTTCATTGCACACAGTATGAACCCAAGATATTTCATGTTTTGTGTGGTCAACTTTATTTATTTGTTCATACACATCTATTCCAGCATTTAAGGCTAGCAATGGGATGAGGTTAGTTTATTCTAAATACAAGGATTAAATCATTACATTTGAATGGTAAATAAATGGTAAATGGACTGCATTTATATAGCGCTTTTCTATCTGCATCAGATGCTCAAAGTGCTTTACAATAATGCCTCACATTCACCCCGATGTGAGGGTGCTTGCCATACAAGGTACTCACTACACACCGGGAGCAATGGGAGATTAAAGACCTTGCCCAAGGGCCTTTGATTTTCCGGTCAACCTGGGATTCGAACCGAGGATCCTCTGGTCTCAAGCCCAATGCTTTAACCACTAGACCATCACCTCTCCCCACGTTTGCAGCCAGTTTTCTTTGGAGAAGATACATGAACATTTCTAAGTGATTAAATATGTTACAGACGGTCTGTGGAACAGGGGTATTATACCCTGCAAGCAGTATGGTACTACATGGTAAGAAATACAAAAAGTATAGTAAATCTGTGTCAGGTAAGCAGTTCTCAAAAACTTAGTGAAAATGCTGGAAGGAGACTAGTGAAGGAAGCCAACAAGACCCCCATCACAGCATTTATAGACTTTTGTGGATGTCAGGGGCGAAACCTGGAATGGTGCAACATTTGCCTGTTGCATCCCCATTTGCAGCTTCATGTTGAAGTGGCGTGGAGAAGTATAGTAAAACAGGAAAACAAATCATATCTAGGCTCTGGTTTCCCATATGCCTTCCGGTAAACTCCAGCTGAAATTTCACTTGTTTAACAAAGATCCTCATCTATACCACTTCATCATTAACCTGTATGCAACAGACAAAAGTTGCACTGTGCAGTCTCACCAACCACAACCACAGAAGCCTATAATTCTTTCAAAACAGTCTATGTATCCTGTTGGCTTCCCTCATGAGTCTCCTTCCAACATAGTCACTCAGTTTTAGGAAACTACCTGCTTGACATAGATTTACCATACAGAACCATACTGCTTGTGTTTCTTCATGATTGATGCAAGCGAAGTCAGTTACTTGGAAATGTTCATGTATCCATCCCGTGACGTTTGAAGGAAAACTGGCTGTAAAAGTGATGATTTAATCCTTATATTTAGAATAAATTCCAAAGATTGTCTGATTAGGGGTTGAACATTTTCTGGATTTCTTTGTACTTCTAAAAGATCTGATGAGAACTGTTATTAAAAATGAACATGACTTATCAAAGACCTCCTAACAAACAAGCAAGTTTCCATTCTTACACTTAAGCCAACAGAACTGCATTTTATTGTCCTATCATAATACAAGGCTTTCTTTCATTAGAATAAGATTTTGTTTTACCTACCATTGTAGTCACTTTTCTCCACAATCCTATGTTAGCAGCAAGAAGCAGCAATTGTTAATCCATCAGAAAATGAAAGAGGTTGTGCAACAACTCTATATAGTTCTACTTATGCAGAAGTGAAACCGTGGTCATGAGTACACCAGTCTTGTGCAAACTGACGCAAGTGAAAACTAAGATAATTACAAAGAAATGGCTTCAATCTAAAAAAGCAAAACCCGTGAGATCCATAAGTATTTAAGTACTGGCAGCAGAGTTAAAATGAAGCAATCAAGATGTGCTTGAAGTTTAACAAAAATATTGGGATTGATAACGACAAGGAATAAAGGTCATTTGAAAACATAGTGACTGTTTTCAGAGCCCAGACATAACTGGACAAATTTAATGTAAGTAGTATTTTTAACACAAATTATCACTTTTACAACCAGTTTTCTTTTGAGAAGTCAAGGGACGGCTATAAAGTGCATCCAGAAAGTATTCACAGCACTTCACTTTTTCCACATTTTGCTATATTACAGCCTTATTCCAAAATGGAGCAAATTAATTTTTCCCTCAAAATGCTACTCACAACACCCCATAATGACAACATGCAAAAAGGTTTTTTGAATTTTTGCAAATTTACAAAAAATGAAGAAATCACATGTACATGTAAGTATTCACACCCTTTGCTCAATTTCAATTTCAATTTATTAATTTATATCGCGCCATCTCACTACAGAGTTGTCCCAAGGCGCTTCACATAACACACAATTCATAACAACACAGAGTAAATTTAAGATCAAAAAGGGCACAATAAAGTAAAACCCAGTAGATTAAAAACATTACTAGGCAAACATAAAAACAGAATAGATTAATGATAAGACAGTCTAAAAAAAGTGGGTCTTCAAGCTTGATTTAAAAGTCTCCACCATGTTGGACTGCCTTATAGCTGCAGGTAGATCGTTCCAGAGAGTAGGGCCACGGTAGGAGAAGGCTCTATACCCCACGGACTTCTTGTTCACCCTTGGAACACACAGAAGCCCTGCACCCTGTGAACGCAAGGGCCGCACAGGTATGTAGGGCTTGACCAAGTGCACCAGGTAGGAAGGAGCCAGTCCGTGAACAATTTATAGACCAGCAACAGAACTTTAAAATCCAATCTTGCAGAAACCGGAAGCCAATGAAGGGACGCCAGAATGGGTGTAATGTGGTCAAACTTTCTACTTTGTGTCAAAAGTCTGGCAGCAGCATTCTGTACCAACTGAATGCCCCTAATGCTGGACTGCGGCAGACTAGTAAATAAAGCATTAAAATAATCCAATCTCGAGGAGATAAATGCATGTTTCAAAGTCTCAGCATCAAGCATAGACAGGATGGGACAAATCCTTGCTGTTTCGCAGATGGAAGAAGGCAGTCCTCATAATATCTCCAATGTGGAGGTCAAAGGACAACGTAGGATCAAAAAGTACCCCAAGATTCCTCACCTTGTCCTTATGATGTATAACACATGAACCCAAACGAAGCACCAGCTGGTCAAATTGATGTCAATGTCTGCCTGGACCAAGAACCATCATTTCAGTCTTATAAGAATTCAAGAGTAGGAAGTTACCAGACAACCAACCTCTCACAGATACAAGGCAATCTTCTCAGGATTTTATATGGGTAAGATTACCAGCAGTTATCGGCATGTACAATTGGGTATCATCAGCATAGCAATGAAAGGCAATCCCATAATGCCACAGAATATGGCCAAGGGGCGCTATATAAAGTGAGAAACGCAAGGGGCCTAACACAGACCCCTGTGGAACCCCAAATTTCATTTCACCAAGGCCAGAGGTAGTGTTATTATACACAACACAATGAGAACGACTGGACAAGTAAGACGTCAACCAAGCAAGGACACTTCCAGTAATCCCAAAGTAATTTTCCACCCTATCAAGTAAATCACGTTGATCCACAGTATCAAACGCAGCACTAAGATCTAAAAGCACCAAAACCATCGTGGTGTCTGAATCCATTGCACACAGAAAATCATTCACCATTCTAATAAGCACTGTCTCTGGGAGTGATGTTTTCTATAAGCAGACTGCAGTGGCTCAAAAAATTCATCCAAGAACTCAGAATGTGGGCCATGGGGCCTATAAACAATGACAAAATAACACGACTGATGTCCATACTTCTGCTCCAAACAATATGTTGCATCATGGGCAGAGCGGAGAATCAGATGCTCAAATGATTTATACTTGTGACTCCCAACAGTTAATAAAGTAAACCTAAACCTGTAAATAAAAGCAACACCCCCGCCTTGCCTCGTACCATGGGAAACATGACTAAATGTGTATGCCGGTGGGCAGGCCTCATTCAGGGGAAGGACAGCTGTAGGCCTAAGCCAGGTTTCACACAAATCAATCATATCCAAATGGTGATCCACAATTAGATCATTTATCAACATATATTTGGAAGACAGTGATCTAATATTAATAAAACCCAAACTAAGGACCTTGGCAGAGTTGACAATTGGACTGTTTGGGTTTACAGGTGGTTCCAAACCAACATTTCTGAGGTACCTGAAAATAGGTTTAAGATTGATACACTCCACACGGATCGCAGGCATCAGACACAAAATATTTAATACAGCAGGAACAGCCAGCGGGCCATCCTCAATCCCAACGTCATCCAATATAGTAATAGGTATTAAATTTGAAAAACATGTCCCCCTATAATTACTACGAACATGTCTACAGGAGCAGGCCACAGTCTCAACCTGATAAATCTCCCTCCTGAAAAAACCACTATCACGACCTTGGATTGTCTGCACTAAATTCTCTGCTAAACTAGTGGATCCCACACCCACATTCATCCCCTGCTCTGCGACCTGCTGTATACTCCTAGTGTTACCCTCCCTGCAGAGCCCTATCTATATTCGCGGACAGAATGGCAGCGCCTTCCCTAGTAGGGTGAAAGCCATCTGGCATCAGCAAATCACGCCGGCCCAGAAAGAAGGCCAATTATCAACAAAACAAAAACCGTGTTGTGTACAAAACTGTGCCAGCCACCTATTTAATGACAACAGCCTGCTAAAAACCTCATCACCACCCTGGGAGGGGAGGGGACCAGAGACTATTAATGACCTTCTAGCAAGGTCACAGTCCTCTCTATATTCATTTTCGTGACTTCTCAGTGCTTCATCTTAACATCATTGGCACCAACATGAATAATTATATGACTGTATTTTATGTCATGTTTCTTAGTTTGGTCACCCTTTTGCAGCGTCAGTACCCTGAGGTGGGAGGAAATGTCAGGAGCTCTCGCCCCAGGAATACATTGAACATTAGTCGGCATCTGCATCACATCTGAGGCAGGTTTAACGGGGGGGGGGGCTTTTAGGGTTAGGGTTCGTCTTGTCGTTACTGTCTAAGGGATGTTTCTTCCCGCGTGCTGTGCACCTTCTCAGCAAGCAGGGGATACCACTTTGCCAAGTCTCCACACGTGACTTCCTCCACCCGACCACAGTCTGAAAAACCATCCTCCCCAGCCAGCACCTCCTTACTAATGCCAATAGGCATAACAGCTGGCTCAACATCAACCATGCCCATAACATCAATCTCCACAAGGCTAATAAGCTGTTCCAACTTACGAACATGGCTCTCCAAGAGAGCCACCCTCTCTGGCAGCATCATATAAAAGTTTCATAGAAAACACCAAAAACCCCAGAAGTTAACCCACTCCTAAAATTAATAAAATAGTAAAATAAAATAAAACAAAATAAAAATCACAGCAATAGTCAGCCAAGGTGAGCACAGCTAGCTCAGTTAGCTTAGCATAACTTAGTGTTTAGCTTGTCCTGAAACATCCCGGCTTCCCCGCAGATACGACTGACTGCCGATGCAATGGCAGCCTCTGCCGCTGCAGCAGGCCCGGCCAATAGGCTCCGGCAAGTCGCGGATCCAGCTGACAACCGCCGCCGAGTCACAGGTTAGGCTATAGGCCTCCAGAGATTCAAAGTCCCGGCTAGCAGCCTCCCAAAGCGAGCCACGGTTCGACCGGCAGACATCAGATGAGCCACAGACGTGATTTGCGACCCTCAATGAGCCACAAGCCTGGATGGGGCACCAACACGGCCGCAGTCCAGCCAAAGGACCCCAAAACGTGGTCACAAGCTGTAGCAAGTGGTACAGCCATCTGCACTGCTGCTGCTCATGCCGCTACTGCTCGCTCTGCTCATACTGCTGCTCACACAGCTGCTGCTCACACAGCTGCTGCTCACACAGCTGCTGCTCACACAGCTGCTGCTCACACAGCTGCTGCTCACAGCTGCTGCTCACACAGCTGCTGCTCACACAGCTGCTGCTCACACAGCTGCTGCTCACACAGCTGCTGCTCACACAGCTCACACTCAATACTTTGTTGATGCACCTTTTGCAGCAGTTACTGTTGTGGTCTGCCCCGGCTGCCCCCTTTCTATATCTTATACCCCTCATCACACTAGCCTGAATAAATAAGCCCGAAGGCCGTACAAATAAGGATTCCAGCCATTCGAGCTGCATTCAAACTCCTCGTATAGCATTCTTACAGCAGTCGGAACTTTCATGCGTCAAGAGCACATGCACTCCACACTCGTGCTGCGCTGTTAGAAAACAATCAAACGGCGATTGAGGTGCAGTTGTACCATAATCTGACTGCAGTCATAACATTCGTACAGCAATTCGTATGCAATTCAAAGCATTCGGAGAGCGTTCGAGGGGCTGTTCGAATTGATCAAGCATGTTGAATCCTGGCCGAATGTCCTGACCATCACACTGGAGCACAGTTGAGCCCAAATGCCACAGAAATGGACATTCAAACTACAGTCTGGCAAATCTGACCTGCATTTGAAATCCTTGTACAGGAATCTTGAGTGCACACCACACAGTTGGGCACATTCGCGTGGCCAGCTCAAATGTAGAGCACATGCACACCACTGTCGAGCCGCATTCAATGTGTCCATTCAGATGGGAAAAAAATATGTATTTTCAATAAAAATTAAGCTGAGGCAGGTTTAACGGTGGGGGTGGGGGGTTAGTCTTGTCATTACTGTCTAAGGGATGTTTCTTCCCTGCGTGCTGTGCACCTTCTCAGCAAGCAAGGGATGCCAATTTGCCAAGTCTCCACACAGTGATATGACACATAACAGAAAACCACTTTGCAGAGCAGATGATTTTTCTTACGTGCTTATGCTGCCCCCAATGTGTCATGAAAAATGCCACCCCAGGCGGCTGCCCGTTTCACCTGTACCAACAACCACGTCTACTCACCCCCAGTGCTCATTTGTGGTTTATAGTCACTCTGTCTTTGTCAGTTCCTGTGTGTATTTGTAGGCATGCCTTTATCATCCGGTCTCCCCCATAGCTGCTTCACATTCCCTATCACACCACCCATGGCTCGTCTGTCCGTTTGTGTCACTACTTTTGTCCTGCACTGTTCCCCATTGCTTTGCCAGATTATTTGTTGATTTCTATGGAAGAAATGGTAACACTTAAGAGGACAAAACGACACTTAGAATCCAGCCTCAGTGTACCGTGGCCTACACAAAAATGTATGATAACCATCACAGGGTGGCAGTTATAGCCAGGTAGGGGGTCAATGAATAATTACATAAAGGTCAAAATTTAAAAATGTTCCAATCATATTGAGAAATATACCACATTCTTTGTCTGAAAACTATTCCAAAAAGGGGAGGAAGCCGGTCAGACCTGGCAGGCCCAAACGTATTGTGAGGGTCTGCTGGGAACGACTGGCGGAACCCTCTGTCAGCGAGGTCTTCAACTCCCACCTCGGGGAGAGCTTCTCCCAGATCCCGGGGGAGGTTGGAGACATGGAGTCCGAGTGGACCATGTTCTCCACCTCCATTGTCGATGCAGCCGCTTGTAGCTGTGGTCACAAGGTCTCTGGTGCCTGTCGCGGCAGCAATCCCTGAATCCGGTGGTGGACACCGGAAGTAAGGGATGCTGTCAAGCCGAAGAAGGAGTCCTACTTGTTTTTGTTGGTAGGTGGGACCCCGGAGGCAGCTGACAGGTACCGGCAGGCCAAGCGTGCCACAGCCCGTGCGGTCGCAGAGGCAAAAACCCGGGTCTGGGAGGAGTTCAGGGAGGCCATCGAGGAGGACTATCAGTCGGCCTCGAAGAAATTCTGGCAAACCGTCCGACAGCTCAGGAGGCGGAAGCAGCTCTCCAACAGCACTGTCTACGGTGCGGGTGGGGAGCTGTTGACCCTGACTGGGGATGTTGTCGGGCGGTGGAAGGAATACTTCGAGGATCTCCTCAATCCCATCGTCACGTCTTCCAAAGAGGAAGCAGAGGCTGGGGACTCAGAGGCAGACTCATCCATTACCCAGGCCGAAGTCACCGAGGTGGTTAGAAAGCTCCTCGGTGGCAAGGCTCCTGGGGTGGATGAAATCCGTCCTGAGTATCTTAAATCTCTGGATGTTGTCGGACTGTCTTGGCTGACACGCCTCTGCAACATTGCGTGGTGGTTGGGGACAGTGCCTCTGGATTGGCAGACCAGGGTGGTGGTCCCTCTGTTTAATAAGGGGGACCGGAGGGTGTGTTCCAACTACAGGGGGATCACACTCCTCAGCCTCCCCGGTAAGGTCTATTCCAGAGTACTGGAGAGGAGAATTCGACCGATACTTGAACCTCGGATTCAGGAGGAGCAGTGTGGTTTTCGTCCTGGTCGCAGCACACTAGACCAGCTCTACGCGCTCCATCAGGTGCTCGAGGGTTCATGGGAGTTCTCCCAACCAGTCCACATGTGCTTTGTGGATCTGGAGAAGGCGTTTGACCGTGTCCCTCGGGGCACCCTGTGGGGGGTGCTCCGGGAGTATGGGGTCCAGGGTCCTTTGCTAAGGGCTATCCGGTCCCTGTACGACCGCAGCAGGAGCTTGGTTTGCACTGCCGGTAGTAAGTCATACCTGTTTCCAGTGCACATTGGCCTCCACCAGGGCTGCCCTTTGTTACCGGTTCTGTTCATTATCTTTATGGACAGAATTTCTAGGTGCAGCCAGGGTGTAGAGGGGGTCTGGTTTGGGAACCACAGAATCTCGTCTCTGCTGTTTGTGGACGATGTGGTTCTGTTGGCTTTGTCAAATCAGGACCTTCAACGTGCACTGGGGTGGTTTGCAGCCGAGTGTGAAGCGTCCGGGATGAAAATCAACACCTCCAAATCCGAGGCCATAGTTCTCGACCGGAAAAAGGTGCTTTGCCCTCTTCAGGTCAGTGGAGTGTCCTTGCCTCAAGTGGACGAGTTTAAGTATCTCGGGGTCTTGTTGTCTTGGAGCGTGAGATCGATAGACGGATCGGTGCAGCATCTGCAGTGATGCGGTTGCTGTATCGGATCGTCGTGGTGAAGAGAGAGCTGAGTAGGGGGACAAAGCTTTGGATTTACCGATCGATGTACGTTCTGATCCTCACCTATGGTCATGAGATTTGGCTCATGACCGAAAGAACGAGATTGTGCGTACAAGCGGCCGAGATGAGTTTCCTCCGCAGGGTGGCTGGGCGCTCCCTTAGAGATAGGGTGAGGAGCTCGGTCACTCGGGAGGAGCTCAGAGTCGAGCTGCTGCTCCTCCACGTCGAAAGGAGCCAGTTGAGGTGGCTCGGGCATCTTTTCCGGATGCCCCCGGACGCCTCGCTGGAGAGGTGTTCCGGGCATGTCCCATCGGGAGGAGGCCCCGGGGAAGACCCAGGACACGCTGGAGGGACTACGCCTCTCGGCTGGCTTGGGAATGCCTTGGGGTTCCCCCAGAGGAGCTGGGGGAGGTGTGTGTGGATCGGGAGGTATGGGCAGCTTTGCTTGAGCTGCTGCCCCCGCGACCTGACTCCGGATAAAGCAGAAGAAAATGGATGGAATGGATGGATATTCCAAAAAAGTATAGTTTGGACTATGGTTGAATTTTATGGAGTTATGGGGTAAAAACAGCAAAAATGGTGACAAAGTTTAGTTTGTTTGTTTGTCTGATCAAAAAGCCTCCAAGAAATGGGACATTAAAAAACTGGATATAAAGTAAACATAGGGCAATGTGTCAATATGTAATTATATATGAAATATCCTTCTGTATCAACTGTAAGTATTGTTGTTATGACTAATGAATGTTTGATGTGTGGTTGTGTGACTTTTACTGCAGGATGTGAAAACACTGAAGACTAAATCAGGACCTGACATTGGTTCAGTCACAGCTGCCACTTGCCATGTCAGAAAAGGTTCAGTTTCATTGGACCTGCAGGATCCTGGCTCAAGGTGTTTCATTCTTACTTTGTTTTTCTTTTTAAACACCGAGTACTTGCAGTGCTCGAGTGTTTCTATGTGCCTGGCACAAATCAAGCAGGTTTTTTTTTTTTTAAAGGACACTATCAAACCTGAGCCTGACTCAGGAACTCAGCCCCTGAAGAAAGACTATGGACTGTCCACAGTTGTTGATGTGTCAGGCCCTTTAAATGCACCCGCTGTCTTTGAAAATCTGAATAATGTGCTTCAAGAAATATGGAATGACCTTGTGTTTAGACAACATTCTGATCGTTTATGTCAGAACATAAGTCATGCCAGACAAGCTTTACAGTGCCTATAGGAGAATCATTTCTTCGTGAAAACTGCGAAATGTAAGTTCTACCAAACCTGTCTTTTTTTTTAGGACTTATAATCTTTTCTGACAAGGTGGGTGGATCCTACCAAGGTTAGTGCAGTGGTGGACTGGCCTGCTGCTAAGTCTCACAATCAGCTCTAACAATTCCTAGGTTTAGTAAATTTCTCCTGCTAATTCATTGCACCATTCCATCATCCAACCCTCTATCAATGTCAAATTTCTAGACACCTCTTGAACAGCATGCATTCCAGCAGTTAAGACTGGGTCACCACAGCCCCTGTACTGACTGTGCTGGATAGGGCAGCATTGTCCTAGTGTTCTGTGGAGGACAAGATGCACCCCTGTACATTCTATTCAAAGAAGTTGCCCCAGCAGAATGCAAGTAGAACGTGAGGAACAAGGCGCTGCTGATTGTTAAACTTGACTTACAGTAATGGAAACACTGCCTCAAGGGGGCCAGCCAACCATTTCTGGTTCGGACTGACCATAAAAACGGCCAATATCTCAAGTCCGCCATGTGAAAGTACAGAGCAAAAGAAAAACAAAAGTGAAGTGTGAACTATTTACAGTACAGTCATTACAACCCACACAAGTTGCAAAACATCCTGGAACTGGCATTGTGAAAAATAGCATCACTGTTGGTGCGGTAAGTATGACATTAGCTACCAATGTCATTTTAGCAAGTGCTGTCCCATTTGTTTGGGAATGAATTTCAACCTCCATTCCTTGTCACTCCATTCCTGAACGGCTCTACCTGCTGAAGGGACTTGACATTTAATTTTAACTGTTCTTATGAATGCCAGATTTTGTATTATTGTTGCGGTTCATGCTGAGCACTTTTCAAGTGCTATATAAATAAGGATTTAATTTCTCAAACTGGAGGCACTGTATACAAAATGGCCATAATTCCTAAATGGTTAATGCGATATATGTATATTAAACCCCTTGAATTAAAGGACCTGAGTGTAGTATTGTAAAATGCATTTTACAGTTTAAAGAAAATCTATAATATTCATTCACACACGGCACAAGGTTGATTCTTTCAGTGGGAAGCAATACACCCAGTCATAACTTGGCTTCATTAGTTTAATAAATGATTCCATTTCAGCAACTGACCATAAGATTCAAATCAAACCAGTAGTTTTTATTCAGTAAACCGCATCATACAATCAATTTTCAAGAAAGGTTTCTCTTTAAACAGAACAGTAATTACAGAAAACAAAATTGAGGTGCAATGCAGCTTGAAACAAACCTACCAATATTTTTAAAAAAGCCCTTCATATTGTGTGAGCAATGAACTGTTTATCATAAATGACAAAAATCCCCCACAAAACACACAAGTTACATCAAACAAAGTGTATTTTTGTTAAGAGAACAAAAGCTTTGGCTTGGATCTCAAAGTCTCCTGAAAACAGAGAGTAGTACCTCTCTTAAAAACAGTAGTGCCATTCTCATCTTTTATCTGAGCAACCGTCACTGAAACAAGTGCCGAGATATCCACAGAGCAATGTTCATAAAGCCGTCAGACTCAGCATCCACCTTGGAGAGAGAGTGGTTGTTCCCTGGGTACCACAGCAACCTTAACGAAGAGTATCACAGCATTAATGAGCGACAGAAGCCCTCCTTATTCAGTCAGGTTCAGAAATAAGAGATAAAGAAATGCTTACCGGACTGGCACTTGCATTGCTTTTAGAGCTTTGTAATATTCAATTCCCTGCTTGCTTGGCACACGCTTGTCATCTTCACCCAAGGTGAGCAAGACTGGAGTCTTCACCTACAGAAAGTGAGACATCAGCTGAGATTGTTACATGAACATGCATACATAGTGAGTGAAGACGGGCAGAAGACACAGACCTGCTTGGTGTATTTAATGGGAGACTTGTTTAACATTTGTTCCCAGATGGCAGGGTCAGGCAGACACTCTGCGCTGTAGTCGTAGCCAGCCACAGCCATGCACCTGTGTAAACCACAGTGGGAAGTGTTATTACTCAACAGCCTTGGGGTGTTCTGCCGTGTTTGCCGACAAAAATGAATACATCCTTGCTCTGCAGCGAGGCGCACAAGATGCCTTTATCACACCCACTTCCCAACACCGCATCATTGCAGGATGGCAGAGGTGCCAAGGAGAAAAGACATGAGTTTAAAGCTGACTGGCAGTTTACGAAATGACTAAATAAACATGGATGTGTCTAATGTACCAGTCTGGGATGTCTGTGCTGCCAATCATAGAGGCCACGTTGGTGACAGGATTACAAGCCACACAGGCCTTGTAGAACCCTGGATATTGACCAATCAGATGACAGGCGATGAAACCTCCATGGGAGCCTCCAACAACTGCCACCTTCTCGGTGTCAAAACTCCCACTACTCAAAACATTTTCCACAGCAAACTGGAGGGAAGAGAATCAAACAAGTACTGTCAACAAATAAATAGAGCATGTGAGAAAAAAAAAGCAAAAAATATAAGGATAAAATTTGAAACTGTGAAAATGAAAAAAACAAACAAACAAAAAACAAACAAACAAACAAACAAACAAACAAAAAAAACAAAGATATGTGAAATGACCAAAACTGAGACCTGTGTAAAACTCACCAAAGAGCAGAAATTACGCTGATCTGAGAACCCATTTCTTGGCTGAAATGGGTCAAAAACAACTAACCTTTTAATGGAGGTTAGTTCAACCACTTCTCCGGATAAGCAATAATTAGATTAGATTAGATATACCTTAATTAATCCCTTGGGAAGACTTCCTGAGGGAAATTGAGGTTTGTTTGTTTTTTTTTTAGAAATTAGATGCATTGATTCTCAACCTCCACATGTGTAAACATAATAAAGCTAACCCAATCCATATAATGGTAATTTACAAATTGTGTTCTTAAATGGGCATTGCAAACTCACACTGTATAATATACTGGCATAGTCTACAACCCCATCACTCATCAAAAAAGTATCATTTTAGAACCATATAGGTTGATATGATAGAGAAAAGAAAGGTAGACATCATGTGTGTACAAGAGACCAAGTGTAAATGAAAGAAGATGAGGAGCATTGGAGGTGGGTTCAAACTGTATCATGGTGTGGAGGAGAGGGGAAATGGTGTTGGGTCATCCTAAAGGAAGAGCATATTCAGTGTGTTAAAGGTGAAGCAAGTGTCTATGCTGGAAACTGAGGGAGTGATGATGAATGCCATCAGTGCATAAGTGCCATAATTACGTAGGTTGTGAGATGAAGGAGAAATAAGATTTCTGGAGTGAGTTAGATGATGTGGCAGAGAATATTCCCAAGCATGAAAGAGTGGTGGTTACAGCAGAATTCAGTGGACATGTTGGTGAAGAGAACAGAGGTGATGAAGAAGTAATGGGTAGATATGGTATCAAGGAGCGGAATGTGGAAGGGCAGATGGCAGTAGATTTTGAAAAAATGACTGTAAATGACTATTAATATTTTAAAAAGAAAAAGCACAGGGTGACGTATAAGACTGGTAGACGGTGCACAACCTAAAAAAAAAAAGAGACTGTACCGTGGTGGCATGGGAGAGTATAACTAGACAGCATTGGAAAATAGTTTGTCAGATGACTTTGGAAATGAAAAAGATGAAGAGAGTGAGAGCTGAACCAAAAATCAGATGGTGGAAGCTGATGGAGGAAGACAGTCGTGAAATTCAGGGACAATATGAGACAGGCACAACAAGTGATCTGCTATGGCAACCACTCAAGCGAGCAACCAACACAAGAAGTTGTAGAAGGAGGGCAATGTTCGGGCACAAACCCTACCTCTACCAAAAGACAACAGGCCCTTCAACCATGTTAAACCTAACCCTAAACTAATTATAGCACTAGGAATTAAGTTGTTTTTATTGGATTTGCAAACTGTATGTTTATTGACATTTAAATAAACAACCTGGTTTTTAACAATGATGTATATGTGTCATTTCATGAAAAAGTGACAAAAATGACCTCTAGCTATGCTGAAAAATGTGAAAAAAGACATTCCTGGACTGACACAATCAGTCCATCAAATTTCACAAATATCAGTCTACATGCTTTTTAATAATCCTGGTGACAAATCAATCACCCACACAGATTCAACAGAACTTTGATGGCAGAGGAAATACAAAAATGATTACATAAGAAACAGTCACAGGAGTCATGGCAACGAGTTACATTTACAGTCATAATGAATCTAAACAAGGAAAGCACTAATTTGGGTGTATAACTGTACTTAGGAGGTATGCACTCTAATCAAGGTAAAATTATTGGATCTGCCCGTTCATGCATAGTTGTCTGAGAATCTAAGTGAATAAACAAAAACAAAATAAACAAAATAAAAATCAGTTCCATAGTTTTTCATTAATCCTGTTTACAATCCAGCAAACATCATGTTCAGGGCAGAGGTATGTTAATTAAAATAATAATAATAATAATAATATCATCAATTTTGGATACATTAGTGTTTTGTCCTCACTTGAACATCTTTGACATCCTGGGAACCCACATTGCCAGGTAGTGAGAGGATATTATCCTGGCCGTATCCAAGAGAACCACGGTAGTTCACTGGAGGGGGGAATCAAAAACATTAACAAACACACTCATTACCACCTATGAATTAGTCAATAGTGTTTTTATATGTCCTCACTTACACAGCACACATTTATTCATATTGATAGCAGTCTATAATTATAAAAGTTTGTTTGAGACCTGAAGACTCATTTTTAACAATCAGCCAATGAGGAAAACATGGTCAAGAAAAAAAGAGGCTGACATGCTTGCTGTAGCTCCATGGCAACTACAGAGGTGTATTTGAGCATATCAATTCAGTTAAATAGAGACTTTGGATGCACCAAGTCACTTAAGCAGTGTTATATAATATCCCTAATTTCTCCAAAAATATTACTCCTATCAATGTTTTGTTTTGGCAGCATTCATCCTTAACCCAAAATACATAAGCATACCAAACAGCAAATGTCGGCTCTCCCCAGTTTGTCTGTGTTCAAAGGTACACGCACGCACGCACGCACGCACGCACGCACACACACACGCGCACACACACACACACACACACACACACACACACACACACACACACACACACACACACACACACACACACACACACACACACACACACACACACACACACACACACACACACAGGCCACTTGGCTTTTAATATATAGATGATTTACCGCCCCCTGCTGGAATGGCGTGCGAGTCCAGTATGTAATTATTGACATCCATTGTTCACTGTTGTTAGCCAATATCTGTAGTTTCTCCAAAAATAATAGTCCTATCGTTTCGTTTTGGCTGCATTCATCCTTGACCCAAAATACATAAGCATATCAAAGGCCAAATGTCAGCTCTCCCCAGTTTGTCTGTGATCAAAGGTGCACACACAGACGCATACACAGAGGCCACTTCGCTTTTAACATATAGTGTACACTCTGAACAATGAATTGCCTTAAAACTGGCTTTATCACTTTGGCTGGATATTCACTTCTGTCTTTGGTGTTTAATACTGTATGTGAAAATACAAACAACAACCTGTGTTGCTGACTAAAGCACATGTGTTTGTCTAGTGATTAAGTGATGGATGGGCTTCAGACCAGAGGATCCTCGGTTCAAAATCCAGCCAGACTGGAAAATCACTAAGGGCCCTTGGGCAAGGTCTTTAATCCCCTAGTTGCTCCCAGTGTGTAGTGAGCGTCTTGCATGGCAGCACCCTGACATTGGTGTGTGAGTGCGTTTGTGTGAATGGGTGAATGTGAGGCAAAATTGTAAAGCGCTTTGAGCTTTTGATGCAGATGTAAAAGAGCTATATACAGTGAGGAAAATAAGTATTTGAACACCCTGCGATTTTGCAAGTTCTCCCACTTAGAAATCATGGAGGGGTCTGAAATTTTCATCTTAGGTGCATGTCCTCTGTGAGAGACATACCGTATTTTCCGGACTATAAGTCGCACCGGAGTATAAGTCGCACCAGCCACTTTATCCATTATAAAGAAAAATAAACCATAAATAAGTTGCACTGGACTATAAGTCCCATGGACATACAGGTATGTTAACATGAAAAGTTCAGATGATAATATTGTGACGGCTACCGTTTTCGGATGCATATTTAACCAGTCTTAACTTGTAATCTGCAGAGTATGATTTTCTTTTTGGTGGCATTTTTTCGGGCCTTCTCCGTTGTCTTGTTAAGTTATCAGTAACGTTGAAATTTTTATTTTTCTATGGTAGTCAGAAGTCGCAGGAACAGACACACAAGCCTCGAGTGCCCTCTCGTGAGCTGCATTTTACCTACGGATATGTTTGTATTTTGCGGACCACATTGCGAGCCAAACCATGCAGCGCCTACCTGCGCAGCTCATGACCGCCCAGCGGTGTCGATACAGCTCCTTCCAAGTGCAGACGCTAATCCTCCGCCGTCGCTCAGTGCTCCCATGCAGCTCTCGGTGTCAACTCTGCTCACACTGATATCCAAGGGTTGAAGCTGTTTTGTTAGCTGTCCCGGAATAAACACCATGTTCGTCTGCTTCAAACGCTTTTCACAATCATCAACGCCAGCTCCTTCCAAGTGCACACGCTAATCCTCCACCGTCGCTCACCCAGTGCTCCCACGCAGCTCTCAGCGTCAACTTAAACACTCTGCTCACACTGATATCCAAGGATTGAAGCTGTTTTGTTCGCCATGCTGGAATAACAGCAAGCACCGTGTTCGTCAGCTTCTCACGCTGTGGGTGAGGTGAGGAATACGCGTCCAACGTTCTGTTCTCTGATTGGTTATCGCGACCAGCATAACCTATAGGACGGCCACCATACTACAGTGCCCATGATGCATTGCATTTCCTTTTCTGGTGGCCATTTTAAAACATAGATTGACTCTGTCACGTAAAATTGTTTTGTTACAGTAAATTAATTGAGATCCTACCGGTATATTTTTCATTTATATGTCGCACCGGAGTATAGGTCGCACCCCAGGCCAAAACATGTAAAAAAGTGCGACTTATAGTCCGGAAAATACGGTAATCTAACAAAAACAACAACAAAAAAAAAAAATCCAGAAATCACAATGTATGATTTTTTTTAAATAATTTATTTGTATGTTACTGCTGCAAATAAGTATTTGAACACCTGTGAAAATCAATGTTAATATTTGGTACAGTAGCCTTTGTTTGCAATTACAGAGGTCAAATATTTCCTGTAGTTTTTCACCAGGTTTGCACACACTGCAGCAGGGATTTTGGTCCACTCCTCCATACAGATCTTCTCCAAATCTTTCAAGTTTGGAGTTTCAGCTCCCTCCAAAGATTTTCTATTGAGTTCAGGTCTGGAGACTGGCCAGGCCACTCCAGGACCTTGAAATGCTTCTTACAGAACCCCTCTTAGTTGCCCTGGCTGTGTGTTTGGGGTCATTGTCATGCTGGAAGACCCAGCCATGACCCATCTTCAATGCTTTTACTGAGGGAAGGAGGTTGTTTGCCAAAATCTCACAATACATGACCCCATCCATCCTCCCTTCAGTCGTCCTGTCCCCTTCGCAGAAGAGCACCCCCAGAATATGATGTTTCCAACCCATGCTTCATGGTTGGGATGGCTTTCTTGGGGATGTTCTCATCCTCTAAACATGGTAAGTGGAGTGGATTCCAAAAAGCTCTATTCTGGTCTCATCTGACCACATGACCTTCTCCCATGCCTCCTCTGGATCATCCATATGGTCACTGGTGAACTTCAAACGGGCCTGGACATGTGCTGGCTTGAGCAGGGGGACATTGCTGCCCTGCAGGATTTTAAACCATGACAGCATCATGTGTTACTAATGTAATCGTTGTGACTGTGGTCCCAGCTCTCTTCAGGTCATTAACCAGGTCCTCCTGTGTAGTTCTGAGCTTTCTCAGAATCATTACCCCACAAAGTGAGATTCTGCATGGAATTCCAGACCAAGGGAGATTGACAGTCATCTTGTGTTTCTTCCACTTTCTAATAAATAATCATTATCAAGACAGTTGTCGTCTACCAAGCTGCTTGCCTGTTGTCCTGTAGTCCATCCCAGCCTTGTGCAGGTCTACAGTTTTGTCCCTGGTGTCCTGAGACAGCTCTTTGGTCTTGGCTATGGTGGACAGGTTGGAGTGTGATTGATTGAGTGTGTGAACAGGTGTCTTTTATACAGTAACAAGTTCAAACAGGTGCAGTTAATACAGGTAAAGAGTGCAGAGTGCAGGACTTCAGGTGCAGTTAATACAGGTAAAGAGTGCAGAGTGCAGGACTTCTTAAAGAAAAATTAACAGGTCTGTGTGAGCCAGAATTCTTGCTGGTTGGTTGGGGATCAAATACTTATTTGTAGCAGTAACATGCAAATAAATTATTTTAAAAAAATCATACATTGTGGTTTCCGGATTTTTTTTTTTGAGATTATGTCTCTCACAGTGGACATGCACCTAAGATGAAAATTTCAGACCCCTCCATGATTTCTAAGTTGGAGAACTTGCAAAATCGCAGGGTGTTCAAATACTTATATATATATATATATACACACAGTAGTGTTCAGAATAATAGTAGTGCTATGTGACTAAAAAGATTAATCCAGGTTTTGAGTATATTTCTTATTGTTACATGGGAAACAAGGTACCAGTAGATTCAGTAGATTCTCACAAATCCAACAAGACCAAGCATTCATGATATGCACACTCTTAAGGCTATGAAACTGGGTTATTAGTAAAAAAAAAAAAAAGTAGAAAGGGGGTGTTCACAATAATGGTAGCATCTGCTGTTGACGCTACAAACTCAAAACTATTATGTTCAAACTGCTTTTTTAGCAATCCTGTGAATCACTAAACTAGTATTTAGTTGTATAACCACAGTTTTTCATGATTTCTTCACATCTGCGAGGCATTAATTTTGTTGGTTTGGAACCAAGATTTTGCTCGTTTACTAGTGTGCTTGGGGTCATTGTCTTGTTGAAACATCCATTTCAAGGGCATGTCCTCTTCAGCATAAGGCAACATGACCTCTTCAAGTATTTTGACATATCCAAACTGATCCATGATACCTGGTAATGCGATATATAGGCCCAACACCATATCCAATCCAATCCAATCCAGTTTATTTATAGAGCACATTTAAAAACAAAGTTGACCAAAGCGCTGTACAATGACATAAAATAAATAAATAGACTGGCAACAATAAAAGTTTTTAAAAACAATAAAATCATCAACCCTCTAGTCAAATGCCAAAGAAAACAAGTATGTTTTAAGACGAGATTTAAAAACTAGAGGTAACTCCGCCTGCCTGATACAGAGAGGCAGGTCATTTCCACAATCTGGGACCAACAACAGAAAAAGCTCTATCACCTCTACGTTTGAGCTTTGTCTGAGGAACTACAAGCAAAGCTTGATCTCATGACCTAAGAGAACGTGATGAGGAATAAGACACGAGCAGGTCAGACAGATACAGTGGAGCAAGATCATTAAGATATTTAAAAACAAACAATAAAATTTTAAGATCAATACGATAGCGAACCATAGTAGGAGAAACATGCCCATATCATGATGCTTGCACCACCATGCTTCATTGTCTTCACTGTGAATTGTGGCTTGAATTCAGAGTTTGGGGGTCGTCTCACAAACTGTCTGCGGCTCTTGGACCCAAAAATAACACTCTCAGGGGATTCTTGCAAATAAATTAGCTTCACACAGGCGTCTTCTAACTGTCACAGCACTTACAGGTAACTCCAGACTGTCTGTGATCATCCTGGAGCTGATCAATGGGTGAGCCTTTGCCATTCTGGTTATTCTTCTATCCATTTTGATGGTTGTTTTCCATTTTCTTCCACACGTCTCTGGTTTTTTTGTCCATTTTAAAGCATTGGAGATCATTGTAGATGAACAGCCTATAATTTTTTTGCACCTGCGTATAAGTTTTCTCCTCTCCATTCAACTTTTTAATCAAACTACAATGTTCTTCTGAACAATATCTTGAACATCCCATTTTCCTCAGGCTTTCAAAGAGAAAAGCATGTTCCAACAGGTGCTTCATCCTTACATAGGGGACACCTGATTCACACCTGTTTGCTCCACAAAATTGACAAACTCACTGACTGAATGCCACACTACTATTATTGTGAACACCCCCTTTTCTACTTTTTTTTTACTAATAGCCCAATTTCATAGCCTTAAGAGTGTGCATATCATGAATGCTTGGTCTTGTTGGATTTGTGAGAATCTACTGAATCTACTGGTACCTTGTTTCCCATGTAACAATAAGAAATATACTCAAAACCTGGATTAATCTTTTTAGTCACATAGCACTACTATTATTCTGAACACTACTGTATACACACACACACACATACATACATACACACATATATATATATATATATATAAATGCAGTCCATTTACCATTTTACCACACTGGGAAAAAAGGTTTGCAATTTATGTAGACCAAATCACGATGTGGTTTCTGTGGCTCAAGCAGGGATGGGAGTAGGGATACCAAAAAAAAAACAGCTACTACTGACCATAAATAAAAATTATGACTGATGGGGACTAATTGATTATAGTAATAAACATGTCATTTATGGGTCCCGATCATGCTCAAGTTCAATGTGGTCTGAGAGTACATTAATTTACAATGTCCAGTTCGAATTCAATGACTATCCAGTGAGTTGGGTTGAGAAACATTCCCTGGTGCTACGCATGGCCACATCAACCAGCTTGGGTCCTGGATGATAACCACCCATGCAGACAGCCAGACCATCTCCATGTGTCAAAGTTACTACCTATCTTCCACAGTCAGGTTACATGTGGGCATCCCCTTGCTGTTGTGCAGCAGCTCCTCAACACTGAGGCATTAGCACTGCTGAAACACACTTGTGGGAAATTTAAACAAGAACAATCCAACCACAAGCACACCAATAATGATGACAAACAAGCACTGTTTAAAAAGTATAACAGAATGCGTCAATAAATACAACTGCTAGTTTTGTCACAGTAACTGACCTGACATGTGCAACCATATACTTTGTGTGAACACAACCCAGGGTCCACCAACTTTAACACATGCAATTTAATCACCAAATAGACCTACAATGCTCAGGTGGATAATGGATAAACATGTTGAACTCACCCAGTAACACAGCAAAACCCATTTTGCACAGCACAGAGGATGACATATGCCACTCAGCTACAGTCACTGAGTGAGGACCTCCTGAAGACAAAAACAAAGGATTGTACAATAGCTCAGCAAGTCATTTATAACTGGCATATATTTTTTGTTACTGTGTTACATCTAATCCATGTTACTACATATACATTCACATACCAGTCATCTTTAAAAAAAGAAAAGAAAAAAGAGTTGGACAGGAAATTGATGTGGCAGAACCATGTTAAGAGTAACTAACCATGAGGAGTGACAACAAGAGGCAGCTTCACTCCATCCTTTACCTCTTTTGGTTTGATCAGCAGTGCTTCAAAATCAAGACCAGCTTAAAAAACAAAACAAAAAACAGCATCACTCACATTATGATCACACAGTTCTAATTTGTGGAAATATATCTTACACACAGCACAAAACTGTGTACTGTGTTCTTTTTCAACCAACTTTAACACACCACATATCCTCAATTTACATTTCACTTAACTATGGAAGAAAAAAAGAACTGAACAGTGAAAATCCATACAGACATGAGAAAATCTATTATTTACTAATGTTATTAAGGATATCTGGCATATAAATATAAAGATTCAGAGATAGTACAACTACAAAGAAAATTCACTCACAACAGCAATCATTGACCTTTGCATTTACTTTCAAAGGTCAACTTTTTCCTAATTTACATTAGAAAACAAATGTTACTTGAATGATATATCAGTCAGGTCAAAAATGGGAACATGTGCTGGTACCATGCATGACTGCATCCACCGCTCTACAGTACTGCCTTTGGTTACTTATTGACAACCACACAGACAGACAACCAAGCCATCCCCACCTATCAAAAGTGGACATCTGTCTACCACAGCCATGTGAAACGTGGGTGTATCCTTAGCCTTTTCCAGGTTCTGGGGTCCTCAACACTAAGCCACCTGCATGCTGGATCTTACAGAGAGAAGTGCACCACATGGTTAAAATGTCACAGCTGACATTCCGTTACTAAACAAGTGACACTGCTCATCTGCGTCTCTCTAAGTAACCATTTGTTGGACACAAATTCTGACCCAAGGACCCTCCATAAAGGCCTAGTACCACAAACATCAAGTTGTCACTTTAGGTCAGTGGATACATTCAAGTCTCAACTACAGAATAAGACCAGGATGCTAAAGATATGGATTTCTGTTCTCTTGCAAAGGTACTGCAATCGCCATCAGTATCAAATAAAATATAAAATCAAAGTATCACACAACTGTTTGCAAATGTCAGGTTTCATCCCAAGTGTCCTGTAATATGTTCTTCCCAATCATGCAGGTTAATTTATGTAGACAAAACTGACTGTATCTACTCAGACAAAGATACTGATCTGGCAAAATTACAGACTTTAGTTCCTTTTCTTACAACTCATTTCTTAATAAGGTGTAAAAAGTGTTATTTTTACGATATTGAGTGTTGCTTTGCTCTTCTGGAGGGGAGAAGGTCAAGATCTGCCAATCGATATCTGGCATGCTGAGTGACTCTTCCAGTGTAATCCAGACCACTTCATTTGTAGATTCCTTGGCCGGAAGAAATCCTACCCTCTAGAAACAGGAAATGACATTACTATAGTGAGTCTTAAGTGTCCTTCCCAGCTATCATTTACTGCAATTTAGCTGCAAGAAAGCTTGTGTTTGGTTTTAAAGTCCTCATTTTTAATACAATCAACTGTTCCCATTAGCAAACTGGTGTTTCACAAAACTGATCTTACCAGACTTGGAGGACAATTTGGAGAGGAACAGCTGACCACCATCAGATCTCTCTCCATGTTCAGCAGACACCAATTACCTACATCAGACCCTACAAGCAGATAAAGACAACAGTTAATCACCTTTAAATTCTCCAAAATCACAGCTCCAGTGAGCACATTCCTTAGTCAGTGTGAGTGATGTGGCTAAAGATGTGGCATTACTCACTTGAAGTGAGACAAGTGATGGCCCCTGTGTTTATATCCACCATCAGCAGATCCTATTAAAAAGACAGTGAAACCTTTACCACTAAGTACTATAGCTATTAGGCTTTAAACCATTTTTATTGATATAAATAAATATCTAAATAAATAATTTTTATTTGTTTCACAATACATTTTTCAGAAATTTACTCTACCTTGCGACTGCGCTGAGGACAAGCTACAATGATCCGTTGACTATCAGCTGACCAGCACTGAGGGGACAACTGAGAGCTGTAGATACCAGTGAAGCCATCTGTAGAGGAACATCAACAAAAACAGAAACAAACCTAAATTTGCTCAACAATAAAAAATACAGTAGATGCATTCCGTGTGTTGACTGACAACTGCTTACCGTCTCCAGGACGGTTAACCATGTCCACTACCACTGAGGTCTTCTTAGTGTACCAGTCATACTAGAAAGAAAATGCACAAACATAAATTCACAAACACAAAATTCTAAGGCTTTGAAAAAGCTGAGATATGCACTCGTGTAAACTCAGTGAGTGAATAGATAAATAAATTTGACCAGCCTTTCTAGGATGTTTAACACAATAGCTAAAAAAACAAACAACAACAAATGTTATCATCTCACAATGCACTAGATTAAAAGGGCATATAGTGAGGATGAACCCATTCAAATTGGAGGAAAATTTGATGCACTGGATCAATCAAAAAGCAACTTTATGTTGCAGATGTAATATCCCACAGATATGTCTGCCACCTGCTGGAGGGTTAGTGGATAGTGGATTTATGATAGGTTCGGAGCAAGTGTGGTTTGCCAGCAAGAAAGATGGACTGCTTCCACACAGAAATGTATTAAATCAGATAAGTAAACTGTGACTTATTAATTGATTCACAGCTGTGACATTCTAACCCTAAGGCATGGGTTAAAGCAATAAATTTTTATCTGACTGAAATTTTTTCCTGGCAAAAATCAATGCCAGCAAGTCCCTAAAATGTGGCATAGTGGGGGCACACACTGTTTTTTCCTCAATAAATACATTATACAGCATACAAATCAATTCTAAATAGCCTCTAAGGAGAGACAGACAAAGCATAAAAAGAATGCAAAACCTGAACACAAAGGTACATAAAAGGGTGGTGGGGGTGGGGTGTAGTCTTGATTCCGGGGGGTCTGGGGGTGCTCCCCCAGAACATTTTTTTAAAGACCAAGTCAACAAACAAAGAAAACTCACTTCAAACTGTTAAATAAAAACACAGTATTGATTATTATATTGTTACGCAGATGATACCCAGCTTTATCTATCCATGAAGCCAGAGGACACACACCAATTAGCTAAACTGCAGGATTACAGACATAAAGACATGGATGACCTCTAATTTCCTGCTTTTAAACTCAGATAAAACTGAAGTTATTGTACTTGGCCCCACAAATCTTAGAAACATGGTGTCTAACCAGATCCTTACTCTGGATGGCATTACCCTGACCTCTAGTAATACTGTGAGAAATCTTGGAGTCATTTTTGATCAGGATATCAATCAATCAATCAATCAATTTTATTTATATAGCGCCAAATCACAACAAACAGTTGCCCCAAGGCGCTTTATATTGTAAGGCAAGGCCATACAGTAATTACGTAAAAACCCCAATGGTCAAAACGACCCCTTGTGAGCAAGCACTTGGCGACAGTGGGAAGGAAAAACTCCCTTTTAACAGGAAGAAACCTCCAGCAGAACCAGGCTCAGGGAGGGGCAGTCTTCTGCTGGGACTGGTTGGGGCTGAGGGAGAGAACCAGGAAAAAGACATGCTGTGGAGGGGAGCAGAGATCAATCACTAATGATTAAATGCAGAGTGGTGCATACAGAGCAAAAAGAGAAAGAAACACTCAGTGCATCATGGGAACCCCCCAGCAGTCTAAGTCTATAGCAGCATAACTAAGGGATGGTTCAGGGTCACCTGATCCAGCCCTAACTATAAGCTTTAGCAAAAAGGAAAGTTTTAAGCCTAATCTTAAAAGTAGAGAGGGTGTCTGAATATGTCATTCAATGCGCATATTAAACAAATATGTAGGACTGCTTTTTTGCATTTGCGTAATATCTCTAAAATTAGAAAGGTCTTGTCTCAGAGTGATGCTGAAAAACTAATTCATGCATTTATTTCCTCTAGGCTGGACTACTGTAATTCATTATTATCAGGTTGTCCTAAAAGTTCCCTGAAAAGCCTTCAGTTAATTCAAAATGCTGCAGCTAGAGTACTGACAGGGACTAGAAGGAGAGAGCATATCTCACCCATATTGGCCTCTCTTCATTGGCTTCCTGTTAATTCTAGAATAGAATTTAAAATTCTTCTTCTTACTTATAAGGTTTTGAATAATCAGGTCCCATCTTATCTTAGGGACCTCATAGTACCATATCACCCCAATAGAGCGCTTTGCTCTCAGACTGCAGGCTTACTTGTAGTTCCTAGGGTTTGTAAGAGTAGAATGGGAGGTAGAGCCTTCAGCTTTCAGGCTCCTCTCCTCTGGAACCAGCTCCCAATTCGGATCAGGGAGACAGACACCCTCTCTACTTTTAAGATTATGCTTAAAACTTTCTTTTTTGCTAAAGCTTATAGTTAGGGCTGGATCAGGTGACCTTGAACCATCCCTTAGTTATGCTGCTATAGACTTAGACTGCTGGGGGGTTCCCATGATGCACTGAGTGTTTCTTTCTCTTTTTGCTCTGTATGCACCACTCTGTATTTAATCATTAGTGATTGATCTCTGCTCCCCTCCACAGCATGTCTTTTTCCTGGTTCTCTCCCTCAGCCCCAACCAGTCCCAGCAGAAGACTGCCCCTCCCTGAGCCTGGTTCTGCTGGAGGTTTCTTCCTGTTAAAAGGGAGTTTTTCCTTCCCACTGTCACCAAGTGCTTGCTCACAGGGGGTCGTTTTGACCGTTGGGGTTTTTCCGTAATTATTGTATGGCTTTGCCTTACAATATAAAGCGCCTTGGGGCAACTGTTTGTTGTGATTTGGCACTATATAAATAAAATTGATTTGATTTGATTATGGGGGGTCTGGGGATCTCCCCCAGAATTATTTTTTTAAAAAGCAAGTCAAATTTTGTATATTCTGGTGAATTTTAATGGGTATGAAGTCCGCTGAAACAAAGAAAACTCACTTCAAACTATGGGGGTCTGGGGGATCTCCCACAGAATTTTTTTAAAACAGCAAGTGAAATTTTGTATATTCTGGTGACTTTTAATGAGTATGAAGCCCACTGAAACAAAGAAAAGTCACTTCAATCTGTGAAGTAAAAACACACTATTGATTATGGGGGTCTGGGGGTCCTCCCCCACAAATTTTTTAAAAGAGCAAGTCAAATTTTGTATATTCTGGTGAATTT
Organism: Thalassophryne amazonica; assembly: GCF_902500255.1. NCBI lineage: Eukaryota > Metazoa > Chordata > Actinopteri > Batrachoidiformes > Batrachoididae > Thalassophryne > Thalassophryne amazonica. The sequence goes on from NC_047108.1 coordinate 78,013,700, forward strand.
TAATGGGTATGAAGTCTTCTGAAACAAAGAAAACGCAGTTCAAACTGTCAAGTAAAAATTCTTTGTCTTCTGTAGTATTTTGATTTGTTCTAATCCGGTGAATGGACCAAATGGGTGCTGTGTCTCTGTACAGTCAATAAAATACAAAATTAGGGCCTAAAGCAACTGACAACGTTCTGCTGTGCACAAAGTAACACTGTCACCAGTTCTGAAAACGCATGCGCACTGAGAAACTCAAAACTGGCTTATTCACATTTAATCTGTAAAATGCTCTCACTCCTAAAACAAACTGGGGCTGCAACTAACGATTATTTTAGTAATCGATTAATCATTTTTTTTGTTGTTTGTTTTTTTTGTTTTTTTTACTTACATGTGAGTTTTGCCATTATTTCTTGAAGTGAGTTATTATTAAAAGGCCTTTATCACCCAACATCAACATTTGACCTTGTAATAAAGTTATGATGTTATATTCTTGTCAAAAACATACCTCGAATAATGTTTTGTTTTATTTTGAGAGATTTCCATCAGGTTTCATCCGATTATGAGCATTTTTAGATGCCTACAGAAACTATCTCAACCACTGACAACATATTACAGCAAGAGTCCACAAAAGTATTTTAAAGGCCTGACTAAAGTGTAATATGTGATCTTTAATAAGTTATTTTCATGAAAAAGACACAAATGTGCAATTTACTGCATTTTATTTTTTTGTGTAAAAACACAGCTTAGATGTGGTTTGACCGAAACAAATTGTCATTAAACTTAACCAGTTGTATATAATTCTTGTTTTACATTACTTAGTCCACATTTCATTTTATTTTATTTTACCTTATGTTTATATTAGTTGTGCATATACTCTGAATAATTTACCGTTAAATTTTACGATCTTTCATCTGGCTAAAAATTACTCGCACCACGGAAAGCACATTTTTGGAATTGCAATCAAATCTCGCTGTAATGGAAATTACAATGACAATAAAGGCGAATCTGATTCTGCTGATCATTATTATTATTATTAATATATAAATAAAAATAAATAAATTATAATTTGTAATACATTTGACTCTTTTACGACAACAAACACTAAGCCATTATTTATTATACAGAAAACATGCACACAAACTGTGCTGAGATGCGAACAGCTTAATGTTAACTTTATCATTGAAAACGCCATAGACATGCTAACGCATTAGCATCGGTCCCGTTTTTAAGTTATAAAATACATCTATCAACTGTTTTAGAAGACCATAACAGGTCGGTTTAATATAAAAAAGGTAAATATTACTCACAGACATATGCTCTTTAGGGTTTTAGTGGGGGAAAATTAAGATAAAGCGACAAACCATCGAAGCAGAGTCGGATCATTGCTTCAAAGCAAAGCAACGCCTCGCTCTACTTGGGGAGTGTCTGCCAATGTTCCCACGAAGACAGAGAGGAGAAGGACCATGGCTCATAGCAAGCAGTAAACAGAGCGGAGAGGAGTGAAAATTCACACAGTTCCTTCCTCTGCAGTCCACGCTGACATTGCTGCTGTTTTGATTAGCGCAGAATGGGATGTTGCTTTGACAGTGAGACTATCATATTTCGGCCCCAAAACACGCATGACACCACGTGCGCACGTGTATGTGTGGTTAAACTTTCCAAATGACGGAAATCCGTCGCGGTGACGGAGAACTTTAACCCATGCCCTAAGGGCCCCTTCACACATAGTACGAATGTGGTTGAATTGCGCATGAATTGTGCATGAAGCAGGAATCGTACGCAATAGGTGTACAATCGGAGCTGCCTCCAACGCCTCATACACCTGTTGCTAGAACTATTTGCGCACACCAGTGACTGAAAGACAGAGTCTGCCCTGTGAGAGCCCATCAAACCCTCTCACTGCAGGCGTCGTCCAAATTCCAGGTGATACACATGAACATCTGACACCGCTCGCTCGGCACTTAGAAAATGTGTGGCCATTCGCACTATTAGCACAAAAACAGTCAGCAGACGGTCACATTTGAGCTGGATGTGAAATTTGTCTAAGTGCCCCCATGAGTGCGGCACTGCAAAAAGCAACACACATGAGGTGCATGTGTCTCACACTTGTGCGCGTGTGCCCCTTGCATAAAATGTTCTTATGTATGTACAGATCTGATCGCATGGGGGCCGGAAAGGCAGGTCTGAGTGCACACAGCATGTGGAGGTGCCTGTCAGCTGATCGCAGCACACTGACAGCTGGATGATGGCTCAGTGCACACATTAAAAACACAGAAGCCACCACCAGGACAGGTATATAAATAATTACGACAATACCCACATACGCAATTACATAACAACTTCTTGTCTTTCGGCTGTTCCCGTTAGGGGTCGCCACAGCAGATCAATCGTTTCCATCTCACCCTGTCCTCTGTATCTTCCTCTGTCACACCAACCACCTGCATGTCCTCCCTCAGCACATCCATAAACCTCCTCTTTGGCCTCCCTCTTCTCCTCCTGCCTGGTGGCTCCATCCTCAGCATCCTTCTCCCTATATACCCTGGGTCCCTCCTCTGCACATGTCCTAACCATCTCAATCTCGCCTCTCTGACTTTGTCTCCAAACCGTCCCACCTGAGCTGCCCCTCTGATATGTTCATTCATAATCTTGTCCATTCTTGTCACTCCCAAAGAGAATCTCAACATCTTCAGCTCTGCCACCTCCAGCTCCGCCTCCTGTCTTTTGTTAGTGCCACTGTCTCAAAACCATACAACATAGCTGGTCTCACTACTGTTTTGTAAACTTTCCCCTTCACTCTTGCTGATATTCTTCGGTCACAAATCACTCCTGCCACCTTTCTCCACCCACTCCACCCTGCCTGCACTCTCTTCTTCACCTCTCTACCACACTCTCCATTACTTTGATACGCAATTACATAAATAACGAAAATGAATGACCACATAACACAGAGTGGCACGTTGGCCTGGGCGCTGAACAGACAGGTGGGCGTGTCTGCCCACAGCCGCTGCTGTTGTGATCTGTGCTCCTAGACGTCCCAGCTGGAGAACACGTACCGTGTATTGAAGGACATGAACTTACAACATTCTGCTGTGAGGCACATGTCTCTGCTTGCTGTCATCACGTGGAAATACATAAAACATCTTTTGCCTTTGTGCCGGGCTGCAGTGGCTGCACACAGCGCACCTCATCCATGTCCTTGTTGATTTCAGGAATTTTTCCGCATCATTTACAGGCCAGCGATGGTAGTGCAGTGGTAAAGTTTCTGGCTGGCAATCAGAGCTTTTGTAAAGTGCAGGTTTGAATCCCGTGGGTGGCATATATTTTTCTTTTTTTTCTCCACAGTAGCTGCGCGATGTGGTTACACATGCTCCAGCTGCTCACATGCTCCAGCTGCGGTGTCGTGCACACCGTCGCAGCGGGATCGTTCATGCCAACCCATCGGCTCGATGTTATCGTGGTTCGCTCACACAAGCTGTTCCGCTGTGATTCACACTGATTTGTACTTATTTGCACTATGTGTGAAGGGGCCCTAAAGAACATAGCCATATCACCACACAACCCTGCTGAAAATTTTTTTGTAAGAATTTAGCTGTGGGGGAAGAAAAAGGACAGGTTAGAGAGATGGCTCAGCTCGCTACTCAGTGAATGGGGACAGTCAGGGATAGACTCTTTCCCTACAGTAAGGATTCTGTCTGAATGTAACTATCTCTCCAAATGTGTGGTTTTGAAGTTACATTTAGTTTGTTTTGCAGTTTCTTTTATTTCCAAAGTCTAGGTCTGGCAGCCACCAAAGCCACTGCTGCTTCTTTATAAACATATTCCTCATGCTTGTAACAATGCAGTTTGTACACAAAAAATGTAGATAAGTGAGTGTGTGGTTCATTTAGGTGTGTTATCACCTTGCACATCTTGAGTTAAAAATAGCATATAATGAGGACAAACTGATTAAAATCTAGTGAACTCGGATCAATAAATAAAGCAACTTTATTTAGCCAGTGGAATATCCCACAGACATGTCTGGTCCATGCTAATAAGGTGCCCGCCTTAACGTATGTTAAACAAAAAAAGGACATGTTGTATTATTTAATGTCCCAGTTAGCAACATATCAAAGTATTCATGAGTGTAAGTCTATTTGTGTACATGCGCTAATAATTAGTAGTCTCTGATGTATTTCATTGTGAATTATCCAACTCGGTGAGCGAGTTAACAGGTGCATTTCTGGAAAATGTCTTACTCAGCAATTCTTGGGATGTGATGTACATCAGCGAATAATATAAGCAGAAATATCCTGATGGCTGACAGACGAAGTGAAATGAATGCGGTTATATCTGATAACAAAGCTTCTGAGCTTTCATTTGAAAGTGATGGCTCGGATTTACACACTTCACCCCATAACTCTAAACTTTTTCAGAGTCTGTCGGATTTTGGAATATAACGTGTGGTGATGCTGCTGTTTCTGTTGCAGGAAGCTGTTTTACTGCCGCCTTGAACCTGGACTGTCTCCACGACGCTGTTTTTACATGCTGCCTGAAAAAGCAGCTGTATTTTTTACATTGAAAAAAGTTAGAAGACGTTATTTTCAAGATATGACGGACTTTCTATCTAACATGCCACAATTGTGGGAAAACTTGAGGAGCTGACAGCGGAGATGCTGTCAGACATTATTCTCTGACCGGTGATTGTGCAATCCCTGTGTGAGGACTTATAGTGGACCTGGATATGTTTGACTGGTGTGTGGGAACTCTTTGATGGTGTGTACTTTAGATATTTAATGTTGGAAATTATTCTACAAGTGGATGAGTGCCCTGTTCAGTTTTTTCTGTTTTTGTATTTTGTTCTCTTCAGTAGAGCTGGTAGGCTTTATTTTATTTTACTTTGAGAGAGTCTGTCAGATTTTGGATCATTAAGTGTGCGGAGCAGCACGCAGTTTTAACGTGCATGCGGACCTACTATTTTTCAGGCTTTCTGTCCACACAGATGTATTTTTTACATTTTTCAGTTATATTGATGACAACACATAATCGTGCACAAAGCCGAGCATCTAGCAGAAACTATTTTTAACAGGTTGCATTTATGACTAATGGCCATGCAGGTGCACTAAGTCTTCTCATGGCTGCTCCTTTTACCATGACCGCATTAAAATGAACAGTTATCACTTAAAAACGAGTCATCATAAGACAACATCACACTTATGTAAACTTTGGAATTAATCTGTGGCTCCGTTCTTAATCCTAGCAGCTACATTCCATTCAAGCGCACGCTGGGACATCTCTGAAAGCAACATCACCACTGTCGGAAACACACAAGTACTCAGGAGTACTTTGTTTTTGGCAGTTTTCGTAGCTGTTTGTTGCGAATGCTGTATATTTTGAAATGGGTCATGGAAGTGCACAAAGTAATCCCAGTGTATCATCGGATGGTCATAACAGCCTAAATCTAAATTGTTATGATTTCGTGTGACATGTCCTATAAGATAGTGACTGTTGGGAGAGCCACTGCAATAATATTGCTGAATACAACAGAACTGGCCGGTAAAAGAGGAATTAAACACTGGGTAAAAAGATAACTTTTCATCAGTACTGCAAAATACTTCTGGCAAACTTGACACACTGTTCTGAAACCTTTCAAAACCTGGCTGTTTTGAACATTGTACTGGAGTGTGCATGAAAAGGAAGACATCATGTGCTGCACTGCAACTTGGTGAATACTGGCACCTGTTCGATGGTTCAGGGACATACACACTCAAATTTAGTATTTGAAGACCACAGTTATCACAGGGTCTTCATGTGTACCTGCACATATGTTGCTTGTATAGTTTTGATATGGAAAGTCTCTAAAACACATGATCACTCAAGAAGGTGAACTGGATGCCCTTAACTCTTTTCAGTGAAAATACTAAGATTTTAAAGAAGGTAAATGTGTTTTGCATGCAAACAGAGGCTTTACCCATTCTTACCATACACAACTTGCTGCACTGCATGTGTGGTCCAAAGATGGAACATTCCAGGTAGATGATCCGACACTGGTCAGGGCTCAGCCTCGGTGAGCACACTGCAGTTGTGCCTGATGTCAGCTGCTCTGAGGAATATAAGAGACAACAAAAATAAAATCTTCAATCAGACTAATGAAAGTCATCACAAATCAGACGTGTTGTGTCAAATGCAGAAATTCAACTGAGAGAATGTAAAAAGTTGGATTTGTTTATATTAAAATATTCATATAAAAGCAATTCTTATAAAGCTGGCATGCAGTTCTTGTTAAACTAGTTTAACCACAATATAATTTAAATGGTCCTGGCATGAAATCTGTCTTCTATGACCTTTTTCTGGATCAGAAATACAGTCAGCATTTTCAGCACTTACCACATTTTCCACCAGTAAGATCCGCATAGAACATTGAGGATCTGATATAAAAAAAGGAAGTGTGAATGCCATTTATTTATTTATTTAAAAGGTATTTATTTACAGACTGTTGAACTAGTCAGCAGCTACTGCTGCAGTTTGTGACAGAGCAGATCTTACTCTGCCCTTTCTACAGACTGTCTCAAGAACCATTACCTCCTGTTGGGGCAGTATTTCAGGCCAAGCCTGAAAGGCTCATGCCACCAGCCTACAAACACCACTCCTGTGTCGCCTGGAGCCCAAAATGCCTACACATAGAAAAGGAATACGAACAAGCTTAAGAGATGCAACATGAGATAATGTGTACAATAATAGACATGAGCTTTTTTTTAAAACCCAAAGTACTGAACCAACCTGTCCAGGTGAGATATTTTCTGGCACTCCCTCCAACACAGATATATTATCACTTTCGATGTCCAAAACACAAAGCACTGGGCAGCTTTTAGTGGCTAGATTCTCTCCCCAGTCCTCGTAGAAGACAAACTGCTCCCCCTGCAGGAAGAGAAATGCAAGACCAGCTCTTCAAAAATGTACCTAAAATTGTCCATTTACACCTTTGAATAGGGATTTGTTTGTGTTGACTATTTGCATGGTGCTCACTTTGACAACCTCCTCCTTCTCCACTTTCAAAGATTCCTCCTCATCCCCAGTAAAAGACAATTCTTGTGGCTCAGTCTTCAAAGATTGAAATGGAGAATAAATTATTAATCACTACATATACACAACTATTACAATATGGCAATGCGTTTTTATAGAATTTTGTTTTGAATTGTAAATTAACACCCCATCAGATATAATTCTGAAAATCTGCTTTCTTATACTACCATCACACTCAGCCACATTTTCACAATGTCTGCAAAAAACTGGGAAGATGCACAACAAACCTGTACAACTTACAACAAATGCAGTAGAAACTGTTAAGGGTGTGATGTGTTCTCCATGGACTTGGAGGACATCGTCAAATTTTGGACATGTTCAAGAAAAAAAAGCAACAAGGATCGGGACAGAGTAAGAATTAACTAAGGATGTATTAACGACTGCGATGGCGCATTAATGACTTAATTATCCCCAATAGGGACTTCAGTGATGTAACACAAGATTGGCACAGACAGCTTCTCCCAGCAAAGGTATGTGTGATGCTTAGAGTTTGAAAAAAGCCAAACACACTCCATGGTGCTAAAACGCAGCAAATAAATGAAAAAAATTCTCCACCACGTCTTCCTACAAATCGAGAGTTACTTCAAAGCATGCACCCATGCACCTACACGTTGAAACAAGAAAAAAGCAAAAGCACAGTGCCTGTGGCAGTCAGGACAGAATGGACGCAGTGAGAATGTGGCACACGTGTATGCGATGTGACAGTTTGTAGTAAGAACGCTGTAAGTACGAACTGCACATGGTACACACGTGATTATGCACATGGTAATAAATAAATGGGAACATGTTGGACACTGTGAGAACATGGTGGGGACATAATCACAATGGAGTGTGCACTTGAAAACAGCATGTTTTTCCATTTTGACCATGTCCCTACTGTGTTCAAAGTTTTCATGACCCAGTGCATTCTTTGTGGTCTTTGTCTGAGTGTAATGGGGGACTTATGGCCACATGTCATTCAGTGACACTGAAGTACTTTGCTTATGAAAGGTTTTAATAACACAGAACAACAAGAAGACATGGTGGACTGAAACATCTCAATCTGAATGCTCTGCTCCCTGTCAAATGTGTGCAACTGCTCTCCATGTTTGAGGTTTTGCATCACAGGTTTTTATTTTCCAACAATGACCCTGGAAGAACTCATAGAATGACATTTTACAGATAAGCAACCCAACTGCAACAAGACTGTATGATGGAGCCATCAGGTTTTGATTAGAAAAAGGTATTATTGGGCAACGTTAGGCAGACCTCAGGCTTTGTGGAAATCAAAAATACTTAGAAGTTTGAACTATTAGAATGAAGCAAAGCAGATATTTTCTGCCCTGTAGGATTCTGTGTTGAGGACAGACCTGGAAGAAGGACTCAGCCTTGGGCCTCTTCTTCTCTGCCACGTATAAGAGGTGAGACTCAGAATGGGACCAAACCAGGCAGCCAAACTGCTCTACGGACACAAAACATATTTTTGTTAACACCTGGATATTATGCACATATAAGAAAAAATAGAAATAGAAAATCTTTATTGTCCTCATACAAGAAGGAGGAGAGATATTTCTACAGCAGTTTTCTATCTGGCAGCTGTGCAAACTGTTTTATAACGATGCCTCACATTTACTTCCCCAGTGAAGTCCAGCACAAGTGAATATGATGAAATGAGTAGTATGTTTTTGTAGCATATACGCACTGGAGTACAAAAAAAAAAAAAATAATAATATAAAAATATAGCATATTGTTTTCTACTGGTTACTGCACAGGAGGTGCAACCATTATATGGCTATGACTGTACATGCACTGTGATTGGCTCATTTCTGGTCTGATATTTTCCCATATCAAACCGTTACCATGACAATCGTTCTGGATCACGGATCAGATTTGTAACTTTGCTTACAATTTTCACAGCGCGAAATAAAACAAAACAAAAAGCGAACAAAGAAATTATGAGCAACGAAGAGGACTATTCTCCGAGCAAATTTTATTACACTGATGTGTTTGAATTGAAGGAATTAACAGAAAACGAGCTCAAAGTGGACATGCAAAATGAAGACCAATAAGATGAAAACACAGCTCTGAATAGCCATATAATAAATTAATTATTAACCTTGCTTGCTTGGTCTGTACAGGAATATTTCTCGTACAGAGCGAGCAAGTGAGGTTAATAATTCTTTAATCTGCTTAAGAAGAACAATAAATAAGTCCTTTAGACATTGACACCCGCTGGTGCCACTGCTTATCCCTGGATTCCATAATGCAAAGTGGATGAGAACCAACCACTCTACTTCAATGGCCCGCCAGTCCATTGCAGGTTACTTCCCCAGCCAATGCTGGTACCCATTTACACCTGGGTGGACTGAGACAATACAGGTGTCTGATCCAAGGATGCAGACAGATGGCGCAAATGAGATTCAAACTCAGATCTACATATTGGTAGTACAACTCCTATCCCACTGAGTTACCTGCTGCAAGTACAGACAATGACTAAATAGTAAACATAATTCATTATAAAGACAACTCTCACCATCCTCATAGACCTTTCCATGTTTCTTTAAGGCTGTGAGACTGATGCTCTTCATCTTGATGTTCTTACTCCAGATCTAAAGGGTTACAAAGGACAGAGGAATAGGTTAAACATCATGGATTAAAAACTCAGAATCACCTGAAGCAGAGGTGTTAATGGACATAGGGATGTGGGGGGTGTGATAAACAAATGTTTAAAAACCAAGGAATAACAGCAGACAATGAAAGAGAGATGGTGTAGAATCTGAGCCACAATCACATCAACTCACTTCCAGATACTGTTTTTCCTCTTCTTTCACTGTACACTCCCTTACAACAGCCTTCATTTCTCCTGAGGGGGAATCTTTGCTCAGCAACCTAACAGCAAAAAAACATGCAATATTTGTCAGTGGTTGGGCTTATGGAGGTTCAATGCAAGGTTATGAGTTTAACCATAAAGGACTGTTATCAAATGAATAAATCTTGGTCCAGATGATGAGCTGGCTTATTTGTTTTTACTTCACAATGTGTTTTCAGTATTAAATATAAAACTACAGTTAGAGGTCATGCACATGATGAAAACAGCACCACATGTTCATCAGTCCCACATTTTTGTGGGGTGTAGGCTCCTGGAGCAAGACATACCTAGGGGATGAAAACCACCAACCATTCAGTTAGCAGACAACCCACTCTACCAACAAAACTATAGCTGTTCCTCTGCCAATTCCATTTCCATCAAGTATCTGAATTTGAAACGGCTGCTCATGTAATGAAGCATCTGTGCAGAGGTAGACATGTAGCTGCTGGTGCTTCTTCTGGGATGTGGACTATGCACTGCAGTGTCAGGAACATATCTCTCTAATATGTGATCACTGTGCAATAAACTAAATGAACATCAGCTCCAGGTGGGAAGAAGAGAGACTTTTCTTCATCTTCCATTCAGGGCTTCACAGAATCTTGACTGTGGCTCATGGTTTTAGACTCTGTTCAGCAGCTGGCAAGCTTCCTGCTGTTCAGAGCAGATTACGGCATGGAGCTCTCCAACAAAACTTCAGGCAGCCATACCTGTTTTTATATCAACAGTAGCTGTAATAAAGATATTGTAGCACTGTTCTCCTGCACTACAATATTAGCTGAATAACATGTCAGCTCTCCCTGTGATCAACAGATATAGACTTTATTTGCGATTTGCGCACACAAGGTTTGGGTACATTGGAATTCTTGTGCAGAGCTCTCAAGTAGATAAAGGTGTAAAAGTGTGAAGTATGTGAAGTATGCAAGTTCACTTCATTCATTCTGGTTGATGTTCACATTCCACTGTACGAATACAGTATGTGTAGGACGCACAGCATTTTGCCAAACAAATACTGAGGGTGGAGCAGACACAAATGGGCCACTTCATTAGTCTATAGATCACTGTTGGGTCATCGGTGTCTACACAGTGTCCCTCATGTTGGACTAGGAAGCACTGACCATGTTGTGATCCACCTGATTGCTGGATACAGGCAAATATTAAAACTGTGTAACCACTTTGTGAGGACATTTAAAAAGTGGACCTTCATGCATACTTGGACTGGGATCTTTTCAGAACTGCTACCAACAGTCTGGATGAGTTCATAGATGCTGTGATTTGTACATCAGTTTCTGTGAGAACATCTCTCTACTTTTACACATCATAGTTTGTTAAAACAATGATAAACGCTGGCTCAAACATAAATTCAGAAGGTTGTAAATAGAGGCAACTGTTCAAGTGTGGGGACACGGGCAGGCTTAAAGTTCTGAAATGTAGACTGAGTAAGGTGGTGCTGAGGTGCCTTTTTCAACGAGGAAAGGTTTACTGACCTTCACTTCATGATCTTTACAGAATATATAAAGGCTCTGGTTACAGAACTTGAGAAACTAAGTGAGGAGTTGCAGTGTTTGGGTTTGTGACTGTCCTGAATCAAGACTAAGATGTGGGCTTTTAATGACTCCCTGGACTCAGCCATCAGTATCTGTGTGCAGTGAAAGCATTGAATATGTGGAAACATTCTCTCATCTCTGTTGTGACATTTGTGTTTCTGGTCTTCTTGGCCTTTAAAACTGAGAAATGCTTGGGAACATCTTATGGCGTCATGAGGTCCTTTGACAGAGGTATCTGGCAATGCTGATACCTGTGCAGGAAAACGAGGGTCCAACACTTCATGGTTGTGGTGCTACCTGTCTTCATGTACGGTTGTGATGCTTGGATGCAAATTGATGACAAAAAGATGGCTTTGGCACTCAGTCTCTTTGGAGAATCCTTGTACTGCTGTAATAACTCTGTACCAAACAAGCGGTTACGTGGGCAGAATAAAGTGAAGAGTATATATATCACTTGCACAGTGAGGGAACATCAGCTATGACATTTTGGCAATGTGGCATGCTTCTCTGGGCAAGATTAACATGATTCAGATCCAGTGCCTCCGTGCTGTGGATTCCATCAACTGGAAAAGGCCAATGAGACACCCATGATGGCTCCAGCAGATAGATGACTACTTTTGAGACGTTAAACCAGCTGTCTGCCTGGGTAGATGCTAACCAGAGCCTGGGCTGGTTCCATGATGTGGTAGATGCATTTGTGCATGCTCTCAGACCTAATCTAGTGTTACATCTCCTTTTGAGGATTTTCAGATAACCACAGTATGAAATCTTCTACACAGCAGTAATCCAGGTACTGCATCACTGACAGAAGTATGAGGACCACCAAGCCAACCAGGTTGAAAAACAACAAGGAAAGAAATTAATTCCGACCACATGTATGAAGGCTCAAAACATTTCATCCAGCCCTTGTACAAAATACAAAAATAACTTTGCTTCAGATGGGAAGGCAAAATATGTACTTACTCTCCTTTAATCTCTGTACAGTTTCCAGAGGCTCCAGAATAAACCACAGACTCATCATCGTGGAATACAATGTACTGCCGGCAAAACTTGACATTCTCATTCCTTTCCAGATCACGCTGGCTCCATTCTGCAAAAGAAAGCAAGAATATACAATTCATAAATTTCCATCAAAACAGAGATGTGAACATCAAAATTTGAAACAGATCCATACCGGTGTAGATGTTGTTGTATTTGCCTCCATACTGGGAGGTGACAACAGGACCCACATCTGCTCTGGTCAAGGAAGGGAAGATGCTGAGTTCCCTGTAGAGTCTGGAAATTTCCCCTGGATTGGTGATCACCTGATAACAGCCAGCACAGGAATTCACAAAACGTCTCAGGGACACTATTTGTCCCACAACAACAGACAATGCTCTATTCATTTCATAGACTCTACATGAGCCTATCGTGCATATCATGAGTTTGGAGATTTAACGTTATTACGTGCAGGAAAAAGACGTATAGTGATTAACATAAACCTAATCGAGGCCGCGATAAGCAAAACAAAGCGAACAAGCCCGTTTGTTTTCTTTTGATCAGGAACTTCCTGACAGCTGACTGAACGCTGTTTCAGTCTGCTAGCTTGACTTGAAAACAGCGAGAGCGCAAGGAGCTTCGCGGTAAATTTGTCTGTCATGTAACATCACGACAGCGTTATACACTACGCACTAAAAGAAACGTTTATCAGTATAATCTTGTCGTACCTGTGACACCATGATGTAGACTGAACGCAGACGTGCCTCTGACACCAGTATTGCAAGCTCGTGTCGAACTCGCTCAGCAGGTTATCATGAAGCAGTGTGCCGAGACTTGGTTCACTTCTTGAATCGCGAGCTGATGAATGAGTTTCTTTTGTTTATTGAATGGATTTGTCAAAAAAGACAAACTTTCAGTGGATGTTATGTCGAGGGCGGGGAGGCAGACCTTGGCTAGAGTTGATTCAGTTTTGAGGCGCATGCAGACACGGCATTTTTGTTATTTGTTGTTTGTTATTTGTTGTTTGTTATTTGTTTATTATTCCGTGTCATAAACAACAACAACTTGCATGTGGTAATGAATCCAGGATGCTGGAGTTCTCTCTCTCTCTCTCTCTCTAGAGTGTGTTATATATAGATTCCAGAAATCACAAAAGTACAAAACAAGCCGAAATTCTGGTCAAAGTGCATTGATATACGATTGTCGCATTTGTCGGACTTTAAAGATCTTTAACATGAAACCCAAATCATATTTAATTGTGACAGACAAAACAAAACAAAACAAAAAAAGAAAACACAAGATGACTCTTTTCACCCTCCTTCACCTATGGAGGGACACAATGCTGTGTGAAAATCTGTACTCCCTATAACGATCAATTTCAGACAAGAGTCCCAAATTTGCAGCATGGATCCCTTGAAGGTCGAGGTCAAGCTTGATGATTAGTGAACTTGACCTAATCTTGAAGGTTACAGAGACTAAATAGTATCTGTGTGTGATGAAGACGTAATAAATTTCCAAGGATTTTAGACAGGTTCAGCAAATTTGCAACAAACATGCATCCCTTCAAGGTCTAGGCCAACTTCATTGATGACTGACATTGACTTAATTTTGAAGATCATAGGGCCAAAAATATATGCAACAATGTACTCCACATAACTTATCAATGAAATAACAGTTCACCAAATTGGAAGCAAGTATCTAAGTCTAGGTCAAGTTTGATGATGAATGGCATTCACCTATTTTTGAAGAGCACAGAGCCAAAAATTGTGTCCATGTACGATGTAGTACTGACCTTTATAAATATCCAGGGATTTTATTTGCAGCAACGAAGAAGAGGTCAAGTTCTTACTTCACTGTAGCCTTTAAAAGCCCTTGTCTACATTTTTCCCACAACTTTTCCAAACCAATAAAAGCTTGACTTACACACAAATTGTTCCTGCTTTTGTTTGTTTGTTTTTGGTGAATGCTGTGATTGTGCTCTGTCAAAGTTGTTCATTGTGTGTTTATTCTGTTGAGCGTGTTTTTTTAATTTCTTTTAAATGTGTGATTTTTCTTATTTATATAGCACCCGGTGTTAATGATTATTTTTTCTAGATTTATATTTTGTCAGTTAATCACTTAACTATCCTTATTCCTTTGTTCTAGAATGTGCCCAATTTAATTTATGTAAACATAAATTTGAAGTTGTTTCAAGTTTCAGATCTTTGCTCAAAATAAGTGAGTTTGAAAATGATTCCTTGTGTGTCATATTTTTCCAGGTCACCCATGTTTCAGGGGACAAACCTTCAATTTGTAAACCAATTTCTGATTCAGTGATTCAAAAAAGGTTCGAAAATTTGATGGCTTAAGAGGAAATTGGTGTGAGGCCGGTTTCAACTTCCTGTCGTAACTTTCAAATTTAAATAATTGAGAGGCGTATTGCATTTATTAAATAAGACACAGAAAAAATATATCAAGATTAGATCACTTGCAATGATTTACTACAAATTTTAGGGTCTTCTTCAATCAGTGCCGGTGTGTTCAAATCGTTGCGACTGAGCAATCATAATTTTTAGGCTTTTATTTTGTTGGTCTTAATTTCTAAACACCGGCAGGAAGCAGAAAAGAAATAAATAAAAATCTTTGATCGCCCTTTTGTGTCCTTAATCATACTGTAATGCATTGTTAAAATTACTTGACTTTGATTCCTGTATCTGCGTTATAGCACATAAGTACATAGTATTTAACTTCTAGCGTGTCCATGACAACAACAGCAGGGGATCTGTCACTCATCTGGGAAGGTGGAGTCACAAAGAGCCAACATGGCTGACATTGAGGAGCCGTTGTCAGATGAAGAGAAGGTTTGAAGGCTGTTTAAATTTTCGCTGAACATTCGTATTTATTATTTATCGAGCCGCTGGCGTTATATGTTGATAATGATCAGCGGCTAAGATTTGGAGAGGTGGCAGTATTCTGCCCCTTATTGAAATGTCAAACTTGTTTTTAAGCCACAAATGGCTAACCTCTTAGCCATGGCTGACTAATGCTTAGTTGGTGAGCTGATCCAAACGCTGATAAAGTAGAGTTTTAAAAACTTTTCTGGTTAACATTGACCCCCTCTTAACAGAATATAGTGACGTAGTGCACTGTGCAGTAACTCCAGTACGGGCTGCGCGTATTCTTTTCAAATAGCTTAGCAGCTAATGATACTTTGGATTGCTGGGTCAAACAGATTCGGTTGCAGCTTGAATACTTTGCATCACATGGCTTGAAATCATTAAAGTGGGAGTCTGCAGTGCAGTAAGCCTGTTAGTTGCACTATTTTGGATAATGGTGATGGATTAGCTGATATCAGTTCACATTCAACCTGTAATTTAATTCTCATGAAAATAAGAGATTGTATGGCTTCAGGTCTTATTCATTGTGTGACGTGGTTTTGTTTTATGGCCACACGGCGCAGGAGCCTGCCCATATGTGTTTGGATAGTGACAACTTTTTTGTGTGTGCGTGTCATTTTGCCTCCGTATAAAGTTCATTATAGGAACGTACGGATAGCCACTGCCTTAATTGAAAGTCAAGGCGTCTTCATAGTGTAGATTTTCAGCCTTAATTCAAGGAGTTTAGCAAAAATATAGACATTTAAGGAATTTGACGTTTTTATATAGTCCCTATGTGTTAGACCATCACATACTATAATTGTTGTAAATATAGGTGTTATAGTAGGTTTTCATAAGCCATGTCAGGGTTTGAATTCAAAAACATCTATCTACAAGTCAGTGAAAATGCCCTGGACTTCATTTACATCAGTCTTTGAGAAGTACAAACTGTATAGTGCTATGATAGTAGAACTGCAACAATTAACTGACAAATTATTCAGCAACTATTTGAAAGTCAAATGTTTTGAGTGGTTTTTGTTCATTCAAATATTCAGCTTGTTCTTATATGCCAATATTTCATGATTTACTTCACTTACTGCTTTACTCCTATCTGGCAGTAAACAGAATATCTTTGGGTTGTGGAAGGCATCATCTTGGACTCTCGATGACACTGAAGAGTTTTCAGTTTTTTTTCTCTCATTTGATGCACTAATGGAGAAAATAACAGATTGATTATTCAATACCTGTCTAGAGTAGGGAGTTTTTAAAAAACAAGTAAACTTGCAAAGGTAGTAGTAAGAGAGCCACTAGGTACGTACTTTGCAAGACATGATGCAACTTTTGTCTCATGCATTGTCGGTCACAGCTTCATGGTGGAGTGAAAGAGAGAATGATGGTGGGGGCTTTTAGCTCTTGTTTAGGTATTATGTCTCAATTAAAAGTTGAGGTATGGCTTGCCTTTGGCTGCTCCCTTGTTTACAAATGCGGTCGCCACAGCAGATCCGAGGAGCACCTGCATGTTGAGTTGGCATAGGTTTTACGCCAGATGCAGGGCTGAGGTTTGAACTGGAAAACCTTCTGCACTGAAACCAAGCACACGAACCACTTGGCCACCACCCCTGCCAAATGTTGAGGTGTGGCCAAAAAACACAATGTCAAAAGAAACAAAAACATTGAAATTACTGAAGTAGATGTACATATTAGTTTATAGAAAACTAAAAATAATGTACAGTATCAGCTCAGTATTTGAAAAAGTCTCAGACCATGTTGTCAGAATGGATTAATTTGTTACAATGAATTTATTTTTATAGGTCCGCATAGCAGCCAACTTTGTGACTCATGCCCCCCCAGGAGAGTTCAATGAGGTCTTCAATGGTAAAAGCCAACTGTTTGTAGCATAATGCTTTTTGTAGTAATGTTATAAAATCTTAACTATGAGACAAGCACTTCTACAACTAACTGTTTATTTTTTGTCTTCACAGATGTGCGGCTTCTTCTCAACAATGACAACCTCCTCAGGGAGGGGGCTTCACAGTGAGTAATGCACCCTTACCCCAAAAGTGATATGACTCATAATTTCTACAGTTGAAAAGAGTCTGAGTCCCCATACACTGAGATATATGGGTGTCTTTGTGCTGTCTTTAACACTCAAGATCTAGAGGCATTCACTGTGTCTTATGTAGCTCTTTGGACATTAATATTGGCATGGTTTGTGTTTTCTATTTTGTTAAAAGTACATCGTTAGTCTGATATCACTGATTTCTATATCTGTATGCTCACCCCGTTTGACCAGCTCTTTTGCACAGTACAACATGGATCAGTTTACACCTGCCAAAGTAGAGGGCTATGATGAGCCGGTATGTATCTTAACATTCCTGACACGTTGAACCAGAGGAGAGTGTGCTTGTGGCAAACAGTTCTACACTCCTGTCTTTATAGGTTCTGATCACAGAGCATGGTGACTTGGGCCAAGGATGTTTCCTGGATCCCCGCAACAATGTGTCATTTCATTTTGATCACCTAAGGAAAGAAGTGAGTGATGTGCAGCCATATGAAGGAGACACGCCCCTGACAGGCTGGAGAGATGCCTGTGACACTGCCCTTAGTGCCTACGTCAAAGAGCACTATCCCACTGGAGTTTGCACAGTAAGACATATAAGCATCGTGCCAAAACAGTCATTTAAAAAATTAATAAAATACAAATACTATTTTCACAATTTTATTTTTTTTTTCTCCTTGAACTGGCAGAGCTGCACTGAGCAGTGTTTTTTTTTCTTTTCCTTTCTTTTCTTCTAAAGCCATGCCTCTTTACACTGTCACAGTGCTATGCTTACATCTGGAAGCTGTCCAGTACAACTACAGTGTCATCTGTTGCCCACTGCTCCCTTTCTGTTGATCTGTTCCAGGTATATGGGAAAACAGTTGATGGCCAACAAACGATCATAGCCTGCATTGAGGGACATCAATTTCAGCCGAAAAACTTTTGGTACGGTATTGTGCCTGTGTTTGCATGTTTAGAGCCACATTTGAATATGTTGTTACAACTGCAGACATACACTCAACAAAAATATAAACGCAACACTTTTGGTTTTGCTCCCATTTTGTATGAGATGAACTCAAAGATCTAAAACTTTTTCCACATACACAATATCACCATTTCCCTCAAATATTGTTCACAAACCAGTCTAAATCTGTGATAGTGAGCACTTCTCCTTTGCTGAAATAATCCATCCGACCTCACAGGTGTGCCATATCAAGATGCTGATTAGACACCATGATGAGTGCACAGGTGTGCTTTAGACTGTCCACAATAAAAGGCCACTCTGAAAGGTGCAGTTTTGTTTTATTGGGGGGGATACCAGTCAGTATCTGGTGTGACCACCATTTGCCTCATGCAGTGCAACACATCTCCTTCGCATAGAGTTGATCAGGTTGTCAATTGTGGCCTGTGGAATGTTGGTCCACTCCTCTTCAATGGCTGTGCGAAGTTGTTGGATATTGTCAGGAACTGGTACACGCTGTCGTATATGCCGGTCCAGAGCATCCCAAACATGCTCAATGGGTGACATGTCCGGTGAGTATGCCTGCCATGCAAGAACTGGGACATTTTCAGCTTCCAAGAATTGTGTACAGATCCTTGCAACATGGGGCCGTGCATTATCCTGCTGCAACATGAGGTGATGTTCTTGGATGTATGGCACAACAATGGGCCTCAGGATCTCATCACGGTATCTCTGTGCATTCAAAATGCCATCAATAAAATGCACCTGTGTTCTTCGTCCATAACAGACGCCTGCCCATACCATAACCTCACTGCCACCATGGGCCACTCGATCCACAACATTGACATCAGAAAACCGCTCACCCACACACGCTGTCTGCCATCTGCCCTGAACAGTGTGAACCGGGATTCATCCGTGAAGAGAACACCTCTCCAACGTGCCAAACGCCAGCGAATGTGAGCATTTGCCCACTCAAATCGGTTACGACGACGAACTGGAGTCAGCTCGAGACCCCGATGAGGACGACGAGCATGCAGATGAGCTTCCCTGAGACGGTTTCTGACAGTTTGTGCAGAAATTCTTTGGTTATGCAAACCGATTGTTTCACCAGCTGTCCGAGTGGCTGGTCTCAGACGATCTTGGAGGTGAACATGCTGGATGTGGAGGTCCTGGGCTGGTCTGGTTACATGTGGTCTGCGGTTGTGAGGCTGGTTGGATGTACTGCCAAATTCTCTGAAACGCCTTTGGAGACGGCTTATGGTAGAGAAATGAACATTCAATACACGAGCAACAGCTCTGGTTGACATTCCTGCTGTCAGCATGCCAATTGCACGCTCCCTCAAATCTTGCGACATCTGTGGCATTGTGCTGTGTGATAAAACTGCACCTTTCAGAGTGGCCTTTTATTGTGGGCAGTCTAAGGCACACCTGTGCACTAATCATGGTGTCTAATCAGCATCTTGATATGGCACACCTGTGAGGTGGGATGGATTATCTCAGCAAAGGAGAAGTGCTCACTATCACAGATTTAGACTGGTTTGTGAACAATGTTTGAGGGAAATGGTGATATTGTGTATGTGGAAAAAGTTTTAGATCTTTGAGTTCATCTCATACAAAATGGGAGCAAAACCAAAAGTGTTGCATTTATATTTTTGTTGAGTCTATGTTTACATATACCTTGACTAAAAATTATCAGTTTTCCCAACTAAACATCTTCCGTTTATGTAAAGTTAATTAAAAATGATAGCTAATAGTTGCAAGATACATTTGTCTGAAGTTTTTATTCACAACAAACTGGAATAAGGGTTCAGAAAATTTATGTATGGATGTCAGATAATCTATGTTCAAGTCATGGCCTGTTATGATTAAAATATCAAGATATGCTATAGTGCTTAGTATTCATACTCTGTCATGGCACATACTTCTACTCAACCATAGACAAACATGGTTGGTATCAGGACACCCCTTGTTAACAAGCAGCAGTATCCTTGATGACCACCAGACTTAGACTTTGAAAATGAAAGAAAATGGTGTGTTCCAGAAGCAAATTAAAGTTTCTTTTTTGCTTGATTTGGTTAAGCTTGGGAGTATGCACTGGTGTGGCGCGTTGCCACATCTACTGCCAATGTACATAACTGTTATTCCCACCTCTCAAAGTAACTTTCCGTTTGCTGTAGCCAGATGAACTGTAGGTGTCCCCATGGCTTTCTCCAGTCACTGTAGTCCTTAACACTGAGGCAAGTGTGTGCTGGATCATATTCATAGAAATAGCATTCATGTCCAAATGGACCATTATGGACATAAATGCTCACATTAGTCAAACCTCACAATATCTACAATGTTCCTATAATATTATTTTTGTGTGTGATAACAGAAAATGCTACTGAAGTAGCTTTCTTTATTGGTTTACAGGCTTTTTGTCATTGCCAGGCAGCATTTTGGAGTGTAATTGCATGATTTTGGGGGGTTTTGACTTTATGGGCTATGTACGTGGGGTTAGACTAGATCATTTGTTCAATAATTTGCACTTTTTGTTCATAATTACTGTCTCCATATTTTTAACGAGGTATTTTGAAATATTCGTGCTAACACCAACCCCTAACTAAACAGTTGAGTTGTGATGAAATCTATAGAGGGGTGGATGATCACGACCATAAAATTGGCCATGCTCGTGTATCCCTTCTTCATCCAGGACAATTGCAAACCTAGACACCCCAACCCATCACTCAGCCCCTCACTTTCTCTTTGAAGCCCTTCCCTTTCAGGCCAAAACAGTTCGGAGAAATGAAACTGATAAACACAACATTGAAAGCATAAAAAGAAGAAATGTCAAGTTTGTGATTGTAAAACAGAATTTTAAAATGCATATTTCAAAATTAAATATTTTTCTTTTAGTTTTCAGTACAATTTTCTCCAAGGCCCTGTACTGTTTTTCATTACCAATGCAACTTTTTTCAACACCTGGGTTTCAAAGCTAGTGTTTTCTTTTCATACCTGCCAACATTTGAATTTACCAATGCGGGAGACTAATGGGCATCCCACACACACTCACGCAGGACAGGGGAGTAAATACTGGGACTGTCTCGCCCAATGCGGGACAGTTGGCATGTCTGGCTTTTTCAGTGAAGGTCTTGTTTTTCAATGCCAAATTTTATTTTGAATTTCTGTGTAGGCTCTCAGTTGTCCAGGTGGTTTCCATAGTAGAGAAGCTTGAATCTTCGACTGGACTGGGTTGCTTGACGTGAGGACGTTTTTCTTCAAATCACAGAAGCTTCCTCCGAGGAAGTCCCAGAAAACAAAGAGACCAGATAGACAGGAGACAGAGACAAGAAGAAGAGTGTCTCTCCCTTATGTAGCAGGAGTAGGGGAAAAACTACAGAGGATCTTCAGACAGCACAAAATCCCAGTTTACTTTAAACCAGTCAACACCTTGAGACAGAAATTAGTTCACCCTAAGGACAGGATCCCTAGTTACAAACAGAGCAATGTAGTGTATCATATCAGATGTCAGAAAAACTGTAATGAACACTACATAGGTGAGACAAAGCAACTTTTACACAAGAGAATATACCAGCACCGCAGAGAGGTCACCAGAGGACCTCAGTCTGCAGTTCATCTCCACCTGAAAGACACTAACCACACGTTTGAGGACAAGGAAGTTAAAATCTTAGCCAGAGAGAAGAAATGGTTTGAGAGAGGTGTCAAGGAAGCATTCTTTGTAAAACAGTTGAAACCCAGCCTTAACCGCGGAGCAGGTCTCAGACACGCTTTGTCCCCTGTTTACAATGTGGTACTCAGGTCAAAGCAGTTTCAGTCTTTTGTTCATGGTAATGAGTCATTCACGTCATCAGGAGAGAGTCGTCAAGGGAGCCATCAGGGGAGGCTTCCGTCCTGTCATTAGGAGAGTGCTAACTAGAGCACAATAGGTGCCAATTAGAGCTATTGTTTAGTCACTAGCCTATAGCAGTCAGCCTCTCGGTAGGTGGGGTCTGATTAGGTTAAAAAACTCCAGCTTTTGTTGGCTTCTGGTTTATTCTTCTCTACAAGAGTCAAGACAGAAGTCAGACTACCAGAGCAAGAATTTTGGCTGAGGAAGCTTCTGTGATTTGAAGCGAAACGTCCTCACATCAAGCAACCCAGTCCAGTCGAAGATTCAAGCTTCTCTACTTTTATTTTGAGTATTAAAATTAGCTGTCATTGATCTGCCTCTATTGGGATCATCATGGTTTTATTATAGATTGCTTTTTTTCTATTTTTCTATACAGGAATGGTCGCTGTAGATCTGAGTGGAAACTTACAATTGGTCAGTCCACTGCTCAGGTGGTGGGAGTTCTGAAAATCCAGGTAACATATTATTGACAACTGTAAACGTGGAATTTATACACACACACACTTACTTATATATATATATATATATATATATATATATATATATATATATATATATATATATATATATATATATATATATATATATATATATATATATGAGTTCTATTAGAAAAGTATCCGACCTTATTATTTTTTCCAAAAACCATATGGATTTGAATCACGTGTGATTACATCAGACATGCTTGAACCCTCGTGGGCATGCAAGAGTTTTTTCACGCCTGTTGGTTACGTCATTTGCCTGTGGGCAGTCTGAGTGAGGAGTCGCCCACCCTCTCGTCGATTTTTCATTGTTTAGGAATGGCTCAGAGACTGCTGCTTTGTTTGATAAAAAAATTTTCAAAAGCTGTAAGGCACAACTGAGTGGACACCATTCGATAAAGTCAGCTGGTTTTCGGTAAAAATTTTAACGGCTGAGAGATTTTGGTCTGGCAGTGTCGCTTTAAGGACGGCCCACGGCGCCTGATGGCGATCTGCGCTTTGAGGCGGTGGCGTCTCGCCATTTCAAGTTGAAAACTTCCACATTTCAGGCTCTGTTGACCCAATAAGTCGTCAGAGAACAGAGAACTTTCAGAAGAAGTCGGCATTAGGAGTTTATTCGGACATTCCATTGTTAACGGACATTTTGTAATGAAAGAACGTGTGGGCAGAGTCCCATGTCGGGCCGGACCCGACCGCGGGGGGTCGCGACAGGAAAAACACCTCCGTTGGAAACCTTAACGGACAAGTTGGAACATGCCCAAGCTGTTAAACAATTTCTCAGTTACTCACTTGTTGAAAGCCATCAAAAGCCGCCTGAATTTTACAAATGGTTTTCACCACGGAGGTGTTTTTCCTGTCGCGGCGCACACAGATTCGCCGAGTCGTCAAGGAAACGACAGTGGAATGTCCGCATAAAGTCCTCATGCCGGCCTCTTCTGAATCTTCTCTCTCTCACGACATCCTGGGTGAATTAAACCGTTAAACTTTTCACCGAAAACCAGCTTAATTTCTCGAATAGTGTCCACTCGGATATTCCTCACAGGTCCAGAAAAAATTTTGATAAAGCAACACGCGCCGTCTCGAGCAGCGTGTGAAACAAAGGAATTCAGCCGAGAGGGCTGAACCACATCTCACTGAAGGCCTGCCCACAGGGAAATGACGTCACCGACACGCGTGAAAAAACTCAAGCATGCGCACGAGGGTTCAAGCATGATTGGTGTAATCGCACGTCATTCAAATCCATATAGTTAAAAAAAAAAGTGTCGGTTTCTTATCTAATACACCTCGTGTGTGTGTGTGTGTGTATGTATGTGTATGTGTGTGTGTGTGTGTGTGTATATATATATATATATATATATATATATATATATATATATATATATATATATATATATATATACACACACGATGTCTGTTAGAAAAGTATCCGACCTCTTTATTTTTGGCAAAAACCATATGGATTTGAATCACGTGTGATTGCATCAGCCAAGCTTGAACCTTCGTGTGCATGCGTGAGTTTTTTCACGCCTGTCGGTTGCGTCATTCGCCTGTGAGCACCCTTTGTGTGAGCAGTGGTGCACCCCTCTCGTCGGATTTTTATTACGAATAAATGTCTGAACGATTTGGAGCTTTGCTGCATCAAATTTTTACAGAAACTGTGAGAAACCTCCAGGTGGACACCATTCGGAAAATTCAGATGGCTTTCACAGACGATTTTATGGGGATTACACAGATTAAGGAGTGCTCCAGCCGGTTTAAAGACCACCCACAGCGTATGAGAGAGCGGCGCACTCCGAGTGCCGATCGACAGGCTGAAACCCCGCTGAAACAACCAGATCATTTCCAACGTGAAGGCTTTGTTGATCCGGGACGTCGTCTGACTTCCACAAAAATGTCAAGACGTGGACATCAGCACTTTTTCGGCACATTCCACTGTTACAGGTTTTTGTCATGGAAAGAGAAGTGGAGGGATGCGCCACGGAGCCGCTCATGGCGCGGGACAAAACCACCTCCGTGTTGCACTCACAGGACAGCTTTCAGATGGCTTTCAGACGGCTTTCGGTGGCTTTTCAGTCGTGTGACTATCCGAGAAATTGTGCATGAGCTGGACATGCCACAACATGTCCTGTGAGGCTTCATCACGGCGTTGCTTTGCGCCATGCGGCTCCACCGTGAAGCGCGGAATTCCTCCGCTCCTCTTTCCATGACAAAAACTCCTGTAACAGTGAAATGTGCTGTTCATTTCCACACTGGACGCTGTGTTCATCCGAGACGTTGTCTGACTTCCACAGGAATTGCGGAAGATGTGGACATCTGTACTTTTTCGGCACATTGAGACAGACATGCGGAGGAATTCCGCGCGTCGCGGTGGAGCCCCCTGGCACAAAGCAATGCCATGATGAAGCCTCACAGGACATGTTGTGGCATGTCCAGCTCATGCACAATTTCTCGGATAGTCACACGACTGAAAAGCCACCGAAAGCCATCTGAAAGCCGTTCTGTGAGACCAACACGGAGGTGCTTTTGTCCCGCCCCATGAGCGGCACGGTGGCGCATCCCACCGCTTCTCTTTCCATGAAAAAGACTCCTGTAACAGTGGAATGTGCCGAAAAAGACTTGATGTCCACGTCTTCTGCCATTTTTGTGGAAGTCACATGACATCCAAGATCAACAAAGCCTTCACGTTGGAAATGATCTGGTTGTTTCAGCGGGGTGTCAGCCTGTCGATCGGCGCTCGGAGTGCGCCGCGCTCTCATACGCTGTGGGCGGTCTTTAAACCGGCTGGAGCACTCCTTAATCTGTGTAATTCCCATAAAAACGTCCCTGAAAGCCATCTGAATTTTCCGAATGGTGTCCACCTGGAGGTCTCTCACAGTTTCTGGAAAAATTTGATGCAGCAAAGCTCCAAATCATTCAGACATTTATTTGCAATAAAAATCCGACGAGAGGGGTGGGCCACTGCTCACACAAAGCCTGCTCACAGGCGAATGACGCAACCGACAGGCATGAAAAAATTCACGCATGCGCACGAAGGTTCAAGCTTGGCTGATGCAATCACATGTGATTCAAATCCATATGGTTTTTGCAAAAAATAAAAAGGTTGGATAGTTTTCTAACAGACCACGTGTATATATATATATATATATATATATATATATATATATATATATATATATATATAATATATGTGTGTGTGTATATATGTGTATATATAAAAATAATGTACCAGTTCATTAATTACAGCACTGTAATGGTACTCTGTCTTCTGTTTGAAGGTACACTATTATGAAGATGGGAATGTTCAGCTAGTTAGCCATAAGGAAATAGAAGAATCAATACCAGTGACTGTAAGTTTGAAATACGATGTCACATTTAAGTGCAAACACAGTGACACATCTGCTCATCCAGCTTAAACATTTTACTTATGTTGTGTTGGGCTCCTGTTTTCACCATACTATGCCAAGGGTACATCAACTTTAAAAAAAGAAAAAAAGATGAAAATATATCAGTATGTACATGAAATTAAAGTTCTGGAACAGTAATAGCAAAACAGACAAACATGAAAATCAATAAACTATTATAAACATAAAGTCATATCGTACAGTTAACAAAATAACAGTACATGCAGCTAGCTTATTTTTTTGGAAAAGTCTGAACAATGAATAATGAGCCACATAGCATGAATTTTTTTTTTTTTGTGCTAGTCGAGCTATTCAAGAAACGTGGGAGAATAATGGCTCTTAGAGGCAGATTATTCAGCTAATGAGGCTCATCTCTGAGCATGGTGCTAATTTCGTGAAGTTCAAAATTTAAAAATAGCTTGGGCGATTTGTGTACGAGGTACTACGATTACAAACAAAGATGTTAAGCCCTGGTCCCACCAAATAATGAAGGATGAATAATGAGCCATGTAGCATGTTTTTTTTTTTTTTTTGGTACAAGTCCAGTTATTCAACAATCGTATATAATCAAACATATTTGGACCAGCGTAAAAGGTAAGTATTTGTAATCAGTGATGCCGATAACGCGTTACTCTAATCTAACCACTTTTTTTAGTAACGAGTAATCTAACGCGTTAATCTTTCCAAATCAGTAATCAGATTAAAGTTACTTCTCCAAGTCACTGTGCGTTACTATTATTTTTGCATTGTGGGTCGATAGCAGCATTAAACTTGGTCCGTGGGCAGGAGGTCGGGGTTCGACTGAACTGCCCACTTTAAGCGAGCTGTGAGCTTTTCATCTGCGGTTTTCTGCAGCAGCTATGACTTGTCCTCACCTCTTAAAGCGCAGTGACAACAGCACATCTGCACTGAGCTTTACAAAGACATTTTTATGTTTTTTTTTCTCCTTTATTTAGAATTCTGAGCTGAGCCGCTCCGTATTTGCGCGCTAAAATCAGCTGATCCTCCGTGATGCGTCAACAACTATTTTTTCAACTCAAATGCACCTAAACTCTATTTCTGAGGACCACATGATGTGAAAACGCAATAAAACTTTCTTACCTGTAAATCTGGTCATGTTTTCTGCATAAATAAATTTTATCCATTCTTTGTGCTCAAACGCCAAAGCAGGGGCGAATCCAGATGGAATGAGGGCGTGGGGCAGGGATGTGCCCCCCCCACCACACCCCTAGATTAAAGGTCCAGTTTTGAAGTCTTTTTTCACGACAACTAATAATACTACTTATAATAATAATAATAATTTCAACAAGTAAAATGTTTAGAGAGAATTTAAATGTTAGAAAAAATGTTAGAATTTAATAGTTACATTTATAAACAATGTAGGTTAGAAATTGCAAGTTTTACTGTTACAGTGCTGTCAACAGTTAAATATGAGGTCAAGAAAGAGGTCTTTATTTTACTTTTTATAAAACAAGTATTCATTTTCATTGAAGTCAAGAAAGGGTGGCTATAAAGTGAGTTTTGGCAAAACGTATCATTGTCATGTTGAGGTGGCAGAGAGTTGTTGTCGGCAGCTGGGAAAAGTAACTAAAAAAGTAACTAGTAATCTAACTTAGTTACTTTTACATTTGAGTAATCAGTAAAGTAACTAAGTTACTTTTTGAAGGAGTAATCAGTAGTTGGATTACTTTTTCAAAGTAACTGTGGCAACACTGTTTGTAATGTTTTTATTGTAATAGTTTGGTAAAATAGTTTTGCATGTTCATTCCTTCTTTATAAGCAGCTGTAAAAGTATGTTTACGATAGATTTAACATGTTATAATGGATCAGATGAGCTCCGCTGTGTGTGCGCATTGACGCAATGACTCGCACTCTAAATGAGCATTTACGCAGAATGCCAGCTCACAAAAGAGCGATTATGGAGACAATAATGGACAAACACAAAGTTAAAAGTTGGATCACCAGTGAGCCGTGGAAGAAATAAAGCCAGCGAGACGAGGCGCATTTAATGACTCTGGAACACAGGTTAACGGCGGCCTGGCGCATGCATGCGCACACAGGCTGGACTGTGCAGGAGCATCTTTTTTTTGGACTGTGTTTTAAAAAAAAAAAAAAAAAAAAAAAAAAAAGTGACATCATCTTGAATGGATGCTGTGAAATGAAAACCCACACTTTAAAGGGACCAAGTGTGGGACGGTTGGAGGTTTGGACCAAATCCATGCCTAAACGTGCACCAACTTCACGCTACATGGCGCTACATGGATCATATGCGGTGACAAGAGCCATTTGAGGCTGGATGGGGCTCACTAGAGGCTGATACGTGGCACATGTGAGGTATAGAGAGGCACATAGAGGCGCCTTAGTGGATATGTGATAGCTTAAAATGTGGATTATTCAAATAATCGCTGACGCACCCATGCATGGCTCATTATTCATGACTTATTATTCGGTGGGACCAAGGCTTTAGAGGCATGTTAGTGCTGAGTATGAGGCTGTTAGAGACCCATTATCTGAGTACCTGGCGGCGATGAGGACAGGACAGGCTACCTGCAACAGAGCGGGTTCCACTCTGAGAAAGCCCTTGTAGCCTTTTTTAACATTTGTTTCCTGCAGTTCCTTCAGAAGAACATCATATACGTGAGTCATTATTTGAATAATCACTGAAATTTGTGACAAATCCATACGTGACTCATTAGTCATGGCTTTGTTATACATTTTTAAAAGGTCTTGCTTGTACAGTACCAGCGTTGTCTTGAGAATGGCACTTTTGAATTAAAGTGTTTCAGAGATGGCAGTAATTTGACCTTAAAAGTACATTTTGGACACCTTAATTTATTAAAAGAATTTTGAGATAGAACTTGGGAAGTCTGAATTGAGATAAAGTGGAAAATAAAAGTGTACAGATTGCACACAGACCAATTTGATACACTGGTTAACTTTGTTTTCAGAATGAAGTTATCTCTAGATATTTTGATACGAAGATCTCTGACTTCATGAGGATTAAAATCAGAACAGTGACAAATGTGTATTTTTCAGATGTCAGTCATTCCATACAAAAAAATGCGTCTCAATGCTCTTTATTTTGGATGTCTGACTGTACATAATTTCAGATCCATTTTTCTTGAAACAATTAGAAGTGGATATGAAGCCACCTCATTCTCAGTGAATTATTTATTGACCTAACTGTAATGTAAAAGTTTGGGAATGGAGAGCAACATTGCCATGGTAATAACGGTATGCTACTTGTGGAGTTGCATGAACTTGCACAGAAAATGAATACTGGAGTGCACATGCAGTTTGGTGTTGTAGTCACACATTTCTGTCAGCAGATTAAGATTTACTCTGTTCTGTTATTTCGTCTTTACAAATAGAACGAAAGCCAGACAGCAAAGGATTTTGTAGACATCATTGAAAATGCTGAAAATGACTACCAGGTAAGTTACCGTTTATTTGAAATAATTTTGCATGCTAATATTAACAAAAAAGGTACCGTGCTTGTTACTACACACATATAATCAATCTGGAGGGAAAAAAAATTTAAAATATGAAAGCCTGCTTATTGTGCACTAACCTTTGTTGTTGGCCTCCATGTTTGCTCTCAGACTGCAATCAGTGAGAACTACCAGACCATGTCGGACACCACCTTCAAGGCCCTGCGTCGCCAGCTGCCCGTCACACGCACCAAGATCGACTGGAACAAGATCCTCAGTTACAAAATTGGCAAGGAGATGCAGAATGCCTAGTGTGGAATGACGGGGAGTGACCAGTGAGGTTTGCATTACCACAAGCCCGCAATCCACCTACACATCAGCAAGGACTAACCAAAGCAAAACTGTCAGTATGGGGCAAGTAAAAAAAACAAAACAAAAAAGTAGGAAGTCCAAACTCTGTGTGTTCACAACCAGAAGAAAACATTTTATGCAAACCTGGATGAAATGGTTTTGGATGTTGTGCCGAGTTGTGTTGTGGACTGCATCTTCTGAGTCATCCAAGGAATCACTGACCTAATATTCAGGTGTGAGAGTTTTTTTTTTATTTTATGCAGATCAGCGATTACTGTATCTCGAGGAGATCTTCTGTAGTCAGTAAAAAGAACCAGGACCTTAAAGCACAACCTGCATATCATGGTTTGATGATATGGTTGAGATGTTATAGGGCATCATGTTTTACCCAGTAGTCAACTCTGGACTGATACTGTGAGAATTTGACTTACAGGCGTCTTAATTGAAAAAGGTCTTCAGTTTATAGAACTGCTGAACCAACTTTATACTCAGTCATATTATGCTCAGAAAATTACCAGAAATTGTACGTGTTGGTGTCGAACAATAGCACAATCTGTAATGTGGTTCTGTAGATTTGTTTGTTGATCCATCAGGGATGAAGGAATGTTTATCATTTTACCCAGTGCACCACTGACTTCTGTCTCTCAACCCATAAGCAAGCAACGACTGAAACATGACAACATAATTGTGCTTCTGAATATACGAGCTGCTCTTACTTTGGCAACGCCGCCTACATCACCCTCAGCTTTTCCTTTATCAAAGGAAAACATACTCACAGCAACAAGATTTATTTGCCAAAATCTCTTTCCTATGGTAAAGAACTCCGTTCTCCCACACCTGTATGCAAATTTCTATTTTAATGTCAGTCTGCGACTGTTGCACTCTTGCAACAAACTGTGTTGGTCAATGCCAAGTGAAAACTAAGCAGTTGCCATGTACTGTGGAAGCCTGATAATGTTGTATGACTCATTGTAGATTGACTCTCGTTAGCTGTACTGTGTTGTATTTGACCCTCCCACTATACTACAGCTGTGCGCTGATCAGTTTAAGACTGTACTGCCCCATCCTGTGTGAATAAATGCATAAAAAAAACCTTTGCATTTTTTTTAATACAGTGCAGCTGAAGAATTGAAATAGAGATGTCTTGAAACTTTGTGTGCTGTGAAGCATAATTACTTTATTAGAAGTATTACAGCAATCCAACAGAGGACATTTGCCTCTGTTAAGATGAATTGTAGCCTGCACATCCACTGATTTTATGATTATTTTTGTTTATTTAATTTTTAATGGGATAAAATATCAGATAGCTCTTTGTTTTAAATGTGGAGTAATAGCTGTTGGGAGGTACTATGACAATGTTAGAGCAAGACACATTTACATGAAATATTGTCTATTGTGTAGAAACGGCCAATACAGTAGTACAGTTCAAACATTTGGTCCCTGTTGTGTTCATGGATGCAAATCTCTCAAAAACAGTTGCCATGTAAACAGGGTGCCTCTTCAGCCGAGTGGTGTTTAAAATTTAATGGCCCCGACAGGGAAAAAACCTGAAGTTACAGAAACATCTTCCAGTAATGTAGTGCAAAGTGTGCTCTCCCTTTTTAACACAGGATACAGTGTTGTTACAAATATATATTAAAAGAAAAATTACATGAAATATTAATTCACTGACTTAAAAGAGATTTTTTTTTTCTTCTACATATCAGTTCTATACTATATACTTTCATGGATCATATCCATAGCAACTGTGTAATCCATTGCAAAAAACATTTTAAAATGATACTCGTGTTGTGAAATAATGATTCTACATCTACAGTACACTGGCTATTCTCTACTTCCAATTTTTTCTTTCTTTCTTCCCCTTCTATTTTATACACATTAGTTTATGGCTTGCATCTGACAGGATTAGCAGTTCAGAGGAAAACTATGAATTCACCAGTGTTATAAGATAGACATGGGTAATGACAGCTTTAAAAGGTTTGTGTAAACAAAAGAGACAGGAAAGGTAACTAATATTTAAGAATCCCATAATATAGAATATTTAACTTCAATAGGTTTTTCTGATCACTCCTCAGGTTGTAGAAAAGAGGTAGTGGCTCAAACTCAATGCATCCGTTTGATCCAATGCAGCTTTAAAACGTTCAGCCAGATTCCACATTGTAATTTGTGCTTAAAGATAAATAGCAGTTGATTTAGAGCTGACTCATTTAACAGTTTGTAAAACTGGCTGTTAGCTGCTTGAGGATAATACCAGGTCTGGTTCTTTAGCCCCATCCTGCCCACTGTTGCTCTGGCCGCAGTTGCCCGTCAGCTCTGGGAAAACGCTGGTCTGAGCAATGTGACTTGGGGAGCCTGGAGTTGGACTCATCCCTGGTTTCTTGGGGAAAACTGGAGGAGCATTTATCTTCTCTGAGCGAGATGTGAGGGCAGAACGGATACCAGGAGATAGTGGTCCTGAAGATGGAGACCTCCCTCCTGGAGGTGATGCAGCTAGATTGCGGTAGTCTGTGCCAAATGGAGAGCTGCTAATTGCGGCCAACTTGACACCAGCCTGCTGGCTAGTGAACCGAGACAGCACCTGAGTGACAGTGTTGCGAGCCAGCTGTTTAGCTGTGCTGTTCTCTGGCAGGTGAGGGGTCGAGCCTGTCGTGGGGGAGAGGTCCTTTGGGGACAGTGGACTTGAGCCACCATGGTGCTGCTGCTCCAGCTCAGCCTGCGTCTGGAACTTGTGTCTGGCTGCATGGAATCGCTGGTTGACTCCAGCTTGGTAGGAGGACGGGTGGAACCCTGGGCTGCTCAGACGCTTGGCCAGGACAGGGGAGGAAACTGGGGAAGAGGAGAGGGAGGAGGAGGCTGTGCTGGAGGGAGAGTGAGGATTAGGATGGAGGGGGGAATGTAATGTTGCTCCTCCCCCATTCTCTACAATGCCTCCATTTTCTGTTACTCTCATTTCTTGCAATGACTCTGTCTCTTTGACACTATTGTAACCATTGACCTTTGACAGTGATGTGGTTTTGGGAATGATGGTTATCTTCCCATCAGGCTCAGTCTGAACAGACGTGGACACTGCCACCATCTTAGATGCTGACTCCTTCACCTCTGTCACAGGCTCCTTTACTTCTTTGGATGCTTCACTTGCAGCCAACCTGTTCCGCAGCTCTTCCACTTGTCTCTCCAGCTCCTTACTCCTCTCCTCCTCTTTACTGATCCTGACTTTCATCTGCTCCCTTTCTGTGTCAAACTCTGCCAGCTGCCTCTCAGACCTGGCCTCAAGTTGGGTTGCCCTGCGCTTTTCCTCCTCCAAAACCTCCTGGAGCTTCTCCAGTGCACTGGTCTCCTCGTGGAGCCGAGCGCGGAGATGGGCAACATTCTGGGCCTCCTCCAGAGCTTGAGTGGTGGCTTTCTGGAGCTCCACTGTCAGAGATGAGGAGAGCTGCTGCTGATGATACAGCGACGACTCCACCTGACTCACCGCCTGAACCTGCTCCTTCTGTAACCGCTGGGCTGTGGAGCGCTCCATTTCCAACTAGACAGGGAGAGAAAGGCAGGCAGGGTGGCGTTACCACATGTGACCACAAGGTGGTACTGTTTATTAACATTAGATCCAGTGCTACATGGTGTAACCTTACTCATCTTCAACTGCTTATCCGGGAACGGGTCGCGGGGTAACCTTACCCAAAGCAGTTATTTTCCGAATAGAAAGTTTTCAAAACATACACATATATGTGTGAGAGTTTATTTTAAACAAATTAACACTGCATTCTATTACTTGTTTGGCCCAACTAAATGTTCAAATGAGCCTCATTTCGATTTTAGGCATTATTTGGCAGGTGGATCTGTGGAATAGAAATTGGACAACCAATATACAGTTGTATGCAAAGTTTGGGCACCCGTGATAATTTTCATGATTTTCCTTTATAAGTCATTGGTTGTCTGAATCAGAAATTGCAGTTAAATATATCATATAGCAGACAAACACAGTGATATTTGAGAAGTGAAATGAAGTTTATAGGATTTACAGAAAGTGTGTAATAATTCTTTAAACAAACTTAGGCAGGCAGACAGAAAAAATACATCAATATTTAGTATATCCTCCTTTTGCAGAAATAACAGTCTAAACGATTCCTATAGCTTCCAATGAGAGTCTGGATTATGGTTGAAGGTATTTTGGACCATTCTTCTTTGCAAAACATCTCAGGTTTGTTGGTTTCCGAGCATGGACAGCCCGCTTAAAATCACACCACAGATTTTCAATAATATTCAGGTCTGGGGACTGAGATGGCCATTCCAGAACGTTGTACTTGTTCCTCTGCATGAAAATTCAGTAAAGTATATCTTATATATTCCAATTCTAAGGTGGAACTATGCCAGTATACAAAGGTATATCTAAAAAGGAAGAGTAAAACAGGAGAGTAGAAAAGAGTAGAGTAGAACACTTAGGTGCCTGGTCTTGAGAACTAGGGATGAATGCCTTAGTAGATTTTGAGCAGTGTTTAGGGTTGTTGTCTTGTTGAAAGATCCAGCCCCAGCACAACTTCAACTTTGTCACTGATTCATGAACATTGTTCTCAAGAATCTGCTGATTCCATATGACTCTCAACTTTAACAAGATTCCCAGTACCTGCACTGGCCACACAGCCCCACAGCATGATGGAACCACCTCTAAATATTACTGTAAGTAGCAAATGTTTTTCTTGGAATGCTATGTTTTTTTCAGCCATGCATACCGCCCTTTGTTACAGTAGTGTTCAGAATAATAGTAGTGCTATGTGACTAAAAAGATTAATCCAGGTTTTGAGTATATTTCTTATTGTTACATGGAAAACAAGGTACCAGTAGATTCAGTAGATTCTCACAAATCCAACAAGACCAAGCATTCATGATATGCACACTCTTAAGGCTATGAAATTGGGCTATTAGTAAAAAAAAAAAGTAGAAAAGGGGGCGTTCCCAATAATAGTAGCATCTGCTGTTGACACTACAAACTCAAAACTATTATGTTGAAACTGCTTTTTTTTTTTTTTAGCAATCCTGTGAATCACTAAACTAGTATTTAGTTGTATAAACACAGTTTTTCATGATTTCTTCACATCTGCGAGGCATTAATTTTGTTCGTTTGGAACCAAGATTTTGCTCGTTTACTAGTGTGCTTGGGGTCATTGTCTTGTTGAAACACCCATTTCAAGGGCATGTCCTCTTCAGCATAAGGCAACATGACCTCTTCAAGTATTTTGACATATCCAAACTGATCATGATACCTGGTATGCGATATATAGGCCCAATACCATAGTAGGAGAAACATGCCCATATCATGATGCTTCCACCACCATGCTTCACTGTCTTCACTGTGAACTGTGGCTTGAATTCAGAGTTTGGGGGTTATCTCACAAACTGTCTGCAGCCCTTGGACCCAAAAAGAACAATTTTACTCTCAGTCCACAAAATATTCCTCCATTTCTCTTTAGGCCAGTTGATGTGTTCTTTGGCAAATTGTAACCTCTTCTGCATGTCTTTTATTTAACAGAGGGACTTTGCGGGGGATTCTTGCAAATAAATTAGCTTCACACAGGCATCTTCTAACTGTCACAGCATTTACAGGTAACTCCAGACTGTCTTTGATCATCCTGGAGCTGATCAATTGGTGAGCTATTCTGATTATTCTTCTATCCATTTTGATGGTTGTTTTCCATTTTCTTCCATGCGTCTGTTTTTTTTGTCCATTTTAAAGCATGGGAGATCATTGTAGATGAACAGCCTATAATTTTTTGCACCTGCGTATAAGTTTTCCCCTCTCCAATCAACTTTTTAATCAAACTACACTGTTCTTCTGAACAATGTCTTGAACGTCCCATTTTCCTCAGGCTTTCAAAGAGAAAAGCATGTTCAACAGATGCTGGCTTCATCCTTAAATAGGGGACACCTGATTCACACCTGTTTGTTACATAAAATTGACGAACTCACTGACTGAATGCCACACTACTATTATTGTGAACACCCCCTTTTCTACTTTTTTTTTTTTACTAATAGCCCAATTTCATAGCCTTAAGAGGGTGCATATCATGAATACCTGGTCTTGTTGGATTTGTGAGAATCTACTGAATCTACTGGTACCTTGTTTCCCATGCAACAATAAGAAATATACTCAAAACCTGGATTAATCTTTTTAGTCACATAGCACTACTATTATTCTAAACACTATTGTATGTCCAAATAACTCAATTTTAGTTTCATCAGTCCATAGCACCTTATTCCAAAATTAAGCTGGCTTGTCCAAATGTGCTTTAGCATACCTCAAGTGACTCTGTTTGTGGTGTGTACGCAGAAAAGGCTTCCTCTGTATTACAGCATCTCCTTGTACAAAGTACGCTGTATAGTTGAACGATGCACAGAGAGACTATCTGCAGCAAGATCATGTTGTAGGTCTTTGAAGCAGGTCTGTGGGTTGACTATGACTGTTCTCACCATCCTTCACTTCAGCTTATCTGAGATTTTTCTTGGCCCGCCACTTTGGGCCTTAACTAGTACTGTGCCTGTGGTTTTCCATTTCCTCACTATGTTCCTCAGTGGAAACTGACAGCTGAAATCTCTGAGATAGCTTTGAGTATCCTTCCCCTAAACCATAATGTTGAACAATCTTTGTTTTCAGGTCATTTGAAAGTTGTTTAGAGGCTCCCATGTTGCCACTCATTAGAAGAGATGCAAAGAGAGGAAACATTTGCAAATGGCCATCTTAAATACCATTTCTCATGATTGGATTCACCTGTGTAAGGAGGTCAAGGGTCAATGAGATTACCAAACCAATTTTGTGTTCCAATAAATAGTGCTAAATGTATTCAAATTAATAAAATAACAAGGGTGCCCAAATTTATGCACCTGCCTAATTTTGTTTAAATAATTATTGCACACTTTCTGTAAATACTAGAAACTTCATTTCACTTCTCAAATATCAGTGTGTTCATCTACTATATGATACATTTAACTGAAATTTCTGATCGTGACAACCAATGATTTATAAAGGAAAATCATGAAAATTATCAGGGGTGCCCAAACTTTTGCATACAACTGTATAGATTGGGTTTGATTCCAGGTGTTTGATTGCAGCTACCTGTCTGTCCTTATATAAAACACTTCATCTGCATCGTTCCAGTCCACCCAGGTGTAAAAGGTTCCCAACTTTAACTGAGGACGGAACATGCTACAGTATCCAGGGATAAGCATAGCGGGGACTTAAGTTTTCTACCCGACAGACAATCAGGAGTTACTGATGTCTTTACCATCATGTGAATCCCATTTCACTGTCACCACCTTGGTTTATCCTACCAGTCATAGGCTCAAACCTTTAGGTCTCCAGTTTCTGATGGCTATCTCTATTACAAAGCTGTGACTGAGGAATCTGCTGAGTTTCATTTTATGTACACTTGAGTCATTAATAGAAGGGATATTGCGTCTGTCTACTTCAGGTAGCAGGAAGCAGTTGTTCATCCGGTTTTCCCTTGTAAAAGAAACATTCACTTGCAAGGCCTGTTTATGGAAAGCTGAGTTTGCCCTGAGGTCACTGGAGGGTGACTGTGTCGCTAAAAATCTCTGAGTAATCAAAGGGAATGGGATGTGATGAAATTAAATACAATACACTATGTGTGTGTGTGTGACAAAAAACCCAAACAGGAACGCCTGTGAGAAACTCAGGAAAAAGACATGAGGTTTGCCTGATGGTGCACTTACAGTGTCAACATGTGCGACCTTTACATTGAACATGGACATTCAGTATCTCAGGTTTCCTGTAGCCATAAAGCCCCACAGCTGGTGTACAAACAATGGAGTCTTCCTTCTCCATTTCCTGTGGGACAGCACTGCGTCTGTGCATGTGTGCTTTTCTGTACTTTATCAGGCCAATCCCTCTCCACCCTACTGCGTCACACAATGGAGCACCGATGATGTTCTGCTCAGTCCTTCATGGAGAGAACAGGCAAAGGGAGGGAACTGGAGGCCAAACATCTGCCCTTTTTAATGTGCTCACAATTATGGCATGGTGTCATGTGCTCCCTGAGCACTTTGGCGCATTTTCTTTTTTGGCTCTTCTTGTTCGCTTAACATTGCCACAGCAGATCTGTGTTGGATAAGCATTTTGCTTTGGCACCCGCACCCTTCCCCCCAAAACCTTTAAGCTGGCTGCCCTTCCAGAAGCAACTCCAGATCCACAAGGAGGAAGAACCTATTATGTCAGTTTTTACGGTGATAGGAAATTCACAACAGCACAGGTATTAGATGCAAACTTTACACAGAATGGAACTGGGTATTGTTGAGCTTGAAACCAGGACCATCGTGTCCTGAGGCAAGAGTGTATGTTAATGGGGCTGCTTTGAGCCCTCTGCACTATGCCTGTAGTCTGAAGGTGTGCATATATACAACCCCTGGCAATAATTATGGAATCACCGGCCTCGGAGGATGTTCATTCAGTTGTTTAATTTTGTAGAAAAAAAGCAGGTCACAGACATGACACAAAACTAAAGTCATTTCAAATGGCAACTTTCTGGCTTTAAGAAACACTATAAGAAATCAGGAAAAAAAATTGTGGCAGTCAGTAACAATGGGAAAAAAAATATGGACTCACTCAATTCTGAGGAATAAATTATGGAATCACCCTGTAAATTTTCATCCCCAAAACTAACACCTGCATCAAATAAGATCTGCTCGTTAGTCTGCATCTAAAAAGGAGTGATCACACCTTGGAGAGCTGTTGCACCAAGTGGACTGACATGAATCATGGCTCCAACACGAGAGATGTCAACTGAAACAAAGGATTGGATTATCAAACTCTTAAAAGAGGGTAAATCATCACGCAATGTTGCAAAAGATGTTGGTTGTTCACAGTCAGCTGTGTCTAAACTCTGGACCAAATACAAACAACCTGGGAAGGTCGTTAAAGGCAAACATACTGGTAGACCAAGGAAGACATCAAAGCGTCAAGACAGAAAACTTAAAGCAATATGTCTCAAAAATCGAAAATGCACAACAAAACAAATAAGGAATGAATGGGAGGAAACTGGAGTCAACGTCTGTGACCAAACTGTAAGAAACCACCTAAAGAAAATGGGATTTACGTACAGAAAAGCTAAACGAAAGCCATCATTAACACCTAAACAGAAAAAAAAACAAGGTTACAATGGGCTAAGGAAAAGCAATCGTGGACTGTGGATGACTGGATGAAAGTCATATTCAGTGATAAATCTCGAATCTGCATTGGGCAAGGTGATGATGCTGGAACTTTTGTTTGGTGCCGTTCCAATGAGATTTATAAAGATGACTGCCTGAAGAGAACATGTATATTTCCACAGTCATTGATGATATGGGGCTGCATGTCAGGTAAAGGCACTGGGGAGATGGCTGTCATTACATCATCAATAAATGCACAAGTTTACATTGATATTTTGGACACTTTTCTTATTCCATCAATTGAAAGGATGTTTGGGGATGATGAAATCATTTTTCAAGATGATATTTTGTTGAATATGCAAACTGAACTTGGCCAACAAGGAGGAATCATACGGAAGTAGCGGCGGAGGAGCGAGGTTGGCCCGTGAGCTAACCGAGGTAGCGACGGAGGAGCGAGGTTGGCCCGTGAGCTAACCGAAGCAGCGGCGGAGGAGCGAGGTTGGCCAGTGAGCTAACCGAGGTAGCGTCGGAGGAGCGAGGTTGGCCCGTGAGCTAACCGAAGCAACGGCGGAGGAGCGAGGTTGGCCCGTGAGCTAACCGAAGCAGCGGCGGAGGAGCGAGGTTGGCCCGTGAGCTAACCG
Organism: Thalassophryne amazonica; assembly: GCF_902500255.1. Classification (NCBI taxonomy): domain Eukaryota; kingdom Metazoa; phylum Chordata; class Actinopteri; order Batrachoidiformes; family Batrachoididae; genus Thalassophryne; species Thalassophryne amazonica. The sequence continues at coordinate 78,053,316 of NC_047108.1, forward strand.
AGGCAGCGGCGGAGGAGCGAGGTTGGCCCGTGAGCTAACCGAGGCAGCGGCGGAGGAGCGAGGTTGGCCCGGGAGCTAACCGAGGCAGCGGCGGAGGAGCGAGGTTGGCCCGTGAGCTAACCGAGGTAGCAGTGGATGGCGGAGGAGAGAGGCTGAGGTGCGGAGAGAGTGGTTGGTGGAGAAAACTGCCTGAGTGGCTGGTCCGGAGAGACCTGTCTGGCAGGGAAACATTGCGGTTGACCGGTGAGGCAAGTAAAAGTAGTCGACTATAAGCAGGCGGCGTGCTGGCAGCTAGCAGCTTAGCATAAGTAACAGGACTGAGCTTATTAACGGGCATACCATTATGGGGCCAAAAAAGAGCGGCACAGAGACATCAGAGTCAAATATACGATTAGTCCCTTTAAGCACAAGCCCAACCATTGAAAAGGAGCTAGAGGATATTAAGAAGTCACTGAACTTTATAACACTGGACATGCAAAACATATCGAACCAACAAAAAACAATTATAGACTTAATGGCCCAAGTGAATCAACTGAAACAGCAAAATATGAAGAAAGACGTGAAGATTAAAACTCTTGAAAATAGAGTATCAGATCTTGAACAATATTCCAGGATAAACGATCTCATGGTTACATGCCTTGACATCAAAACAAGAACTTATGCAAGAGCAGTAACCAACGAAGAGGAGCCCACTGACAAAGATCTGGAATCAATGGAGCAGCAGGTGGTCACCTTCTTTGCTACCAAAGGAATTACAATGAACATGCAGATGTCATCTGCTGCCCCGAAAAGACAAGCAACAAAAATCAGCAATAATAGTAAGGTTTGTTAATAGGAAACATAACTTAACCATATTAAAGCAGGGAAAGAAACTTAAAGGGACCAAGGTATACATAAACGATCATCTGACCAAAAAAAAATGCAGATATAGCTAGAAAAGCCTGTCTACTAAAGAAACAAAACAAAATCCAAGGAACATGGACCTCTAACTGCAGAGTTTACATAAAACTATTAGGTATACCAGAAGAAGCTAAGGTATTATGCATCAAAGAAGAACATGAACTGAACAAATACAATTGAAAAATGAAACATTAATAAAAAATCTAGATAGTTTTACCTTCAACTCAAAATGACAAATTAAACATTAACAATTCCCTGCCCACAGAGGACAATGAAAGTACAAAACCAAGAAATGCAATTTAAAACTTTTGAATGTAGTGAATCTAAAATGCAACGTTATAGATGAAGTCGACTTTTATAATTATAAACTTTTATAATGACATAAATGATGACTGCATGTATTGTCAAGACCAGCAAATACCAACTCAAAATAAACCTAATGAGATGTTGTCAATTGTCCACTTCAATAGTCGCAGCCTTCATGCAAATTTTGAAAAGATAAAAGATTACTTGAACCAATTGGGTACTTTGTTTAATGTATTAGCAATTTCAGAAACTTGGATATATATATACATGTGCTCTGATGTCACTGTTTATCTCCATAGAAACTACCCAAACATATAAACTGTTTAAAGGGACATTACAGTGTTGTGGTGGAAATTACGGCAATAGTGTGGGACAACTACATTTTGTTTAAAAAAATCACAACAGTTGTATGACATTGAATACCCCAATTATGTTTTGATTATTTTACTGATATTTTATTCAGAGATATTTTAAAACATTACAAAAAACGTTTCTTTACCATTCATTTTTTATCATTGAAGATCAAAAGTCTGGGTGTGGGACAAGCACAAAACGGCAATATTTGCATATAATGATGCTGAAACAAGGTGAAAAAGTCATCATAGACTACTAGAACAAAGTTCTTAACACACTTTCATTGTAAAGATAACTATAAAAGTGTGAAATTTCCCCTTTTTTCTGTTTTTCATACAATATGATCAAAGGACACAATAAATGCCCGTAGTCTAAGAATCACCCATATGTGGATAAAAACTTACATGCAAAACAGATTGACAACATGACATTGTCTATTGATGATATTATAGAGTGTATAACAATTGAATTAATAATGGAAAACATAAAAAATATATTGATTACGTGTGTTTACAGATCTCCTGGATCAAGTATTGAAATGTTTACGGAACTAATGCATAATTTGTGTTGGGGAAAGTGTAGTGACACGGACCCACAACAGGGGGCGCAAATGAACGGTCAATAGATGAGCCAAAAGGTAACAATTTAATGTTGTGAATGTGCACAACGAATATACAGACAATCTCAGAATCTGATAGAAGTCAATACACAAAGGTGACGTGTGGGCAGGCTCGAGGATAGAAGACGTCTGTCCTGAGAAGAGCCGGAACCACACGATTTCCGCCGCCACCGAACCTGGTGAATACTGGAGCCGCCAAGTCCCGAATTCCCAGGTGATCACCGTCCCCAACTGTCGGATCTGGTACTGCTGGCGAGGAGCACAAACAGTGAGATGTGGGTGTGTGCACACCCAGTAACCAAAACAGTCAGAAGGTGGAAAGTCACCTCCACCTCTAATCACACACTCGTGCAGCTCCTGTTAACCACTTATCTGGTTTGGGTGTGAAGCGAAGCCGTCGCTGTTCACACCAAACGCCAATCCAGCAGATAAGGCACACAACAGGAAAGCGGCTGCAAAAAGAGTTCAGACTATGACACAGTTTTCAGTACAGCAGAGAATTACCTTCACAGGTAGATGATATCTCGGCAGCGAGGTGGAGATGACATCCGGCTTTTATGGAGTGATGAAATGATGGGTGACAGCTGTCATGAGTTGATGTGTGACAGCTGTCACTCCCGGCTGTGTCCGTGGCGGCAGCGCCCTCTCGTGCCTGAAGCCCGCACTTCAGGCAGGGCGCCCTCTGGTGGTGGGCCAGCAGTACCTCCTCTTCTGGCGGCCCACACAACAGGACCCCCCCCCTCAACGGGCGCCTCCTGGCACCCGACCAGGCTTGTCCGGGTGACGTCGGTAGAAGTCGGCCAGGAGGTCTGGGTCCAGGATGAAGCTCCTCTTCACCCAGGAGCGTTCTTCAGGTCCATACCCCTCCCAGTCCACCAGATACTGAAACCCCCGGCCCTTCCGACGGACATCCAGGAGCCTGCGAACCATCCATGCAGGCTCCCCGTTGATGATCCGGGCAGGAGGCGGCGCCGGTCCGGGAGCACAGAGGGGTGAGGTGTGGTGTGGCTTGATCCGGGAAACATGAAAAACCGGGTGGACCCGCAGTGAAGCTGGGAGCTGGAGCTTCACTGCGGGCCGGACTGAGGACTTTGAGGACCTTGAATGGATCAATATACCTGTCCTTGAGTTTGGGTGAGTCCACTTGGAGGGGGATGTCCTTCATTGAAAGCCACACCTCCTGCCCGGGCTGGTAAGCAGGGGCCGGGGAACGCCGGCGGTCTGCATGGGCCTTAGCCCTCGTCCGGGCCTTCAACAAGGCAGAACGGGCGGTGCGCCACACCCGACGGCATCTTCGCAGGTGGGCCTGGACCGAGGGCACACTGACCTCTCCCTCCACCACGGGGAACAATGGGGGCCTGGTACCCCAGACACACCTCAAATGGGGAGAGGCCGGTGGCAGAGGACACCTGGCTGTTATGGGCATACTCGATCCAGGCCAGATGGTGACTCCAGGCCAACGGGTGCGCGGATGTAACACAGCGGAGGGCCTGTTCAAGTTCTTGGTTGGCCCGCTCTGCCTGTCCATTCGTCTGAGGGTGATACCCGGACGAGAGGCTCACGTTGGCCCCCAGTTCTCTGGAGAAACTCCTCCAAACCTGTGAGGAGAACTGAGGACCACGGTCCGAGACAATGTCAGTTGGTATCCCATGCAGACGTACGACGTGGTGGACCAGGAGGTCTGCTGTCTCCTGGGCTGTAGGGAGCCAACAGGTGTCTCCACTCCTCAAGAGCCTCTTTCACCGCAAGGAGTTCTCGATTGCCGACATCATAGTTCCGTTCAGCTGGGGTCAACCTGCGAGAAAAGTAGGCACACGGGTGAAGAACCTTATCGGTCTCTCCGCTCTGGGATAGCACGGCTCCTATCCCTGAGTCAGAGGCGTCCACTTCAACCACGAACTGGCGGCTAGGGTCGGGCTGCACCAGAACTGGTGCAGACGAGAACCGGCGTTTCAACTCCTTGAACGCGGCTTCGCACCGATCCAACCAGGTGAAGGGGACTTTTGGAGAAGTCAGGGCTGTCAGGGGGCTAACTACCTGACTGTAGCCCTTAATGAACCTCCTGTAGAAATTTGCGAAGCCGAGGAACTGTTGCAGCTTCCTACGGCTTGTTGGTTGGGGCCAATCTCTCACCGCCGCAACCTTGGCCGGATCAGGGGCGACGGAGTTGGAGGAGATGATGAACCCCAGGAAGGACAAAGAGGTGCGGTGAAACTCACACTTCTCACCCTTCACAAACAGCCGGTTCTCCAGCAACCGCTGCAGGACCTGACGTACATGCTGGACATGAGTCTCAGGGTCCGGGGAAAAGATGAGTATGTCATCCAGATATACGAAGACGAATCGGTGCAGGAAGTCCCGCAAGACGTCATTAACCAAAGCTTGGAACGTTGCGGGGGCGTTAGTGAGGCCGAATGGCATGACCAGGTACTCAAAATGACCTAATGGGGTGTTAAATGCCGTCTTCCATTCGTCTCCCTTCCGGATCCGAACCAGGTGATACGCATTCCTAAGGTCCAGTTTGGTGAAAATTTGGGCTCCATGCAGGGGCGTGAACACTGAATCCAACAGGGGTAAAGGGTATCGATTACGAACCGTTATGTCGTTCAGCCCCCTGTAATCAATGCATGGACGGAGTCCGCCATCTTTCTTGCCCACAAAAAAGAAACCTGCACCCATCGGGGAGGTGGAATTCCGGATCAGCCCGGCATCTAATGAGTCCCGGATGTAGGTCTCCATTGATTCGCGCTCAGGACGTGAGAGGTTGTACAGCCTGCTGGACGGGTACTCAGCGCCCGGGACCAAATCAATGGCACAATCGTACGGATGGTGCGGGGGAAGGGTGAGCGCCAGATCCTTGCTGAAGACGTCAGTAAGGTCATGGTACTCAACCGGCACCGCCGTCAGATTGGGAGGGACTTTAACCTCCTCATTAGCATTTACACCGGGAGGAACCGAAGATCCTAAACACTTCCGGTGGCAGGTTTCGCTCCACTGAGTCACAACCCCAGACGGCCAATCAATCCGGGGATTGTGTTTAATCATCCATGGGAAGCCCAAAATCACGCGGGAGGTAGAAGGAGTTACAAAAAACTCAATCTCCTCCCGGTGATTCCCAGACACTACCAGGGTTACAGGTAGTGTCTTGTGTGTGATAAAAGGGAGAAGAGTGCCATCTAATGCTCGCACCCTCACTGGCGAAGAAAGCGCCACCAGAGGGAGCCCTACCTCCCTTGCCCATCTGCTATCCAGCAGATCCCCTTCTGACCCCGTGTCCACCAGTGCTGGGGCTTGAAGGGTTAAATTCCCGCTCAGGATTTTGACTGGGAGTCGTGTTGACAGATGTGTATGACCCACGTGAATGTTTTGACCCCCCTCAGCCCAGTCTCTAAGGGCGGGCGTTTGTGTTTTGACCGTTTGAGGCAGTCTCTCTGCTGATGCTCACTCGAGCCGCAGACAAAACACTCCCCACGGACCAGCCTCCTCTGTCTGAATGTGGCCCTGCTCGTGTCCCTAGCACCGTCAGCAGGGGGAGCTGTAGCCACACGGAGCGCTGTGGCTGTGGAGCGTGGGGAAGACGGCTCTCTTTCGGACCCGGGAGGGACGGCTTGTGCCTGACCACGCCCTTCGCCTCGCTCCCGTCAGCGTTCTTCTAACCGATTGTCCAATCGTATAACCAAATCGATAAGCTCAGGCAAATCCCGCGGTTCCTCCTTAGCCACCAGGTGCTCCTTCAGGACCGACGACAGTCCGTTTATGAAGGCGGCGCGGAGCGCAGTCATATTCCAGCCAGATCTCGCAGCCGTGATGTAGTGACACGGACTCACAACAGGGGGCGGAAATGAACGGTCAATAGATGAGCCAAAAGGTAACAATTTAATGTTGTGAATGTGCACAACGAATATACAGAAAATCTCAGAATCTGATAGCAGTCAATACACAAAGGTGACGTGTGGGCAGGCTCGAGGATAGAAGACGTCTGTCCTGAGAAGAGCCGGAACCACACGATTTCCGCCGCCACCGAACCTGGTGAATACTGGAGCCGCCAAGTCCCGAATTCCCAGGTGATCACCGTCCCCGACTGTCGGATCTGGTACTGCTGGCGAGGAGCACAAACAGTGAGATGTGGGTGTGTGCACACCCAGTAACCAAAACAGTCAGAAGGTGGAAAGTCACCTCCACCTCTAATCACACACTCGTGCCGCTCCTGTTAACCACTTATCTGGTTTGGGTCTGAAGCGAAGCCGTCGCTGTTCACACCAAACGCCAATCCAGCAGATAAGGCACACAACAGGAAAGCGGCTGCAAAAAGAGTTCAGACTATGGCACAGTTTTCAGTACAGCAGAGAATTACCTTCACAGGTAGATGATATCTCGGCAGCGAGGTGGAGATGACATCCGGCTTTTATGGAGTGATGAAATGATGGGTGACAGCTGTCATGAGTTGATGTGTGACAGCTGTCACTCCCGGTTGTGTCCGTGGCGGCAGCGCCCTCTCGTGCCTGAAGCCCGCACTTCAGGCAGGGCGCCCTCTGGTGGTGGGCCAGCAGTACCTCCTCTTCTGGCGGCCCACACAACAAATTTGTATACGAAAATGGAACATAAAGATGTTTTTATATGTGGGGATTTTAACATAGATTTATTAAAAATGAGTACACATAAGCCTACGGAAAATTTTATAAATACTATGTATAGCTTGTCATTCCATCCAAAAATAACTAAACCAACCAGAATCACTGCACAGAATTCATCACTAATTGATAATATTTTCACTAACATATTAAACAATGACATTTCCAGTGGCATATTAATAAACTGATAAAGTGACCACTTACCTGTATTTGCAACTATGAAAATAAGTTATAACTATAGGAAAGTTAAGAAAAATATTAAGATTATTAATTTTATAAGAGTAAAAACAAATGAATCAATAATGATATTCAAACAAAGTCTATTAAAACAAGACTGGAAAGTAATATTAGATGAAACTGAGGTTAACTCGGCTTATAACACTTTTTTTTATTAAATTTTTGACTCTCTATGATCAATGTTGCCCTGTGAAATTAATCCAAATCAAACAACAAGCTAAAACCAACCCATGGATGACAAGTAGTTTAATTAATGCCTGTAAAAAGAAAAACTGGCCATACAGGGTATTTATTAAAGAAAGAATAACCGAAGCAGAAAATAAATATAAAATATATAAAAATAAGTTGACATGTGTATTAAGAAATTGTAAAAAAATGTATTATAAAACACAACTAGAACAAAACAAGGGAAATATTAAAGGCCTCTGGAATGTAATAAATAGTGTCATCAGGAAAAAGGAGAACCGTAGTATTTTGCCGGACTATTTCATTGACAGTGATAAAAAAAAATCTATAACAGCGAAGAGCTAGTAAATGCATTTAATCATTATTTTGTCAACATAGGGACAGAATTGGCAGCTGAAATAAAAATGCCATATTCAGCCTCAGAAACAGGTGCTGAACAAGCAAACTCAAATTCATTTGTTCTATCAGCAACAGATGAAATGGAAATAATAAACACTGTTAATGAATTGAAGGCAAAAAAATCATTAGATTCTAATAAGTTGGACACTACAATAATTAAGCAAGTCATTAATGAAATTGCAAAACCTCTAAGTCATATCTATAACTTATCATTTATTAATGGAGAGTTTCCAAGTCAAATGAAGATTGCCAAAATTACACCCATATATAAAAGTGGAGATAAGTATCTATTCTCAAATTATAGACCTATATCTGTGTTATCTCAATTCTCAAAAATTTTAGAAAAACTATATACAGTACGGTTAGAGCAATACATTGAAAAGTTCAAGATATTAAATGATAACCAGTATGGCTTCAGAAAAAATAGATCAACAACTTTAGCTTTAATTGATTTAGTGGAAGAAATAACAAATAATATTGATAAAAAGAAACATACAATGGCGATCTTCATTGACTTAAAAAAGGCGTTTGATACTATTAACCACAACATATTACTGTATTACGTAAATTGGAAAAAATTGGCATAACAGGTACTGCACTAAATTGGCTCCAATCTTATTTAAACAACAGGCAACAATATGTACAAATAGGAGAATATAAATCTTTGTTCAAACAGATACATTGTGGAGTTCCACAAGGGTCCGTTTTAGGACCTAAACTTTTTCTAATTTACATTAATGACTTGCAACTCATCTCTGAAAAACTGAAATTTATCCTCTTTGCTGATGACACAACGATAGTATGTTCTGGGGAAAACCTGGAACAACTTGTGATCGAAATGCAAATGTTATGTGTCGGACGCAGCCCGGAGAACCGACCAGCGTTTGAAGGACCCAGTATGAAATAAGCAGAGCACGGTACAAAGGATAACAGAGTTTAATAAACATAACAGTGATGTGAAAAATATAAAAGTGCGCGGTCTGGCGTGGTGGATTGCGGTGCGCTCCCAGCAGCGCTAACGGTCCGGAGCCAGAACCAGTTCGGACCCAAGGACCCCGCCGACACCCCCCAGGTGGCCGCGACAAACCGAGTCTGTGAAAGAAGAAATCATTATGTGAGTCCACACTCAACACACAGAGAGACCACTCAAAGGTGTACAAACAGCAAACACTTCCTGGCTTAATTGCAAATCAGCTTCCCACCCTGCAGGCATAGAACACCCTGTTCACAAAACTCCACTGCAGTGGAAGCTGATTTAAACGACCAACATACAGCTCAATATAATAAGGTGTGAGGGACACCACATTTACTGACTGTATAAATGTTAGTCACAAAATCTAACGTACCTCAGGAAGTGTGCTGACGAGCGTGAGCCCTCACCCCCTCCTCTTTCACAGACCATGCATCAAACCTGGACGTTCTCTGCATCCACTGATGATGAGATGGCTCTTGAGACAACGATCTCACCCGTCTGGTCACAAGGTCGAGTCTCTGGCAAATACACACTGTGTACTCCAGTCTTAAATGCCACCATGTTCCAATCCATGTAGATGCACCACAGCTGTGAGTCCTGACGAGCCGCAGGTGATCAGCCTCAGGTGATCAGGGTGAGGTCCTGATAAACTCAGCTACACAGCCACTCAGTCCCAAATGCGCATCACCTGGAAGGAAAAACAAAAGACAGGACAGAAAACAGAAACAAAAGGCAGCCAGGCCCCCCCAGCCACACAACAGCAAATAGAAATTATTAAATTAAAAAATTGGTTTGATGGTAATAAATTGTCACTTAATATTTCAAAGACAAAACTAATACTCTTTGGAAACCGGGAAATGAAAACAAAAGTAAATCTTAAAATTGACATGGTTCCTATTGAAAGGGTTAACCAATACAGATTTTTAGGAATAATAATCTATCACAAGATGTGCTAGAAACCCCACATTGCTAGCATAAAATCCAAAATGGCCAGAAGTATTTCCATAATGGGGAAAGCCAAACATTTCTTAGATCAGGATTCCTTATATATTATTTATTGCACATTAATACTACCATATATTAGTTATGGCATTGAGGTATGGGGTAATACATATAAAAGTAATGTAGACAGAAAAGGGCAATAAGAATCATCCATAATGCAGGCTTCAGAGATCATACGAGTACACTGTTTTTACAATCCAAAATCCTAAAATTTAGAGATCTTGCAGAATTTAAAACTCTACAAATAATTTTCAAAGTGAAACAAAACCTACTACCAGATAACCTCCAAAAATTGTTTAGTGAAAGAGAGGGAGGTTACAATTTAAGAAAGAAATATAATTTAAAAAAACAGTGTGCTCGTACAACAATGAAACAAATGTGCCTTACGAGACATGGGGTGGATTTATGGAATAACCTAACTGAGGACATCAAAGTGTGTACTACATTACATCAATTCAAAAGAAATTTAAAGCTTAAAATATTAAAAAAATATGAAACTGAATAACATAATTTTCAGTATATATACAGGTGTGCATGTTTGTGGATCTAAACTATTATATTATCGGGTCATATCGAATGTATGGGAAACATGAATGCACAAGTGGACACAGGTTGCCCATGGTGCATGTGTGTGGATAAAAAAACTGTTATATTATTATGTCATGTTGAATACAGGGAAACGTGCATGCACGCATGGACACGGGTTGCCCATGTGTGCATGTAAGTGGATAAAATTGTTATATTATTAAGTCATATTGAATACAGGGAAACGTGCATGCATGCGTGCGGGTTGCCCATGGGTGCATGTATGTGGATAAAAAATTATTATATCATGAAGTCTAATCGAATACAGGGAAATGTGCATGCATGCATGGGCTTGGGTGCCCATGGGTGCATGTATGTGGGTTAAAATTGTTATATTATCAAATCTCATTGAATCTAGTGTGTGTATTGGTGTATGCAAGGGTATTTGTGTATAGAAGTAATGTATTTATGTAAATATATGTTGATATGTATAATGCAAGGTGTGTGTTTATATAGGTATGTATGATCTCAAAACTTTTTATTTATTCTTGTCTGCACAGCCAAAAATAATACATGTGAAAAGGGGTAGAAAATATAAGTTTTACTTCATCCTACTCCCTTTGAGTAATGTACGGACTCTAAAAGATGAATGTGCGCAATAGATAAATGTTTTTAACTTGCTCAAATAAATAAAGAAAAAAAAAAAAAATAAAAATAAAAAATCAAATAATGCATCTTGCTATAGAGTAAAAACTGTGAAAACATTCCTTGCAAAAAGACACATAGGGTCAATGTCATGGCCTGCAAATAGTCCGGATCTTAATCCAATTGAAAATCTTTGGTGGAAGTTGAAGAAAATGGTTTTGAGTGATTCCATATTTTTTTCCCTCTGCTTGGTCTAAAAAAGTAACCGTTACTGACTGCCACCATTTTTTTTTCCTGATTTCTTATAGTGTTTCTTAAAGCCAGAAAGTTGCCATTTGAAATGACTTTAGTTTTGTGTCATGTCTGTGATCTGCTTTTTTCCTACAAAATTAAACGACTGAATGAACATCCTCCGAGGCCGGTGATTCCATAATTTTTGCCAGGGGTTGTATATAATAGCCAAGTTGGCTCTGTGTGTGTGCATGGCTTTGTTCACAAAAAAACTGGGGAGAGTTGACATTTGCCATTTGGCATGCATGTATTGTGGGTCAAGGATGAATAGTGTGAAAACAAAAAGTTGATAGGACTAATATGTTTGGAGAAATAAGCAGTTTTAGCTAACCAATAAACAATGGATGTTGTGCTGCAATGCACCATGGGAGTTTGGGGTTTTGGGGTTTTAAATGTTATTATTGTGGTTCATGTAAGTTTAATGTTAGTGTTATTGATTTATTATGATTTTGTTGTTCACTTAGTTTAGTCACTTCAGTTAAGAGTTATGTTGCCGTCACTATGAGTTCAGTCTCGTGTTGCTGACACCACGAGTGAAATATGTATTGTTTGATCTCCACCCTATTTGTGTCTCAAATTAGAAGCACCTGCATGCCTAAAGACAAACAGCTGTGCGTGTAAATACATTAAGACAGTAAGTGAACATTAAAAATTACATAATTAACAGGAAATTATTGAGGTCTAAGGTTCTAAAAACATTCTGGACTCACACACCATTCACCAGTCACGTCATTAGCTTGTCTACATTAGCTTCCAACTTCAAGGTATTTTTACAGCAAATGAGAGCGGAGTCTGAAAGTGAACATTTACCCATTCTGGTTTGGATTTTTTAAACTTTGGTCTAAATAGGAATCTAATTTGTTCAACAATTCTTGTCATTCTGATGTATGTTTTTAGCATTAGCTTCTACATGATAGTAATGTCACCACTCTACTTTTACTAGCTGTGCCCAAGGTTAGAGCAATGCACAGCCAAAGTTCAACAAATTTGAGGTTTTGGTACAGAACACTTTCAAGGCGTGTGTCGCATTCCTCTGGGCAGACTGTAACAGTATGCTACAAATACAATAAAGGAGGAGCCATTAGAAATATTCTACTGAGATAATGTGAACATGGCTTTTGTCTGTGCTATAGACTATATATACTGGACAAACCCTGCATGATGTCACCCATAGGTTTTCTATAGAGACCTGAAACAGTCAATATGAAGCTCTTACCTGGGTGTTGCCATGTTGGCAGAAGTAGCAGTGCTAATGTTGGATACATCATGATGAACAGATAAATGGATAAAGAGGTGTAGCGTGGGTGGCTCCATGTCTGATGAAAGAAGCCTGAACACACCCCTATCTTTTAGGCCAAACCAGCTAAACTAACAGGCTAACCTCAGTTCAGGTGTTTATCAAATCATATTTCTGGGGACTGTACAGCGGTTCTCATAATGGTTTGCTTTGGTGTGGGCATTAAAAGTTATGAACCTCAAATTTTCTCAGTAATCATGTATTAATTGACCTAATATATTCGGCTACCGATAGCTGCTAAAATTGCTAATGCTGTTAGCATACAACATTAAATAAAACAAGAATTTCACTCAGCACGAATATTTCAGCAGGAAGTCTTAGATGATTCATTGGAACATTTCACCACAAAACAGACACAGCATCGGGGAACTTCCCACTAATCCTAGGGCCCACTAGTCCTAGTCCTAGTATTAAGGAGATCATATTGAAATTGTTTTTACAGGTATGGTAGGCTATATGTTGCACTAAAATAGGTTAAGTAATGTTACAAAAGTGTGACAATAATTAAAAAAATGTATACATTTAATTATGGTGAATTAAAATTATTTGTTAATTTTCAATTCAACAGATTTATAGACAACAGTACAATTAAAGGTGACCTATTAATGGTGTATGTCAACAGAGTCCTATTTTTATTTTTTGTACAAAGAACAAAACTAGATCTGGTTTGTTAGCTATCTGAGACACTCGGCTTAGCCAGTGTCACTCAAAGCGTCCACACTCCTCATTAGACATACTAACTTTGTGGCTTAAAACAACTTAAAGTAAGATGTTAGACCCCCCCCCATCGATACAGTTGTCATGGAGGAGTTAAACTATCTATACCATTTTTGTACCAGGTTGTATCATGTTTATTTCTGCTCTAAAGTTCTGACATGGTCTTGAATGGGAACCTGCTTGCTTTCGGAGTCAGCCTCAAGTACCCAGTCAAGAAACTGCAACTTTTTTCTTCTTCCAGGTGGGCTTCATCTGAAGCCTTTGAAGTTTACCACTTAGTCTGCACCCTCACTTTCACACTGGGTTGTGATTGGCCAGCTCAGATTTCTGATGCAGTAAGCTGAGTTCGTTGGTGATCACGTGGCACATTTTAGAAAAGTACTGTGCAGAGAAATCTGCTGGAATAAAGTATGCAAACACAGTATCTGATCTTTGGGTTTTGCACCGAGTGCACATGTAGTGTACGTAACTTTTGATAGCTGCTTTACTAGACACAGCTTCCCGGTAAACAGAGAAAAGGACTGTAAAAATATAAAATCAAGGTTACAGATTTTCAGAAATCAAATGTAAGCACATTTTTGTTTTTCACGCCTATCCCACCTGTTGCAGCAGACTGTCTCTTTCTGTCTGCAGCATGAATGTGACATCATCAGCTCTTGCCGAGTCCAGGGCACGGCGGTGCTTCTCCTCCTCCAGATCTGTTAGAATCTGTCAAATATACAGGCAAATGAAAGAAATCATGTCACATACAGACACAACTGTTGATTCAGGAGTTAATACAGAAATTTGAACTTGTTTTGTAACTAGCACAGATCCTGTTATTGCTTATTTTTTTTCCTGCCACCATTCTGTTCTACTCATCTCCTAACTAATCTGGCTGGATAGTAGACTTTTACCGGTGTCACAGACCGAACGGTCCCCCCTAAAATTGGTCCGCTCTGCCTCCACTGTGCATGCGTCATTTCTGAGCTCATCCGCTCATCTAAGACAGAGTCTCTTCACACAAAGCGATCGAAAGGATTAATGGGATTATTAACCATCAGATGACAAGGTAAAACCTCTTGAATCATTCTAAAGTCACTTTTAAGCAGAAACTCAGTGACGCTTTGAAATAACCGACGCGCAGTGAACAATTCAGCTAGCAGCTCATGTAGCCACGGTGCTCTGATCACTTCCTCCGTCTTTTATGATGAAGTAATGCTGAATTTATGTGGAAATAATTGTTGTACAAAAGCTTCAGATATCTGTCGCTGAGACAGAGGATGAATGGAGTGCAGTTTTAAGCACAAATGGGGTGATAATCCGTGAACGGTGGTTAATGATACATGCGCAGTGAAGACCAGGCGGACTGATGTTAAGGGGGCAAGTTTGGTCAGCGACACCGGGTATTACAGGCTTTTGTGAAGTACGTAAATAAACTCCCTCACGTTTATTGTTTAAGCCTCCCATGAACTTCCAGATGTTGAGCTCTTCTGTGAAAAAAAGCTCCATATCAGCCCTCTAAGCCCTGGGTGCAGCAGCTGTCTGTCTACGCTCCTGCTTTCTCCCAAGCAAAGACTGTAACACCTGAAACATGGGAGCCAACAGTCATGCAGGTCTGATGTAACGTGGTAGTGCTCATGTGGTGCGAGCCAGCTGGGTACTTGGGTGGGCTACAGAAATGACCTGAGTATTCAAATAAATAAATAAATAAAATTTGCATTTTCTTTCTTTCTTTGTCCTTTTTGTCTTGGCCATAGCAGATGTCACCCCACTGACTCTGGTCTGCTTGAGGTTTCTTCCTATAATCAAAAAATCCCTAGGGTTTTTTTTTTTTAAACTACTGTCTCCATTGTGCTTGCTCATTGGGTGGGTGAAGTCTAGGCTGTATTCATCTGCAATACTCTGAGGTAACTTGTGATTTTTTTTTTTTACTGTAAATAAACTGAATAGAACTGAATTCAATGTTGGTTTCTATGTGACTGTACATCCATCCATCCATTTTCTTCCGCTTTATCTGGAGTCGGGTCGCAGGGGCAGCAGCTCAAGCAAAGCCGCCCAGACCTCCCGATCCACACACACCTCCCCCAGCTCCCAAGGCGTTCCCAAGCCAGCCGAGAGAAGTAGTCCCTCCAGCGTGTCCTGGGTCTTCCCCGGGGCCTCCTCCCGATGGGACGTGCCCGGAACACCTCTCCAGCGAGGCGTGCAGGGGGCATCCGGAAAAGATGCCCGAGCCACCTCAACTGGCTCCTTTCGACGTGGAGGAGCAGCGGCTCGACTCCGAGCTCCTCCCGAGTGACCGAGCTCCTCACCCTATCTCTAAGGGAGCACCCAGCCACCCTGCGGAGGAAACTCATCTCGGCTGCTTGTACGCGCGATCTCATTCTTTCGGTCATGAGCCAAATCTCATGACCATAGGTGAGGATTGGAACGTAGATCAATCGGTAAATCGAGAGCATTGCCCCCCTACTCAGCTCTCTTCACCACGACGGTCGTGGTGACCGTCCAGATGCTGCACCGACCGTTACTGTATAATCAAATTAAGATCATATAGATCATACATACAAGTTTCTATAGGCTCTGATGGAACACTTTGTCATAAACTGAAGGATTACTGCTGCACTAGCCAAATTTGTCCATTACTCATATCTCAGAAAACACTGAAGCAAGACAGCACATTTTGGTCTCAACTTTCTTAAAAACACTAAGCGTCTACTGAATTCAGTTGAATATTTGTTTCACAAAAATGATCAGATATACCAGTTGTGATCTTTAAACCCACTGACATGATCCCTTGCAGTATTTCCACAGCTGAGCAATACAACACAGTTGCTTTGCATTTATAAGAGATAAATTTAGCCATCTGTAATTAATCTCAGTTGAACATCAGTCTTTGAACTTGCAGTGATGTACTGCAGAAGGGAAACAATTTTGTATGCTGGGAAAAATTTGACACCAAAATCAAGACAAGACAACCGGCCCCAACAATCTGCTTCAAGAGCAGCTTATAACATCAAGCATTATGCACCATAAGAAAACTTTCCTGTCTTAAACTACACTGTGATTAGATGGAGTGTGACCACAAAGAAATACAGCATTGATGAAGCTTTGTGTGAAACCTCAATAAACCCACTGAATGTGTGTTTTGTGTCTTGGTTATTGGTGTATAATAGCAACAGTGCGCCTCCTCTTACCTTCCTGTGTCTGCTCTCAGTGGCTGCCAGCTGTCCCATCATCCTCTCCTGCATCCTCTTGCAGTGAGCCATGACCAGCTTAAGCACAGCCAGGGGGTTTGGACCCACCGCTCGACCCTGCACCTGTGTGTGATGCTGAGTTTTTGAGTGTTCGGGCTCTGCAGCTTCACTATCCCGCTGCAGGGCCAGAAAAGGATCACTGAGGTCATACTGGCCGTATCGCTCCTGGACAAAAGCATCCCTGTGCTGAGCCTAAAGACAATAAACACATACCATTGTGATGTTAGGCCATTTAACTAACTTACATGAAAACAGACTCAAAAGGTGAGTTCTTTCAAATTTGGAAAAATAGATTTTATCTTTCACTTTAAGTACTAACTGGTCATGTAGATGCTTCTGGTATATACAGTGCCCTCCAAAAATACTGGAACACTTGGTATTTTACACATTTTAATTTGTTCATGCCATTTCAAATACAAAAAATACAAATTTCTAAAATTATCTTCCTCAAACTCAAACTGAAAGCAAATCTCTACAACTTTATATAAATTAATTAAAATATACTTGTCTGAAGGATACAGCAATAAAACTGATTATTGTATGGCTGCGACGCTACGTGCTCTCTGATTGGCTGATTACCAGTCGGATATTTTCCCATATTGGACGGGTTACCATGCCAATCGGTCTGCAACGTGTATTTCTGTTACAAACCAGGAAGGTAAAAAGACCCCATAGGTAAGTCTGGGGTCCCCTGCTGGAGCTGTTGCCCTCGCGACCCGATCTCAGATAAGCGGTTGAAGATGAGTGAGTGAGTGAATGAATTCAAACCAAGTTGTAGAGATTTGATTTCAGTTTGAGTTTAACAAAGATACTTTTAGAAATTTCTATTTTTTGTATGTGAAATGGCATAAAAAATTTAAAATATATGAAATGCCAAGTGTTCTAATACTTTTGGAGGGCACTAAATCAATCAATCAATCAATCAATCAACATTTATTTCTATAGGCCTCTACAGCAGTCAGACAGTGTCCAAAGTGCTTTACAGTAGAATCAAAGATCAAGAATAAAAAAAAAAAATAGAACAAACATACAATAGAGTTACAACGGCACACAAAAACAAAACACATCACAGCACCACTAGGTATTAAAAGCCAGTTTAAATAAATAAGGCTTGAGCTTTTATTTAAAAAGTGCTGGGTCAGAAATAGTGTGTAAATCAGGAGGTAATATATAATGAGACCACCCATTCTTCTTACAGTGTACTTCCCAAAATAGCTTTCACATTCGTAGCTCTGGATATTCAACATAACACACTATTCAGAACTGATTGTGGCAGCTCACCATTGGAGGAGCAGAGGTCAAATCTCCTGGAAATTCTGGTCAAGATTTTTTTTAAACCATTCTTCTGTTATTTATGCATTTTTTAAAGTACTCAGTAACCATACTGTCAAACAAAAAATGTTATTTTTAGAAGAAAAAAATTATGTCCCGTTTCTCACTTTCAGCTTCCTAGCTGAGTGGTCGATGCTATTCACTGACCAAAAAGCCATTATTCTCAATCATGTCAGTGAAATGTGATGAACATACACAGAAAACATCTCACCATCTTCCAATAAGAGTAGAACAGTGCTTCTGTACAGACATATTTCCAGTACTCTTTTACCCCAAAAAATCTTTAAGAGAAATATATCCAAATTAAATAAACTGTATCTGCATTGAGCAGAATTTAACATTTTTATGAAAAGCTGTATCCCTTAAAAGAAGCAGAATTGTTTTATCCTAGAACTTTGACCTAAAGTTTGATGAAGTTTGTCATCACAGTTTTTTTTTGTGTTCTCAGCACCTCCCTGATAGTGAGAGAGTGAACACATGAACATACATCCAGATGACATGTCCAGTCCTGACTGAGCAAGAAAAAAATAGTGTCTTCATATCTATGATTTGGATATCATAGCATGAGTTCTCCTTTATTGCAACACAGGAAAAACCTGCATAAAGATGAAAGCATGAGGCCGTGCCACATGTCCTAAGAAAATCACACATGAGCACAGAGCACAATAAAGCATTACAAACATTCATACAAACGTATGTTTTAGTACGTTGTGTACAAAATGAGTCAGAGCTGTAGGACAATTTCAGGGATTCAGAATGGCTCAGAACAGACTGGAGTTTCTGTTTTGTGTATCTTGTTGGTGCGAGTGTCAGCAGATGGTCTTTCCCCTTAACCCCAACACAAAGAGGTGAGGCAGTGATGTCCAACCCCCACCAGGGGCAGATGTTAACTGCTCCCTGAGGATGCAGGGGTGAAGACCCGGCCTTTGAAATCAGACCCATGCACAGAACGACAGAGGTGCGCATAATGAAGTGGTTAGACTGTGCCAACACCCAGCTGGTGTAACTGAATCAAAAGAGGCAGTGCACTTGTTTATATAACATGATAGACATTATGGAACTAGCATACATATCACATGACTCACAACCATTTTCCAACCCATATAACTGGAACGGCGAAATTAAAAACACTTCCTTTCATTCTTCAGTTCATTTTGGTATACTATTAAAAAATGAACTTGATGAATTTCCGTGTTCAACTGATGACAATCCAAAAGAACCTGTTTGGTGTATGCTTCATGGCATCAGCAAATACTTCCTGGTTAGCATGCATTGTGGGTTTAATTATACAACATACGAAAACTACATTACAGTGGTGATGAAAAGAGAAAACAAAAACCCTGATTTGTATTATGAAAGACTCTGATCAAAAGAAAATTCCAAGTATAAACACATTTATTTCTGCAGGACATCTCAATAAACTGAACCCACTGAGACTATGGTAAGGAATAAAAAGTGTTTTAAAGTTCCTATATTCACACTTTCCACCCAAGTACTTGCTGCTCTGCAATCACAGTAGTCTTATCGCACACCAAAGATGCCACTAATTGCGTCCTCAATCTGTGAGTAGTCACTGAATCTAAAGCCCCTTTCAAATTGGCGTATTCGTAGAGCTGCATATTGTGCCGTTGTGTTTCACTTAAGTACGCCCGAAATGCGCACGTACTCAGCCTTTTTCCGTGTTCATAGATCTGCTTGCAGCTGCGTGTGTTCACTTTTGAATGTGTAGCCCTTGCTGCGTTTTAAAACCAGTTCACTCCTGCCGGCTGTGCAGAACAACATCACTGCACTTGGAAAACAGTGGAGTGTATCATGAGGTTTTTACAATTTCATTACTGCCACATAGCCATAGCTGCTATTTTCTGCCTCTGTGGAAGTGTGCTCTGTTCTCTACTGCACGATGTGGTGCACGTCAGAAAGTCATTTAACGTTATTATTAATATTATTATTATTTTTTGTCTTGGTGGATCATTTTCATTGTGTACAGATGCTGCTGAGTCTGGCTGTGGTAAAGGCTGCTGTGAATGAAGCGCTGTGACTCTAAACTTTTAAAGCTCTGGTTGCTCCGATCACATCTGCTGATCTGATCAGACCTGAACGATCAGGACATCTGATGAGTGCACCGACATGCAGCGACGAGGCTTTTATTTTAAAGAGTCACAGCGCTTTTTCAGGTTTGATCAGACACAGAGAGAGAGAGAGAGAGAGAGAGAGCAACAAAGAGAGAGAGAGTGAGGGAGAGAGCGACAGAGGGAGAGAGAGAGACAGAGTGAGAGAGAGTGCGACAGACAGAGAGAGAGAGGGAAAGAGAGAGAGAGAGAGAGAGAGAGTGAGGGAGAGAGCAACAGAGGGAGAGAGAGAGACAGAGTGAGAGAGAGAGAGAAAGAGAGAGAGCGAGGGAGAGAGAGAGCGACCGACCTGTTGTTTCTGTTGTGTTTCTGGATTTCTGAGTTGAGGTTTGATTCCCTGTTCTGAGCACACACATATCCATCAGTTACATCAGCTGTTCTGATCACACAGAGGCACTGCGTGATCCTGTCCTCCAGCTGATTCTGACTCTGGGTGCACGCACTCAGTTTTTGGATGTGTACAGGAGCGTCGTGTTGCACAGACTTGCATGCAGAAACGCTGTGCTGCGCAGACCTGCTTAAAACTGCATATTTTATGTGTCCAGCGCTCTATGCCGAAGAAAATTAAACATGTTTAATTTCTTCCGTCCTACAAGCGTAACCCTCAACATTCTGCTGCGTAGGGAGCAAAAACTCAATGTAGAGATGCTAAAAGTGGGTGTAGAGCTGCTCAACTTGGCGTAGACGGTACACCACAATAAGCAGCTCTATGAATACGCCAGTGTGAAAAGGGCTTTAGCTGTTCCTATGATTGCACTTTTCTCAGGTCTCACAGGACCTTAGCCCTGTCATTCTCAACCACCTTCAGAGGTGTCTCCCACTGGGACTTCAAATCCATATCTTGTACACTATTCCTGACACATGGTTGTGGCCTCTCTGTTTATGCTGCCCCAGCTTGCATCATGCATCCTGCTACTATGTGCTGGACTGTCTCTGAAGGACATTTGCATAGCCTCCATCTGGGGTCATGTTGGCTGTGTTAGATTCCTGCTTCTATGGATTTGTAGTTGTGCTGCCACACCTGGAGCATTTGTGCTGTCCTTTAGGCTGGCCTTTTCGAGCCAGTGGTTGGACTTCTTGATGTCAGTCACATCCTCTATCAGTCGATGGTACATCTCATGGAGGGCTTTGGTCCAGCATGATACCTCCTCCTCCTGTTTCGTATCACCATCTGTCTTCAGATGTCTGAGGCACTCAAGTAGCAGCTGATCTCGGGGGGCATCTTTCTGATGTATTCAAGGAAGCTCCTTGTCTCATCCTGGATTGTGGCTCTGACACACACTAATTCCCACCCTCCCTTTTTCTTTTGCTCATAGAGCCTCAAGGTGCTGCACTGTGGGTGGAAATCTCCCTGTATTGTGAGGTGTTTTTGTGTCTTGACATCAGAGGCATCTATCCTCTCTTGTAGCCAATTTATTATTCCAGCTGAGTATTTGATGACTGGTTGGGCGTATGTACTGACGGCTCGGATCTTATTCCTACCATTGAGCTGGCTTCTCAGTGCCTGTCTTAGCTTCTGTAGGTATTTGGCTGTGGCTGACCTTTTTGCATCTTCATCATGGTTCCTGTTGGCTTGTGGGATTCCCAGGTAATGTAGCTCTCCTATATGTCCGCTATCCTACCTTCTAGCAACTCAACCCCCTCAGTCCAGAACAACTTCCCTTTTTTAGCCACCATTCGGTACAGTTATGCAGTCCAAATGACATCCCAATATCCTCACTGTGGATCCTGGTGAGGTGGATGAAGGAATCAAATATCACTCTTAGTATTACAGCAAGGTGGTTGATCTTTACATCATTCCTATATACTGTGCATAGAAAGTCTTCACCAGCACTTCACTTTTTCCACATTTTGTTGTTACAGCCTCATTCCAAAATGAATGAAATTGATTTTTTCCCTCAAAATTCTCCATACAATACCCCATAATGACAATGTGAAAAAAGTTTTTTTTTTTAGATTTTTGCAATTTAAAAACAAACCATGAAATAAATACCTAAGAAAGCACGTGTTGTTCGTCCTTCGGGGTCGAAGATGACCATGGCTCCACTAGGTGGCTAATCAGTGACGGTGCATCCGGAGGTGGCTGATGAGGCCAATCCGGGCTTGAAAGGTGCGCCCACATGCGGGACACACATGGGTAGGTGCTGCGGTGAAGGTAGAGGTAGCTCGGGCCTTGCGTGCGGCTCGTTTTGTTTTGGCGTCCGCGATCCGTCTGGCCTCTGCTGCGCGGGCGCCACTGGTGGTCTTGCTGTGCCACTGAGGGCAGTTGTGGGCAAGCGTTTCCCAAGAGGTGATCTCAAAGCCCAGGTTTTTCAGGGACGCTTTGAGACAGTCTTTGTAGCGTTTCTTCTGCCCCCCGACAGAGCGCTTGCCCTGGCACAGTTCTCCAATACAGGAGCTGCTTTGGCAGTCGAGTGTCAGGCATTCTGATTACATGGCCAGTCCATCTGACTTGCGTCTTCTGCAGGAGGGTGTAGATGCTGGGGAGGCCGGCTCGCTCAAGGACCTCCGTGTCTGGGACTTTGTCCTGCCACCTGATGTGGAGGAGGCGACGGAGGCAGCTCATATGGAAGTGGTTGAGCTGCTTGGCATGTCTGCTGTAGACAGTCCAGGTCTCACTGGCATACAGCAGGGTGGTTAGAACCACTGCACAGTAGACCTTCAGCTTGGAGGTAATGCAAAGTCCTCTCCGTTCCCAGACATTCTCACGGAGCCTTCCAAATGAGGCGCTGGCTTTTGCAACCCTGTTGTTGATTTCTGCATCGATGTTGACTGCGCGAGAAAGGGTGCTACCCAGGTATGTAAAGTTGTCGACCGCCTGCAGATTCTGTCCTGTCACTGTGATGTGGGGTTCTTGGTATATTTTTCCGGGTGCTGGTTGGTACATCACTTCGGTCTTTTTGGTGCTGATGGTGAGACCGAAGTTGTCGCATGCTCTCGAGAAGCAGTCCATTTCATGCTGCATCTTCTGTTCTGTAGCTGCGTTGAGCGCGCAATCATCAGCAAACAATAGATCTCTGATGACGGTCTCTGTCACCTTGGTGACAGCCTGGAGGCGCCTGAGGTTGAACAGCCCACCGTCAGTCCTGTATCTGAGGCGAATGCTGTCCTGGCCGTCCTGGAAACTGTCGGTCAGCATGGCGGAAAAGACCATGCTGAACAGTGTCGGGGCAAGAACGCAGCCCTGCTTTACGCCGTTGGTGACTGGGAAGGCCTCTGACTCGTCACCATCATGCAGAACTTTCACCATCATGCCGTCATGGAACTGTCGCACCATTGTGATGAACCTGCTGGGGCAGCCAAACTTTTCCATGATTTTCCATATAATATATATATATATATATATATATATATATATTATATTGCTGTAGATCATGAACAGCGCAGTTCACCCCCCTTTCCCCGTCCTCCTCTGCCCAAACATGCATGGCACTGCATTCTTCTGCTTGTGCATCACTTTCAGTAACTGCTTTTATAAATGCTGCTCTGCAGTTCAGTCTGTCAGCTTCATTTTCACACATGCTCTGAGTGCACGCACGCGCGCACGCACGCGCGCGCACGCACGCACACACACACACACACACACACACACACACACACACACACACACACACACACACACACACACACACACACACACACACACACACACACACACACACACACACACACACACACACACACACACACACACACACAGATGACATCAGGTGGCTGAATTTGAGTTTCTGTCTGAACAAAGAATGTGGCCCTCAGCGAGGAGATTACAGAACAAAGACACAAAGTCTCAATGGCTTGCCTCATGCACTGTCTCCAAGTGTGACTGAGTAGACTTCTGCAGGAGTGTGATGTGTGTAGCCGACTGTGTACCCATCTAATTGGAAATCTGACTGTTTTTATGCTGGGCCTTGAAGTAAAATCTCTTCGTAGTCGAGGAGACAGAAGAGCAGCTCCCTGAGATTGGCATTTGTATAGACTTCACAGGACCGGGCTGGATTGGACTCTGTGTGTGTGTGTGTGTGTGTGTGTGTGTGTGTGTGTGTGTGTGTGTGTGTGTGTGTGTGTGTGTGTGTGTGTGTGAGTGTGTGTGCGTGTGTGGCAGTCTCAGCCAAGGCAGGGCTTAGACTTGGTTTATTCTGATCATAATGACAGAGTGTGCTTTCCTTTATGAGAGGGTACAACAAGAAAAACCTCTCTGGTGTAAAGTTCTCATTCCTGCCCTGCTACTGACAACAAATTTATGTACTATTAGAGCAGAGCTTCGCAAACCTTACGGTGTCAACAACCGCCAAATTGATGCATTTTCCAGCCAGGGCCCCCAGCCTAAAAACATTTTACCAAGCCACGATGTGTTTAAGTAACAGTATAATTTCATTTTTGCAGCATATTTTCAGTCAAAGGGACATGATGCATCCTCCAGAATGATCAGCTATCTCTAGGGTTTACAGAGAATGGTCTGAAAAAGAGAAGATATCCTGTGAGCGGCAACTGTGTGAATGAAAATGTCTTGTTGATGTTAGAGGTCAGAGGTGAATGGGCAGACTGATTGAATGGGCGACTAAGTGATGCTGTCATTCAATATGAACCAACATCTCTGAGGAATGTTTCCAACACCTTGCTGAATCTATGAGACAAAGAATTAAGGCAGTTCTGAAGGCAAAAGGGGGTTGAACCTGGTACTAGCACGGTGCACCTAAAGTGG
The DNA here is from genome assembly GCF_902500255.1 of Thalassophryne amazonica. Classification (NCBI taxonomy): domain Eukaryota; kingdom Metazoa; phylum Chordata; class Actinopteri; order Batrachoidiformes; family Batrachoididae; genus Thalassophryne; species Thalassophryne amazonica. The sequence goes on from NC_047108.1 coordinate 78,077,794, forward strand.
CGGGAGTGTATATTTATGGCTTGTTATTGTAACTAAGAGCAAGTAATGTTGACACAATGTTGTTAAGGGATATTACATTATAAATTGATAGTCCAAAATGTGAGATTCCAACTGGTTAACAACCTGACAATTTATCATTGCCATTCATTATCTGTCCACAAAACACCTCCTGCCCACCACTCATCCAGAAAAATGCAAATTACAAGATACATTGCTGTTGTCTGAAGAAATATGATGCATAACTAATTTTGCATCAAACATGCAGTTGAAAAACATCACTTGCATGTGGAGGGAGCGTTAGCTATAACATTTTGGCCATATGGTGCCTTTCTCTGGGTATCATCCAGCAAGATGGTTACTTTCAAGATGTGGGAATGGGCTGGTTGTCAATCTGGGTGGTTACCAGCCAAGACCAGGGGTGTTTCCATGGTATGGTGGATGTGAGGATGCTTGGTACCAATGCATTTTCACAGACCTGAACACAAAGGTATTCCTTTCAACTTTCATAGGATGCATTCTAAATCTCTTGTTCCAGTGTTCCTTGGTCATGAAGGATGGTTCAGGTTTGTTCTGATGATAAAGGTTTGATGATGGAGGAGAAACGTTTTTAACAGTCCACCAAGTCAATCTTGGATCAGTGGTTGGAGTGTGTGTGTGTGTGTGTGTTACTGCTGCAAGAAAAGGAAAGGAGCTGCTGCTTGCCAGAGGGGCTGTGACGATCTGCAGTGTCACATCTCCCTCACTTGGGTCATAAAGAATACAGGCCGACTCAGTGGGCGTGTCATTCATTCATTTTCTATACCTTCTTACTCCAATCAAAAGCCACGTGTGGGCTGGAGCTTATCTCAGCAATCATAGGACAAGAGGCGGGGTACACCCTGGATAGGATGCCAGTCTATCACAGGGCAATAAGGAATCTAGACATATGTAACAAAAGCATAAAATGAGGCAACATTTTGCTTACTGCAATGGAGTTACTACATGCACAATCAGATTTGTGGGATTAGATTATTTAACAGGAAACATCAGCCAAGACAGAAAAAGTAAAATACAACCCCAATTCCAATGAAGTTGGGACGTTGTGTAAAATGTAAATAAAAACACAATACAATGATGTGCAAATCATCTTCAACCTACAGTATATTCAATTGAATACACGACAAAGACAAGATATTTAATGTTCATTTTGAAATGGATGCCTGCAACACCTTTCAAAAAAGTTTGGACGGGGCAACAAAAGACTAGGAAAGTTGATGAATGCTCAAAGAACACCTGTTTGGAAACAGGTGAGTGTCATGATTGGGTATAAAAGGAGCATCCCCAAAAGGCTTAGCCGTTCACAAGCAAAGATGGGGCGAGGATCACCACTTTGTGAACAACTGCATGAAAAAAAAAGTCCAACAGTTTAAGAACAATGTTTCTCAACATTCAATTGCAAGGAATTTAGGGATTCCAGCATCTACAGTCCATCTAATCAGAAGATTCAGAGAACCTGGAGAACTTTCCACATGTAAGCGGCAAGGCCGAAAACCAAAACTGAATGCCTGTGACCTTCGATCCCTCAGGCGGCAATGCATTAAAAACCGACAACACTGTGTAAAGTATCTTACCACGTGGGCTCAGGAACACTTCAGAAAACCACTGTCAGTTAACAAAGTTTGTCACTACATCTACAAGTGCAAGTTAAAACTCTACCATGCAAAGCGAAAGCCATACATCAACAACATCCAGACATGCTGCCGCCTTCTCTGGGCCCGAGCTTATTTGAAATGGACAGACGTGGAAAAGTGTGCTGTGGTCTGATGACCATCCAGATTGTTACCAGCGCAAAGTTCAAAAGCCAGCATCTGTGATGGTATGGGGGTGTGTTAGTGCCCATGGCATGGGCAACTTACACATTTGTGATGGCACCAACAATGCTGAAAGGTACATCCAGGTTTTGGAGCAACACATGCTGCCATCCAAGCAATGTCTTTTTCAGGGATGTCCCTGCTTATTTCAGCAAGACAATGCCAAGCCACATTCTGCATGTGTTACAACAGCGTGGCTTCGTAGTAAGAGTGCGGGTACTAGACTGGCCTGCCTGCAGTCCAGACCTGTTGGCCATTGAAAATGTGTGGTGCATTATGAAGTGTAAAATACGACAACGGAAACCCTAGACTGTTGAACAAATGACATCGTACATCAAGCACGAATGGGAAAGAATTCCACCTACAAAGCTTCAACAATTAGTGTCCTCAGTTCCCAAACGCTTATTGAGTGTTATTAGAAGGAAAGGTGATGTAACACAGTGGTAAACATACCACTGCCCCAGCTTTTTTGAAATGTGTTGCAGGTATCCATTTCAAAATGAGCAAATATTTGCACAAACACAATAAAGTTTATCAGTCTGAACATTAAATATCTTGTATTTGTGGTGTATTCAATTGAATATACAGTGCTGTGAAAAAGTGTTTGCCCCCTTGACCCTTTACATGTTAGATTTTTATTAGGACATCAAAAAACAAAACAAAAATTCAGGCCTTGTATATTATAATTTCCAAAATCATGTTCTTTAAACTCACAGTGAAAGTAAATCTAACAGTTTGATATAAATTAATTAAAAATCTAAAACCCGAAATGATGGTGAGTGTTGCATCACCAGCTAGCTTCATGATGAAGTGGTATAGAGAATGTTTCTATTAAAAAAAAAAGGAAAAAAAAAAAACCTTGAAAGTTCAGCTACAATTTGCCAGAAGGCACACTGGAGATTCAAGCATAGATTTTATGTTTTGTTGAAAGAAAATTATTCTCTGTGCAACTCCACTATGAAGGCAGGAGTGGGGATACAAAATGCAAAACTTGCACTATGCACAATCTCTTCAATCACAGCCACATAAATCTATAACTTCTTCAGGGTTGTCCTGATGTCTTGGTGGCTTTCCTCACTCTTCACCTTCTTATACAGTCACTACGTTTTTGAGAACTATCTATTCCACACAGATTTACCATAGAGTGCATTACTGTTTGTATTTCTTCATAATTCATGTAAATAATGTCCAAGACATAGTCAGTGTCTTGGGAATGTTCACGTATCCATCCCCTGACTTGTCCGAAGGAAACTGTATATAAAAGTGATGGTTTACATGTGCTATACTAAAGGGGGCACTTACTTATTCACACCATCATTTTGGCTTTTAGATTTTTAATTAATTTATATCAAACTGTAGAGATTTGCTTTCACTGTGAGTTTAAAGAGCATGATTTTGGAATTCTAATATACAAGGCCTGAATTTTTGTTTTGTTTTTTGATGTCCTAATAAAAATCTAACATGTAAAGGGTCAAGGGGGCAAACACTTTTTGACAGCACTGTAGGTTGAAGAGGATTTGCAAATCATTGTATTTATTTACATTTTACACAACATCCCAACTTCATTGGAATTGTTGTAAAATCTAATTTTGCATGATATGACCCAATTACTCATAATAAATAGATAGTTGCATATGCAAATAATTGCATACTGAGCTGGGGTTTTTTTCTTCTTCCTGGAATGAGCATGCAAGGTAAAGTGTGGGAAAGGTGGATGCAATTAAGTGCTTAGGAATGCACCCATACTGTGGTTTAGCTATGAAAACAGTGGGTGATCCAGAGACTTGTGACCTGTTCAGTTGTTGCTTTCTCCATTAATACATTCCTGCAGTGGTAATACGCCGTGAAATACAAAGTTGATTCTCTTCACGTGGTAAAAATTTTCTGTGTCAGTTATCTGCAGCCTCTGGGCACAAATGTGCCCTTGTCTGAGGTAAAGAGCAAAGGAATCCAGTTTCCACATTTAAACAATGAAATCAGGCGCTGGATGGACAATATGCTCCTTTGGATGGTGCTCAGTGCGTATCTCCTGTTACAAGAGCGCAGACCAGCCCTTAATCTGATTCCTACACCATCACTGTGAGTGAAAGCAGTGGCTACTATTAATATGAGGGTGAGTGAGCACGTTGGGCGCATGCTTGTGTGTATTTGCCTGTGTACAAGCATGCAGCTGGCTGTCTCCGGGGTTACATCTCAACTCTCAAAGCATGGCAGTGGGCTATGGGTAAAGCATGCATTCCTGATGAATTGGTGTGCACCTCAGTAGAAACAGACAGACACAAAAACGACAGCAGGACCAGACGTGCCAACAGAAAAAAAAGCTTCCTTCAACTTTTTAGTTGCAGTGAAAACCTGCACCATCTTGGCCCTTCACACCACAAGGTTTCACACCACTGAGGATGGTTTAATAATAAAATACAAATAATCAGCACAGTAATCCATCATGTCATCAATCATGGCATGATTATCAATACTGAGGATATCAAGATTTCATCTGATAGGAAAATAATATGTCACGTACAAAGGCGCCATGTCCAGTCCTGAAAAATGAAGCTCGTGTGCAAATATGACTCCACAAGTGAGGCCATCCCACAATGAGCTCCATGGTAGCAGAAATAAGCATGCTTACAAAAATTCTTTTGGTCTCTGTGGCTAGCTTCCTCATCAGCTTAAGATATTTTATGCCATAAAGTTATAAATAATTAGGGCCTGGATGCTTTGCATGCATCGATTTCTATTTAATCCACTAGATGGCGGATGCAGCCTGTGAGCTGTTGCCAGCAGTCGCCATCTTGCTTTGCGTTATTCCGCGTTGTCAGGCATTAGATTAAATAGAAATCTATGATGCACTGATTTAAAGTTGGGTTAAAGTGATCTGAAAATGCTGTTTTGTGCAGCATCCAGGTGCTGTGACAAGCTGAGAAAGGAGTATCAACTGGTTAAATAAAGGTTAAATAAATAAAAAAAATCAATAATAATAAATTGTGGAGTGAGCTTTCATAAGTGTGTATTATTTCTGTGTGTATTATCTGAACACTACTGTATCTCACTTTTCATCACTTCACAGTTGTTGCCTTCACCACTTGTCTTTCGTTCTTGTCTGTCTTCATGTTGTTTTGGTGGTTGGCCCTTCCTGGTAGAAGCTGTCTGTTGGCTTTGAGTAGGATGGTGTACGCTGATCGGGAAGGGCGGATGGAGGTCACACACGCACACCACGTTCACTCATGCACTACATACATACTATCTGTCTTGCAAGAACAAATTGCATATATGTGTATTTGGTCTTGCAAGACATACATAAATTGCATACAGTAGTGTTCAGAATAATAGTAGTGCTATGTGACTAAAAAGATTAATCCAGGTTTTGAGTATATTTCTTAGTGTTACATGGTAAACAAGGTACCAGTAGATTCAGTAGATTCTCACAAATCCAACAAGACCAAGCATTCATGATATGCACACTCTTAAGGCTATGAAATTGGGCTATTAGTAAAAAAAAGTAGAAAAGGGGGTGTTCACAATAATAGTAGCATCTGCTGTTGACGCTACAAACTCAAAACTATTATGTTCAAACTGCTTTTTTAGCAATCCTGTGAATCACTAAACTAGTATTTAGTTGTATAACCACAGTTTTTCATGATTTCTTCACATCTGCGAGGCATTAATTTTGTTGGTTTGGAACCAAGATTTTGCTCGTTTACTAGTGTGCTTGGGGTCATTGTCTTGTTGAAACACCCATTTCAAGGGCATGTCCTCTTCAGCATAAGGCAACATGACCTCTTCAAGTATTTTGACATATCCAAACTGATCCATGATACCTGGTATGTGATATATAGGCCCAACACCATAGTAGGAGAAACATGCCCATATCATGATGCTTGCACCAACATGCTTCACTGTCTTCACTGTGAACTGTGGCTTGAATTCAGAGTTTGGGGTCGTCTCACAAACTGTCTGCGGCCCTTGGACCCAAAAAGAACAATTTTACTCTCATCAGTCCACAAAATATTCCTCCATTTCTCTTTAGGCCAGTTGATGTGTTCTTTGGCAAAATGTAACCTCTTCTGCACATGTCTTTTATTTAACAGAGGGACTTTGCGGGGGATTCTTGCAAATAAATTAGTTTCACACAGGCATCTTCTAACTGTCACAGCACTTACAGGTAACTCCAGACAGTCTTTGATCATCCTGGAGCTGATCAATGGGTGAGCCTTTGCCATTCTGGTTATTCTTCTATCCATTTTGATGGTTGTTTTCTGTTTTCTTCCACTCGTCTGTGTTTTTTTGTCCATTTTAAAGCATTGGAGATCTTGTAGATGAACAGCCTATAATTTTTTGCACCTGCGTATAAGTGTTCCCCCCTCCAATCAATGTTTTAATCAAACTACGCTGTTCTTCTGAACAATGTCTTGAATGTCCCACTTTCCTCAGGCTTTCAAAGAGAAAAGCATGTTTAACAGGTGCTGGCTTCATCCTTAAATAGGGGACACCTGATTCACACCTGTTTGTTCCACAAAATTGACGAACTCACTGACTGAATGCCACACTACTATTATTGCGAACACCCCCTTTTCTACTTTTTTTACTAATTGCCCAATTTCATAGCCTTAAGAGTGTGCATATCATGAATGCTTGGTCTTGCTGGATTTGTGAGAATCTACTGAATCTACTGGTACCTTGTTTCCCATGTAACAATAAGAAATATACTCAAAACCTGGATTAATCTTTTTAGTCACATAGCACTACTATTATTCTGAACACTACTGTATATGTGTATTTATGTATCTAAATGGTCTGCCAGTGTGGCATTTACCGTTACTATATTTGCAGACGGGGAAAAAAATCGTTCAGATATGCTGTGGCAATGAGAAACATTACCTCGCAGTGACATACAGTGTTTTTGAACAGATCGCACAATGTTCACATCTAGTTCACAAAATTAATTGCCAGAGATTTTGAACATTTCAAAATTTTCTTCACTTGCATGCAACCGCACACAGCTCATGCAAAGTTTACAAGTTGCTCTCTGGCAAATCAAATTTGTGCACGTGTCAAGGTCGCTTTAGGTGCTGTAAAGGTGGAGGCATTTGAAGCGGCCCCATTTGAGCTTCAACACTGCTCTTCAGAAAACCTATGGGTGACATCATGGAGGGCTTGTGCAGTACTGCAGTCTATGAGTACAACACATACATACTCAGGAATGTTCATGTATCCATTGTGGAATCACAAGGGGAGAGGTAGTAGACGGACACTAACATCCCTGTACAGGATTGGCTGTCACACTCCAAAATGGCCACTCTGGAACACACTACATCTCCCAGAATGCATCATCACTCTGACAGGCATAAATGCTTCAGCCACCTAACTGCAGCAGGACTGAACACCTGGTGGGAGCCAAAACGAAGATATGACAGAGTAAGGAAGGCTGAAAGAGAGCCAAAGATGAGAAGGAAAGATATCTAGCAAGAAACTACTGCCATTCTCAGAATTCTTAAAAGACGGAAGACACAATTTATGCTTAACCTTTTTTTTTTCTTGGAAAGACTCCAAGTTGTGAAACACTATCTCCATAATGTTTGAAGCTAATTATGGGTTTGGATGAATTAATGACCCAAGTGGCTTGATATCTGCTTCTGTTTTTGGAGAACAAAGCACATTTTAGTTTCACCACTGCCTCTTTATTATACTGGACTGCCCTGCTCCATCTTAACCTACCCTGTTGACCTCTCATGGCATTACCCCATCCTCTGACTTGCTTTAAAAAAAATGGCTGTAAAAAGTGATTATTTAATCATTATATTTAGAGTTATGTTAGTTTGTCCAATTCTGTATTTGGCCTCTTAAAGTGGAAGTACTTTTAAAATGAATGTTATTCTTTGAAATAAAGCTAATCCTTGTTTCATTTCACTTCCACTGTGAGTGTGTACTGGGGAAAATTTGAAAAAATACTTACAAACTTAAGTTGATTGTAAGGGAACAAGCTTTTTGTTGGGGGTGGGGGGGGGTGGGGGTGGGGGACAAAATGCTTTTGGGAACCACTGTGCTAACATACTATACTGGGATGGATATGGATGTGCAGTGATCCTGGGACAAAGTGAGCATACCTGCTCATTTTGATGGATGCACGATCCCATAATAAGGCTATAATGGACTCCATTTGTGTACATTTACTGAATACACAAATACTTTCAGATCATATTAAATAAGAATTCCAGAAAATTACCCTTTTTAGATGTTTTAGAGGTCACCATATCACTTAGGACAAGTGGTTAAAGCTTGTTATCAGAGGGTCCTTTGGTCCTAAATCCCCAAGTTGCTCCCGATGTGTATTGAGCACCTGACATCAATGAGTGAATGTGATATAAATGCAATCCATTTACCATTATTTATTATGTCCGCCAAGGACATAATAAAAATCATCAGTGTTTATTTATTTGTCTGTCTGTTAGCAGGATTACGTCAAAACTACTGCATGGATTTTGACAAAATCTTCACCACAGATAGATATTAGGGCATGGAAGACCTAACCCCACTGAATTTTGGAGGTGATCCGGATTCTGGATCAAGAATTCATTTTATACAGGCTTTGAAGGATTACATCAAAACTACTTCACTGATTCTCACCAAATTTGCACCACAGATAGATATTAGGGCATGGAAGACTCCACTGAATTGTGGAGGTGATCCAGACTGGTGGACGTCAGAATTCTGCTCTTGTTTACAATTCAACCAACACTGCAGCAAGTAGAACCTAAATGGCTTGTTAATGTTGTTGGATGAGGCAATAACAACAGATAAACCGCTTCTTGTCCTCACGGAACCCCCGATAAAGTCATAAGAAGTGTTCGTATGGACGTACCATTTCCATATGAAGCTAAATGTGCACTTTTACCTCACTAAATATAAATAATCTTTTAAAATGACCGATTACAGTTAGGTGTTTACCTTAGCTCAGCTGTCCTCTTCCGATGTGGATGTCAACTAAGCCATTACAAGTCGACTGCCGAGAAGAGGCTGGTCTTGTTGTGTGGGCCGCTGAAGAGGAGGTACTGCTGGCCCACCACCACTAGAGGGCGCCCTGCCTGGAGTGCGGGCTCCAGGCACCGGAGGGCGCTGCCGCCTTACAGGAGCAGCCAGGATGACAGCTGTCACCCATCACCGGAGACAGCTGATCCCAATCACTACGGAGGTATATCAGCAGGACGGCATCTCCACCTCATTTGCCGAGATATCGTTTCTACCAGAGAGGTAACGTATTAAAGCAAATAGAGTGCATCTTTTGGATTGAGCTAGTTTTTTTGGATTACTGTTCCAACGAGAGGTGGAGGTACCTTTCCTGCTGTTCGGAGTCCTGGGTGCATACGCGCCCCCATCTAACTGTTCTTTGCTCCTCGCCAGCAGTACCAGGTCCGACACGCGGAGGCAGTGGCCACCTGGGAGTTCGGGACTTGGCGGCTCCAGTATTCCCGGGGTCCTGTGGCGGAGGAAGCCGTGTGGTTCCGGTCTTACCTTGGAGAGGCGTCTCCTATCTTCGAGCCTGCCCACACGACACTTTTGTGAATTGACTGTTGTCCATTGCTGTGATTGGTTGTATTCGTTGTGCACATTCACAACAGTAAAGCGTTGTTATTTTGACTTACTCCATTGTCCGTTCATTTGCGCCCCCTGTTGTGGGTCCGTGTTCCTACACTTTCCCAACAGGTCTTACGGGATGAAAGTTTTACATTTACTGAGACAAATGTGCAATGTTTACCTCACTAAATATTATTATCCCAATGACAATATTAAACTTCAGCAATACTAACCCCAATAACATTAATTAGCTGGTTAGCTTCCACTTATTTACATCCTAAATGAATAATATACTGATTAAATTAATATTTGTCCCTAGTGAACCCCAAAACATCTAAAAAATAGAGCCATGATTGCAATATCCCAGAATTTTCTGTAAAGAGTTTGAGGGACAAATTCGTATTAATTCAGCCTGAGTGAAAGGTACAGTTAAGCCAACTGGCACATAGTTAGCTGTGGAGGTGGGGAACACTCACCCACCAGCGAAAGGATCTATCCTCAGAAATAGTGCTTCTCTCTCTCGTCAAACATAACGAGTAGTGGTTGGTTGCACACAAATCTTCTCTCTTATTATCAAATGATTGGATACAAGTGCATTTTGTTCACATGTGATATACATTTGTACTTCAGAAGGGCTTCATACGACACATTCTACTGTGCACGTAGAGTGCTCGTGTTGGTGAAAGAGATAGCAAATGTAAACTGTGTTCTAAGGTGTGTGCTTAAGGCTTAAACTGGATCCTCCACACCTTCTACTAACACACTAACCACAGATAGCACCGAGATAGAAAAGATGCAAACACAAAACTTCGCTTTACTTTAAGATGTGTGCAGTGATGAAACACCCAAGTAATGTTTAACAGCATCAGATTTTATGATCAGTGGTTAAAGATGAAACATGGAAGCAGGTGCTAAAGGCCTTTGATCAGGCAATGCATGGTGCTGTATTTCTTAAAAGCACATACCACAAAAAGAAAAAAAAATGGATTGTGCAATTCTGTGATACTCCACAACCGGTTGTGCATAGATTAGGTCATAAAAAGCATGCAGGCACAAGCACAGAAGTCACGTGGACTGAGATAGCAGTGATTTATCTTACTGCAAATCAGCTCCTATCTCACGCTTCCATAACCTTATTGATCATTGTTACAGTTGTATGCAAATGTTTTGGCACCTCTGATGATATCCATGATTTTCCTTTATAAATAATTTGTTGTTTGGATCAGCAATTTCAGTTAAGTATATCATCTAGCAGACAAACACAGTGATATTTGAGAAGTCAAATGAAGTTTCTAGGATTTATAGAAAGTGTGCAATAATTCTTTAAACATAATTAGGCAGGTGTATAAATTTAGGCACCCCCACAGAAAGAATACATCAATATTTAGTAGATCCTCCTTTTGCAGAAATAACAGCCTCTAAACGCTTCCTATAGCTTCCGATGATAGTCTGGATTCTGGTTGAAAGCATTTTGGACCATTCTTCTTTACAAAACATCTCCAGTTCAGTCAGGTTTATTGGTTTCTGAGCATGGACAGCCCGCTTAAAATCACACCACAGATTTTCAATAATATTCAGGTCTGGGGACTGAGATGGCCATTACAGAATGTTGTACTTGTTCCTCTGCATGAATGCCTTAGTAGATTTTGACCAATGTTTAGGGTCGTTGTCTCATTGAAAGAGCCAGCCCCGGCGCAACTTCAACTTTGTCACCAATTCATGAACATTGTTCTCAAGAATCTGTGGATATTGACTGGAATCCATGTGACCCTCAACTTTAACAAGATTCCCAGTACCTGCACTGGCCACACAGCCCCACAGCATGATGGAACCACCTCTAAATTTTACTGTAGGTAGCAAGTGTTTTTCTTGGAATGCTGTGTCTGTTCTTTTTCAGCCATGCATACCGCCCCTTGTCCAAATAACTCAATTTTAGTTTCAACAGTCCACAGCACCTTATTCCAAAATGAAGCTGGCTTGTCCAAATGTGCTTTAGCATACCTCAAGTGACTCTGTTTGTAGTGTGTACGCAGAAAAGGCTTCCTCTGCATTACAGCATCATACAGCATCTCTATGTGCAAAGTGTGCCGTATAGTTGAATGATGCGCAGAGACACTATCTGCAGCAAGATCATGTTGTAGGTCTTTGGAGCAGGTCTGTGGGTTGACTATGACTGTTTTCACCATCCTTCGCTTCAGTTTATCTGAGATTTTTCTTGGCCTGCCACTTTGGGCCTTAGCTAGTACTGTGCCTGTGGTGTTCCATTTCCTCACTATGTTCCTCACAGTGGAAACTGACAGCTGAAATCTCTGAGATAGTTTTTTGTGTCCTTCCCCTAAACTATGATGTTGAACAGTCTTTGTTTTCAGGTCATTTGAGAGTTGTTTAGAGGGTCCCATGTTGCCACTCATTAGAAAGGGATGCAAAGAGGGGAAACATTTGCGAATGGCCACCTTAAATACTCTGTCTCATGATCAGATTCACCTGTGTACGGAGGTCAAGGGTTGTGTTCCAATAATTAGATTCAAATCAATAAAATGAAAAGGGTGCCCAAATTTATGCACCTGCCCAATTTTGTTTAAATAATTATTGCACACTTTCTGTAAATACTAGAAACTTCATTTCACTTCTCAAATACCAGTGTGTTCCTCTGCTATATGATATATTTAACTGAAATTTTTGATCCAGACAACCAATGATTTATAAAGGAAAATCATGAAAATTATCAGGGGTGCCCAAACTTTTGCATACAACTGTATATTGGCAACAGGCGACAACTCTCTCACTCCCAGTAAATACAAGTAATGGGTGGAATTTGTCACCATTAGAGACAGGAGACTAATTTGGAGCTGACTCAGAATACAAGCTGCCATCAGAAAACATGGCCAGTATACTGCATGTCACTCACATTGATTCACTGTTGCTGTAACCAGTATTGTACATAAGCCTGTGCATGTGCTGACACAATAAGAGCTGAAAGGTCGCATCAGGCTCTATGATGTGAGTAATTCCAGCTCAGGAAAGCTTTGCTGTCTGAGGCCTCAGGCTCAGGCTGCAGATATAAACGTAGCTCACTGACATCATAGCATTGTGTCTGCACTACTGCAGGTTTGAAACTACAACAGTGAGAAAATGCATGTTTTTTTGTGTGGTTTAGATGGAACTTTTTATTTTGACAAAATGTCAAAACCTATGAAGCAAAAGAATATTTATCATGTTATCTGAACATTGTACTCTAATCAGGATCTATTGTTTATGTTGTGAGGAAAACCCTTTGGCATGTAAAAATAGACGAAACATTTTAGGACTACAGGATGTGATCTCATATGAAAAATTTAATTGGGCCCACTGAGTGTTTTAACCACACATAGATGAAGGCCTTGCTAAAAGAGGCACTCCTAACCACAAAATCTGATTTATAACTTTTTGGAGAAAGTATAATTTGGAGATGGCAGAGAGCAGCACTCATGCATTCACCTATATAATTTTCATGTCATTTCCTGCCAAAACTCGTAACTACTGAGGAGTGAAGGAGGGTGAGTGTGTTTGACTGTGTGGGTGTATACACTATTAATATCTCACATAAAAAAAGATAATGAGATAGCCTATTGTAAAATTCTGTTGGAATGCCGGACCTGTTTATGTCATTCTCTCAGGAATGTTGCCTCTAGTCATTTTGCTCATCTGTGTCCATAAGGATGAGAGAACTAACGACCGTACGGCAGGAATCTGTAGAGACACGTTTTAAAGCTGACACACCAGCTTGGGAATGAACCAAAGCTGACACTCAAACAAAAAGTGCCTATCAAAATAAGAAAAGGAAGAAAATAGCCCCACATTGCAGTTGCAAAGTACTCTACACAATAAAACATCAATCAATCAATCAATCAATCAATTTTTTCTATATAGCGCCAAATCACAACAAACAGTTGCCCCAAGGCGCTTTATATTGTAAGGCAAGGCCATACAATAATTATGTAAAACCCCAACGGTCAAAACGACCCCCTGTGAGCAAGCACTTGGCTACAGTGGGAAGGAAAAACTCCCTTTTAACAGGAAGAAACCTCCAGCAGAACCAGGCTCAGGGAGGGGCAGTCTTCTGCTGGGACTGGTTGGGGCTGAGGGAGAGAACCAGGAAAAAGACATGCTGTGGAGGGGAGCAGAGATCGATCACTAATGATTAAATGCAGAGTGGTGCATACAGAGCAAAAAGAGAAAGAAACAGTGCATCATGGGAACCCCCCAGCAGTCTACGTCTATAGCAGCATAACTAAGGGATGGTTCAGGGTCACCTGATCCAGCCCTAACTATAAGCTTTAGCAAAAAGGAAAGTTTTAAGCCTAATCTTAAAAGTAGAGAGGGTGTCTGTCTCCCTGATCTGAATTGGGAGCTGGTTCCACAGGAGAGGAGCCTGAAAGCTGAAGGCTCTGCCTCCCATTCTACTCTTACAAACCCTAGGAACTACAAGTAAGCCTGCAGTCTGCGAGCGAAGCGCTCTATTGGGGTGATATGGTACTACGAGGTCCCTAAGATAAGATGGGACCTGATTATTCAAAACCTTATAAGTAAGAAGAAGAATTTTAAATTCTATTCTAGAATTAACAGGAAGCCAATGAAGAGAGGCCAATATGGGTGAGATATGCTCTCTCCTTCTAGTCCCCGTCAATACTCTAGCTGCAGCATTTTGAATTAACTGAAGGCTTTTTAGGGAACTTTTAGGACAACCTGATAATAATGAATTACAATAGTCCAGCCTAGAGGAAATTAATGCATGAATTAGTTTTTCAGCATCACTCTGAGACAAGACCTTTCTGATTTTAGAGATATTGCGTAAATGCAAAAAAGCAGTCCTACATATTTGTTTAATATGCGCTTTGACTGACATATGCTGATCAAAAATGACTCCAAGATTTCTCACAGTATTACTAGAGGTCAGGGTAATGCCATCCAGAGTAAGGATCTGGTTAGACACCATGTTTCTAAGATTTGTGGGGCCAAGTACAATAACTTCAGTTTTATCTGAGTTTAAAAGCAGGAAATTAGAGGTCATCCATGTCTTTATGTCTGTAAGACAATCCTGTAGTTTAGCTAATTGGTGTGTGTCCTCTGGCTTCATGGATAGATAAAGCTGGGTATCATCTGCGTAACAATGAAAATTTAAGCAATACCGTCTAATAATACTGCCTAAGGGAAGCATATATAAAGTGAATAAAATTGGTCCTAGCACAGAACCTTGTGGAACTCCATAATTAACTTTAGTCTGTGAAGAAGATTCCCCATTTACATGAACAAATTGTAATCTATTAGACAAATATGATTCAACCACCGCAGCGCAGTGCCTTAATACCTATGGCATGCTCTAATCTCTGTAATAAAATTTTATGGTCAACAGTATCAAAAGCAGCACTGAGGTCTAACAGAACAAGCACAGAGATGAGTCCACTGTCCGAGGCCATAAGAAGATCATTTGTAACCTTCACTAATGCTGTTTCTGTACTATGATGAATTCTAAAACCTGACTGAAACTCTTCAAATAGACCATTCCTCTGCAGATGATCAGTTAGCTGTTTTACAACTACCCTTTCAAGAATTTTTGAGAGAAAAGGAAGGTTGGAGATTGGCCTATAATTAGCTAAGATAGCTGGGTCAAGTGATGGCTTTTTAAGTAATGGTTTAATTACTGCCACCTTAAAAGCCTGTGGTACATAGCCAACTAACAAAGATAGATTGATCATATTTAAGATCGAAGCATTAAATAATGGTAGGGCTTCCTTGAGCAGCCTGGTAGGAATGGGGTCTAATAAACATGTTGATGGTTTGGATGAAGTAACTAATGAAAATAACTCAGACAGAACAATCGGAAAGAAAGAGTCTAACCAATACCGGCATCACTGAAAGCAGCCAAAGATAACGATACGTCTTTGGGATGGTTATGAGTAATTTTTTCTCTAATAGTTAAAATTTTGTTAGCAAAGAAAGTCATGAAGTCATTACTAGTTAAAGTTAATGGAATACTCAGCTCAATAGAGCTCTGACATAACATCAAGACATAACATTAAAAAAAACAAACTTTGCACCCATAAGTTTAATTAAAATTGAATATCGAGTGCAACTGAAGTGTCCAAACCAGCTGATGAATAGGATAAAACTATCAAACTAATTATAAACACCAGAAGATAAAAAGGTTTTAAGATCTGCCTTCAAGATTCAGCTGAAGTAGACTTTTAAATGTCAACAGGCAAGCTGTTCCACAAAGTAGGACCATAGTAGGCAAATGCTCTGAAGCCTGCTGAATTCTCTTAACCCTGGGGATATAACGTAAGGTTGCAGCTGGGCAACCTGTTGTACAGGCTTTTTGAACTCAATTTATGGGTGTTGATTTTGATAACTTTAATTATGTAGTTGATGAGAAATACTCACTGAAAGTAGTGCACATTCTTTAAAGAACTGCATGTAGGCTGCCTTAAATGCTTCCTCACAGTAATTCACTCTGATTTTATCTGGGTGGGACTGGGAGTAAAGCGGGAGTTCTCCTAAACAGAATCACAGCAGATAAATGGATAGATGATCTGATAAATGTTCAGCCTCTGTTTGGTGACTGTGATTAAATGGCAGAGCAAGTTGGCCATAAACCAAAAGGTTGGTGGATCAATCCAAATACATTAAAATACCTTTAAGAAACAAACAAAACATCAAACAGCTCTAGTCTAAAATGAGAGTCTGAGACAATATGAACAAGGATTTAAGGCAATATTTATTTATTCTTTTTTTGAGTGTACGTATGACTTTACGTAGAACAAACTGGAGATGGATTTGAATCGCAATTTCAAAGAAAGTTTTCTGAGTTGACTCACCTAATTTTATTTAATCTATTTTAGATAATCTGATTTTTAAATGAAAATTTTATAAAATAATTTAAGGGGTATCAGTTTTTTGTTTCATCGTTGCTAACCTAATTACTGATTCTATTTTAATCATGATCTTGTATATAAATGTTAATCCTGATCACTCTTGTGAGAAAGCTTGTGCAAAGCTCTCTGATCTTTAAACCATAAGAATCATAATGAAATCTCAAAGATCAAAGGCAAAATGTAATCTGCTCCTTGACCTAAGACCAACCTCCCCGCAAAATTCCAGTGAAATCCCTTCACGTCTCTTTGAGATCTCCTGTTAACAAACCAACAGCTTGATAAATGACACTGAAATCGTAAGCTTTTTGTTGGTGGTAAGAACAAACAGACAACACAGAGACAGAGTGTGTTGTGTGGGCCGCCAGAAGAGGAGGTACTGCTGGCCCACCAACAAAGGGCGCCCTGCCTGAAGTGCGGGCTTCAGGCACGAGAAGGCGCTGCCGCCACGGACACAGCCGGGAGTGACAGCTGTTACTCATTACTTCCTGACAGCTGTCACTCATTCTTCATCACCTCACTCCATAAAACCCAGACGTCATCTCCACCTCATCGCCGAGATATCGTACTTCATTGAAGGTAATATCCTCAGCCGTTTTGTGTTACAATATATCTGTATATTGTGAGTGTTTGCAGGAGTACCGGTTCCTCTATCTGTGGAAGCTGAGTGAGTGCAGGACGGCACTCTTTTCCCCTGAGGAATCACTACGGTACTCTGCAACAAATTGAGTGAGAGGTGGAGGTGGCATTCCCACCGTTGTTGTTACTGGGTGTACACACACCCACACTTGACTGTCTTTGTTCTCGCCAGCAGTACCAGATCCGACAGTCGGAGACGGTGATCACCTGGGAATTCGGGACTTGGCGGCTCCAGTATTCACCAGGTTCGGTGGTGGCAGAAATCGTGTGGTTCCAGCCCTTCTCAGGACAGACGTCTTCTATCCTCGAGCCTGCCCACACGTCACCTTTGTAATTTGACTGTAATCATATTCTGAGATTGTCTGTATATTCGTTGTGCACATTTCACAACATTAAATTGTTCCTTTTTGGCTCATCTATTGACCGTTCATTTGCGCCCCCTGTTGTGGGTCCGTGTCACTACACTTTCACAACAGGATATCTCGGCCAGCGTCATGGACTCCGAGGGGTGTCACCCGGCTGTTGAACGACCAATGGGAGAGCAGGGAGCGCAGGCGTCTGCAGGAGGCATGATTGGTGAGCTGCAGCACATTCTCAAATGACTGAGCAAAACATCCTCCTGAACCGCAGGGTGGAGGCTCTCTCCGCGCAGATGGCGGCGAGCGCTCAGGGCGCTGCTGCAGCTCGTCCTCCTGCCGACCCTGTGCAGGATATGAATGTTCCAGTGGTGGTTCAACAACCCCTCCCACCATCCCCTGAAGCATACATAAGCCCTCCTGAGCCGTACGGAGGTTGTGTGGAGACATGCGCGGACTTTCTTATGCAGTGTTCGCTCGTCTTCGCACAACGTCCCGTCATGTATGCGTCAGATGCTAGTAAAATAGCTTATGTGATTGCTCTGCTTCGGGGTAAGGCACGCGCCTGGGCTACGGCGCTCTGGGAACAGAACTCACGGTTGTTATCAGCATACACTGGGTTTGTGGGGGAGTTCAGAACAGTGTTTGATCACCCTAACAGAGGAGAGACCGCTTCAACTGTGCTGCTGTCAATGAGACAGGGACGCGAGAGCGCAGCCGCTTATGCAGTCAACTTCCACATCGCGGCTGCGAGGTCCGGCTGGAATAACGTTGCGCTCCGCGCCGCCTTCATAAACGGACTGTCGCTGGTTCTGAAGGAGCATCTGGTAGCTAAGGAGGAACCGCGGGATTTAGATGGGCTTATCGATCTCGTTATACGGTTAGACAATCGGTTGGAGGAATGCCGTCGGGAGCGAGGCGAAGGACGTGACCGGATACGCGCCGCCCCTCTCCCTTCCGGGTTCGAAAAGGGGCCGCCCTCCCTACGCTCCACAGCCGCAGCGCTTTGTGGGGCAACAGCTCCCCCTGCTGACGTTGTTAGGGAAACGCACAGGGCCAAAATGAGGAGGTTGATCCGTGGAGAGTGTTTTCTCTGCAGCTCAACTGAGCACACACAGAGAAACTGCCCCAAACGGCCAAAACGACAACACTCGCCCTTAGAGACTGGGCTAAGGGGGGGTCAAAACATTCAAGTGAGACACACACAGATTGCCACACGACTCCCAGTCACAATCCTGAGCGGGGATTTAACCCTTCAAGCCCCAGCACTGGTGGACACGGGGTCAGAAGGGAATCTGCTAGACAGCAGATGGGCAAGGGAGGTAGGGCTCCCTCTGGTGGCGCTTCCTTCGCCATTGCAGGTGTGGGCACTAGATGGCACCCTCCTCCCTTTACTCATACACAAGACACAACCAGTAACTCTGGTGGTGTCTGGAAACCATCGGGAGGAGATTGAGCTTTTTGTAACTCCTTCTACCTCCCGCGTGATTTTGGGCATCCCATGGATGTTGAAGCACAATCCCCGGATTGATTGGCCGTCTGGGGTGGTGGTTCAGTGGAGCGAAACCTGCCATCGGGTGTGTTTAGGATCCTCGGTTCCTCCCGGTTTACAGGCTAAGGAGGAGGTCAAAGTCCCTCCCAATCTGACGGCAGTGCCGGTTGAGTACCACGATCTTGCTGACGTCTTCAGCAAGGATCTGGCACTCACCCTACCTCCGCACCGTCCGTACGATTGTGCCATTGATTTGGTTCCAGGCGCTGAGTTCCCGTCCAGCAGGCTGTACAACCTCTCACGACCTGAGCGCGAATCAATGGAGACCTACATCCAGGACTCATTAGCTGCCGGGCTGATCCGGAACTCCACCTCCCCGATGGGGGCAGGTTTCTTCTTTGTGGGCAAGAAAGATGGCGGACTCCGTCCATGCATTGATTACAGGGGGCTGAATGAGATTACGGTTCGCAATCGATACCCGTTGCCATTGTTGGATTCCATGTTCACCCCCCTGCATGGAGCCAAAATCTTTACTAAGCTGGATCTTAGAAATGCGTATCACCTGGTTCGGATCCGGAAGGGAGACGAATGGAAGACGGCATTTAACACCCCGTTAGGTCACTTTGAGTACCTGGTCATGCTGTTCGGCCTCACCAACGCCCCCGCGACGTTCCAAGCCTTGGTTAACGACGTCTTGCGGGACTTCCTGCACCGATTCGTCTTCGTATATCTGGACGATATTCTCATCTTTTCTCCGGATCCTGAGACCCATGTCCAGCATGTACGTCAGGTCCTGCAGTGGTTGTTAGAGAACCAACTGTTTGTGAAGGGTGAGAAGTGCAAGTTTCACCGCACGTCTTTGTCCTTCCTGGGGTTTATCATCTCCTCTAACTCCGTCGCCCCTGATCCGGCCAAGGTTGCGGCGGTGAGAGATTGGCCCCAACCAACAAGCCGTAGGAAGCTGCAACAGTTCCTCGGCTTCGCTAATTTCTATAGGAGGTTCATTAAGGGCTACAGTCAGGTAGTTAGCCCCCTGACAGCCCTGACCTCTCGAAAAGTCCCCTTCACCTGGTCGGATCGGTGCGAAGCTGCGTTCAAGGAGTTGAAACGACGGTTCTCTACTGCGCCAGTTTTGGTGCAGCCCGACCCTAGCCGCCAGTTCATGGTTGAAGTGGACGCCTCTGACTCATGGATAGGAGCCGTGCTGTCCCAGAGCGGAGAGACCGATAAGGTTCTTCACCCGTGTGTCTACTTTTCACGCAGGTTGACCCCGGCTGAACGGAACTATGACGTCGGCAATCAAGAACTCCTTGCAGTGAAAGAGGCTCTTGAGGAGTGGAGACACCTGTTGGAGGGAGCGTCTGTGCCGTTCACGGTTTTCACTGACCATCGGAACCTGGAGTATATCAGGACCGCCAAGCGGCTGAACCCCAGGCAAGCCCGCTGGTCACTGTTCTTCGGGCGTTTTGACTTCCGGATCACCTATCGCCCCGGGACCAAGAACCAGAGGTCGGATGCCTTGTCCCGGGTACACGAAGAGGAGGTCAAAACTGCACTGTCGGATCCACCGGAGCCCATCCTGCCGGAGTCCACTATCGTGGCCACCCTCACCTGGGACGTGGAGAAGACCGTCCGGGAGGCCCTGGCACGGAGCCCGGACCCAGGAACAGGTCCGAAGAACCGTTTATACGTCCCACCAGAGGCCAGAGCTGCAGTCTTGGACTTCTGTCACGGTTCCAAGCTCTCCTGTCATCCAGGGGTGCGAAGGAGGCCGACGTCCGGGAGTATATCCAGGCCTGCACCACCTGTACCAGGGGCAAGGCCGACCATAAAAGGTCCCAAGGACTTCTCCAGCCATTACCGGTGCCTCATCGCCCCTGGTCCCACATCGGCCTGGATTTCGTCATGGGCCTCCCGCCGTCCCAGGGCAACACCACCATCTTCACGATAGTGGACCGATTCTCCAAGGCGGCCCACTTCGTGGCCCTCCTGAAGCTCCCAACAGCCCAGGAGACAGCAGACCTCCTGGTCCACCACGTCGTCCGTCTGCATGGGATACCCACCGACATCGTCTCTGACCGTGGTCCCCAGTTCTCCTCACACGTCTGGAGGAGCTTCTGCAGGGAACTGGGGGCCACCGTGAGCCTCTCGTCCGGGTACCATCCACAGACGAATGGACAGGCAGAGCGGGCCAACCAGGAACTGGAACAGACCCTCCGCTGCGTAACATCCGCGCACCCGACGGCCTGGAGTAACCATCTGGCCTGGATCGAGTATGCACATAACAGCCAGGTGTCTTCTGCCACCGGCCTCTCCCCATTTGAGGTGTGTTTGGGGTACCAGCCCCCATTATTTCCCGTGGTGGAGGGAGAGGTCGGTGTGCCCTCGGTCCGGGCCCATCTTCGGAGGTGCCGTCGGGTGTGGCGCACCGCCCGTTCTGCCTTGTTGAAAGCCCGGACGAGGGCCAAGACCCATGCAGACCGCCGGCGGTCCCCGGCCCCTGCATACCAGCCCGGGCATTAGGTGTGGTTGTCAACGAAGGACATCCCCCTGCAAGTACAGTCTCCAAAATTGATGGACAGGTTCATCGGCCCCTTCCGTATCCTCAAAGTCCTCAGCCCTGCCACGGTGAAGCTCCAGCTCCCAGCTTCACTGCGGATCCACCCGGTCTTCCATGTTTCCAGGATCAAACCTCACCACACCTCACCCCTCTGTGCTCCCGGTCCGGCGCCGCCTCCTGCCCGGATCATTGACGGGGAGCCGGCTTGGACAGTGCGCCGGCTCCTGGACGTCCGTCGAATGGGCCGGGGGTTCCAATATCTGGTGGACTGGGAAGGGTATGGACCCGAAGAACGCTCCTGGGTGAAGAGGAGCTTCATCCTGGATCCGGCCCTCCTGGCCGACTTCTACCGCCGACACCCCGACAAACCTGGTCGGGCGCCAGGAGGCGCCCGTTGGGGGGGGGGGGGGGTCCTGTTGTGTGGGCCGCCAGAAGAGGAGGTACTGCTGGCCCACCAACAGAGGGTGCCCTGCCTGAAGTGCGGGCTTCAGGCACGAGAGGGCGCTGCCGCCACGGACACAGCCGGGAGTGACAGCTGTTACTCATTACTTCCTGACAGCTGTCACTCATTCTTCATCACCTCACTCCATAAAACCCAGACGTCATCTCCACCTCATCGCCGAGATATCGTACTTCATTGAAGGTAATATCCTCAGCCGTTTTGTGTTACAATATATCTGTATATTGTGAGTGTTTGCAGGAGTACCGGTTCCTCTATCTGTGGAAGCTGACCGTTCATTTGCGCCCCCTGTTGTGGGTCCGTGTCACTACACTTTCACAACAGAGAGACCAACAATACAAATGAGTTTCCTGGCTGACAAATTGAAGCACAGATATTCAGCATAATCCCACGATCTGTTGACACTATGGCCTGCAACCACACATTGAAAAACTGTCAGCCATAACACATACTCGGTGAAAATATTCCAGACTAGACGTCCCCCAGAGAGAATTTAGTGGTTTGATCTTAGAATTCTGTAAATCCAGAGACTGCCACAATGAGTGAGTGAGTGAAAGAAAGAATAATGTGTTTGAATGTGTCTAACAATGTGACTATGTGGGGAAGCGGGCAAAGCTCTCAATGGTCCATGACAAGTGAAGGAGGAAGCGACAGGATCATATAGTTAGAGAATGTAAAATGGAGGACAAATGCAGTCGACAACAAAACTACAATTATTCAGAGAAGCTGACAGAGTGTTGAGATTGGTCAAACCCTGCACGCATTAGATCTTCACAGCTGTCATTTATGATTCCACTCATTCCAACCGCAGTGAACCTCTCTTCAGATTATAACTACATAAGCCTGAATGCTAGTATAACACACACACAAAAAAAAATCTCATTGGCCATCTTAAATATCACAGACACAGCAAAGCCTACAGCAAGAACATATCGTATTGCGTGAATTTAGAGATCCAACAAGCAATGAAACCACAGTGTGCCAAATATCTGGAGTCTGACAAGCACATGGATTGATGTGCCACTGAGTTCAAAAAGCATCCAGAGGCACGAAGAGCCTGTCAGATGAATATTAAATACGGTAAAGGATTGTAGCTGTGTCAAAGCTGTGCTCTGTCAAACATGAAATGAGCTGCAGAGAACTGAGCCACAAATAACAAATGAGGAAGACCATCTTTCACAAAGATCATAAACATACAGGAGTGTGTGAATGTTTAGCAAAACCTCCAACATAACAACCGATGTGAGCTTTATGAAGCTGACATGCTTATATATTTAGTGTAACTTAGCAAAGGTCATTGCAAATCCCAATCTTCTCAGTGCATAGTTAGTTTTCTTATGACAAACCAACTTTCCACAAACTGATTCAGTCGTTGTAATATCTGGTCACAGGACAGACGTGATATCATGGGTGCTGGAGGTAGATATGGTGGTGTTGTTAAGGTGTAGTTACAAGTGGTGCCTGTGTCATATCAACTCCACAGCCTCAAAATAGTGGACACATTGATTTGTCATGCTCATACATGATTTCACCAGAAAGCATGACAAATGTTCATTCTTTCATTTGGACATAATCGTATGATTGCTATAATGTACGTTAACATGATGCAAGCTGGTACTTAAAGTGAACTTTATAAGAACATGAATGGACCAATAAATCTATATTATAACAGCCAAGTGGCCTTTGTGTGCGTGTCTGTATGGCTTCAATCACAGGGAAACTGGGAAGAGCTGGCATATAGCGCTTGATGTGCTTACGCATTTTGGGTCAAGGATAAATGCTGTGAAAATGGAAAGTTGATAGAACTAATATTTTTGGAGAAATTAGCAATATTAGCTAACAACAGTGAACAATGGATGTTCTGCTGTAATGCACCATGGGAGTTCTGGGTTTTAAATGTTGTTACTGTGGTTCATGTTATTTTAACAGTGTTGTTAGTGCGATTGATTTGTGTTTTGTAGTTCAATTGGTTTAGTAGGTTTAGTTAAGTGTCATGTTACTGTTACCATGTGTGAGTTAAGTGTCATGTTGCCGTTACCATGAGTGAAAAGTGTCGTGCTTTTGATATCTTATGCCACCATCTCTGTTTGTGGGTGTGCAAAATTAAAAGCAGAATGCAGAAAAGACAAAAAGCTGTGTGTGCATGCATGCAGACAAGCTGTGGAAAGCTGACATTTGCTGTTTGGTATGTTTATGTATTTTGGGTCAAGGATGAACGCTGCCAAAACAGAAAGTTGATAGGACAAATATTTTTGGAGGAACTAAGGGTATTAGCTGACAACACTGAATATTATACTGATAATTCCATTCTGGATTCACATGCCATTCCAACAGGGGGCGGTAAATCATCTATATATTAAAACGTGTGATTTTATTTAGTAAGTTCAATGTAAGTAAATAATATAATTGTAAATATGTTAAAAATACATGGATGTCACAAGAAAGTGAAAGCACCTATTTTCCATTGAGGTCCATTTAAAAATCAAATGACAAAATAGAGATAATAATACTAATAATAATAATAGTAATCATGATAATAATAATAGTGTGTATATGATAACAAGAACCTAAACAATTTAGAAATACATTAAGACAGTAAATTAATATTAGAAAAATGACATATTTAACAGGAAAAAAAGGTTGAGTTCTTCTAAAAACTGTTGAGGTCTAAGTTTCTAAAACATTCTGACCTCACACACCATTGCAACTCATTATAGAAACTTTGAACAATTTATTACCACCCTTATAAAATGTCAGCTGCCTAAATTATAAACACTATCCAATCTAGAGCCCGTGGATCTCCACGGGCAATACACTAGTCGTATTTGAATTGTACCAAATTGGAACCAAAAGAAAACCTCTTTGGAGATCCTGATACATATTGAAGAAATAATTATGCAATTAAACACACTGTATGCCCTATTCACCAATATACTACTACATTGTTAATGTTCCATTGGAAGTTGTGCTCTCTGTGTGTTTTTTAAGGTTCACAGCTTAAAATAAAATTACTTTAAACTCAGGTGTACCAAACAAAACTACGCAGCTGTCACAACATTTGTGTTAATGCTTTTAAAGAATGTATAATCATCTTTGTGGTGTGTATTCATGGGAGATGTTTACGTACAGCATGCAACTTCAGTAAGTCACCAATCAGCCTTTCTTCCCTGTTCGGATGAATTGGTGCTGAATGAAATTTCTGTTTTGCAATGGCTGTTTTCCAGATAAAATCAAATTTGAGCAGTGAGATGGAAAATCTGATCACAAGTGGTTACTCACCTCACATTTGATAATGAGCGGATCCCAGCTGGTTGTGGACACAGATCAGATCATTTCAGGTCTGACTGTGTCCAAATACAAACAATGATTTGACTAACAGTTAATGTTTGTTGGAATTTAAGTTCTGGGAAAGCAAAAAGACTTGTGGTCCATTGTCTGTACAGGCTTTGTTTCCTCCGTTTCCTGTTTAAATATTTCCTCCCTGTTTGTTAATTTTCTTTTGAAGGGAGGTCTATGGAGCTAAATCAAGGCCAAAAGTTTTGTAATCTGAAAATAAAAAAAGATTGAAAAAATAAATTCTGAAACTGAAAATTCAATGTTTGTTCTTGAATGTTATAATCATTTAAAAAGTATTATCAAAATAAAAACAAGTGTAAGATATATATTTTTCAGTTTAAATAAATTTTTGATTCAGCTATGTAATTTTTTTGATCAAATAATTTATTTTCATTCATATTTCTTTTCACCTTCAGATCTTTTTTTCCTACTTTCAGATCTTATTTTTTCAGTTTCAAACTTTTGGCTCCGTTCTGGCGTGGGAGGGCGTAGCTTCAATTGAGAGGGGCGTGGAATTGTGAGTGACAGCAGAGCAATCAGTCCTCACATGATGTTGCATTCAGGAAACGTGGGTACTTTGATACAACCCCTGGCAATAATTATGGAATCACCAGCCTCGGAGGATGTTCATTCAATTGTTTAATTTTGTAGAATAAATAAAAAGCAGATCACAGACATGACACAAAACTAAAGCCATTTCAAATGGCAACTTTCTGGCTTTAAGAAACACTATAAGAAATCAAGAAAAAAAATTGTGGCAGTCAGTAACGGTTACTTTTTTAGACCAAGCAGAGGGAAAAAAATATGGACTCACTCAATTCTGAGGAATAAATTATGGAATCACCCTGTAAATTTTCATCCCCAAAACTAACACCTGCATCAAATCAGATCTGCTCATTAGTCTGCATCTAAAAAGGAGTGATCACACCTTGGAGAGCTGTTGCACCAAGTGGACTGACATGAATCATGGCTCCAACACGAGAGATGTCAATTGAAACAAAGGAGAGGATGATCAAACTCTTAAAAGAGGGTAAATCATCACACAATGTTGCAAAAGATGTTGGTTGTTCACAGTCAGCTGTGTCTAAACTCTGGACCAAATACAAACAACATGGGAATGTTGTTAAAGGCAAACATACTGGTAGACCAAGGAAGACATCAAAGCGTCAAGACAGAAAACTTAAAGCAATATGTCTCAAAAATCGAAAATGCACAACAAAAGAAATCAGGAACGAATGGGAGGAAACTGGAGTCAACGTCTGTGACTGAACTGTAAGAAACCGCCTAAAGGAAATGGGATTTACATACAAAAAAGCTAAACGACGGCCATCATTAACACCTGAACAGAAAAAAATAAGGTTACAATGGGTTAAGGAAAAGCAATTGTGGACTGTGGATGACTGGGTGAAAGTCATATTCAGTGATGAATCTCGAATCTGCATTGGGCAAGGTGATGATGCTGGAACTTTTGTTTGGTGCCGTTCCAATGAGATTTATAAAGATGACTGCCTGAAGAGAACATGTAAATTTCCACAGTCATTGATGATATGGGGCTGCATGTCAGGTAAAGGCACTGGGGAGATGGCTGTCATTACATCATCAATAAATGCACAAGTTTACGTTGATATTTTGGACACTTTTCTTATCCCATCAATTGAAAGGATGTTTGGGGATGATGAAATCATTTTTCAAGATGATAATGCATCTTGCCATAGAGCAAAAACTGTGAAAACATTCCTTGCAAAAAGACACATAGGGTCAATGTCATGGCCTGCAAATAGTCCGGATCTTAATCCAATTGAAAATCTTTGGTGGAAGTTGAAGAAAATGGTCCATGACAAGGCTCCAACCTGCAAAACTGATCTGGCAAAAGCAATCAGAGAAAGTTGGAGCCAGATTGATGAAGAGTACTGTTTGTCACTCATTAAGTCCATGCCTCAGAGACTGCAAGCTGTTATAAAAGCCAGAGGTGGTTCAACGAAATACTAGTGATGTGTTGGAGCGTTTTGTTTTCATGATTCCATAATTTTTTCCTCAGAATTGAGTGATTCCATATTTTTTCCCTCTGCTTGGTCTAAAAAAGTAACCGTTACTGACTGCCACAATTTTTTTTCCTGATTTCTTATAGTGTTTGTTAAAGCCAGAAAGTTGCCATTTGAAATGACTTTAGTTTTGTGTTATGTCTGTGATCTGCTTTTTTTCTACAAAATTAAACAACTGAATGAACATCCTCCGAGGCTGGTGATTCCATAATTTTTGCCAGGGGTTGTACATAATGACTCTGCTCCTGTCTCCATCATTTATTTACTATGCGGCTGGCGTGTGAAAGAGAATAGAGAGAATGAAAACTTATTATGAGGCTTTAAACCCTCGAGATAAAGCTGTTTATTGTGATCGATGTGTAGCAGTTGGTTCAGTGGATCCGTATGTTGTACCGGATAGTGAATTTAATGACGATGTAACAAAGCAGACCGCCCGTAAATCCAAATCCAAAGCCGCCCGGAAGAGTGCTCTGGCTAATGGTGGTGTTTAGAAGCCTCACCGTTATAGGCCCGGCACTGTGGTGCTGAGAGAGATCCACCGCTACCAGAAATCCACCGAGCTGCTGATCCACAAGCTGCCGACCAGGTCAGCCTCACCGGCCTCCTGCAGAGCATCACAGCGGAGCTCTGAAAGCGGAGGTCGGTCTTGAAGTCCTGAGAAATTTCTCTCACCAGCTGTTGGAAGGGCAGCTTGTGGATCAGCAGCTCGGTGGATTTCTGGTAGCGGCGGAGTGCCACAGTGGCGCGCCTGTAATGGCGAGGCTTCTTCACACCGCCGGTAGCCGGAGCGCTGTTCCGGGCGGCTTTGGATTTGGATTTACGGGCGGTCTGCTTGGTTGTGGCCATATTAAAGCTTCCTTCAGATCTGCTGAGCCAGGTCTCTCTGTGTGTCACTTCGAAAGCTCGTAACACTTCACTGCAGCCTGTAAAATGAGCGACCTGCCTCATTTTCATGTGGTGATGCTGTGCTGCGTTCACGGTCTTGTGTGCATTTGGGACACATCTGTTTTTTAGGTATAGGTGTTAAATGTTACAATCTTGCATATTTTCCAGATTTAAACATCAAAAATGACCAAGAGTGGTCTAGAATTACTTGTAATAGACATCTTTAGCATCACTTTATTTACAGGTATCAAGACAATACAGTGGAGAGAAAGTGTTAAGTCATTATCTATCAAAGTACCCACGTTTCCTGAAATTAACATCATGTGAGGACTGATTGCTCTCCTGTCACTCACAATTCCACGCCCCTCTCAATCGAAGCCACGCCATCTCACGCAGAACGAGGCCAAAAATTTGAAACAGAAAAAAAAAATCTGAAAGTGAAAAAAAGATCTGAAGGTGAAAAAAGAAATATGAATGAAAATAAATTATTTGCTCAAAATAATTACAGAGCTGAGTCAAATTTATTTAAACTGAAAAATATATATCTTACACTTATTTTTATTTTGATAACACTTTTTAAATGATTATAAAATTCAAGAACAAACATTGAATTTTCAGTTTCAAAATTTATTTTTTCAATCTTTTTTTTATTTTCAGATTACAAAACTTTTGGCCTGGATTTAACTCCATAAGGTCCACTTGTAACAGACTTGTTATAGAGTCTGAGGATGTCTTTGGTGGACAGACAGTTCATTATGCGGGGTTTTATAACATTTTCAGGGAGGCATTTCACCTTATGCCATGTAATGGCATAGGGCGTTCAATATGAAAAGTTAGATAAAAATTCTCAATGTACACTGCGCAGTGATACATTTTAGGCACATTTGCAGTCATGCACGTAAGAATTTGGGCAGTAACACAATTTTTGTTCTGCTGCCTCTACACACCAATCACAGCCTGCTCCTAGTATAGATTTTCATCTTTACTTCATTGTCTTGGTGGCTTCCCTCATTAGTCTCCTTCTTGCTAAGCAACCCAGTCTCATGGCAAGTCGTGATTCAGCAGCACGAAATACACATTAATCTGTTGGTTCATGATACTGTGATGAAAAGCGCCTCATTTTTGATACTGCGGCACAAATTCATTCTAATTCATTCCGTGATGGCTGCACGGGGTGGTTATGGTTTGGGTGGGGGGAAGGAGTAGGATTAGTAATAGTGAGTAAAAAAACTCTGTTACGAAACCTTGACTCTTTTTGTGACGGGAGCACGAACACCAACAACAACAACAAAAAAAAAAAACAGTGAGACTGGGCTGTGCTGAGTCACTCAGTTTTTTGAGCAATGCCTTCTCCAGACAGATTTACCACACAGTACCATACTGTCTGTATTTTGATATCAGTGAAGTCTAAGACATATGCAGTGACTTGGAAGTGTTCACGTATACATCACCCGACTTGTCAAAAATAAAACATAAAAAATAAAAATGGGGGTTGTAAAAGTGATGATTTCATTTGAAGGATTACTTCTAAAAATGTTGGAAATGTGCATAAAAATGGCTAATTCATGATTGGCTAATGCAATAGTTTTGTAATAAAAATCTAACATTGGGGTAAGATGAAAGTTTATACTACAAGCACATCTTAATTTCATTTTCAGCTCCACTGTGGTGGTGCACAGAGGCAAAATTACCAAATTCACTCCACAAATTCTTATGTAACCCAACTCCATAGCTAAATCCTGAAAATCCTGAAAAACGTCTAATGCTGGTCTAATGCTTATAAAAAATGTAAATGTGTACAAAAAATGTCACCCCTTTTCAGCTTAAAAATACATAACTAATTCAGCTGATAACATATTTTGAGGTAGTCTCTTGCTATTTGTCATAAAAATTGTACTTATTTAGATTTTTGCAATTATTTTAATTTTGTGTGATCTGTGTCTCATCATGAATAAGGTGATGCATACAGTAAGTAAACAACTGTTAGGGCCCCTCACACATACTGTGAATATGTACAACTCTGGGTGACTCACGGCGGTAGAGCTCGTATGAGCGGACCACAAAACATCACGCCAATGGGCAGGCGTGCACGATGCCAGGGCGAGGGTTTGTGCTCAAGGGAACATAGTGCGAGCAGCAGTGCAATGTGGTTACACATCGCGGAACTGCTGTGAAAAAAAAAATAAAAAAAATACATGTCACCCACAGAATTCAAACCTGCGCTTTCCAAAAGCTCTGATTGCCAGTCAGAAACTTTATCACTGAGGTACCATTGCTGGCCTGTGAAAGGTGCAGGAAACTGCCTGATATCACAACCCACTCTCACGGCAAGTCATGATTCAGCAGCATGAAATACACACTAATCTATGGGCTTGTGCTATTGTGACAAAAAGCATCTAATTTTCGTCATGGCAGCACAAATTCATTCTAATTCATTCAGTGATGACTGCACAAAATTTAAAGTGAAGCAGGGGGGGTCAGGGTGGTTATAGTTAGGGTGGGGGGAAGGAGTAGGGTTAAGGCTAGGGTTGGGGGTAGAAGTAGGGTTGGTAATAGTGAGTTAAAAAACCCTGTTACAAAAATTTGACTCATTTCGTCACGGGAGCACGAAAAAAAAAACGTGAGACTGGGCTGGATATCAGGAAGGACATGGACGTAAGACATGGACGTATTAAAAAAAACAAAACCACACACCATATAAAAACATTGCATTATATTGAATTCCTCTTATCAAGCAGGCAATACAAATATGATCCGTCTGTTCCTCTGTACATGACCCATAGTCACAGATGTACAGTCATGAAATGACACGAATGAGAAGCATTTCGCTCGTCTCATCGTGTCCGCATCTGCTGGTGCGTGTCCAGCCGGCCCGCATGTGTGTCCTGTTAGTGCACATGCATGTCCTGCTGGCGCACTGCAGGACTGACACCACGTCATGTGGAACAGAGCTCACGTGGGTGACGTGACAGTCAAATTGCCTGCTGCGTGTTATGATCTGATGGCCCGTTTCAACCTGGGGCAGCCTGTCAATGGTCTGCAGCGTGTGTGCATGTCCACTGCAGCCCGTTGCCATAGCAATATAAGTTTTTATTTATGTCTACGTGATGACAGCAAGCAGACACAAGCGCCTCACAGTGGGCAGTTGTTAGTCCATGTCCGTCCAAACACAGTACAAGGTCTATTAGAAAAGTATCCGACCTTATTATTTTTTTCAAAAACCATATGGATTTGAATCACCTGTGATTACATCAGACATGCTTGAACCCTCGTGGGCATGCAAGAGTTTTTTCATGCCTGTCGGTTACGTCATTTGCCTGTGGGCAGTCTGAGTGAGGAGTCGCCCACCCTCTCGTCGATTTTTTCATTGTTTAGGAATGGCTCAGAGACTGCTGCTTTGTTTGATCAAATTTTTTTCAAAACTAAGGCACAACTGAGTGGACACCATTCAATAAATTCAGCTGGTTTTCGGTAAAAATTTTAACGGCTGATGAGAGATTTTGGTCTGGTAGTGTCGCTTTAAGGATGGCCCACGGCGCCTGACGGCGAGCTGCGCTTCGAGGTGTCTCGCCGTTTCAAGTTGAAAACTTCCACATTTCAGGCTCTGTTGACCCAGTAAGTCGTCAGAGAACAGAGAACTTTCAGAAGAAGTCTGCATGAGGAGTTTATTCGGACATTCCATTGTTAACGGACATTTTGTAATGAAAGAACGTGCGGGCAGAGTCGCATGTCGGCCGGACCCGACCGCGGGGGGTCGCGACAGGAAAAACACCTCCGTTGGAAACCTTAACGGGCAAGTTGGAACATGCCCAAGCTGTTAAATAATTTCTCAGTTACTCACTTGTTGAAAGCCATCAAAAGCCGCCTGAATTTTACAAATGGTTTTCAACACGGAGGTGTTTTTCCTGTCGCGGTGCACACAGATTCGCCGAGTCGTCACGGAAACGACTCGGCGAATTTGCGCGCATGTCTATTGTCCTTAAACAGTGGAATGTCCACATAAAGTCCTCATGCCGGCCTCTTCTGAATCTTCTCTGTTCTCTCACAACGTCCTGGGTGAATAAAGCCTTAAATTAGGATGTTTTCAGGTCGAAATAGGCCGACGACGGCGCCTGGAAGCGCTGCGCAACGTCCCGCTTCGTGGGAAGTCCTTACAGCGACAGAAACACCCCATAATCTCTCATCAGCGTTAAAGTTTTCACCGAAAACCAGCTAAATTTCTCGAATAGTGTCCACTCGGATATTCCTCACAGGTCCAGAAAAAATTTTGATAAAGCAACGCGCGCCGTCTCGAGCAGCGTGTGAAACAAAGGAATTCAGCCGAGAGGGCTGAACCACATCTCACTCAAGGCCTGCCCACAGGGAAATGACGTCACCGACACGCGTGAAAAAACTCACGCATGCGCACGAGGGTTCAAGCATGATTGGTGTAATCGCACGTCATTCAAATCCATATAGTTAAAAAAAATAAAAGTGTCGGTTTCTTATCTAATAGACCTTGTATGTGTTGTCCAGCTGGGATGTCCAGAATGACAGACCTCCACAGCCACTTAAATCAGCGGCCACACCTCCTGTCAGTTCAGCACACACACCAAAGCCACACTCGTGGGGCACTTAGACAAATTTCACTGTCACCACAATAGTGATTGTCTGCTGACTGTTGTTGTGTTAATCGTGCGAATGGCCACACATTTTCTAACTGCCATGCGAGTGGTGTTAGATGTTCGTGCGTGTCACCTGGAATTTGGCCGACACCTACCGTGAGACGATTCGATGGGCTAGCATAGCGCACACTCTGTCTTTCAGCTGCTGGTGTGCACAAACAGTTGTAGCAACAGGTGTACGAGGCGTTAAAGGCAGCTACGGCATTACACGGTTTGCATACGATTCCTGCTTCGTGCGTACTTAATGTTTTCGTTCGACCAAATTCACACTATGTGTGAACGGGCCCTTATGGAGGTTTTGTTTTCACCACTGTTTGTTTGTTTGTTTGTTTGTTTGTTTGTTTGTGAACAGCCTGTAAGCCACAATTTTTTAATATATTGTTCTGAAATTTTTGCAGAGCATTCATATCCTGACAGGCAAGAACTGATTCAGTGTTCAAGGCCATAGGCCAAAGGTCAAAGTTAGGAAAACTCTTGGAAAATTCGAAAAATCCCTATATTTAACACTGAACAAATTTTCAAAAATTCAAAAACTTCAAATTTCTAATTCGAGAGCGTTATGTGGAATGGTATGTGGCCATTTAAATTTAATATTGAAAACCTCATTTAACATATATTTTACATTTTATCTTAATCAAACATGCCCCAATCACTCCTCAAATTTGAAAGTGAGGTACAAAGTGGCACTCACTATCACCTGACAAAGTTTGATCTGTATCTGATCTGAATTGTGGATTTTGTGGACATTTGAATTTAATATTGTTAAGCCCATTTGGTGTACATTTTGCATTACATCACAATCAAAAGTGCCTCAATCACTCTCATTTGTGACAATGATGCACAAACTGGCACTCTCAGTAAATAGACTAAGTTTGATCTGCATCTGATCCGTATTGCAGATTTAGCGAATATTTGATTTTAACATTGAAAAGCCCTTTTAATCTATATTTTGTATTCTATTTTAGCTCATGAAAACCACTTCTAACAGGACTTTGATCTTGAAAATATTTTCCAAGGTAACAATTTGTGGAATTGGAAACTAGTGTTGGCAGAGGTTTGCGCTCTACGAGCACGATGCTCTCGTTGTTATTATCTTCAGCTTGATATTTGAATATTCAAATTTGATTGTGTCGATCCAATGAGGGAAAACAAAACAACTCCACACAGTAGACTGCTTCAAAATTTACTGGTGCCTCAGCTTTTTGTGCAGTTTTGCCTATGAGTTGTCCTGTATGTCCACAGGCAGATTTGTGGTGTCTGTGGAGGAAAACTCACCCTGAGTGCATGGATGACCACATCCTGGGCCTCTAGTTCTCCCTCTAAGATACTGAGAAGAGTCAGCAACTCTGCTCTGCTCAGAGCCTCCACATTCATAGTCTCCTCCTGAAAGCAAAAGAATGTTCACGACACTTTATTACACTTTTCCGCCTACTACAGTGAAAGACGATTGAAGAGACACAGTGTACTTTGGTATTTTGAGGGTACAAAATGAGTAGTTAAAAAAGGAACAACCTGTTCAAATTTCTCATGTGTGGCTGCACAATGCTGTATTCAGTGTTAAAAACATTCAATTATTATACTATGTGTATACTAATTTGTGACTGCACTGACAATATTTGCCTCATTTCCACCTGTTTACTGCTAAAGCTGACAACGCCCCAAATACCAGTGCTGAAAGGCCAATATGAATGTTTGAAACACACACTTAAGACTTAGTCATCATGTGATTCAGCAACTTTGATAAACTCTGTGTTGTTAGGTCATAGTTTGTCCAGACATAAACACAGGTGACATCATCCTGAGAATTAGGAGAAACCCAAACACACGTCACAAAGATGAGTTCATGTTTTGAATACGCCTAATAATATTAGTGTTATTCAAGTGTAGGCGTAGAGTGTAATTTATCACATATAATGGGACTACATAACAGGATACATAAACATGACTGTATTCCATTAGTTAGAGACAATATTCAATCTTATTATATTTATTAAGCGCAGTTTGTGTCATTCCAACAGGAGGTACAGTATGTCAATTCTGCTATTTGGCAAAAATAAATACAACAATATATATATATATATATATATATATATATATATATATATAGAATATATATATAGAATTTTAACCATGTCATTGTGTATTTAATGTCACTTTAGTTAAGGTGTATTAAGTTGCATTGCATTGTGTGTATTTTGTCATCATTACTTTTCATAGAGCAATTTGTGACATTCATAAGACTGAAGTGAATGACGATAAAAGGTGATATAGTATGTCATGTCACTGCAATGCTCTAGCATGCTGTACACAGCGTGGAACGTGCTGGCCCGTTCAGATTGTAACTAAAGTGCACCCTGGCCAGCCGCTACTACGTAGTAAGCAAAGTGTGATGTTTGCTACCTGACTTGAATAGCACAGGAACTGTGAAAATAAGAACTCCAGTGAGTGGGATACAGTATATGTATGTATATATATATATATATATATATATATATATATTAGGGCTTGGCAACGTTAACGCGCTAACGTTGCGTTAATTATTGAGGTCATTATCGCCAACAATTTGGTTCCTCCCCTTAACGCTGTGGGGTTTTTTTTGTTTGTTTTTTGTTTTTTTTATCCTTTTATGAATGTTGTTCGTTGCCTTTTATTTTGAAAGCGTCAGTCGGGAGCGAGCTTATGTTGCTGCTTCCTGCTGATAGCTGAGTTCACGCAGAAAATGACATGAGGAACGAGAAATGTACAGGCTATGCAATGCACAACAAAACAAAATGCAGAAAGACGCCGAACTTTTGAATGGACATTTTCGGTACAACGTTCTACAGGATCAGGCCCGGATCCAGACCGGTTTGGACCGATGCAATTCTGTGGCTCACCACATTCACAGCACAGAAAGCCATTTGGAAATCAGTATCCTTATTTAATACCTAATAAAGTCACATGTACAATATTAGGAGTGCAGCTGTAACTCACATTTTATTTGCTTTTCAGTTAAGATATTGTTTTTTTTAGAAAACTGTTTCATCCACAAAATGTGTGCAAATTTACTGAAACTTCACTTTGTAGTTTCCCATAAACTACTGCAACATCTGCAAATTTATTTTAGATGTTTATTGTCGCTCTGTCAAAAAAACCAAAAGGTATATAGCTTTCAAAGCTATGCAAAAGAATGAAGCACTCAACATTCCTTTTCGATACTCACTGATTCCAATTAAGGGTCACTGGGTAGCCTAACCCAGGTGGAAGGTGGGGTACACCCTGGACAGGCCGCCACATATAGAAAGACAATCATACCTACATTCATTTTAAAGTTTCTATTTCACCTAATCTAATGTTTTTTGGAAGTAGGAGGAAGTCAGGTTAAACATGCAAACTCCATGGAGAAAGGGCCAGGTGGGAAGCGATGCTGCAGTCTTTCTGCTTTTAGACAATAGTGCAAATCAGTAAGCCACCATACTGCCACTTAACAGTTTATTTAAAATTTAGTCTGCCCCCCATTTGTGAGGCAGCAGAAAATCAAATTTCAAATGTCAAAAGCAATTCTTGACAAACAACAATCAAGTGTGGATTTATTTCAGTTGCACTGCAGAACAGATATGGAAAACCCCAGCTTCAGTGAGTAAGACCTACCACATATGTGCTCCATTTCCCCACTAAACCGGCTGATTTTAATTAGTTTAACTCTTTCAGCAGGTAGATCAGTTAAACAGTGAAATCACCTATTTCAGGTGCACAGGCATTGTTGGACTTTTATTGCTGAAAACTGGGGTTTTCCACCCCTGCTGAAGGAAAAAATAAACAAAATTATCGTTACAAACCCCATTTTCAGTAAGTAAATAAATAAATAGTTAAATTTTCCAGTAAAAACTGTAGCACAAAGACAGATGCACACGAGAACTAAAAAATAAAGCAACTGAGAAAACATCAATAAATACAATCTGTTTTTCTATATGAATTGTATACACTGCCTAAAAAAAAAAAAAAAAAAAAAAAAAATATATATATATATATATATATATATGATGACAAGAAGGCATGTCCTGCAACTTATATGAGCGAAGCATCGCGCAGCGGCGTGAAGCTCACTCATGGTACAGGGCATCTTAAACAGGAAGTGCCAATTTTCAAATCCACAGTAAAACAAGAAATGTTGAAATGTCAAACACTTCCTGGATTGACAGACGAGATCCCATGGAATCTCGCGGGAACTCAGTGGCAAGCTCACACTCAAACAGGAAGTGCCAATTTATCAGTCACAGTGAAACAGAAAATGTTCAAATGTTCAAACACTTCCTGGCATGGGTGGAGCTAGAGTGGAGGCCGGGGTTTCACTGGACTCCCCTGAAATCTGATTGGACAGATGATTGACATGTCACAGGACCACACGTCTGGTTGAAAGAGCTGCATTTTCAAATCAGTGAGTCATAATGACTGCTAGGTTCCTCCTGTCCAGTAGTTTGTGCTTTGTACCACAAAAAGATCTAATCCACCTTAGTAGAAGAAGAAAAATGTTTGCTTAAGATTTGAACTGAACACGTCGTTTGAAGTATGGACTTCTAATCACACCAAACTTATATTGGTGAGTAAACGACTGTATTTTATGCCAGAAATGAGGTCCAGGTTGTTAAAAGCAGCATTTCTCCTTTAATTTGGGGGGTTTTATATACACATCTTTAAACTAACAGACAGCAGCTGGTTCATTCTCTGTTGGCTTATTAGTGCAACAGATAACTGAAACAATCCTTCAAATGGTGATACAAGCATCAAATTCAGCACAAATACAGTTGAAGCAAAATTAATGGAACAACTTTAACTTTTGACCCCTGTACAAACTGAAACTGACGTTCATCACCATTCTTGCTGCTTTTACCTCACAACTCCATAACATTCATTCACAGATTGTCCAATCTATAACTTTTTGGAATCTTTATGATCAGGCAAATAATGTGGTGTAGTTTTCTATATGATTGGAGCATCTTTTAATTTAGACCAGGGGTGGGCAACTTGTTCCAGAAAGGGCCAAGAGGGTGCAGGTTTTCTTTGCAGCCACTGACTTCATCAGGTGATTTCACTGATTCCATCTGCTCAAAGTGATATTAATCAGTGAAATCACCTGGTGGAGTCAGTGGCTGCAATGAAAACCTTCACCCTCTTGGCCATTTCTGGAACAAGTTGCCCACCCCTGATTTTGACCCCTGTGTAATTCTTCAATTGACCCCTACCTGGCTGCCTACTGAAAATTCAAGTGGCCAATCAGTTTTTTAAAAGAGTTAATGTCTATGGATTATTTGTGCCAAATTTGATGTTTGTATCACCATTTGCAGGATTCCACTCTAAATATTCTCTTATCTGCTGCACTATATATGAGATGCAAGATACTGCTCCTCATTGTTTCTCACTTGCCCTCAAAAGTATTGGAACACTTGGTATTTCACACATTTTAATTTGTTAATTCCATTTCAAATACATTTTTTTCCCTAAAATTATGTTGCTTAACTCAAACTGAAAGCAAATCTCTACAACTTCATATAAATTAATTAAAAGTATGAAATCCAGCTTCCTGATGAAGTGATGTAGGGAAGAAGACCTAAAAGTTCAGCTACAATTTGACAGAAAGTACATTTGAGATGAAAGCCTAGATTTGATGTTTTGGTGAAAGAAACTTTTGTATTTCTTCATAACTTGATGTAAATAAAGTCCAAGACATATTCACTGACTTGGAAATGTTCATGTTTCCATCCTCTGACTTGTCTAAAGAAAACTGACAATAAAACTGATTATTATTTGCAGGTTTTATCAAGTTTTAGAGATTTGCTTTCAGTTTGAGTTTGAGGGAGATAATTTTATAAATTGTAATTCTTTATTTTTTGTATTTGTTGTATTTAAAATGGCACAAACAAATTACAATGTGTGAAATTCCAAGTGTTCCAATACTTTTGGAGGGCACAGTATCCTAACCTTATGATGAGTGCAAAATGATTGTGGTATTATTACTGTTTTGTTTAAGAATGCTTAATTTTCACTGTTGTTGCACTTTGTGTCAAATCATAGTCATATTGTATATCATATTGATATGGCAATATTCAGTAAGTTATATCTTCTATTGTACATTCCAAATCTAAGGTGGAACTCTACTAGTGTTTACTAAGGTACACATAAATATCTTAAAAAAGAGAGAGAGAGTTGAGCCACTTAGGTGCCTGGTCTTGAGAACCAGGGATTGTAGGTTGAAAAGCTTTTTTATCCCATGGGAACTCTCCCTACCCACCTAAGCGGCTCAAGAATATGGATAGCGTGTAAGTGACATTTACATGACAACTTATATGACAATATTGAGATATGACAATTTGGCCATATTGTACAGCCCTACTGTCAACTAGCTGAAAACTTTGAATATTAATTTACATCTACATTAAAAAATGCTTAAAGTGGCAGGAGGTTAAGAGGATTGTAATTAGGGGGTCAGTTGAAAAGCAAAAAATGAAAAATGCTTAAAAAGGTGGAGAGTTAGCCCCTCCAGAAGCTGAAAGGCAAAGTAAGGAAAATTATTAAAAAGGTTTAGAGTATGGGGGACAGAGTCCCTCCAGAAGCTGAAAGGCAAAATAAAGAAATGCTTAAAAAGGTGGGGAGGCGGGGGGGGGGGGGGGGGGGGCACCCCAGAAGCTAAAGGGTTTTAGTCAAGCTCATGCTCCCAAGAACCATTTTACTGAAAAAAAAGTCTGAAGGACCTAAAGGACATGGTTAGATGACAAGGAGCTTTTCCAAGTATGTGAGAGGAAAATAAAGAAAAATGCTTAAAAAGACAGAGGGTCTGGGGGGCTCAGCCAGGGGCGTAGCACCAAATTCTGGGCCCTACGTACTAGCCATATTGAAGACCCCCCCCCCCAGTTATGTTTAAAGTTGGGGGAGCAATATTGAGTTGGGGGGTCTGGGGGATCAAATTGCACCATTTTCTAGAAAAAAGGTGCAATATGGTGCATTCCCGTCTGTTAAAATGCACAGGAATGCACCAAATTACACAATTTTTCTAGAAAATGGTGCAATTTGATCCCCCAGACCCCCCAACTCAATATAGCTAGCTTTCAAGCTCACCTCTCTTTTCAAAGAATTTGGTTAGCAGCTGCTTTCCCTCATTTAGTTTTCTTTCCCTGTCCTTTTTTCTCTTCTTTTTTGAAATCCGGACTTTGATTTTTTAGGAAAGACATATTTTATTTCAGCCTAAACATTAGGGCTGCAACTAACGATTATTTTACTAATCAGTTCATCGGTCGATTATTTTTTCGATGAATCGTTTTTTGTTTTTTTTTTGTTTTTACTTACATGTGAGTTTTGCCTTTATTTCTTTAAGTGAGTTATTATTAAAAGGCCTTTGTCACACAACATCAACGTTTGACCTTGTAACAAAGTTGTGTTATATTCTCGTCAAAAACATACCTGGAGTAGTGTTTTGTGTTATTTTGCACATAAAATACATCACCGACACACCACAAAGAAATTTCCATCAGGTTTAGATGCCTACAGCAACTACCTCAACCACTGACAACATATTACAGCAAGAGTCCACGAAAGTATTTTAAAGGACTGACGAAAGTGTAATATGTTATATTTAATAAGATATTTTCATGAAAAAAACACAAATGTGCAGTTTACTGCATTTTATTTTTTTCTTGTGTAAAAACACAGCTTAGATGTGGTTTGACTGAAACAAATTGTCATTAAACTTCATAAAACAGGGATGAAGTGGAGGTTTAAGAGTCACTAGGTGCTCACAGGAAACAGGTATTTCTATATTTATTAATGTTCATTGTTAGTTGGTTTAAATTTTCTCTTTTGTTTTATCAGATTCTTTTTGTCCATTTCTCTAAAACTGTATTGTGGCATTATTAGTTATTATTACTATTATTGTTGTTGTTGTTGTTTCTATTATTATTATTATTATTATTAATATATAAATACAAATAAATGAATAAAATATTACAATTTGTAATACATTTGACTCTTTTACGACAACAAAGCCATGAATTATTATACAGAAAACAAATGTGCTGACAGCTGCAACAGCTTAATGCTAACTTCAACATTGAAAACGCCATAGACATGCATCAGTCCCATTTTTAAGTTATAAAACACATCTGTCAACTGTTTCAGAAGACCACAACAGGTCAGATTAACATAAAAAGGTAAATGTTACTCACAGACATAGTATGCTCTTTGGGGTTTTAGTGGGGAAAAATTAAGATTAAGCGAAATAAAACACTGAATCAATAAAGCACCAGATCGAAGCAGTGATTCGCAGATCGAAGCAGTGCTTCAATCTGCGAATCACTGCTTCGATTGGTTCAAGGTTCAAAGCAAAGCCGCGCTGCAGAAACGGTTGATTTATATGGAAGAAACAAAACATTTGTGGTAAAACAAAGTTATTTAACAACTAATTGATGACTAAATTAGTTGACAACTATTTTAATAATCGATTAAATCGATTAGTTGTTTCAGCACTACTAAACACCTCCTCTTTCTGTCAGATCCCGTTTTGGATGAGTGTGTGTGTGTGTGTGTGTGTGTGGGGGGGGGGGGGGGGGGGGGGGGTCGCTGTGTGCCAGGACTAAACCATTGTACAACTGTGCAGGGGTGGGAAGGGCCCTCAGAGATCTTTCAATATTATTGTTAGAGCAGAATTATGTTTTGCAACATTTATACATTCATTCTAATTATATTCTTTTACAACATGAATTTTATGGACATTAATAACATGCAACACAAAAATGTAGTTAATGCCAGTTTTTTGTGCCCCCCCAATGCTCTGGGCCCTGGGTACATAGTACCCTTTACCCCCCCACCCCCCCAGTCTGACGCCCCTGGGCGGAGCTCCCCCAGAAGCTGAAAGGTTTTTGCCATGCTAATGCTCCCCTGAAGCATTTACTCAAAATCAATCAATCAATCAATCAATCAATCAATTTTTTTTTATATAGCGCCAAATCACAACAAACAGTTGCCCCAAGGCACTTTATATTGTAAGGCAAG
The DNA here is from genome assembly GCF_902500255.1 of Thalassophryne amazonica. Lineage (NCBI taxonomy): Eukaryota > Metazoa > Chordata > Actinopteri > Batrachoidiformes > Batrachoididae > Thalassophryne > Thalassophryne amazonica. Next base: position 78,119,579 of record NC_047108.1, read on the forward strand.
GCCATACAACAATTATGTAAAACCCCAACGGTCAAAACGACCCCCTGTGAGCAAGCACTTGGCTACAGTGGGAAGGAAAAACTCCCTTTTAACAGGAAGAAACCTCCAGCAGAACCAGGCTCAGGGAGGGGCAGTCTTCTGCTGGGACTGGTTGGGGCTGAGGGAAAAAACCGGGAAAAAGACATGCTATGGAGGGGAGCAGAGATCGATCACTAATGATTAAATGCAGAGTGGTGCATACAGAGCAAAAAGAGAAAGAAACAGTGCATCATGGGAACCCCCCAGCAGTCTACGTCTATAGCAGCATAACTAAGGGATGGTTCAGGGTCACCTGATCCAGCCCTAACTATAAGCTTTAGCAAAAAGGAAAGTTTTAAGCCTAATCTTAAAAGTAGAGAGGGTGTCTGTCTCCCTGATCTGAATTGGGAGCTGGTTCCACAGGAGAGGAGCCTGAAAGCTGAAGGCTCTGCCTCCCATTCTACTCTTACAAACCCTAGGAACTACAAGTAAGCCTGCAGTCTGAGAGCGAAGTGCTCTAATGGGGTGATATGGTACTACGAGGTCCCTAAGATAAGATGGGACCTGATTATTCAAAACCTTATAAGTAAGAAGAAGAATTTTAAATTCTATTCTAGAATTAACAGGAAGCCAATGAAGAGAGGCCAATATGGGTGAGATATGCTCTCTCCTGCTAGTCCCCGTCAGTACTCTAGCTGCAGCATTTTGAATTAACTGAAGGCTTTTTAGGGAACTTTTAGGACAACCTGATAATAATGAATTACAATAGTCCAGCCTAGAGGAAATAAATGCATGAATTAGTTTTTCAGCATCACTCTGAGACAAGACCTTTCTGATTTTAGAGATATTGCGTAAATGCAAAAAAGCAGTCCTACATATTTGTTTAATATGCGCTTTGAATGACATATCCTGATCAAAAATGACTCCAAGATTTCTCACAGTATTACTAGAGGTCAGGGTAATGCCATCCAGAGTAAGGATCTGGTTAGACACCATGTTTCTAAGATTTGTGGGGCCAAGTACAATAACTTCAGTTTTATCTGAGTTTAAAAGCAGGAAATTAGAGGTCATCCATGTCTTTATGTCTGTAAGACAATCCTGCAGTTTAGCTAATTGGTGTGTTTCCTCTGGCTTCATGGATAGATAAAGCTGGGTATCATCTGCGTAACAATGAAAATTTAAGCAATACCGTCTAATAATACTGCCTAAGGGAAGCATGTACGAGGGCTGTCAATAAAGTTACGGTCCTTTTTATTTTTTTCAAAAACTATATGGATTTCATTCATATGTTTTTACGTCAGACATGCTTGAACCCTCGTGCGCATGCGTGAGTTTTTCCACGCCTGTCGGTGACGTCATTCGCCTGTGAGCACTCCTTGTGGGAGGAGTCGTCCAGCCCCTCGTCGGAATTCCTTTGTCTGAGAAGTTGCTGAGAGACTGGCGCGTTGTTTGATCAGAATTTTTTCTAAACCTGTGAGACACATCGAAGTGGACACGGTTCGAAAAATTAAGCTGGTTTTCAGTGAAAATTTTAACAGCTGATGAGAGATTTTGAGGTGATTCTGTCGCTTTAAGGACTTTTCACGGTGTGAGACGTCGCGCAGCGCTCTCAGGTGGCGTCATCAGCCTGTTCAAGCTGAAAACCTCCACATTTCAGGCTCTATTGATCCAGGACGTCGTGAGAGAACAGAGAAGTTTCAGAAGAAGTCGGTTTCAGCATTTTATCCGGATATTCCACTGTTAAAGGAGATTTTTTTAATGAAAGACGTGCGGACGGGTCCGCGCGTCGGGACGCAGCCGACGCGGTGCGGCGGCACAGGAAAAACACCTCCGTGTTGATAACCATTTGTAAAATCCAGGCGGCTTTTGATGGCTTTCAGTGGAGTGAGTATATGAGAAATTGTTTAACAGGCAGGACATGTTCCAACTTGTCCTTAAGGCTTTCAACAGAGGTGTTTTTCCTGTGGCGGAGCGTCGCGGCGGCTGCGTCCCGACGCGCGGACCCGTCCGCACGTCTTTCATTAAAAAAATCTCCTTTAACAGTGGAATATCCGGATAAAATGCTGAAACCGACTTCTTCTGAAACTTCTCTGTTCTCTCACGACGTCCTGGATCAATAGAGCCTGAAATGTGGAGGTTTTCAGCTTGAACAGGCTGACGACGGCGGCTGAGAGCGCTGAGCGACGTCTCGCACCGTGAAAAGTCCTTAAAGCGACAGAATCACCTCAAAATCTCTCATCAGCCGTTAAAATTTTCACTGAAAACCAGCTTAATTTTTCGAACCGTGTCCACTTCGATGTGTCTCACAGGTTTAGAAAAAATTTTGATCAAACAACGCGCCAGTCTCTCAGCAACTTCTCAGACAAAGGAATTCCGACGAGGGGCTGGACGACTCCTCCCACAAGGAGTGCTCACAGGCGAATGACGTCACCGACAGGCGTGGAAAAACTCACGCATGCGCACGAGGGTTCAAGCATGTCTGACGTAAAAACATATGAATGAAATCCATATAGTTTTTGAAAAAAATAAAAAGGACCGTAACTTTATTGACAGCCCTCGTATAAAGTGAATAAAATTGGTCCTAGCACAGAACCTTGTGGAACTCCATAATTAACTTTAGTCTGTGAAGAAGATTCCCCATTTACATGAACAAACTGTAATCTATTAGACAAATATGATTCAAACCACCGCAGCGCAGTGCCTTTAATACCTATGGCATGCTCTAATCTCTGTAATAAAATTTTATGATCAACAGTATCAAAAGCAGCACTGAGGTCTAACAGAACAAGCACAGAGATGAGTCCACTGTCCGAGGCCATAAGAAGATCATTTGTAACCTTCACTAATGCTGTTTCTGTACTATGATGAATTCTAAAACCTGACTGAAACTCTTCAAATAGACCATTCCTCTGCAGATGATCAGTTAGCTGTTTTACAACTACCCTTTCAAGAATTTTTGAGAGAAAAGGAAGGTTGGAGATTGGCCTATAATTAGCTAAGATAGCTGGGTCAAGTGATGGCTTTTTAAGTAATGGTTTAATTACTGCCACCTTAAAAGCCTGTGGTACATAGCCAACTAACAAAGATAGATTGATCATATTTAAGATCAAAGCATTAAATAATGGTAGGGCTTCCTTGAGCAGCCTGGCAGGAATGGGGTCTAATAAACATGTTGATGGTTTGGATGAAGTAACTAATGAAAATAACTCAGACAGAACAATCGGAGAGAAAGAGTCTAACCAAATACCGGCATCACTGAGAGCAGCCAAAGATAACGATACGTCTTTGGGATGGTTATGAGTAATTTTTTCTCTAATGGTTAAAATTTTGTTAGCAAAGAAAGTCATGAAGTCATTACTAGTTAAAGTTAATGGAATACTCAGCTCAATAGAGCTCTGACTCTTTGTCAGCCTGGCTACAGTGCTGAAAAGAAACCTGGGGTTGTTCTTATTTTCTTCAATTAGTGATGAGTAGAAAGATGTCCTAGCTTTACAGAGGGCTTTTTTATAGAGCAACAGACTCTTTTTCCAGGCTAAGTGAAGATCTTCTAAATTAGTGAGACGCCATTTCCTCTCCAACTTACGGGTTATCTGCTTTAAGCTACGAGTTTGTGAGTTATACCACGGAGTCAGACACTTCTGATTTAAAGCTCTCTTTTTCAGAGGAGCTACAGCATCCAAAGTTGTCTTCAATGAGGATGTAAAACTATTGACGAGATACTCTATCTCCCTTACAGAGTTTAGGTAGCTACTCTGCACTGTGTTGGTATATGGCATTAGAGAACATAAAGAAGGAATCATATCCTTAAACCTAGTTACAGCGCTTTCTGAAAGACTTCTAGTGTAATGAAACTTATTCCCCACTGCTGGGTAGTCCATCAGAGTAAATGTAAATGTTATTAAGAAATGATCAGACAGAAGGGAGTTTTCAGGGAATACTGTTAAGTCTTCTATTTCCATACCATAAGTCAGAACAAGATCTAAGATATGATTAAAGTGGTGGGTGGACTCATTTACTTTTTGAGCAAAGCCAATAGAGTCAAATAATAGATTAAATGCAGTGTTGAGGCTGTCATTCTCAGCATCTGTGTGGATGTTAAAATCGCCCACTATAATTATCTTATCTGAGCTAAGCACTAAGTCAGACAAAAGGTCTGAAAATTCACAGAGAAACTCACAGTAACGACCAGGTGGACGATAGATAATAACAAATAAAACTGGTTTTTGGGACTTCCAATTTGGATGGACAAGACTAAGAGACAAACTTTCAAATGAATTAAAGCTCTGTCTGGGTTTTTGATTAATTAATAAGCTGGAATGGAAGATTGCTGCTAATCCTCCGCCCCGGCCCGTGCTACGAGCATTCTGACAGTTAGTGTGACTCAGGGGTGTTGACTCATTTAAACTAACATATTCATCCTGCTGTAACCAGGTTTCTGTTAGGCAGAATAAATCAATATGTTGATCAATTATTATATCATTTACCAACAGGGACTTAGAAGAGAGAGACCTAATGTTTAATAGACCACATTTAACTGTTTTAGTCTGTGGTGCAATTGAAGGTGCTATATTATTTTTTCTTTTTGAATTTTTATGCTTAAATAGATTTTTGCTGGTTATTGGTGGTCTGGGAGCAGGCACCGTCTCTACGGGGATGGGGTAATGAGGGGATGGCAGGGGGAGAGAAGCTGCAGAGAGGTGTGTAAGACCACAACTCTGCCTCCTAGTCCCAACCCTGGACAGTCACAGTTTGGAGGATCCAAGAAAATTGGCCAGATTTCTAGAAATGAGAGCTGCTCCATCCAAAGTGGGATGGATGCCGTCTCTCCTAACAAGACCAGGTTTTCCCCAGAAGCTTTGCCAATTATCTATGAAGCCCACCTCATTTTTTGGACACCACTCAGACAGACAGCAATTCAAGGAGAACATGCGGCTAAACATGTCACTCCCGGTCCGATTGGGGAGGGGCCCAGAGAAAACTACAGAGTCCGACATTGTTTTTGCAAAGTTACACACCGATTTAATGTTAATTTTAGTGACCTCCGATTGGCGTAACCGAGTGTCATTACTGCCGACGTGAATTACAATCTTACCAAATTTACGCTTAGCCTTAGCCAGCAATTTCAAATTTCCTTCAATGTCGCCTGCTCTGGCCCCCGGAAGACAATTGACTATGGTTGCTGGTGTCGCTAACTTCACATTTCTCAAAACAGAGTCGCCAATAACCAGAGTTTGATCCTCGGCGGGTGTATCGTCGAGTGGGGAAAAACGGTTAGAGATGTGAACGGGTTGACGGTGTACACGGGGCTTCTGTTTAGGGCTACGCTTCCTCCTCACAGTCACCCAGTCAGTCTGCTTTCCCGACTGCTCGGGATCTGCCAGGGGGGAACTAACGGCGGCTAAGCTACCTTGGTCCGCACCGACTACAGGGGCCTGGCTAGCTGTAGAATTTTCCACGGTGCGGAGCCGAGTCTCCAATTCGCCCAGCCTGGCCTCCAAAGCTATGAATAAGCTACACTTATTACAAGTACCGTTACTGCTAAAGGAGGCCGAGGAATAACTAAACATTTCACACCCAGAGCAGAAAAGTGCGGGAGAGACAGGAGAAGCCGCCATGCTAAATCGGCTAAGAGCTAGTAGCTACGCTAACCTAGCGGATTCCTAAAAACACGCAAAGTGAATAATGTGTAAATAATTTAGAGGTAATTCAACAGAAGGAGTGCTTTAGTTAAGGCACCAGACAGGCCATGAAGCAGCACAGGTAATGCACGGCAACAGTGCTAAAAAATAAAATAAAATAAAAATCCACCAGACAGGCTGTGGAGCAGCACAGGTAACGCACGGCAACAGTGCTAAAAAATAAAATAAAAATCCACCAGACAGGCCATGAAGCAGCACAGGTAACGCACGGCAAGAGTGCTAAAAAATAAAATAAAATAAAAATCCACCAGACAGGCTGTGGAGCAGCACAGGTAACGCACGGTAACAGTGCTAAAAAATAAAATAAAAATCCACCAGACAGGCCAAGAAGCAGCACAGGTAACGCACGGCAAGAGTGCTAAAAAATAAAATAAAATAAAATCCACCAGACAGGCTGTGGAGCAGCACAGGTAACGCATGGCAACAGTGCTAAAAAATAAAATAAAAATCCACCAGACAGGCCATGGAACAGCACAAGTAACGCACGACAACGGTGCTAAAAAATAAAATAAAATAAAAAATCCACCAGACAGGCCATGGAACAGCACAAGTAACGCACGACAACGGTGCTAAAAAATAAAATAAAATAAAAAATCCACCAGACAGGCCATGGAGCAACACAGGTAACGCACGGCAACAGTGCTAAAAAATAAAATAAAAATCCACCAGACAGGCCATGGAACAGCACAAGTAACGCACGACAACGGTGCTAAAAAATAAAATAAAATAAAAAATCCACCAGACACGCTGTGGAGCAGCACAGGTGAAGTGAAAAAGCACAAGAGAAAAAGTCTTGAAAAAGTCTTGAAAAAGACTATTAGTTCAGAGTCCAAAGCAGCAGGTAGCAGTCTCTGTGTAAACAGTTCGGCGTTCGGTCACGCAATGACTCCGCAATGAATCTAGATCAATCTAAAGTCAAAATAAAGTCTGAAGAAGTCTGAAGAACCTAAATGGCATGGTGAGATGCTGACGAGGTTCGCTCATTCATGTCCGCGAAGTATGCATATTAAATTGTGCTCTCAAAATGACAAACCACACTCTCAAAAAAGACGGGGAATAACCTTGGCAGAACCTCACTTGTTTGTACTTTGTGTGACAGCCAGATTTGCACTAAGGAGGTTGGCTAGGCTAATGTAACGCTAACTATAAAATTTCAAAGCTGTATTACTAAATACAAAGTTTATTTATATTTTTTGGTAAATGTGCAAATGTTTCAGTCCGCTCTGATGTTTTCATTTGTTCAGTGGTAGCAAGAAGCAGTTTACTTGAGTCCTTTTTGCCTCATACAATAATGTTAATTAGCCATTAGCTTGTGCTTGCATACGCATGAGAATTAACAATTAAACTGATTTTGTTTCTTGCTGTATGAAGCAGTAGTTGCACATTTCAAAAGTAAATGCAACTTAAAGACAGATGCAACGTTCCTCTACGACTAACACCTAGTGCAGAAAATACGGTATGTATTTTTAAATGTGCAAAAGTGGCCAGATATTTAGCACTTTTTCGATGCTGTCAATTAAAAGCTACCTAAGAATTGCAATAATAACACAATTATTTATTTTAAAATAACTGAACAATACAGTAAAACCACATATATTTTATGATGCTGAAGTATTTTTTCTTGATAAATGATTTAAAAGGATTCATTAATTTTATTTTCTAATTATTTTTCTCGCCATCAATTCTTCCATCGCTGGATCTTGATTCAATTTGGAACACACACATAAACACATGTAGACACAGCAGTTACTTATTGTGGTGTCTGAACTCTTTAGTTTATGGTGTCATCTGATATGTGGAAGTGTCTCTGCAAAATCATTCCAACATTCCAAGAATTCCCACACCATGGGAATTCTCACTCAATCGTAAAGCCCTGAATAGACTTGCCAGTGTGGTTTCAAATGCTCTGAGCAGGTTAAAATTGAGTGCTTTCTGCTGCTCAGTCAGTTACAGGACTACACAAGTGGCCGTGGCACAACAAATGCTATACAAATCCACTTAAACATAATTAAAACTAAAAACTTAGATGTCAGTGCAAACATTTCGTAATGTCAAAAACAGCTTGGTGTCTGGCTGGCTTAATAGTTTTGTCATTTCTCAGCCTTTTTTGGAATTGTGCAGAACTGGAGCATTGTGCCCACTGTGCAGGGGCAACTGCTCAGTGTGCTGAAAGCAATAAATGATTGCAGTTGTTGCTCAGGAACAGCAGAGGATCCACCTGCCACCCGCTCCCTTTGTCTGGAACAGTCATTATTTTCCAACCTGGCAACATTTTTTTTAATTCACAAGTGCCAAAATCACCACAAAAGCATCCAGTAAATAAATAAATAAATAAGTGTGTGTGTGTGTGTGTGTGTGTGTGTGTGTGTATATATATATATATATATATATATATATATATATGTGTACATGGCTCCATGAATAACCGTGGAAACACTTACGAGCCTGAAAATTAAGTAATTAAATATCTGTTATAGAAAAAAAATACTTTTTTCGACAATACATTTAAAACCATACATAAAGTTTCAGTTAAGCTAATATAACAAAAGCCCATATATTGTCTCGCAGACCTGTTTATGGACTTAAAAAAAAAAGCCCGTTCTAACTGAAGTTAATACAATTGTAAACCAAAGGGAATTATTTTCACAGCCTACTCACCTTCATGCGCTCAGTTGTAGCCGCATTAAATTTCTGCGGAACCAAAATTTCCGATCCACAGCGGCATGAATCACAACAGTCCACTGTCACAGGCGAGGCAACACTGCGAACAACAATTCTTCAATGACAAGGCCGACAGCCAATCAGCGTTCCGCACTGCCTCAACGGGACCAATGGGTACCCGGTATGCCATTATGGGGGCGGTCAAAAAGGCGTTCCAGAATCTGCGGGATAAACCTCTTTGTTGTCCACCGCTGCTGATGGTTGGATAAGACGTAACGGGTGAATGAATGCTGGGTTTCAATTAATATTTAGGAAGTTTTGTTTTTGGTGTTTTGCAGTGTGGAGCTACTGAATCTTAAATTAATCTGAAAATGTTCTTAAACAGGGTATCCTCACTTAATTTGAAGTCCTTGCTGCCCTGGGATTGGATTTTACATTGTCAAACTGCTCCACCTGCCGGCTAATTTGCAGTATCACATTCACACTACCACGATTTGGAAAGCAACATACTCTCTCTCTCTCTCTCTCTCTCTCTCTCTCTCTCTCTCTCTCTCTCTCTCTCTCTCTCTCTCTCTCTCTCTCTCTGTCTCGCTCTCTCTCTCTATGCACACAGCGGGTAAAATAAGTATTGAACACGTCACAATTTTTCTCAGTAAATATATTTCTAAAGGTGCTATTGCCATGAAATGTTTGTGTTACACAAACAAACAAAAACACCTATTGTACCATTTGCTATTACCCAACTAAATCATCACTTTGAGAGCAAGAATTTTTTATTAAGATAAAGGGTCGATACATTAATATTTTGAAGTCAAAGAATATGTCTTGTACTGTATGGTAAATCTGGAGGAGACAGTTCTTATAAATGAGTGACCATACATTTCGAAAACAAATGAGGGAAGCTACCAAGACACCCATGACAATTCTAATGGAGTTATAAGCCTCTCTGGCTGTGACTGGAGAGTGTGCATTGGGCAACTTTTGCCTCTTGCATTACAATGTATATAGCTTTATGGTGAAGAAGGAATCTGTGATGAAAAAACTGTTCAGATCTTGGCAAGAGTGTCTCATGCACCTTCTCGCAAATTGTAGCTGAAATTGTTTTTAGAAAAAATCTTTTCACCCCACCATGGAGCTGTGTAAAATGTGGTACAAGACACAAACAAAACAAAACTTTGCACTCGTTCTCCAATCATGCCCTCAAACACCTATTTAATGGTCAGCTTGGTGGCTTCCCTCACTTGTCACCTTATAGCACAGTGACTGATTTTTTTTTTTTTTTTTTTTAGATATGTTATACTAATTGGTGTCATTATGAAAAGCATAATTTTGCCTTTAATATTTTTGAAAAAAAAATGTAATCATGTTAAAAGGATTTCTTTTCAGTAAGACTTTATATGGTATTTTTTATTGTTGAAATTTTAATATAGAGATGCCTGAATTATGTTTTTAAATGGCATAAGGAAATTAAGACATCTAAAGGCTCTGTTGTATGATAACATTCTACATCCACTGTATATAATAAAGTAAATTTGACTCAATTCAAGTATAAGTAAATCATATAAAAAAAAAAGTGACTGTGTGAGATTAGATGTAAAACATGTCTGAGAAGAATCTTCTTACAGTTCAGGGTGTTTCTACTACTCCCTCATTTCATTTGTAAAACCACACATGGTGTCAAATCTAATTTTGTGGACAATTACAAACCTATAAAAGTCATAATTAATGGGTAGAGCCAGAGGGGTTGCTTTGTGAAGTTAATCTGTATCATTCAGTTTTTACAAGAAACCATTTGTATAAACTTGATTTTTCCTTTTATTGCCCACATTTCTATAAAATCTTTTTTTTTTTTGTCATTACACCATCAAACGTTGTAACACTGAAAATCAGCTGGAATGCTGTAAAATTCTATTCAGCTTTTTTGTCTTCAATGGAGCAATGAAGCGCCTTGAGGCAACCTTGTTGTGATTTGGTGCTTTACAAATGAAAATAAATTGAATTGACATAAATTGAGTTGAGCAATTTTGTTGACCTTTTCAAGGTCAGAAGTCAAAAGAGGAACTTTGAGAAACTTTGGGTCTTTCGATGTGGTATGTGGTCTCCAACATCTGAGTACTGGATGAATTTTGTTGTTTGTTGAGCCCCCGCAGAGGTGTGCTGCAAGACTATTGCAATCACTTCGTATGTGTGTGTGTTTGTACTGCTATCTTTGTGGAGATCACCGCGGGTAGAGGTCCTGTTTATTGAGGACCATTTTTGGAAAGTGAGGACATTTAGGCTGGTTCTCACAAGATTTATCATGAAAAGGCTTCCAGAGGCTGTACATGTGCTCCTCTCAGTGATTCTTCAAAATCTGAGGTGACAACTTGACTTAGAGAAACATCCAGACTTTAAATGCAGTATCAGTTTATTTATTGGTGTTGCAGAAAGGGCGGGGGGGGGGGGGGGGGGGTCCTTACTCCTAATGGGCATTTTCCTGGACCTTACTTTGGTGCCCGTGGGGGAAGGGGTGTGTGTATGTGTGTGTCCAGGCAAATAATAATAATAACAATAATAATGATAATATTGATAATAATACATTTTATTTGGAGGCGCCTTTCAAGTCGCCCAAGGTCACCTTACAAAAAGTAAAAGCAGAGAAGTAGAAAGAGAGAGAGAGAGAGAGAAAAATTTCATTAACCATTTGGATCAGTTTCATTCATATTACATATGTGAACCGCCAATGATAACATCTTGGCATAACAGTAATACAAAGGTCAAGGTCACTGAACTGTGTGAAAATCAGATTTTTGATTTTTTTGCAAAACCTTCCAATGAAAAGAGCCAGAAGGATGATATCAAGTGCATATGAATCAGCAAACAGACTGTCATATTCTGGTTTATACATGACATCATGATTATGTCACTACATGCTGAAAGAGCTGGGAAGATGATCTAGAGTGCATATAAATCAGAAAATAGAAAATAGAGCAAACTAAGATTTGACATGATTTGATAAGCCAATCATGAATACGAGTCATACATTGCAGATGTAAGAGTAGATGAGACAGCTTTTTTTTGCATGTGTATAAATTCCTGCATCATCTGCATACATCTGGATGTTAACATTTTGAAATGCATCTGGTAGGTGATTGATGTAGTGTGAATATCATGTGGCACTGATTATTTGTCCCATTGTATAGGAAAATAGTCCATTGTATGATTTAAATCATTTTTTGTGCAATTTGGTTCCAGTTACTGTTCATTTTATTTTGAGATAAATACACCCATGATATGAGGAAGCTAAATCCAGTCAAATGTAAGCTAATTAGGTTAGCTAATTATTACGCAGTGTTCTCGGGGATATCACTAGTGGCAGTAGAAGCACTGTCAGATGAAGAATTGGACAAGGTCCTGTAGTGATTTTTCACTGGATTTAAGAAAGCGGACAAAAATACTTTTCACCTTTCTAATTTGAAGTAAAATATCAATATTTAGATGTCATATAAAACAAATAATAAATATTTTCCCATTCGTGCAAGGGAAAGAATATTTTCATGGCTTGAAAGATGGAATGTTCCATCTTTCCTCGCATGAAATTACATTTACCATTCTGTATGCTGCATATTATGTGACATGCTTTTTTAAAATTCATATGTAAGCTGTAATAATGTCTCGTAGTGCAGCTCTTAGGATTTTAAAGTGCTGGTGTTCTCAAGCTGAAAGCAGGAAGGGTTGGGGTGCTGGTGGGATTTCACTTCTTTGAAACAATATTTTCATATTAAGAGTAGGTCAGCTTTTCAGTGAAACAAAAAAGAAAGATGGCTGGTGTTGAACTCACTGCTGATGTTTGTTTTAGTCTGTCTGCTTTGTTTGCTGCACGATGAGCAGCTCGAGCCTTTTTAAAATGCCATACAAGAAACTTGATAAACAGGTTGTTTCCTGCACATGAACCAACATCTGTCATGTGTAAGAGCGATTGTTGCTGAGAGATCAGACCTTCCAGAGGCCTCACCTTTGCAGGTACGTGACTGATAATCACATTCTATGACCTGCACTCAGAATGCACAAGTGCTGGCTCAAACTTTGTCTGGCTAAATATAATATGGGATCATGATTTCAGAGCATGCATGTCGATACTCCACTGAGCATTTATCATCAATGCATGATGGCCAAAATATGGCCATTGAATATTGCGAAGACTTTGCGTCCATCCTTCCGTCTGTCTGTGCTCAGCATAGGTCCAGTACTATTACTGCCGGGGTCTTCAAATTCACAGGGAACATTCTTGGGACACAGACCTTGGACAAATTCAAAGATGGTTAACCGTGACCTAATTTAAGAGGTGAAAAGGTCACATTCTGTTTCCTATTTTATGCTCATACGGCATAAGTCCAGTCCTATTACTGCCAGGGTCTTCAAATTCACAGGGAACATTCTTGGGACACAGAGCTTGGATAAATTCAAAGATGGTTATCCTTGACCTATTTTAAGAAGTCAAAAGGTCATTTTTTTAATATGCACAGGTGGAGAGAGAGAGAGAGAGAGTCTTTACTGTACAAATTCCAAGCTAGGCACACCACATAAAATCACACTGTGAGATTAAAAAACAAACAAAAGAACATCTTGGATAAATCAACCTCAAGTTTGTCTTATACTTTGGATACCACTCCTGTTTTTGGCTTGCCTTTCTGTGTATGTTTTTGAAGTAAACCTTTTTTCTTACCCTAGGCTTCTGTGTGGTTCAGCATTTGTGTCCCTGCCTTTTTGTGCCCGAGATCATGACAAAGAGCATCAACAAAAGACTAACAGGCATGCAAGTTGACAAATTTCAAGTTAACATTAACGCAAGACTACCTCTCAGATTTGAAGAATTTAGGCTCAGGCCATACCATGGGATTGTGGTGGAACGGTTAAACTGGGATCATGACCGTGGTTCCTTTGGGGATGGTCACAACCTTCACTTCCACAGAGGTCTTTATCATTCTCTCAAGATGAGTGTCAGTTAGGCAGTGGCTCAGTGACTCATTCAATGCCATGTCCAGATATTCCAGCTGCACCAGGTCTCCAAAGGTTGGAGGAATGAAAACAAACAAACAAAACCTTAAAAAGACTCCGTACATATGGAAAAAACAAATGGAGACAAATACGAGTGATAATAAGACACTATTTAAGTCACCTTCTCTGGGAATGTTTCATCAATCTCCTCTTGCAGAGCCTTTTGGATGTGAGGGTTGGCTGACAGAGATCTGTTGCTGGTTTCATAGCTAGGCGACATGAATAACATGGCCTGCTCATGGTCAGTCAGCCCTACGATGGAAATCCAAAAATTTACGGTCACAATTCCTGCTGGATGAGATCTGAACACGAAGAAACATTTCATTTAGACTGTCCAACCCCTCACAGACCAACTTCTCCTCTGCCACCATCAACTCTTCACACTCATTAACTCACTGTTAACCAGTTTAAAAGGTGGGTTTTCTGGAAACATGGTCAAATTTCTCAACCACGAATTTTGTAAAATTAGCTTCCACTTAATTATGAAATCAAAAAAAAAAAAAAAGTCATTGTTTACAGCACAATAGCAATTGAATATCACTTACCTGATACCATTTTCCCTGTTTTAATGAATAAATCTACAAATATGATAAGATAAACTTTATTGATCTCACAGAGGAAAAATTCACATGTTACGTCAGCTCTTAAAAAACACACAAGATGGGTGCAAGTAAAGGAAAATGTTCATCAAACAGCGTGTGCAAGGATAAGCAATAATAATAATACTTGTAACAGTACAATAAAATAAGAAAATGAAGTAGAAATAGAATTTATATATACACTCAACAAAAATATAAACGCAACACTTTTGGTTTTGCTCCCATTTTGTATGAGATGAACTCAAAGATCTAAAACTTTTTCCACATACACAATATCACCATTTCCCTCAAATACTGTTCACAAACCAGTCTAAATCTGTGATAGTGAGCACTTCTCCATAAGATAATCCATCCCACCTCACAGGTGTGCCATATCAAGATGCTGATTAGACACCATGATTAGTGCACAGGTGGTGAATATGCTGGATGTGGAGGTCCTGGGCTGGTGTGGTTACACGTGGTCTGCGGTTGTGAGGCTGGTTGGATGTACTGCCAAATTCTCTGAAACGCCTTTGGAGACGGCTTATGGTAGAGAAATGAACATTCAATGCACGAGCAACAGCTCTGGTTGACATTCCTGCTGTCAGCATGCCAATTGCACGCTCCCTCAAATCTTGCGACATCTGTGGCATTGTGCTGTGTGATAAAACTGCACATTTCAGAGTGGCCTTTTATTGTGGACAGTCTAAGGCACACCTGTGCACTAATCATGGTGTCTAATCAGCATCTTGATATGGCACACCTGTGAGGTGGGATGGATTATCTCAGCAAAGGAGAAGTGCTCACTATCACAGATTTAGACTGGTTTGTGAACAATATTTGAGGGAAATGGTGATATTGTGTATGTGGAAAAAGTTTTAGATCTTTGAGTTGATCTCATACAAAATGGGAGCAAAACCAAAAGTGTTGCGTTTATATTTTTTTTGAGTGTATATAAAATCTCTATGCACTTTGCTAACCTAGTCATCAAACAAAACATCTCAAACTGTGAAAGAACTATTCTATTCCTGAAAACATACATAGATCACACTATGACTTAGATGTGCAACAGTAGACGTGGATTGAATTTTATTTATTCATTTATTTATAGCTGATGGATGAATTTGAGCCAATAGTGAACTGATACTAAGGCAAAATCAGCTCAGTGCACCCCTAATATACTGTACAAGCAATGTAAACAAATGTGATTCACTTGTGTCAAATCAACCGGAGCGCTTTGAAGCATCTTTTTTAATCAGTTGGTGACATACTGAGCAAGACCCTATTTAGTACAGCTAGTGGTGTCTTCCTTTTTACTACAGACTCAAACAATGTTCAAAATAACTAACTGATGGAATTGAACAAGCACAATACCTGGCCACACATTTTAAGAGTTTAATTCTGGTTTTAGTTCCCCATTCTGTTGGACAGACCACTCAAATGTTTGGACACATTTTCCCATTCATTTTTTGAGTGGTAGTGTATATTTTCTTATTTTATTTCTTCCTGTGGCTGCTTGCTTCCTAACTAGGCGGAGAGCAGACAAACAAACTACGTTTAGCCATTGTTTGTTTGTGTTATCGAAGTTTGTTTGGTTTTTTGCCAATTTATCCAGCTTCCACAAACAGTCACCAATTGATGCTTGTGAAGACAGGCGCCTCCACTAGCCATCCAGCAGGTGGCAGTATGTCTATGAGAGATTACATCAACAAAAGAAAGTCACTCAACTGAACTGCTGCATAAAAGTTCAGCAGATACGATACTGTTTGTCCTCATTATAGGACTGGTTTACTAAGATCCCAAATAACAAGTGGGCAATACAAACTTTTGCACATTGGGGTGGAGACAGTTTTGCAGGTGATTTTACTCAGAACAACAGCAATCAGATATTTCTGATGTCCACCAATCCCAATCCAGATCACCTCCAAAATCCAGTGAAGTCTTCCATGCCCTAATCTATCTGTGGTGCAAATTTGGTGAGAATCTGTGAAGTAGTTTTGACGTAATCCTTCAAAACATATATAAAGCGAAATCTTGACACCGACTCCAGATCTGAATCACCTCAAAAATTTAATGGAGTCTTACATGGCCTATATATCCATCTGTGGTGAAAATTTTGTCAAAATCCATGCAGTAGTTTTGACGTAATCCTTAAAAGCCTACAAAGTGAAAATCTGAGCCAGAATCCAGATCACCTCCAAAATTCAGTACAGTCTTCCATGACCTAATATCTATCTGTGGTGCAAATTTGGTGAGAATATGTGTAGTTTTGACATAATCCTTCAAAGCCTATATAATGTGTAATTTTGATCCAGAAAACTTAAATTTCTCCATAAAATTTTGGAGGCGATCCATATCTGTATTCTAGATGTACTAGTGTCCTGTCCGGCGGTGGGGAATCACCAGACTCTAGTCCACTTCCACGGTGGGCCTCAGAGCTTAGAAGGACTTACTTTACTTTTACCAGTATAGGTAAAGCACACAAAAAGTGACTGTGACTGTTGTGTGGGCCGCTGAAGAGGAGGTACTGCTGGCCCACCACCACCAGATGGCGCCCTGCTTGGAGTGCGGGCTTCAAGCGAGAGGGCGTCGGAGCCACTGGGAGTGACAGCTGTCACTTATCATCTGCACCAGCTGTCACTCATCCAACTCATCACCATCACTATAAAGGCCGGACTGCAACTCCACCTCCTCGCCGAGAAATCAGCTACCACTCAAGGTAATTTCTCTGCTGTATTTAATGCTGACAAATAGTCTGAACTCTTTTTGCAGCCGATTTCCTGTGGATACGGTCTGAAGCTGGATTGGCGGATAGTGTGAGTGCGACGTCTTCGCCTTTCACTCCTTCCAGGGAAGTGACTGACAGGAGCTGCACGGGTGATTCTGTTTCTGGAGGTGGAGGTTCTCCCTCCCGGAGGAACTGAGCAAGGAAGAATTACTGGGTGTGTCTTCACACACCCACCATTAACTGTTTCTGTTTCTGCCAGCAGTACCAGGTCTGACAGCTGGAGACGGTGGCCACCTGGGACTCGGGACTTGGCGGCTCTGGTGTTCTTCAGATCTGCTGGCGGTGGAAGCCGTGTGGGATCCGGCTCTTCTCTGGACAGACGTCTTCTATCCTCGAGCCTGCCCACACGTCACCTTGTGTATGATTGACTGTACTCCTCAATTGTTATTGTCTGTATTCCGTTGTGCAATTCACAACATTAAATTGTTACTTTTTGGCTTATCCATTGTCCGTTCATTAACGCCCCCTGTTGTGGGTCCGTGTCACTACCCTCTCACAACAGTGACAACAAGAGGAAAAGATGTCTGATAAGAATCTTCTTACAGTTCAACGTATTCCACTTCATTATTTAGCTTGTATCACCACGTAAGATATGAAATCTAATTTAGTAGATGATTACAAGCCTATAAGAGACATAATTAGCAGGTGGAGCCAGTGAAGTTGCTTGGTGAAATTAATCTGGATCATTCATTTTTATAATTCACAGTGTAAACAAGATAATTTTTTTTTCCCCCCATTGTTCCATGACTCAGTGTGTTGCAAGCCTGCACCAAAATATGTTTTTGGACAGGTTGTACAACCCCAAATCCAATCAAGTTGGGACATTGTTCATCCATCCATCCATCCATTTTCTTCCGCTTTATCCGGAGTCGGGTCGCGGGGGCAGCAGCTCAAGCAAAGCTGCCCAGACCTCCCAATCCACACACACCTCCCCCAGCTCCTCTGGGTGAACCCCAAGGCGTTCCCAAGCCAGCCGAGAGATGTAGTCCCTCCAGCATGTCCTGGGTCTTCCCCGGGGCCTCCTCCCAATGGGACGTGCCCAGAACACCTCTCCAGTGAGGCGTCCAGGGGGCATCCGGAAAAGATGCCCGAGCCACCTCAACTGACTCCTTTCGATGTGGAGGAGCAGCGGCTCGACTCCGAGCTCCTCCCGAGTGACCGAGCTCCTCACCCTATCTCTAAGGGAGCGCCCAGCCACCCTGCGGAGGAAACTCATCTCGGCCGCTTGTACTCGCGATCTCGTTCTTTCGGTCATGAGCCAAATCTCATGACCATAGGTAAGGATCGGAACGTAGATAAGTAAGATAGGTAAATTGAGAGATTTGCCCCCCTACTCAGCTCTCTCTTCACCACGATGGTCCGATACAGCAACCGCATCACTGCAGATGCTGCACCGATCCGTCTATCGATCTCACGCTCCATCCGTCCCTCACTCGTGAACAAGACCCCGAGATACTTAAACTCCTCCGCTTGAGGCAAGGACACTCCACTGACCTGAAAAGGGCAAAGCACCTTTTTCCGGTCGAGAACCATGGCCTCGGATTTGGAGGTGCTGATTTTCATCCCGGACGTCTCACACTCGGCTGCAAACCGCCCCAGTGCACGCTGAAGGTCCTGATTTGACGAAGCCAACAGAACCGTCCGCAAACAGCAGAGATGAGATTCTGTGGTTCCCAAACCAGACCCCTTCTACACCCTGGCTGCGCCTACAAATTCTGTCCATAAAAATAATGAACAGAATCGGTGACAAAGGGCAGCCCTGGCGGAGGCCAACGTGCACTGGAAACAGGTTTGACTTACTACCGGCAATGCGAACCAAGCTCCTGCTGCAGTCGTACAGGGACCGGATGGCCCTTAGCAAAGGACCCTGGACCCTGTACTCCCGGAGCACTCCCCACAGGGTGCCCCGAGGGACACGGTCGAACGCCTTCTCCAGATCCACAAAACACATGTGGACTGGTTGGGCGAACTCCCATGAACCCTCGAGCACCCGATGGAGTGTGTAGAGCTGGTCCAGTGTGCCGCGACCAGGACGAAAACCACACTGCTCCTCCTGAATCCGAGGTTCGACCATCGGTCGAATTCTCCTCTCCAGTACTCTGGAATAGACCTTACCGGGGAGGCTGAGGAGTGTGATCCCCCTATAGTTAGAACACACCCTCCGGTCCCCCTTCTTAAACAGAGGGACCACCACCCCGGTCTGCCAATCCAGAGGCACTGTCCCCGATCGCCACTCGATGTTGCAGAGGCGTGTCAGCCAAGACAGTCCCACAACATCCAGAGACTTGAGGTACTCAGGACGGATTTCATCCACCCCAGGAGCCTTGCCACCGAGGAGCTTTCTAACCACCTCGGTGACTTCGGCCTGGGTAATGGATGAGTCTGCCTCTGAGTCCCCAGTCTCTGCTTCCTCTTCAGAAGACGTGACAATGGGATTGAGGAGATCCTCGAAGTACTCCTTCCACCGCCCGACAACATCCCCAGTCAGGGTCAACAGCTCACCACCCACACCATAAACAGTGCGGGTGGAGAGCTGCTTCCGCCTCCTGAGGTGTCGGACGGTTTGCCAGAATCTCTTCGAGGCCGACCGATAGTCCTCCTCCATAGCCTCCCCGAACTCCTCCCAGACCCGAGTTTTTGCCTCTGCGACCGCACGGGCTGCGGCACGCTTGGCCTGCCGGTACCTGTCAACTGCCTCTGGGGTCCCACCTACCAACAAAGATAAGTAGGACTCCTTCTTCAGCTTGACAGCATCCCTGACTTCCGGTGTCCACCACCGGGTTTGGGGATTGCCGCCGCGATAGGCACCAGACACCTTGCGACCACAGCTACGAGCGGCCGCATCGACAATGGAGGTGGAGAACATGGTCCACTGGGACTCCATGTCTCCAACCTCCCCCGGGATCTGGGCGAAGCTCTGCCAGAGGTGGGAGTTGAAGACCTCGCTGACAGAGGGTTCCGCCAGTCATTCCCAGCAGACCCTCACGATATGTTTGGGCCTGCCAGGTCTGACCGGCTTCCTCCCCTCCCAGCGGATCCAACTCACCACCAGGTGGTGATCGGTCGACAGCTCTGCCCCTCTCTGCACTCGAGTGTCCGAGACACGTGGCCGAAGGTCATATGATACGACTACAAAGTCGATCATTGACCTCTGGCTCAGGGTGTCCTGGTGCCACGTGCACTTATGGACACCCTTGTGCTCGAACATGGTGTTCGTGATGGACAAGCTGTGACTAGCACAGAAGTCCAACAACTGAACACCACTCGGGTTCAGATCGGGGAGGCCGTGCTTCCCAATCACCCCCCTCCAGCTCTCACTGTCGCCGCCCATGTGGGCGTTGAAATCCCCCAGGAGAACAATCTAGCGATATCTAGTACCCCTCCCAGGGACTCCAGGAAGGTTGGGTACTCTGCACTGCTGCTCGGCCCGTAGGCCGAGACAACGGTGAGAGACCTGTCCCTGACCTGACGGCGTAGGGACGCGACCCTCTCGTTCACTGGAGTGAACTCCAACACATGGCGACTGAGCTGGGGAGCAATAAGCAATGCGCCCCCAGCTCTCCACCTCTCCCCGTGGGCAATGCCAGAAAAATGAAGCATCCAGCCCCTCTCCAGGAGTTGGGTACCAGAGCCCAAGCTGTGCGTGGAGGTGAGCCCGACTATCTCTAGTCGGTATCTCTCAACCTCCTGCACAAGCTCAGGCTCCTTTCCCCCTAGCGAGGTGACATTCCATGTCCCAACAGCCAGGGGCTGTGAGCATGGACCGGGCCGCCGGGCCACCCGCCTCGACCGCCACCCAATCCTCTCTGCACCCGACCCCCATGGCCCCCTCTGCAGGTGGTGAACCCACAGGAGGGCGGGCCCATGTCGCTCTTTTGGGCTGAGCCCGGCTGGGCCCCATGGGCTAAGGCCCGACCACCAGGCGCTCGTGCATGAGCCCCAACCCCAGGCCTGGCTCCAGGGTGGTGCCCCGGCTCCGCCATAACGGGCGACATCTTGGTCCTTGATTTTTTACTGGTCATGGAGGTTCTGAACTGCCCTTAGTCTGACCCGTCACCTAGGACCTGTTTGCCTTGGGAGACCCTACAGGGAGCACAAAGCCCCCGACAATGTAGCTCCTAGAATCATCCGGGTGCGCAAACTCCCCGACCACAATAAGGTGGCAGCTAGAGGGGGAGTTGGGACATTGTGTAAAATGTAAATAAAAAGAGAATACAATGTTTTGCAAATCCTCTTCAACCAATATTCCATTGAATACACCACAAAGACAAGATATTTAATGTACAAATTGATAGACTTTGTTTTTGTGCAAATATTTGTTAATTTTGAAATGGATGCCTGCAACACGTTTCAAAAAAGCTGGGACAGTGGTATGTTTACCACTGTGTTTCATCACCTTTCCTTCTAACAACACTCAATAAGCGTTTGGGAACTGAGGACACTAATTGTGAGTGTCATGATTGGGTATCAAAGGAGCATGCCCAAAAGGCTCAGCCGTTCACAAGAAAGACGGGGCGAGGATCACCACTTTGTGAACAACTGCGTGAAAAAATAGTCCAACAGTTTAAGAACAATGTTCCTCAATGTTCAGTTGCAAGGAATTTAGGGATTCCATCATCTACAGTCCATAATATAATCTAAAGATTCAGAGAATCTGGAGAACTTTCTGCACGTAAGCGGCAAAGCCGAAAACCAACATTGAATGCCCGTGACCTTCAGTTATTTTCCCATGGAAAATAACTGAGAAATCACAAGATTCACAAGAGTTTTAGGCTCAGTATACAAAGAGTTTTACCTTTCAATGTCAATACTAAAACACAAGTATTCAACTGTAATGCCTTAAATTTTGTGACACTGCAGTCTGCCATCCCTACAAGACCTGTATACCTCCAGGGTCCTGAAGCGAACAAGGAAGATTGTAGCCGATCCCTCCCACCCACGACACAAACTTTTTGTCACCCTCCCCTCTGGTAGGCGGCTGAGGTCCATCGGGATGGATCAAAACCTCAAAACATAAACAGCTTCTTTCCATCTGCAGCTAGACTAATAAATGATGCCAGAGACGCCCACTTACCCTGCTCCCCCCACACTACCATAAAGTACAGATTGGTCATCCCTGCACTGAGAGATACTGTACATCTGTATGTGCACACCACCTGTTTTTGCAGTCCCATTGTTGTGAAAGTGTCGTGACCACAACAGGGGGCGTTAATGAACGGACAATGGAATAGCCAAAAGGTAACAATTTAATGTTGTGAATCACACAACGATGTACAGACAATAACAATACAGGGACTGTCAATCATACACCAGGTGACGTGTGGGCAGGCTCGACGATAGAAGACGCCTGGTGAGAGAAAAGCCGGATCCACACAGCTTCCACCGCCAACGGAGGTGAAGAACACCGGAGCCGCCAAGCCCTGCGCCCCAGGTGGCCGCTGTCTTCAGCAGTCAGACCCGGTACTGCTGGCAGAGAACAGAGACAGTCCAGATGAGTGTGAGGTCACACTCCTTAGCTGTCACACCGGGTGGAACCGAGGATCCTAAACACTCCCGGTGGCAGGTTTCGCTCCACTGAACCACAACCCCAGACAGCCAATCAATCCGGGGATTGTGTTTTAACACCCATGGAAAACCCAAAATCACTCGGGAGGTAGAAGGTGTTACATAAAACACAATCTCGTCCCTGTGATTCCCAGACACCACCAATGTCACTGGCTGTGTCTGGTGTGTGATTAGTGGAAGAAGGGTGCCATCTAGCGCCCGCACTGACAATGGTGACGGTAAGGCCACTAGAGGAAGCCCAATCTCCTTTGCCCATCTGCTATCCAGCAGATTCCCCTCCGACCCCGTGTCCACCAGTGCTGGGGCATGAAGGGTTAGATCCCCACTCAGGATCGTGACTGGGATTTGTGCAGATCGTCGGGGTTTCCCCACGTGGGTGTTGTGACCCACCCTTAGCCCAGTCTCTAAGGATGAGTGCTGTTGTTTTGACCGTTTGGGGCATTCTCTCTGTATGTGCTCGGTAGAGCTGCAGAGAAAACACTCTCCACGGATCAGCCTCCTTTGTCTCTGATCTGATCGTTTTTTGGCCC
Organism: Thalassophryne amazonica; assembly: GCF_902500255.1. Classification (NCBI taxonomy): domain Eukaryota; kingdom Metazoa; phylum Chordata; class Actinopteri; order Batrachoidiformes; family Batrachoididae; genus Thalassophryne; species Thalassophryne amazonica. The sequence goes on from NC_047108.1 coordinate 78,142,455, forward strand.
TGCTCGTTTCCATAGCAACGTCAGCAGGGGGAGCTGCTGTCACGTGGAGAGCCCTGGCAGTGGAGCGTGGGGAAGTCGGCTTCCTTTCGGACCCGGGAGGAAGAGGGACGACTTGTGCCTGGCCACGCCCCTCGCCTCGTTCCCGTCGTTGTTCCGTTAATCGGTTGTCTAACCGTATAACCAGGTCAATAAGCCCATCTAAATCCCGCGGCTCGTCCTTCGCCACCAGGTGCTCCTTAAGGACCAGAGACAGTCAGTTTACAAAGGCGGCGCGGAGCGCAACAGCATTCCAGCTGGCTCGCGCTGCCGCGATGCGGAAGTTGACTGCATACTTCGCCGCGCTCCGACGCCCCTGCCGTATCGACAGCAGCACACTTGAAGCGGTCTCGCCTCTATGAGGGTGGTCGAACACCTGTCGGAACTCCCTCACAAACTCAGTATAAACCGTTAGGAGCCGTGAATTCTGCTCCCAAAGCGCCGTAGCCCAGGCGCGTGCCTCTCCTCGAAGCAAATTGATCACATAAGCCACCCGGCTGGCGTCTGCTGCGTACATGATGGGACGCTGTGAAAAGACGAGCGAGCACTGCATCAAGAAGTCCGCGCACGTCTCCACACAGCCTCCGTACGGCTCCGGAGGACTTATGTATGCTTCAGGGGAAGGTGTTGATAGGTGACAGCTGTCACTTCCAGCGGCTCCGACGCCCTCTCGTGCTTGGAGCCCGCACTCCAATCAGGGCGCCATCTGGTGGTGGTGGGCCAGCAGTACCTCCTCTTCAGCGGCCCACACAACACCCATTCCACTAAGTTATATTTATTTAACAGTGAATATAGTATTGCCTATTTGACTCTTACTTCTTACAGAAGGGTTTTCTTTTCTTTTTCTTACTGATTATTATTGTTGTTGTTATTGTTGTTTATGCACCAATAACACCAGATCAAATTCCTTGTATGTGCAAACTTATTTAGCAATAAATTAGGATTATTAAGATTTTTGACTCAATGGAACAATTTTGTAGACATTTTCAAGGTCAGTGGTCAAAACAGGTGTTTCCAGTTACAAAAAAAAAAATAATTAATTAAATTGGAGAGAAGCCTCCAGTCTTCAAATCTGCTCTGTATAGTGTCAGTCATCACTAATATCTGAATAGCAGATGGATTTCATTGTTTTGGCCATTACCATGGTAACACCAGTTTTTGATGAAGTGAAATATGCACCTTGCAAATAATGTGACAGCAAAATTAAGAGTACGAGCAGCAGTTCCTGAGACCTATTATTCATGAATGAATACAAGAGTCGATGGCTCAGTAGGCCCAGTATCATGCGCACTCATACATTCATTCATTATCTGTTGATACATTTTTTTTGGGGGGGGGGGGGGGTTGTACCTGTTTTGTTTGTTGCACTACTGGTAACTATGGCCTTTTTGAACAGCTGTACAAGAAACCCGATAAGCAGGTTGTATCCTTCAGATGGACCAGCATCTTTCATGTGTCACAGAGATTGTTGCAGAGAGATCCGAGCTTCCAGAGGCCTCACCTTTGCACACACCTGACTGATAAACACTTCTTAGAATCTGCACTCATAATGCATGAGTGCTGGCTGGAACATGACTCAAACGTTGTGCACACTCTGTTCAAAGGCAATGTGCAATCATCTGTTCAGAGCATGCAAACTCCAAGCCGAGCAGACATAAAATTACAATTTACAGACTTAGATATTAAAAAAACAACAAAAACTGTCATAATTCAAACATGTGACTGCAGAAGGAAACCATAATGTGTCCAAATTAAAAGTGAACATTTAATTGTAGTTAAGATGGGGTCATCAAAATCAATTTATGATTTACATTTTTTAAATTTGATTTATTAATGTGTCTCTAAAATAAGAACACTTACATCTCCAGCATTAGCAAAAAAAAAAAAAAAAAAAAAAAAAATCATATCCAAAAATCCATTATTTAAATATCCACACATTAATTTGAAACATTAATTATTACTGAATATATTTGAAGTACAATGAATTTAAATCATTTAAAATTACAAGATATTAATCAGGCATGGTTGATATTCATAGTGTGCATATACAGTATTTTTAGATAATGTGGAAAGGTAAATGGTATTCAGTATTTATTCAAACAAAATAGATGGCTATTCAAATACACACATCTACATTTGCAGTGATACTGATTGGCTGAATTTTACTCCTATTGTGTAATGTGCTGAAAAACTGTAATTCTTGACATGCGTAAATTCTCACATATCTTTACACAAGCAGCTGTGGCCTTTGGCTTTGGAAATGTAATTAACTGACAAAAAGACTCATTGCAAGTTCAAACCACACGTCTGAAGAGAGAGAGAGACAGACAGAGAAAGGACAGAATCGTTTCTGTGGGGTTGTGAGGACTTGTTAGAACATAACCTCTATGAAACAAATAATAAGGTTGTCTGACTTTATACATTTGGTGTGAAAATCGCCTCTCTGCCCTCATACCCCACCTGCTTCTTTCTTGTGCAGCTAAATTAATACAAAAATCCTTTCTGTGGAGTTGTGATCGTAGTATGTTGCACAATATAACAGGAGTAAAACAATCGGAAAATAACAGTTTATTCTCTGATGTAGTACTTTTATTACCTAAAATTATCTAATGGACCCTCCCTCACTTTTTCTTTCACAGCTAAATTCATACAAAAACCTTTCCACTGGGTTGTGTGGAGGCACAACTGTGTTATTTAAGTTTTACAACATACCATCACTTCTCTGATTTGTTTTACATTTCTTTGTGGGAACAGTCTGTCTGACTGACTGACAACCGCAATCATTTAACTTGGACATTCTGTGGGAGTTGATCTGGGCTTCAGCTTCAGTTTGATGGGATGCTGTGGAGTTGTGAAGCCATCAGTGATCAACAACAATGGAACCTTTCAAGATAAACACACAAAGTCACAAACGCTGCTGAATCTGAATATGCACAATTCACCATATTTTTAAAGCACAGCTCTCTCTCTCTCTCTCTCTCTTCTCTCTCTCTCTCTATCTATCTATCTATCTATCTATCTATCTATCTATCTATCTATCTATCTATCTATCTATCTATCTATCTATCTATCTATCTATCTATCTATCTATCTATCTATCTATCTATCTATCTATCTATCTATCTATCTATCTATCTATCTATCTATCTATCTATCAAAATAAAATCATCTTCTCACAATGGTTTCCTTGCAGGTAACAAAGCTGAAGTTCTGAAGGATTTCCACAATGGCCAATTTCATCATCAAGATTGCAAACCGCATGCCAATGCAGTTCCTTGGCCCTGCTCCAAAAGGTAGGAAGGCATAAGGATCTATGTTGTCTTTGTTCTCTTTGCGAAACCTAAAAACACACATAGAACATCAACATCAGACTTCCACTGGTGAGTAAATTGACAATTTTGAGTTGAATTTATTTATTTGAATTTGAAATTTGATTTGGCCTGACATTCACTTGTCATAAATACAAGAAGATACCTGTCAGCTTTGAAGACCTCAGGCTGAGGCCATAGCATGGGGTCATAGCATGGGGTCATGAGACTGGTCTTGGTATTTTTCTTTGTTTTTTTTTGCCTCCTTGCTCTCGGCCGAGACAGTCGCATTTTTCTCTTCTCCCTCCCTCCTTATCTTTCCTGCTTCTGTGGCGTGTTGTCTGTGAGGCTGCCAGCTTTGCTCTTCTGGAAACAGCAAAAATGGATCTGTTAAAGTGGTCTCTGAACGCAATTGACACTATTTTTTCTACAAGACACTCGGGAGCGGAGGACCCGACCTGTCCTGCCGGGACACATGTGATGGGTTACATGATGGACAGTTGGAGGAAATGGCAGGTCATGTGCCTTTACACACTGTCTGTGGAGGACGTCGAAGATGTGTATATATTTGGCATGGTGGTGACCAGGTTCCTACTGTGTGGAGCGGGCATAGCGCTGGTTTACTGGAAAATTAAGAAAGTGGAAGTGGCAATAATCGGCCCGTCCAGGCTGCCCCACATGATTGATTCGATTGGAAGGGCAGTGTCAGCTCAGTCGGCAGGTGTTAACCGTGCGTTGGAAACCATCTCTGGTAGGATGGCTGCACTGGAAAACCGCATTGATCGTCAGTAATGACCACATCTCCTCTCCTAATTCAGATGTATTGGAAGCCACTCTGTCTCAGACTGTGGAATCTTTCAGGCGTCTCCTAATCTGGATTTTCATTCGGCTTCCCAAAACACAGCTGCACTTCAAGGCCACTGTGATAAAAACCTCCTGGAGAAGAAAAACGCTCATGCCTCACTCCCCCTGGTCTTCCCCCGCCCTCAGCTTCTCCAGCTCTGACGTTGACTGTGGACAGTGGACTGTTCAGGGCTGGGCCCTTCCTCCCTCCAGAACGGACGAACAAGGCCGTTGATGGCGCCTAAAGGTGGCCTCCGGGTGTTCTGTCTGATAACTGGACTCTTAAAAATCTCGGTCGTCGTCTCTCGTCCTGTTGTTGTGTGTGATCATTGTTCATTGTGCTGATGGGTTTTTTCCTGCATTGCTGCTGCATGATTCAATGCAGCAGCAATGAAGGTTTTTCTTTCCCAAGTTTTACCTTGTGTGTGCTTTTTATATGTGTTCATGTACCGGGCTGGCTTATGTGTGTTGTTTGTATGTGTCGTCTGTCGTCATGAGGCCGGTCATGGTTTGCTCAGCCCTGCTGTTGACTTAAGGCAGGACATACATCTGGAGCTGGTCCCCAGGTGCCTAAAGGCGACTTCTGCTCCTAACTGGCAATTAGGATGGGTTAAATGCAGTAAACACATTTCATTATGCAGGGAACATGTTCCTTTGTGCATATGACAATAAAATTCTTTTGAATCCTTGAATCCTTTGAATAGTAGAGCGGGTAAACTGGTATCATGACAGTTCCTTTGGGGATTGTCACCCCGTTCACTTCCACAGAGGTCTTTGCCATTCTCTCGAGATGACTGGCAACTGGGTAAAGCTTCATTGACTCATTCAACACCAAGTCCAGGTATTCCATCTGTACCAGGCTTTCATAGGTTGGCTGACTCTGGAGGAATGAAAACAAAACAAAAACCATTAAAAAGCCTCAGTGCATAAGGCAAAAACAAGCTGAGACAAACATGACAGATAATAAGACACTATGTATAGTAGTGTTCAGAATAGTAGTAGTGCTATGTGACTAAAAAGATTAATCCAGGTTTTGAGTATATTTCTTATTGTTACATGGGAAACAAGGTACCAGTAGATTCAGTAGATTCTCACAAATCCAACAAGACCAAGCATTCATGATATGCACACTCTTAAGGCTATGAAATTGGGCTATTAGTAAAAAAAAAAAGTAGAAAAGGGGGTGTTCACAATAATAGTAGTGTGGCATTCAGTCAGTGAGTTTGTCAATTTTGTGGAACAAACAGGTGTGAATCAGGTGTCCCCTATTTAAAGATGAAGCCAGCACCTGTTGAACATGCTTTTCTCCTTGAAAGCCTGAGGAAAATGGGATGTTCAAGACATTGTTCAGAAGAACAGTGTAGTTTGATTAAAAAGTTGATTGGAGAGGGGAAAACTTAAACGCAGGTGCAAAAAATTATAGGCTGTTCATCTACAATGATCTCCAATGCTTTAAAATGGACAAAAAACACACACACACACAAAAAAAACAGACGCGTGGAAGAAAATGGAAAACAACCATCAAAATGGATAGAAGAATAACCAGAATGGCAAAGGCTCACCCACTGATCAGCTCCAGGATGATCAAAGACAGTCTGGAGTTACCTGTAAGTGCTGTGACAGTTAGAAGACGCCTGTGTGAAGCTAATTTATTTGCAAGAATCCCCCGCAAAGTCCCTCTGTTAAATAAAAGACGTGCAGAAGAGGTTACAATTTGCCAAAGAACACATCAACTGGCCTAAAGAGAAATGGAGGAATATATTGTGGGCTGATGAGAGTAAAATTGTTCTTTTTGGGTCCAGTTTGTGAAACGACCCCCAAACTCTGAATTCAAGCCACAGTTCACAGTGAAGACAGTGGTGGTGCAAGCATCATGATATGGGCATGTTTCTCCTACTATGGTGTTGGGCCTATATATCGCATACCAGGTATCATGGATCAAGACCTTCAGTGGGACATGTCTTTTCTTCGGCTTATTCTGCCTCTACTGGTGGTTGGCTCTCACTGCGGTATTGTATCACTTCCTGTTCCGGAGCACAGCGGTGTTTTGCTGTATCTGTTAGCTGATTAATCTGCGCAGTTAGATTGATCTAGTTAACTAGATAACGATTTGTTTCACAGTGTAATCTTCACGTGCCTTAACTAAAGCACTCCCTCTGCTGAATCACCTCTAAATTATTTACACATTATTCACGTTGCGTGTTTTTAGGAATCCGCTAGCTTAGCGCAGCCACTAGCTCTTAGCCGGTTTAGCATGGCGGCTTCTCCTGTCTCTCCCGCACTTTTCTGCTCTGGGTGTGAAATGTTTAGTTATTCCTCGGCATCCTTTAGCAGTAATGGTACTTGTAATAAGTGTAGCTTATTTGTAGCTTTGGAGGCCAGGCTGGGCGAATTGGAGACTCGGCTCCGCACCTTAGAAAATCCTACAGCTAGCCAGGCCCCTGTAGTCGGTGTGGACCAAGGTAGCTTAGCCACCGTTAGTTCCCCTCCGGCAGATCCCGAGCAGCCGGGAAAGCAGGCCGTCTGGATGACTGTGAGGAGGAAGCGTAGTCCTAAACAGAAGCCCCGTGTACACCGCCAACCCGTTCACATCTCTAACCGTTTTTCCCCACTCGGCGACATACCCGTTGAGGATCAAACTCTGGTTATTGGCGACTCTGTTTTGAGAAATGTGAAGTTAGCGACACCAGCAACCAGAGTCAATTGTCTTCCGGGGGCCAGAGCAGGCGACATTGAAGGAAATTTGAAACTGCTGGCTAAGGCTAAGCATAAATTTGGTAAGATTGTAATTCACGTCGGCAGTAATGACACCCGGTTACGCCAATTGGAGGTCACTAAAATTAATATTGAATCGGTGTGTAACTTTGCAAAAACAATGTCGGACTCTGTAGTTTTCTCTGGGCCCCTCCCCAATCAGACTGGGAGTGACATGTTTAGCCGCATGTTCTCCTTGAATTGCTGGCTGTCTGAGTGGTGTCCAAAAAATGAGGTGGGCTTCATAGATAATTGGCAAAGCTTCTGGGAAAAACCTGGTCTTGTTAGGAGAGACGGCATCCATCCCACTTTGGATGGAGCAGCTCTCATTTCTAGAAATCTGGCCAATTTTCTTAAATCCTCCAAATCGTGACTATCCAGGGTTGGGACCAGGAAGCAGAGTTGTAGTCTTACACACCTCTCTGCAGCTTCTCTCCCCCTGCCATCCCCTCATTACCCCATCCCCGTAGAGACGGCGCCTGCTCCCAGACCACCAATAACCAGCAAAAATCTATTTAAGCATAAAAATACAAAAAGAAAAAATAATATAGCACCTTCAACTGCACCACAGACTAAAACAGTTAAATGTGGTCTATTAAACATTAGGTCTCTCTCTTCTAAGTCCCTGTTAGTAAATTATATAATAATTGATCAAAATATTGATTTATTCTGCCTTTGGCTTTGCTCAAAATGTAAATGAGTCCACCCACCACTTGAATCATACCTTAGATCTTGTTCTGACTTATGGTATGGAAATTGAAGACTTAACAGTATTCCCTGAAAACCCCCTTCTGTCTGATCATTTCTTAATAACATTTACATTTACTCTGATGGACTACCCAGCAGTGGGGAATAAGTTTCATTACAGTAGAAGTCTTTCAGAAAGCGCTGTAACTAGGTTTAAGGATATGATTCCTTCTTTATGTTCTCCAATGCCATATACCAACACAGGGCAGAGTAGCTACCTAAGCTCTGTGAGTGAGATAGAGTATCTCGTCAATAGTTTTATATCCTCATTGAGGACAACTTTGGATGCTGTAGCTCCTCTGAAAAAGAGAGCCTTAAATAAGAAGTGCCTGACTCCGTGGTATAATTCACAAACTCACAGCTTAAAGCAGATAACCCGTAAGTTGGAGAGGAAATGGCGTCTCACTAATTTAGAAGATCTTCACTTAGCCTGGAAAAAGAGTCTGTTGCTCTATAAAAAAGCCCTCCGGAAAGCTAGGACATCTTACTACTCATCACTAATTGAAGAAAATAAGAACAACCCCAGGTTTCTTTTCAGCACTGTAGCCAGGCTGACAAAGAGTCAGAGCTCTATTGAGCTGAGTATTCCTTTATCTTTAACTAGTAATGACTTCATGACTTTCTTTGCTAATAAAATTTTAACTATTAGAGAAAAAATTACTCATAACCATCCCAAAGACATATCGTTCTCTTTGGCTGCTTTCAGTGATGCCGGTATTTGGTTAGACTCTTTCTCTCTGATTGTTCTGTCTGAGTTATTTTAATTAGTTACTTCCTCCAAACCATCAACATGTCTATTAGACCCCATTCCTACCAGGCTGCTCAAGGAAGCCCTACCATTAATTAATGCTTCGATCTTAAATATGATAAATCTGTCTTTATTAGTTGGCTATGTACCACAGGCTTTTAAGGTGGCAGTAATTAAACCATTACTTAAAAAGCCATCACTTGACCCAGCTATCTTAGCTTAGTTATTGTACTTGGCCCCACAAATCTTAGAAACATGGTGTCTAACCAGATCCTTACTCTGGATGGCATTACCCTGACCTCTAGTAATACTGTGAGAAATCTTGGAGTCGTTTTTGATCAGGATATGTCATTCAATGTGCATATTAAACAAATATGTAGGACTGCTTTTTTGCATTTGCACAATATCTCTAAAATTAGAAAGGTCTTGTCTCAGAGTGATGCTGAAAAACTAATTCATGCATTTATTTCCTCTAGGCTGGACTATTGTAATTCATTATTATCAGGTTGTCCTAAAAGTTCCCTGAAAAGCCTTCAGTTAATTCAAAATGCTGCAGCTAGAGTACTGACAGGGACTAGAAGGAGAGAGCATATCTCACCCATATTGGCCTCTCTTCATTGGCTTCCTGTTAATTCTAGAATAGAATTTAAAATTCTTCTTCTTACTTATAAGGTTTTGAATAATCAGGTCCCATCTTATCTTAGGGACCTCATAGTACCATATCACCCCAATAGAGTGCTTCGCTCTCAGACTGCAGGCTTACTTGTAGTTCCTAGGGTTTGTAAGAATATAATGGGAGGCAGAGCCTTCAGCTTTCAGGCTCCTCTCCTCTGGAACCAGCTCCCAATTCGGATCAGGGAGACAGACACCCTCTCTACTTTTAAGATTAGGCTTAAAACTTTCCTTTTTGCTAAAGCTTATAGTTAGGGCTGGATCAGGTGACCTTGAACCATCCCTAAGTTATGCTGCTATAGACTTAGACTGCTGGGGGTTCCCATGATGCACTGAGTGTTTCTTTCTCTTTTTGCTCTGTATGCACCACTCTGCATTTAATCATTAGTGACTGATCTCTGCTCCCCTCCACAGCATGTCTTTTTCCTGGTTCTCTCCCTCAGCCCCAACCAGTCCCAGCAGAAGACTGCCCCTCCCTGAGCCTGGTTCTGCTGGAGGTTTCTTCTTGTTAAAAGGGAGTTTTTCCTTCCCACTGTCGCCAAGTGCTTGCTCACAGGGGGTCGTTTTGACAGTTGGGGTTTTTCCGTAATTATTGTATGGCTTTGCCTTACAATATGAAGCGCCTTGGGGCAACTGTTTGTTGTGATTTGGCACTATATAAATGAAATTGATTTGATTTGGATCAGTTTGGATATGTCAAAGTACTTGAAGATGTCATGTTGCCTTATGCTGAAGAGGACATGCCCATCAAATGGGTGTTTCAACAAGACAATGATCCCAAGCACAATAGTAAACAAGCAAAATCTTGGTTCCAAACCAACAAAATTAATGCCTCGCAGATGTGAAGAAATCATGAAAAACTGTGGTTATACAACTAAATACTAGATTAGTGATTCACAGGATTGCTAAAAAAGCAGTTTGAACATAATAGTTTTGAGTTTGTAGCGCCAACAGCAGATGCTACTATTATTGTGAACACCCCCTTTTCTACTTTTTTTTTTTACTAATAGCCCAATTTCATAGCCTTATGAGTGTGCATATCATGAATGCTTGGTCTTGTTGGATTTGTGAGAATCTACTGGTACCTTGTTTCCCATGTAACAATAAGAAATATACTCAAAACCTGGATTAATCTTTTTAGTCACATAGCACTACTATTATTCTGAACACTACTGTAAGTAACCTTCTCTGGGAATGTTTCATCGATCTCCTCTTGCAGAGTCTTTTGGATGTCAGGGTTGGTTGCGAGGTTGTATGCTAAAAAGTACAGTGAGCTGTTGCTGGTTTCATATCCAGCAAATATAAATATCATGGCCTGTGATAGGATCTCATGGGCAGGCAGCCCTGTTATGGAAATACAGTGTCATTAAACTACAGTCACAACCCCTGCTGGAGCAAAGGGAAAAGAGTGATCAGATCTGCAGCAGCAACATGGAGAAACATTTCACTGAAAGCAGACTGTCCAACAGCTCACAAATAAGCTTCTCTTCTGCTATCATTAAGAGAGAGCTAGAGAGGCTAAACCAGGGGAAAGCTGCTGGACCAGATGGTATCAGCCCTCAGGTGCTGAAAGCATGTTCCAGCAGGGCTGTGTGGAGTAACCCAGCGTCTCTTCAACCTGAGCCTTCACCTTCAGAGAGTTCCAGTGCTGTGGAAAGCATCCTGCCTAGTCCCAGTGCATAAGAAAGGGCATTCTGTGACTCCTAATGACTACAGGCCAACAGCACTGACCTTGCACATTATGAAGGTGATGAAGAGACTGGTCTTGGCACACCTCAGATCACTGGTATGCTCGACACAAGACCCCCTACAGTTTGCATATCAACCCCATCTAGGTGTGGATGATGCTGTAATATATCTGGTGCAGAAGGCTTACTCTGCCCTGGACAGACTCGACACAACAGTTCACATCATCTTCTTTGATTTCTCCAGCGACTTTAACACCATCCAGCCTTGATTGCTGAAGGTGAAACTGGAGAAAATGCAGGTGGATGCTCCCCTGGTCACATGAATCACTATCTGACAGGCAGACCACAGTTTGTGATGCTTCAGAACTGTGTGTCTGAGCATCTCATCTGTAACATCGGGGCCCCCCAGGGAACTATTCTATACCCCTTCCTTTTCACCACCTGCACTGCAGACTTTAAGTCTTTGAGTCGTGTCATCTACAGAAATTTTCTGATGACATGGCCATAGTTGGGTGTGTGGAAAATGGTCGGGAGGATGAGTATAGGGACCTGGTTGACCAGTTTGTGAGGTGGTGTGGGGAGAATCACCTGCATCTGAATGTGGCAAAGATGAAGGAGATGGTGATGGATTTCAGTTGGAACAAGCCCCCAGCTTCTTCAGTCTGCATCAGTGGGACTGATGTGGACATAGTCCCATCATATCAGATCATCTACCTGGACAATAAACTGGAGTGGTCTATGAACACAGAGGCCGTCTACAAGAAGAGCCCGAGCCGGCTTGACTTCCTGAGGAGGATCAGATCCTTTAATACACTCAACAAAAATATAAATGCAACACTTTTGGTTTTGCTCCCATTTTGTATGAGATGAACTCAAAGATCTAAAACTTTTTCCACATACACAATATCACCATTTCCCTCAAATATTGTTCACAAACCAGTCTAAATCTGTGATAGTGAGCACTTCTCCTTTGCTGAGATAATCCATCCCACCTCACAGGTGTGCCATATCAAGATGCTGATTAGACACCATGATTAGTGCACAGGTGTGCCTTAGACTGTCCACAATAAAAGGCCACTCTGAAAGGTGCAGTTTGTTTTATTGGGGGGGGGGGGGGGGGATACCAGTCAGTATCTGCTGTGACCACCATTTGCCTCATGCAGTGCAACACATCTCCTTCGCATAGAGTTGATCAGGTTGTCAATTGTGGCCTGTGAAGTGTTGGTCCACTCCTCTTCAATGGCTGTGCGAAGTTGCTGGATATTGGCAGGAACTGGTACACGCTGTCGTATACGCCGGTCCAGAGCATCCCAAACATGCTCAATGGGTGACATGTCCAATGAGTATGCCGGCCATGCAAGAACTGGGACATTTTCAGCTTCCAAGAATTGTGTGAATTGCCGTAATTTCCACCACAACACTGTAATGTCCCTTTAAACAGTTTGTATGAAAGATTGTTTGGGTAGTTTCTATGGAGATAAACAGTGACATCAGAGCACATGTATATAGCACCAAATCACAACAAACACTTGCCCCAAGGCGCTTTATATTGTAAGGCAATGGTGTGGTGGAAATTACATTTACAAGACCAATAGTGCCCGTAGTTAAAGAATCACCCTTATCTGTTGCACATATGTGTTTCTCCCTCAGTTTTTCTTATTGCTTGTTTTTTTTTTTTGGGGGGGGGGGGGGGTCTTTTCTTGGGGTCTTTTGGGTTAAATGTTTTAGTTTTACTTTTACAACCCCAATTCCAATGAAGTTGGGACATTGTGTAAAATGTAAATAAAAGCAGAATACAATGATTTGCATATCTTCTTCAACCTATATTCAATTGAATACATCACAAAGACAAGATATTTAATGTTTAAACTGATAAATTGTTTTTGTGCAAATTTTTGCTCATTTTGAAATGGATGCCTGCAACACATTTCAAAAAATTTGGGACGGGGCAACAAAAGACTGGGAAAGTTGATGAACACTCAAAGACCACCTAATTGGAAACAGGTGAGTGCCATGATTGGGTATAAAAGGAGCAACCCCAAAAGGCTCAGCCGTTCACAAGCAAAGATGGGGCGAGGATCACCACTTTGTGAACAATTGTGTGAAAAAATAGTCCAACAGATTAAGAACAATGTTTCTCAATGTTCAATTGCAAGGAATTTAGGGATTCCATCATCTACAGTCCATAATATAATCAGAAGATTCAGAGAATCTGGAGAACTTTCTTCATGTAAGCGGCAAGGCTGAAGACCAACATTGACCTTCAAGCCCTCAGGCGGCACTGCATCATTGTGCAAAAGGATCTTACCGTGTGGGCTCAGGAACACTTCAGAAAACCATTGTCAGTTAACACAGTTCGTCGCTACATCTACAAGTGCAAGTTAAAACTCTACCATGCAAAGCGAAAGCCATACATCAACAACACCCAGAAACACCGCAGCCTTCTCTGCACCTGAGCTCATTTGAAATGGACAGACGCAAAGTGGAAAAGTGTGCTGTGGTCTGATGAGTCCACATTTCAAATTGTTTTTGGAAATCATGGGCGTCGTGTCCTCCGGACAAAACAGGAAAAAGACCAACCAAATTGTTACCAGAGCAAAGTTCAAAAGCCAGTATCTGTGATGGTATGGGGTGTGTTAGTGCCCATGGCATGGGCAACTTACACATCTGTGATGGCACCATCAATGCTGAAAGGTACATCCAGGTTTTGGAGCAACACATGCTGCCATCCAAGCAATGTCTTTTTCAGGGACATCCCTGCTTATTTCAGCAAGACAATGCAAAGCCACTTTCTGCACGTGTTACAACAATGTGGCTTCGTAGTAAAAGAGTGCGGGTACTAGACTGGCCTGCCTGCAGTCCAGACGTGTCGCCCATTGAAAATGTGTGGCGCATTATGAAGCGCAAATATGACAATGGAGAGCCCAGACTGTTGAACAACTGAAGCCGTACATCAAGCAAGAATGGGAAAGAATTCCACCTACAAAGCTTCAGCACTTAGTGTCCTCAGTTCCCAAATGCTTATTGAGTGTTGTTAGAAGAAAAGGTGATGTAACACAGTGGTAAACATACCACTGTCCCAGCTTTTTTGAAATGTGTTGCAGGCATCCATTTCAAAATGAGCAAATATTTGCACAAAAACAATAAATATCTTGTCTTTGTGGTGTATTCAATTGAATATAGGTTGAAGAGGATTTTCAAATCATTACCTCCGCCAAGGAGGCTATGTTTTCGGTTGCGTTTGTTTGTTTGTCTGTCTGTCAGCAGGATAACTCAAAAAGGTTTGAACGGATTTGATGAAATTTTGTGGAGTGGTTGGAAATGACAAGAGGAACAAGTGATTAAATTTAGTGGTGATCCGGTGACCCTATAGCCTTGTTTAGAGAAGTGTTTCATAAATGTTAAAAAGTTCATATATTTGCAGTTTAGTTGAATAATAAATTGAATTTTGTCTCTTATTTGATTTTGTCTATAAGCACATGCAATATCAATATCAGTGCTCAGATGACAGTGGCTTCTGGGAAAGGTGCAAGTTGCAATAAACTGTGATGCCAAGCACTAAGGATACATGCTATCCAGTCACAGCAGATGAAACTTTTTTTACTACTGAGCAAACATCGTTAGACGTTTTTAGGTTCAGTGGTTCCACGGCGTGTAGATGTAATGGCGTCAGTGACCCCATGGCCTTGGCGGAGGTTTGCACTCTAAGTGCTTCTAGTTGTATTCTGTTTTTTTTACATTTTACACAATGTCCCAACTTCACTGGAATTGGGGTTGTATGTTGACGGACTAAAATCAATCAATAAATAAATGTTACTTTTAGCAAATTTCAGGAGTGATTAAATCTATTCCATGTTATTTAATTTCTCTGTCTGGATTTCTACTCTACCTTTGAGTGAGCTCTTATCCTGTGCAGCACCTTCTTCGATCTGAGTATCCACCATCAGCTGCACAAAGTCCACTTGGTTCTGCCGTACAAACAACATTCTAAAAAACTATTTAAATTGATATGTACATACAGTTACCCTGAGCCACATGTTCCAGGGAAAATTTACCAAACAACACAAAAAAAGAAACAAAAAAGGCCACTCAAAGAGAGCAACATCCGTGCCTAACACAGTTGACACCAATTTGTGTCAATTACTTCTTTTGATTAATTAATTCTTTTCTTTTCGACTAAAGTCTGTGAACATCAGGGCGATACAAAATTAGAACTGTAGAGTTCTAATTTTGCATCCTGTTTGCAACCTCATTTCAAAATTCAAGTCATATTCAGGGAATGAATTGAAATTCAAGAGTTCTCAATTAAGTTCTCAATTTTGCACAGCCCTAACACGGGTACCATGCTTCACCACATCCACCACACCACAGAACTGTATTGGGTTGTGGATGACAACTGCCCAGGCAGTAATACAATAATAACATGGCCTGTGATTCAGTGATACAATATATGGCTCTGTGTGGTTGTGAAGTTTGAACAGTTTGGACCAAAATTAATCATTCACTAACATACAACCATTCCACCATGTTTAATTCCTATTGAGCTAATAGTAAGTCCCTTCGGCTGCTCCCTTGTTTGCACTCGGGGTCGCCACAGTAAATCCAAGGTGGATCTGCATGTTGAATTGGCACAGGTTTTACACCGGATGCCCTTCCTGACGCAACTCATTGGCTCATCAGAAAAGTAGAATGCAAATGAGGTTATTGCAATGACATTTGTTTTTTTCCCAACCATTTACTGACAATCAGCCAAGTGATTGTCAAGGGCTGTGATGTACAGTAATCACTACTAAACTCTTTTTAAAAACCAGATTAAGTTCTCTCTATCTTATTAAAGCCAGTCCCTTCGGCTGGTCCCTTGTTTGCACTCCAGGTTACTTCAGCAAATCCAAGGTGGTTCTGCACGTTGAATTGGCACAAGATTTACGCTGGATACCCGTCCTGATGCAACTCCACATTACATGGAGAAATGTGGCAGGGGTGGGGTTTGAACCAGGAACCTTCCACACTGAAACCAAGTGGACTAACCACTTGGCCACCATCCCTGCCTTATAACTATCCTATACTTGGTGTTATTGAATCTCTGCATTCCTTCTTACTTCTGTTTGTTGCATTACCAGTGGACAATTGTCATCACAACCAAATTCTTGGTGAGTGTTGCTGAAGTATACGGCTCTACTATTAGTTCTTTGTTTAAGATGGTGCTACAGTGAACTAGTCATTCTGGACGAGGAATAAGCAGAAGAATTGTGGGGTGGAGTGAAAACTGAGAAGTGTCTAATTAATGACTAATCTGGCAATGGCATCAATAAAAACAGTGACTTGACAGTTGTAGTCCACTTTCCTGGGACTCCGCTCTTCACTTCCTGGTGGTCTCTTCAGTTGTAGCGTGTTGTGATCTCTGGACCCTATATGTATATGGTTGCTTAGGTACATTCCTGTCACTGCATGTCTGACAGTTCCTTGTGCATTTTTTTTTGTTCTGATCATACGACTAAAGCAGATGGCCACCCTCTGAGTCTGGTCTGCTTGAGGTTTATTCCCATAACAAAAAAACACCTGAGTGACTTTTTCCTTACCACTGTTGTCACTGTGCTTGCTCCTGGGGTGAGTAAGGCTTAAATCTTGCTCTTGTATTGCGCGTTGGGGCAACTTACAGTTACTTGTATGCAAAACTTTGGCCACCCCTGATAATTTTCATGATTTTCCTTTATAAATCATCGGTTGTCTGGATCAGAAATTTCAGTTAAATATATCATATTGCAGACGAACACACTGATATTTGAGAAGTGAAATGAAGTTTCTAGTATTTACAGAAAGTGTGCAATAATTATTTAAATTAGGCGAAAATGAGGCACTTTTCATCACAATATCACAAGCCAATAGATTAATGTACATTTCATGCTCCTGAATCATGACATGCCATGAGACAGGGTTGATCCAATCATGAGAAAGGATTGTTAAGGTGGTGATTTACAAATGTTTCTCCTCTTTGCATCTCTTCTAATGAGTGGCAACATGGGACCCTCTAAACAACTCTCAAATGACCTGACAACAAAGACTGTTCAACATCATGGTTTAGGGGAGGATACAAAAAGCTAGAGATTTCAGCTGTCAGTTTCCACTGTGAGGAACATAGTGAGGAAATGGAAGACCACAGGCACAGTACTAGTTAAGGCCTGAAGTGGCAGGCCAAGAAAAATCTGAGATAAGCTGAAGCAAAGGATGGTGAGAGCAGTCATAGTCAACCCACAGACCTGCTCCAAAGACCTACAACATGATCTTGCTGCAGATAGTGTCTCTATTCAACTATACAGCACACTTTGCACAAAGAGATGCTGTGTGATGCTGTAATGCAGAGGAAGCCTTTTCTGCGTACACGCCACAAACAGACAACATTTAGACAAGCCAGCTTCATTTTGGAATAAGGTGCTGTGGACTTATGAAACTAAAATTGAGTTATTTGGACGTAACAAGGGGGCGGTATGCATGGCTGAAAAAGAACACAGCATTCCAAGAAAAACACTTGATAGCTACAGTAAAATTTGGAGGTGGTTCCATCATGCTGTGTGGTCAGTGAAGGTACTGGGAATCTTATTAAAGTTGAGGGTCACATGGATTCCAGTCAATATCAGCAGATTCTTGCGAACAATGTTCATGAATTAGTGACAAAGTTGAAGTTGCGCCGGGGCTGGATCTTTCAACAAGACAACGACCCTAAACACTGCTCAAAATCTACTAAGGCATTCATGCAGAGGAACAAGTGCAATACTCTGGAATGTCCATCTCAGTCCCCAGATCTGAGTATTTCTGAAAAATCTGTGGTATGATTTTAAGCGGGCTGTCCATGCTCGGAAACCAACAAACCTGACGTTTTGTAAAGAAGAATGGTCCAAAATACCTTCAACCAGAATCCAAACTCTCATTGGAAGCAATGGGAAGTGTTTAGAAGCTGTTATTTCTGGAGGTTCTACTAAATATTGATGTATTTTTTCTGTTGGGGTGTCCAATTTTATGCACCTGCCTAATTTTTGCTTAAAGAATTATTGCACACTTTCTTTAAATCCTATAAACTTTATATTTCACTTCTCAAATATCACTGTGTTTGCTATATGATATATTTAACTGAAATTGCTATTCTAAGCAACCAATGATTTACAAAGGAAAATGATGGAAATCATCAGGGGTGCCCAAATTTTTACATACAACTGTATGTTGTAATTTGATGCTGCATAAAGAAACTGAACTGAACTGATGTAATTTCAAACTTGACCTCTTTCAGTTGATCGCTTGTGAATGACGGAGAAAGCACACTGCGGATTCTCTTCCATTCCTCATCTCTACAACTGACGTGGCATCGTGCAGTGATCCGTTAAAGCCAAAATCCTAAAACCCACACACATACAGGATGACTTATTTAGAGAGCACATTTGGGTAAAAACAGTAAAAAGTGCGCATTTCTCATACTTACCCGCCTGTTGGTGAAAACAGAATAGCACGCCTTAACCAGAATGTTTTGATCATGGATGTGTCCATTACAGCCAGTACAGGCTGCCTTCCATCATACAACCTAGTAATACAATCGTGTTTGTCAAATGTACATTGTTTAAGGATATTGTCAGATTTAAAAAAAAAAAAAAAACATGCTGATATGAAAACATTGTTAGTAATCAAGCCTTGCTGTGCTCTACTCACCTTAGTGAAAAAAATTGTTCAGGGAGGAATGAATGGACACACCATGGAACAGACAAAATATCCAAATAATGCTCAAAACACTAATGCAGGGATGTTCCTGGGCAAAAGTTCCACTCATCATAAAAAATGGGCCCTTTCCCAACAATGTGTGCACAGCCAGTCTTGATGCCTGTTGTAAATAATGAGTGATTATAATATATATGTACATTACTGTTTTGACAGTGGTACATTTCTTGTTTGTTGAGTGTGCGTATTAGGGTTATGACAAATCTCAAATTTATTAGCCTGGGTTATAAATGATGAACTTTTACCTAAAACTCACAAAAATGACTTTGATTTTGCCAGACCTTGAAAAAACCTCCTGCACCTAAGACTGTTTCATATTTCACATTAAAACACCTAGCGGCTCTAACACTCTTTATTATAAGATGTCAGTTTTACATACAATATACATGAGGAATACATGAAAATGAGTACATATAGCATTTGTAGTGTTTTTAATAGTGTTTCAGATTTGTGTATTAGTGTTAATAAATTTGCTGTTATGATATTTGTCTGTTTGCAAGGAGAATGAACCTCCTCCATCAACTTTACAGCTCTCTCAGCTACTATGTTGGAGCGAGGCACATCAGGGTCACACTCACCACTGCTTCCTTCCTCACTATCACTGGATTCGAGGGTTCTGATGTGTGTTTGGCCCTTTTTAAATGGATGGATTGTTGACATAGTAGGAGCCACTTTCACAGTTGTATATCCCACCCTGCCTCCTGATTCAATTTGTCTTTTGTACAGTTCTTTGTCCTCACTACAAAGCCAATTTCCATTTGTTTTTGTAATATCGAACAGATGAGCAAGATTTTCTTCAAATTCTGCATTTGGTCGCTTTCTGTGTTTTTCAAAAGATGTGATAAGCTTGTCAACCTTTGCAGACACTTGTTGTTTTGGAAAGAACAGGAAAATTCAGCTTCTCCCAAAGCTCAACAATTCCTCAGATATTTTTTCTGAGTCTGTCATGTCATCCTTTCAGTTCATCAAAAATTCCCAAGAATCTTATCTTGGGAATCTATCTCTGTTGGAAGGCATTTTACATAATGGTTCACTCATATCCTGTTTTAGCTCTGGTATACAAGGACGGCACTTTGTGCTTGATTTTAAAATTTGTGCCCATTTTTCCCCAGCTGCTGACATTTTACTTTGCAAGCACATATTTCCAAAAAGAAGAACTCAGCAGCAGATCTTCCAAAGCAATACTGCAAAGAAAGCAAAACTGTATGAATGATGTGATGTGAACAACTATACACTGGTGTAAATGCTATGAAATACAAAAGCAAAACACTGCAATAGATCAGCACATCACATTATTTATAGATTTTATTTTATCTGTTATCAATTTTATCTAGTTTACCTTTATTTTTTTTATTTCTTTTAATTATTGTTTATTAATAGATTTTAGCAAATTTATTTGTATATATTTTCTTGTTATTTCTTGATACTTGTTAATTCTTTTCTTGTTACGTTATTTTTAAATAGTATTGTGTAAACTCATGTATTTTTAAAAGTAATGTGGTGCTAGGTGCGGGAGGTTTTTACATGATCCAATGAAATAAACTTCAAAAAGTGATCTATGGTAAAAGTTCATCAAATGCAACATCAGGAAAATGAAAGTTTTGAAAAAAGTTTTGTAGTCATAACCCTAGTGCGTATGTCTCACAGTGTGTGCCTTTCTGGGTGCATGTTCAGTCATTTGTCTTTTCTTGTATTTGAATTCATCCTGGTGTTGGTTGACTGTCTGTCTGTGTGTCCTCTGCCTCCACTTGTGTTTGTCTTTGGTTTTACATCTGGGGGTTTGTCTGCGTTGATCCTTGCCCTCTGACTCCCCCGGTGATGGTTCCTGGTGTTGTCTGTGTTCAAGTGTCTGTGAGCCGTCATGTCTGATTGTTTCACCCTCTCTGGTCTTTGTTTATTTTTCTATCTGCTGTTGAGTCGTTGCAATCTTATTTATTGTGTTTCACTGCTGTTTATTTATTTATTTATTTTTTATCATAGTTGTATTTCTTTTTCATCTGTAGCTTGTCTTTCTGTTTTATTTTGGTATCTGACTGTTCTTGTTTGAATTAACTTTCTTCCTGTGCCACTCCCCAGCTGTTAGTAATGTCCCACTCCTGTCAGACATTTGTTCATTAGTTCCTCTGTGTATTTAAGTCTGTGTTTTGCTTTGTTTGTTTGCTGGGTCCTTGCTGTTAGTTACTTTAGTTCTTACTGCCAAGATTTTCAACTCCCGAGTTTTTCCTCTTCCTCACCTACTCTAGGATTTCTGGACTGTTTTTCAACTTCTTTTAAATAAATCATTGTGGTTTGCACCCAATTCCTCTTTTTTGTGGCTACCCTGCATTTTGGGTTCAGTCAGACTTTGCTAAATCCTAACACTGTTTTTAGGTACATGCATGTACTGCACCATTACCATCTTAAAAAGAACAAATAGAAAATCAAATATATGTCTACCCAATGTTTTAATTTTTTGATGTTCAGCCTAAACCAAATTTGGTTTCAAAGTCAACATGGCTCAAACTGCATTACATTATTTTTAAATGTTACATATGTAAATTACCTACATATCTACTATGCCCAGCATTCTACTACTTTGAAAAAGAAATTATTCTAATTCTGAATTATATTATTACTATAATGTCCAAAAAATGTCTTTAAATGGCTTCAAAAGAGGATCTGAAAGAGAAGCAGGTGCACCTGCTATTTTTATGACTAACAGCTGCCTACCCTGAAACATCTAGATTGATGCACACTGTGTATATAAAACAGACTTATTGCATATTTAAAGTGAAAGAGTGCATTAAAGTATTCTCAAAACATGAAAAGTGCTCTGTTGATCTCAGCAGCAGACTGGCTGCTCACTCCATCTTGCAAATGAAACGAGAGGAAATTATTGATCATGTGAATAAAAGACTTGCTACATATTTAACTCACAGCAGTGTGTTAATGCACTTTTAAAAACATGCACTGTGCTCTGTGCTGAACTCAGTGGCATTGTTCGTGCTCAGTCACTGCAATGTGTCAGCTCCACTGATAACTCACAAACAATGCAAGACAAAGCATGCCATTTTAATTTATATCGTACTGACCAATTTAACAGACTAATTCCAGTCAGATTAGATCAGATAGGTACATCCTTATATGTCCAGTTCTGATGTATGTGTCAAAAGGGCACACAGCAGATTTATCAGTGCATCTTTTGAGGAAATCAATGCGGAAAAACCACAGTTTGCACTCTCAGAAACATCACTGTAATGAAAAACACTAGAAACCTACTTTAGGGCCCCTTCACACATAGTGTGAATAAAGTAGAACTCACGGTGAAACAGCTCATATGATCAAACCACAAACATTGCACCAACGGCCAGGCATGCATGATGCCCGCTGCAATGGTTCGTGCACGCAGGAACACACTGCCAGCAGCTCCACGACGTGGTTACACATCACGCAGCTGCTGTGAAGAAAAAAAATATAAAAAATAAAAAATACGTGTTGTGACGGTTTTGTGCACGTGGGAACACAGCAGCTGCTGAAAATAAAAATTACATGCAACCCATGGGACTCGAACCTGTGCCTTGCAAAAGCGCTGATTGCCAGTCAGAAACATTACACTTTTTATGTCCACGCGATGACAGCAAGCAGACACACGTGCATCACAGTGGGCAGTTGTTAGTCCATGTCCGTCCAAACACAGTACGTGTTGTCCAGCTGGGATGTCTAGAATGACAGATCTCCACAGCAGCTTCTGTCGGTGATCACACCTCCTGTCCAGTTTAGAGCACACACCAAAGCACACTCGTGGGCACTTAGACAAATTTCACCTCCTGTCAGTTAGAGCACACACCAAAGCCACACTCGTGGGGCACTTAGACAATTTCACTGACAGCACGACAGTGATTGTCTGCTGACTGTTGTTGTGTTAATAGTGCGAATGGCCACACATTTTCTATAGTGCCATCCGAGCAGTGTTAGAAGTTTGTGCGTATCACCTGGAAATTGGCCGACACCTTCTGCGAGAAGGATCGATGGGCCCACACAGCGCACACTCCATCTTTCAGCCACTGGTGTGTGCAAATAGATGTAGCAACAGGTGTACGAGGTGTTTAGGCAGGTACGATTTTACACGTTTTGCACACGATTCCTGCTTCTTGCGGACTTTATGTGCAAATTGACCAAATTCGCACTATGTGTGAAGGGGCCCTTACAATTGTTGGCATGTCAGTGTCTCAACGACATCTGAAGAAATATGGCACGTAAGAGTTTTTTCTAATATGCCATTTATGTCAATCCTGCATGATTCAGAGACAATAGTTCTTGTAAGTTAGTTTATCACAGATAAGACTTTTTCTGTTTGCAGAGTACAGGAACTCATTGAAATCTCAGATCCAGGACAAGGCAACCCAACTCCTCAGGCACCGTTTAAGGGTGATTCTTTAACTACGGGCACTATTGCCTTGTAAATGTAATTTCCACCACACCATTGCCTTACAATATAAAGCGCCTTGGGGCAACTGTTTGTTGTGATTTCGCACTATATACATGTGCTCTGCTGTCACTCTTTATCTCCATAGAAACTACCCAAACAATCATTCATACAAACTGTTTAAAGGGACATTACAGTGTTGTGGTGGAAATTACGGCAATAGTATGGGACAACTACATTTTGTTTAAAAAAATCACAACAGTTGTATGACATTGAATACCCCAATTATGTTTTGATTATTTTACTGATATTTTATTCAGAGATATTTTAAAACATTAGAAAAAACGTTTCTTTACCATTCATTTTTATTATTGAGGATCAAAAGTCTGGGTGTGGGACAAGCACAAAACGGCAATATTTGCATATAATGATGCTGAAAAAAGGTGAAAAAGTCATAGACTACTAGAACAAAGTTATTAACACACTTTCATTGTAAAGATAACTATAAAAGTGTGAAAGTTCCCCTTTTTCTGTTTTTCATACAATATGATCAAAGGACATAATAAGTGCCCGTAGTAAGAATCACCCTTAATAATGCCGCGTTCACACCGGGCGCGATCAGATGCTACAAATTCGCGGGGTCGCCAGGCGACTGACGCGCCTCCTTCGCCCGGTGTGTCACTCTGCTTGGGTGGACTTTCGCTGCGAAAATTCGCCCCGGTGCGTCATCAAATAGGAGGAGCTTCCATTCCGCTCGCCGGCTCCGGTTGTCAGTCAAGCTAACATGACGGACCTTGATCACACGGAGCGAGTTGCTGTGGAAAGCTCCCAATACAGAGAGTATCATTATTTGCTCCAGGAGCTGTCTGGGTGACGGCCGCTTTCAGCGGTCGTTCCACCTCTGCGGGACCCAGTTTGAGGATCAACTGTCTCGTTTGCGCGCGCACATGTAAATAATAAAAAAAAAGAGAAAGAAACTCCATTGCTTGCTGCAGCTGGCTCTTCCCCCAAAAAACTCAGTCATAATTGTGTTTAGAAACCAGTCACCATTTGCTTTATTACACAGCTGTGTAGTTAATAAGTAAAATAATCTCCAGGACGATTCGCGCGCACGTATAAAAAAAGAAAAGGAAAAAGCTCCGCTCCCGCTGCTGCAAGTAGGGCTGCTGCTCGCTCCAAAAACTGTCATAATTGTGTTTAGAAACCAGTCACCATTTGCTTTATTACACAGCTGTGTAGTTAATAAGTAAAATAATCTCCAGGACGATTCGCGCGCGTGCACGTAAAAGAAAAAGAAACTCCGCTCCCCGCTGCTGTGGTGCTGCTGTTCGCTCCAAAAACTCTGTCATGATTGTGGAATAAAGGACAAAAGAGACATAAGTCCTGCTCACAGGCTGCTACCAGATACAGGACATGTTCACATCTTCAGTAAAACTCCAGACATCTCCACGTCACTCCATATTCAGTCCCTGATTGGTCATTGCGGCGCGACGAGACAAAAAAGTTCAGATTTTTGAACTTGGGGAGGAGGGCAACGCGACGTGACGTGACGCGACGCAATATCGCACCACAAACGCGCAAAACGCTCAAAATCGCTTCACTTGCATCGCTTCACTCGAGTCCATCGCGTCGCGCTGCGCGGTTTGGCACCAAAACGCGTCCTTACATAGGGATTACATGGCAACCTGTGGCTGTAGTCGCTCGCGTCGCGCCCGGTGTGAACGCGTGCTGCAATCGGGGAAACATTAATTATTACTGAATATATTTGAAGTACAATGAATTTAAATCATTTAAAATTACAAGATATTAATCAGGCATGGTTGATATTCATAGTGTGCATATACAGTATTTTTAGATAATGTGGAAAGGTAAATGGTATTCAGTATTTATCAAACAAAATAGATGGCTATTCAAATACACACATCTACATTTGCAGTGATACTGATTGGCTGAATTTTACTCCTATTGTGTAATGTGCTGAAAAACTGTAATTCTTGACATGCGTAAATTCTCACATATCTTTACACAAGCAGCTGTGGCCTTTGGCTTTGGAAATGTAATTAACTGACAAAAAGACTCATTGCAAGTTCAAACCACACGTCTGAAGAGAGAGAGACAGACAGAGAAAGGACAGAATCGTTTCTGTGGGGTTGTGAGGACTTGTTAGAACATAACCTCTATGAAACAAATAATAAGGTTGTCTGACTTTATACATTTGGTGTGAAAATCGCCTCTCTGCCCTCATACCCCACCTGCTTCTTTCTTGTGCAGCTAAATTAATACAAAAATCCTTTCTGTGGAGTTGTGATCGTAGTATGTTGCACAATATAACAGGAGTAAAACAATCGGAAAATAACAGTTTATTCTCTGATGTAGTACTTTTATTACCTAAAATTATCTAATGGACCCTCCCTCACTTTTTCTTTCACAGCTAAATTCATACAAAAACCTTTCCACTGGGTTGTGTGGAGGCACAACTGTGTTATTTAAGTTTTACAACATACCATCACTTCTCTGATTTGTTTTACATTTCTTTGTGGGAACAGTCTGTCTGACTGACTGACAACCGCAATCATTTAACTTGGACATTCTGTGGGAGTTGATCTGGGCTTCAGCTTCAGTTTGATGGGATGCTGTGGAGTTGTGAAGCCATCAGTGATCAACAACAATGGAACCTTTCAAGATAAACACACAAAGTCACAAACGCTGCTGAATCTGAATATGCACAATTCACCATATTTTTAAAGCACAGCTCTCTCTCTCTCTCTCTCTCTCTCTCTCTCTATCTATCTATCTATCTATCTATCTATCTATCTATCTATCTATCTATCTATCTATCTATCTATCTATCTATCTATCTATCTATCTATCTATCTATCTATCTATCTATCTATCTATCTATCTATCTATCTATCTATCTATCTATCTATCTATCTATCTATCTATCAAAATAAAATCATCTTCTCACAATGGTTTCCTTGCAGGTAACAAAGCTGAAGTTCTGAAGGATTTCCACAATGGCCAATTTCATCATCAAGATTGCAAACCGCATGCCAATGCAGTTCCTTGGCCCTGCTCCAAAAGGTAGGAAGGCATAAGGATCTATGTTGTCTTTGTTCTCTTTGCGAAACCTAAAAACACACATAGAACATCAACATCAGACTTCCACTGGTGAGTAAATTGACAATTTTGAGTTGAATTTATTTATTTGAATTTGAAATTTGATTTGGCCTGACATTCACTTGTCATAAATACAAGAAGATACCTGTCAGCTTTGAAGACCTCAGGCTGAGGCCATAGCATGGGGTCATAGCATGGGGTCATGAGACTGGTCTTGGTATTTTTCTTTGTTTTTTTTTGCCTCCTTGCTCTCGGCCGAGACAGTCGCATTTTTCTCTTCTCCCTCCCTCCTTATCTTTCCTGCTTCTGTGGCGTGTTGTCTGTGAGGCTGCCAGCTTTGCTCTTCTGGAAACAGCAAAATGGATCTGTTAAAGTGGTCTCTGAACGCAATTGACACTATTTTTTCTACAAGACACTCGGGAGCGGAGGACCCGACCTGTCCTGCCGGGACACATGTGATGGGTTACATGATGGACAGTTGGAGGAAATGGCAGGTCATGTGCCTTTACACACTGTCTGTGGAGGACGTCGAAGATGTGTATATATTTGGCATGGTGGTGACCAGGTTCCTACTGTGTGGAGCGGGCATAGCGCTGGTTTACTGGAAAATTAAGAAAGTGGAAGTGGCAATAATCGGCCCGTCCAGGCTGCCCCACATGATTGATTCGATTGGAAGGGCAGTGTCAGCTCAGTCGGTGTTAACCGTGCGTTGGAAACCATCTCTGGTAGGATGGCTGCACTGGAAAACCGCATTGATCGTCAGTAATGACCACATCTCCTCTCCTAATTCAGATGTATTGGAAGCCACTCTGTCTCAGACTGTGGAATCTTTCAGGCGTCTCCTAATCTGGATTTTCATTCGGCTTCCCAAAACACAGCTGCACTTCAAGGCCACTGTGATAAAAACCTCCTGGAGAAGAAAACGCTCATGCCTCACTCCCCTGGTCTTCCCCCGCCCTCAGCTTCTCCAGCTCTGACGTTGACTGTGGACAGTGGACTGTTCAGGGCTGGGCCCTTCCTCCCTCCAGAACGGACGAACAAGGCCGTTGATGGCGCCTAAAGGTGGCCTCCGGGTGTTCTGTCTGATAACTGGACTCTTAAAAATCTCGGTCGTCGTCTCTCGTCCTGTTGTTGTGTGTGATCATTGTTCATTGTGCTGATGGGTTTTTTCCTGCATTGCTGCTGCATGATTCATGCAGCAGCAATGAAGGTTTTTCTTTCCCAAGTTTTACCTTGTGTGTGCTTTTTATATGTGTTCATGTACCGGGCTGGCTTATGTGTGTTGTTGTATGTGTCGTCTGTCGTCATGAGGCCGGTCATGGTTTGCTCAGCCCTGCTGTTGACTTAAGGCAGGACATACATCTGGAGCTGGTCCCCAGGTGCCTAAAGGCGACTTCTGCTCCTAACTGGCAATTAGGATGGGTTAAATGCAGTAAACACATTTCATTATGCAGGGGAAACATGTTCCTTTGTGCATATGACAATAAAATTCTTTTGAATCCTTGAATCCTTGAATAGTAGAGCGGTAAACTGGTATCATGACAGTTCCTTTGGGGATTGTCACCCCGTTCACTTCCACAGAGGTCTTTGCCATTCTCTCGAGATGACTGGCAACTGGGTAAAGCTTCATTGACTCATTCAACACCAAGTCCAGGTATTCCATCTGTACCAGGCTTTCATAGGTTGGCTGACTCTGGAGGAATGAAAACAAAACAAAAACCATTAAAAAGCCTCAGTGCATAAGGCAAAAAACAAGCTGAGACAAACCATGACAGATAATAAGACACTATGTATAGTAGTGTTCAGAATAGTAGTAGTGCTATGTGACTAAAAAGATTAATCCAAGGTTTTGAGTATATTTCTTATTGTACATGGGAAACAAGGTACCAGTAGATTCAGTAGATTCTCACAAATCCAACAAGACCAAGCATTCATGATATGCACACTCTTAAGGCTATGAAATTGGGCTATTAGTAAAAAAAAAAGTAGAAAAGGGGGTGTTCACAATAATAGTAGTGTGGCATTCAGTCAGTGAGTTTGTCAATTTTGTGGAACAAACAGGTGTGAATCAGGTGTCCCCTATTTAAAGATGAAGCCAGCACCTGTTGAACATGCTTTTCTCCTTGAAAGCCTGAGGAAAATGGATGTTCAAGACATTGTCAGAAGAACAGTGTAGTTTGATTAAAAAGTTGATTGGAGAGGGGAAAACTTAAACGCAGGTGCAAAAAATTATAGGCTGTTCATCTACAATGATCTCCAATGCTTTAAAATGGACAAAAAACACACACACACACAAAAAAACAGACGCGTGGAAGAAAATGGAAAACAACCATCAAAATGGATAGAAGAATAACCAGAATGGCAAAGGCTCACCCACTGATCAGCTCCAGGATGATCAAAGACAGTCTGGAGTTACCTGTAAGTGCTGTGACAGTTAGAAGACGCCTGTGTGAAGCTAATTTATTTGCAAGAATCCCCCGCAAAGTCCCTCTGTTAAATAAAAGACGTGCAGAAGAGGTTACAATTTGCCAAAGAACACATCAACTGGCCTAAAGAGAAATGGAGGAATATATTGTGGGCTGATGAGAGTAAAATTGTTCTTTTTGGGTCCAGTTTGTGAAACGACCCCCAAACTCTGAATTCAAGCCACAGTTCACAGTGAAGACAGTGGTGGTGCAAGCATCATGATATGGGCATGTTTCTCCTACTATGGTGTTGGGCCTATATATCGCATACCAGGTATCATGGATCAAGACCTTCAGTGGGACATGTCTTTCTTCGGCTTATTCTGCCTCTACTGGTGGTTGGCTCTCACTGCGGTATTGTATCACTTCCTGTTCCGGAGCACAGCGGTGTTTTGCTGTATCTGTTAGCTGATTAATCTGCGCAGTTAGATTGATCTAGTTAACTAGATAACGATTTGTTTCACAGTGTAATCTTCACGTGCCTTAACTAAAGCACTCCCTCTGCTGAATCACCTCTAAATTATTTACAACATTATTCACGTTGCGTGTTTTTAGGAATCCGCTAGCTTAGCGCAGCCACTAGCTCTTAGCCGGTTTAGCATGGCGGCTTCTCCTGTCTCTCCCGCACTTTTCTGCTCTGGGTGTGAAATGTTTAGTTATTCCTCGGCATCCTTTAGCAGTAATGGTACTTGTAATAAGTGCAGCTTATTGTAGCTTTGGAGGCCAGGCTGGGCGAATTGGAGACTCGGCTCCGCACCTTAGAAAATCCTACAGCTAGCCAGGCCCCTGTAGTCGGTGTGGACCAAGGTAGCTTAGCCACCGTTAGTTCCCCTCCGGCAGATCCCGAGCAGCCGGGAAAGCAGGCCGTCTGGATGACTGTGAGGAGGAAGCGTAGTCCTAAACAGAAGCCCCGTGTACACCGCCAACCCGTTCACATCTCTAACCGTTTTTCCCCACTCGGCGACATACCCGTTGAGGATCAAACTCTGGTTATTGGCGACTCTGTTTTGAGAAATGTGAAGTTAGCGACACCAGCAACCAGAGTCAATTGTCTTCCGGGGGCCAGAGCAGGCGACATTGAAGGAAATTTGAAACTGCTGGCTAAGGCTAAGCATAAATTTGGTAAGATTGTAATTCACGTCGGCAGTAATGACACCCGGTTACGCCAATTGGAGGTCACTAAAATTAATATTGAATCGGTGTGTAACTTTGCAAAAACAATGTCCGGACTCTGTAGTTTTCTCTGGGCCCCTCCCCAATCAGACTGGGAGTGACATGTTTAGCCGCATGTTCTCCTTGAATTGCTGGCTGTCTGAGTGGTGTCCAAAAAATGAGGTGGGCTTCATAGATAATTGGCAAAGCTTCTGGGAAAAACCTGGTCTTGTTAGGAGAGACGGCATCCATCCCACTTTGGATGGAGCAGCTCTCATTTCTAGAAATCTGGCCACTTTTCTTAAATCCTCCAAATCGTGACTATCCAGGGTTGGGACCCAGGAAGCAGAGTTGTAGTCTTACACACCTCTCTGCAGCTTCTCTCCCCCTGCCATCCCCTCATTACCCCATCCCACGTAGAGACGGCGCCTGCTCCCAAGACCACCAATAACCAGCAAAAAATCTATTTAAGCATAAAAATACAAAAAGAAAAATAATATAGCACCTTCAACTGCACCACAGACATAAAACAGTAAATGTGGTCTATTAAAACATTAGGTCTCTCTCTTCTAAGTCCCTGTTAGTAAATTATATAATAATTGATCAAAATATTGATTATTCTGCCTTTGGCTTTGCTCAAAATGTAAATGAGTCCACCCACCACTTTAATCATACCTTAGATCTTGTTCTGACTTATGGTATGGGAAATTGAAGACTTAACAGTATTCCTGAAAACCCCCTTCTGTCTGATCATTTCTTAATAACATTTACATTTACTCTGATGGACTACCCAGCAGTGGGGAATAAGTTTCATACAGTAGAAGTCTTTCAGAAAGCGCTGTAACTAGGTTTAAGGATATGATTCCTTCTTTATGTTCTCCAATGCCATATACCAACACAGGGCAGAGTAGCTACCTAAGCTCTGTGAGTGAGATAGAGTATCTCGTCAATAGTTTTATATCCTCATTGAGGACAACTTTGGATGCTGTAGCTCCTCTGAAAAAGAGAGCCTTAAATAAGAAGTGCCTGACTCCGTGGTATAATCACAAACTCACAGCTTAAAGCAGATAACCCGTAAGTTGGAGAGGAAATGGCGTCTCACTAATTTAGAAGATCTTCACTTAGCCTGGAAAAAGAGTCTGTTGCTCTATAAAAAGCCCTCCGGAAAGCTAGGACATCTTACTACTCATCACTAATTGAGAAAATAAGAACAACCCCAGGTTTCTTTTCAGCACTGTAGCCAGGCTGACAAAGAGTCAGAGCTCTATTGAGCTGAGTATTCCTTTATCTTTAACTAGTAATGACTTCATGACTTTCTTTGCTAATAAATTTTAACTATTAGAGAAAAATTACTCATACCATCCCAAAGACATATCGTTCTCTTTGGCTGCTTTCAGTGATGCCGGTATTTGGTTAGACTCTTTCTCTCTGATTGTTCTGTCTGAGTTATTTTCATTAGTTACTTCCTCCAAACCATCAACATGTCTATTAGACCCATTCCTACCAGGCTGCTCAAGGAAGCCCTACCATTAATTAATGCTTCGATCTTAAATATGATAAATCTGTCTTTATTAGTTGGCTATGTACCACAGGCTTTTAAGGTGGCAGTATTAAACCATTACTTAAAAAGCCATCACTTGACCCAGCTATCTTAGCTTAGTTATTGTACTTGGCCCCCACAAATCTTAGAAACATGGTGTCTAACCAGATCCTTACTCTGGATGGCATTACCCTGACCTCTAGTAATACTGTGAGAAATCTTGGAGTCGTTTTTGATCAGGATATGTCATTCAATGTGCATATTAAACAAATATGTAGAGCTGCTTTTTTTGCATTTGCACAATATCTCTAAAATTAGAAAGGTCTTGTCTCAGAGTGATGCTGAAAACTAATTCATGCATTTATTTCCTCTAGGCTGGACTATTGTAATTCATTATTATCAGGTTGTCCTAAAAGTTCCCTGAAAAGCCTTCAGTTAATTCAAAATGCTGCAGCTAGAGTACTGACAGGGACTAGAAGGAGAGAGCATATCTCACCATATTGGCCTCTCTTCATTGGCTTCCTGTTAATTCTAGAATAGAATTTAAAATTCTTCTTCTTACTTATAAGGTTTTGAATAATCAGGTCCCATCTTATCTTAGGGACCTCATAGTACCATATCACCCCAATAGAGTGCTTCGCTCTCAGACTGCAGGCTTACTTGTAGTTCTAGGGTTTGTAAGAATATAATGGGAGGCAGAGCCTTCAGCTTTCAGGCTCCTCTCCTCTGGAACCCAGCTCCCAATTCGGATCAGGGAGACAGACACCCTCTCTACTTTTAAGATTAGGCTTAAAACTTTCCTTTTTGCTAAAGCTTATAGTAGGGCTGGATCAGGTGACCTTGAACCATCCCTAAGTTATGCTGCTATAGACTTAGACTGCTGGGGGTTCCCATGATGCACTGAGTGTTTCTTTCTCTTTTTGCTCTGTATGCACCACTCTGCATTTAATCATTAGTGACTGATCTCTGCTCCCCTCCCACAGCATGTCTTTTTCCTGGTTCTCTCCCTCAGCCCCAACCAGTCCCAGCAGAAGACTGCCCCTCCCTGAGCCTGGTTCTGCTGGAGGTTTCTTCTTGTTAAAAGGGAGTTTTTCCTTCCCACTGTCGCCAAGTGCTTGCTCACAGGGGGGTCGTTTTGACAGTTGGGGTTTTTCCGTAATTATTGTATGGCTTTGCCTTACAATATGAAGCGCCTTGGGGCAACTGTTTGTTGTGATTTGGCACTATATAAATGAAATTGATTTGATTTGGATCAGTTTGGATATGTCAAAGTACTTGAAGATGTCATGTTGCCTTATGCTGAAGAGGACATGCCCATCAAATGGGTGTTTCAACAAGACAATGATCCCAAGCACAATAGTAACAAGCAAAATCTTGGTTCCAAACCAACAAAATTAATGCCTCGCAGATGTGAAGAAATCATGAAAAACTGTGGTTATACAACTAAATACTAGATTAGTGATTCACAGGATTGCTAAAAAGCAGTTTGAACATAATAGTTTTGAGTTTGTAGCGCCAACAGCAGATGCTACTATTATTGGAACACCCCCTTTTCTACTTTTTTTTTTACTAATAGCCCAATTTCATAGCCTTATGAGTGTGCATATCATGAATGCTTGGTCTTGTTGGATTTGTGAGAATCTACTGGTACCTTGTTTCCCATGTAACAATAAGAAATATACTCAAAACCTGGATTA
This sequence comes from Thalassophryne amazonica, assembly GCF_902500255.1. Classification (NCBI taxonomy): domain Eukaryota; kingdom Metazoa; phylum Chordata; class Actinopteri; order Batrachoidiformes; family Batrachoididae; genus Thalassophryne; species Thalassophryne amazonica. Next base: position 78,175,391 of record NC_047108.1, read on the forward strand.
ATCTTTTAGTCACATAGCACTACTATTATTCTGAACACTACTGTAAGTAACCTTCTCTGGGAATGTTTCATCGATCTCCTCTTGCAGAGTCTTTTGGATGTCAGGGTTGGTTGCGAGGTTGTATGCTAAAAGTACAGTGAGCTGTGCTGGTTTCATATCCAGCAAATATAATATCATGGCCTGTGATAGGATCTCATGGGCAGGCAGCCCTGTTATGGAAATACAGTGTCATTAAACTACAGTCACAACCCCTGCTGGAGCAAAGGGAAAAGAGTGATCAGATCTGCAGCAGCAACATGGAGAAAACATTTCACTGAAAGCAGACTGTCCAACAGCTCACAAATAAGCTTCTCTTCTGCTATCATAAGAGAGAGCTAGAGAGGCTAAACCAGGGGAAAGCTGCTGGACCAGATGGTATCAGCCCTCAGGTGCTGAAAGCATGTTCCAGCAGGGCTGTGTGGAGTAACCCAGCGTCTCTTCAACCTGAGCCTTCACCTTCAGAGAGTTCCAGTGCTGTGGAAAGCATCCTGCCTAGTCCCAGTGCATAAGAAAGGGCATTCTGTGACTCCTAATGACTACAGGCCAACAGCACTGACCTTGCACATTATGAAGGTGATGAAGAGACTGGTCTTGGCACACCTCAGATCACTGGTATGCCGACACAAGACCCCCTACAGTTTGCATATCAACCCCATCTAGGTGTGGATGATGCTGTAATATATCTGGTGCAGAAGGCTTACTCTGCCCTGGACAGACTCGACACAACAGTTCACATCATCTTCTTTGATTTCTCCAGCGACTTTAACACCATCCAGCCTTGATTGCTGAAGGTGAAACTGGAGAAAATGCAGGTGGATGCTCCCCTGGTCACATGAATCACTATCTGACAGGCAGACCACAGTTTGTGATGCTTCAGAACTGTGTGTCTGAGCATCTCATCTGTAACATCGGGGCCCCCCAGGGAACTATTCTATACCCCTTCCTTTTCACCACCTGCACTGCAGACTTTAAGTCTTTGAGTCGTGTCATCTACAGAAATTTTCTGATGACATGGCCATAGTTGGGTGTGTGGAAAATGGTCGGGAGGATGAGTATAGGGACCTGGTTGACCAGTTTGTGAGGTGGTGTGGGGAGAATCACCTGCATCTGAATGTGGCAAAGATGAAGGAGATGGTGATGGATTTCAGTTGGAACAAGCCCCCAGCTTCTTCAGTCTGCATCAGTGGGACTGATGTGGACATAGTCCCATCATATCAGATCATCTACCTGGACAATAAACTGGAGTGGTCTATGAACACAGAGGCCGTCTACAAGAAGAGCCCGAGCCGGCTTGACTTCCTGAGGAGGATCAGATCCTTAATACACTCAACAAAATATAAATGCAACACTTTGGTTTTGCTCCCATTTTGTATGAGATGAACTCAAAGATCTAAAACTTTTTCCACATACACAATATCACCATTTCCCTCAAATATTGTTCACAAACCAGTCTAAATCTGTGATAGTGAGCACTTCTCCTTTGCTGAGATATCCATCCCACCTCACAGGTGTGCCATATCAAGATGCTGATTAGACACCATGATTAGTGCACAGGTGTGCCTTAGACTGTCCACAATAAAAGGCCACTCTGAAAGGTGCAGTTTTGTTTTATTGGGGGGGGGGGGGGGGGGATACCAGTCAGTATCTGCTGTGACCACCATTTGCCTCATGCAGTGCAACACATCTCCTTCGCATAGAGTTGATCAGGTTGTCAATTGTGGCCTGTGAAGTGTTGGTCCACTCCTCTTCAATGGCTGTGCGAAGTTGCTGGATATTGGCAGGAACTGGTACACGCTGTCGTATACGCCGGTCCAGAGCATCCCAAACATGCTCAATGGGTGACATGTCCAATGAGTATGCCGGCCATGCAAGAACTGGGACATTTTCAGCTTCCAAGAATTGTGTGAATTGCCGTAATTTCCACCACAACACTGTAATGTCCCTTTAAACAGTTTGTATGAAAGATTGTTTGGGTAGTTTCTATGGAGATAAACAGTGACATCAGAGCACATGTATATAGCACCAAATCACAACAAACACTTGCCCCAAGGCGCTTTATATTGTAAGGCAATGGTGTGGTGGAAATTACATTTACAAGACCAATAGTGCCCGTAGTTAAAGAATCACCCTTATCTGTTGCACATATGTGTTTCTCCCTCAGTTTTTCTTATTGCTTGTTTTTTTTTTTTGGGGGGGGGGGGGGTCTTTTCTTGGGGTCTTTTGGGTTAAATGTTTTAGTTTTACTTTTACAACCCCAATTCCAATGAAGTTGGGACATTGTGTAAAATGTAAATAAAAGCAGAATACAATGATTTGCATATCTTCTTCAACCTATATTCAATTGAATACATCACAAAGACAAGATATTTAATGTTTAACTGATAAATTGTTTTTGTGCAAATTTTTGCTCATTTGAAATGGATGCCTGCAACACATTTCAAAAAATTTGGGACGGGGCAACAAAAGACTGGGAAAGTTGATGAACACTCAAAGACCACCTAATTGGAAACAGGTGAGTGCCATGATTGGGTATAAAAGGAGCAACCCCAAAAGGCTCAGCCGTTCACAAGCAAAGATGGGGCGAGGATCACCACTTTGTGAACAATTGTGTGAAAAAATAGTCCAACAGATTAAGAACAATGTTTCTCAATGTTCAATTGCAAGGAATTTAGGGATTCCATCATCTACAGTCCATAATATAATCAGAAGATTCAGAGAATCTGGAGAACTTTCTTCATGTAAGCGGCAAGGCTGAAGACCAACATTGACCTTCAAGCCCTCAGGCGGCACTGCATCATTGTGCAAAAGGATCTTACCGTGTGGGCTCAGGAACACTTCAGAAAACCATTGTCAGTTAACACAGTTCGTCGCTACATCTACAAGTGCAAGTTAAAACTCTACCATGCAAAGCGAAAGCCATACATCAACAACACCCAGAAACACCGCAGCCTTCTCTGCACCTGAGCTCATTTGAAATGGACAGACGCAAAGTGGAAAAGTGTGCTGTGGTCTGATGAGTCCACATTTCAAATTGTTTTTGGAAATCATGGGCGTCGTGTCCTCCGGACAAAACAGGAAAAAGACCAACCAAATTGTTACCAGAGCAAAGTTCAAAAGCCAGTATCTGTGATGGTATGGGGTGTGTTAGTGCCCATGGCATGGGCAACTTACACATCTGTGATGGCACCATCAATGCTGAAAGGTACATCCAGGTTTTGGAGCAACACATGCTGCCATCCAAGCAATGTCTTTTCAGGGACATCCCTGCTTATTTCAGCAAGACAATGCAAAGCCACTTTCTGCACGTGTTACAACAATGTGGCTTCGTAGTAAAAGAGTGCGGGTACTAGACTGGCCTGCCTGCAGTCCAGACGTGTCGCCCATTGAAAATGTGTGGCGCATTATGAAGCGCAAAATATGACAATGGAGAGCCCAGACTGTTGAACAACTGAAGCCGTACATCAAGCAAGAATGGGAAAGAATTCCACCTACAAAGCTTCAGCACTTAGTGTCCTCAGTTCCCAAATGCTTATTGAGTGTTGTTAGAAGAAAAGGTGATGTAACACAGTGGTAAACATACCACTGTCCCAGCTTTTTTGAAATGTGTTGCAGGCATCCATTTCAAAATGAGCAAATATTTGCACAAAAACAATAAATATCTTGTCTTTGTGGTGTATTCAATTGAATATAGGTTGAAGAGGATTTTCAAATCATTACCTCCGCCAAGGAGGCTATGTTTTCGGTTGCGTTTGTTTGTTTGTCTGTCTGTCAGCAGGATAACTCAAAAAGGTTTGAACGGATTTTGATGAAATTTTGTGGAGTGGTTGGAAATGACAAGAGGAACAAGTGATTAAATTTTAGTGGTGATCCGGTGACCCTATAGCCTTGTTTAGAGAAGTGTTTCATAAATGTTAAAAAGTTCATATATTGCAGTTTAGTTGAATAATAAATTGAATTTTGTCTCTTATTTGATTTTGTCTATAAGCACATGCAATATCAATATCAGTGCTCAGATGACAGTGGCTTCTGGGAAAGGTGCAAGTTGCAATAAACTGTGATGCCAAGCACTAAGGATACATGCTATCCAGTCACAGCAGATGAAACTTTTTTTACTACTGAGCAAACATCGTTAGACGTTTTTAGGTTCAGTGGTTCCACGGCGTGTAGATGTAATGGCGTCAGTGACCCCATGGCCTTGGCGGAGGTTTGCACTCTAAGTGCTTCTAGTTGTATTCTGTTTTTATTTACATTTTACACAATGTCCCAACTTCACTGGAATTGGGGTTGTATGTTGACGGACTAAAAATCAATCAATAAATAAATGTTACTTTTAGCAAATTTCAGGAGTGATTAAATCTATTCCATGTTATTTAATTTCTCTGTCTGGATTTCTACTCTACCTTTGAGTGAGCTCTTATCCTGTGCAGCACCTTCTTCGATCTGAGTATCCACCATCAGCTGCACAAAGTCCACTTGGTTCTGCCGTACAAACAACATTCTAAAAAACTATTTTAAATTGATATGTACATACAGTTACCCTGAGCCACATGTTCCAGGGAAAATTTACCAAACAACACAAAAAAAGAAACAAAAAAGGCCACTCAAAGAGAGCAACATCCGTGCCTAACACAGTTGACACCAATTTGTGTCAATTACTTCTTTTTGATTAATTAATTCTTTTCTTTTCGACTAAAGTCTGTGAACATCAGGGCGATACAAAATTTAGAACTGTAGAGTTCTAATTTTGCATCCTGTTTGCAACCTCATTTCAAAATTCAAGTCATATTCAGGGAATGAATTGAAATTCAAGAGTTCTCAATTAAGTTCTCAATTTTGCACAGCCCTAACACGGGTACCATGCTTCACCACATCCACCACACCACAGAACTGTATTGGGTTGTGGATGACAACTGCCCAGGCAGTAATACAATAATAACATGGCCTGTGATTCAGTGATACAATATATGGCTCTGTGTGGTTGTGAAGTTTGAACAGTTTGGACCAAAATTAATCATTCACTAACATACAACCATTCCACCATGTTTAATTCCTATTGAGCTAATAGTAAGTCCCTTCGGCTGCTCCCTTGTTTGCACTCGGGGTCGCCACAGTAAATCCAAGGTGGATCTGCATGTTGAATTGGCACAGGTTTTACACCGGATGCCCTTCCTGACGCAACTCATTGGCTCATCAGAAAAGTAGAATGCAAATGAGGTTATTGCAATGACATTTGTTTTTTTCCCAACCATTTACTGACAATCAGCCAAGTGATTGTCAAGGGCTGTGATGTACAGTAATCACTACTAAACTCTTTTTAAAAACCAGATTAAGTTCTCTCTATCTTATTAAAGCCAGTCCCTTCGGCTGGTCCCTTGTTTGCACTCCAGGTTACTTCAGCAAATCCAAGGTGGTTCTGCACGTTGAATTGGCACAAGATTTACGCTGGATACCCGTCCTGATGCAACTCCACATTACATGGAGAAATGTGGCAGGGGTGGGGTTTGAACCAGGAACCTTCCACACTGAAACCAAGTGGACTAACCACTTGGCCACCATCCCTGCCTTATAACTATCCTATACTTGGTGTTATTGAATCTCTGCATTTCCTTCTTACTTCTGTTTGTTGCATTACCAGTGGACAATTGTCATCACAACCAAATTCTTGGTGAGTGTTGCTGAAGTATACGGCTCTACTATTAGTTCTTTGTTTAAGATGGTGCTACAGTGAACTAGTCATTCTGGACGAGGAATAAGCAGAAGAATTGTGGGGTGGAGTGAAAACTGAGAAGTGTCTAATTAATGACTAATCTGGCAATGGCATCAATAAAAACAGTGACTTGACAGTTGTAGTCCACTTTCCTGGGACTCCGCTCTTCACTTCCTGGTGGTCTCTTCAGTTGTAGCGTGTTGTGATCTCTGGACCCTATATGTATATGGTTGCTTAGGTACATTCCTGTCACTGCATGTCTGACAGTTCCTTGTGCATTTTTTTTGTTCTGATCATACGACTAAAGCAGATGGCCACCCTCTGAGTCTGGTCTGCTTGAGGTTTATTCCCATAAACAAAAAAACACCTGAGTGACTTTTTCCTTACCACTGTTGTCACTGTGCTTGCTCCTGGGGTGAGTAAGGCTTAAATCTTGCTCTTGTATTGCGCGTTGGGGCAACTTACAGTTACTTGTATGCAAAACTTTGGCCACCCCTGATAATTTTCATGATTTTCCTTTATAAATCATCGGTTGTCTGGATCAGAAATTTCAGTTAAATATATCATATTGCAGACGAACACACTGATATTTGAGAAGTGAAATGAAGTTTCTAGTATTTACAGAAAGTGTGCAATAATTATTTAAATTAGGCGAAAATGAGGCACTTTTCATCACAATATCACAAGCCAATAGATTAATGTACATTTCATGCTCCTGAATCATGACATGCCATGAGACAGGGTTGATCCAATCATGAGAAAGGATTGTTAAGGTGGTGATTTACAAATGTTTCTCCTCTTTGCATCTCTTCTAATGAGTGGCAACATGGGACCCTCTAAACAACTCTCAAATGACCTGACAACAAAGACTGTTCAACATCATGGTTTAGGGGAAGGATACAAAAAGCTAGAGATTTCAGCTGTCAGTTTCCACTGTGAGGAACATAGTGAGGAAATGGAAGACCACAGGCACAGTACTAGTTAAGGCCTGAAGTGGCAGGCCAAGAAAAATCTGAGATAAGCTGAAGCAAAGGATGGTGAGAGCAGTCATAGTCAACCCACAGACCTGCTCCAAAGACCTACAACATGATCTTGCTGCAGATAGTGTCTCTATTCAACTATACAGCACACTTTGCACAAAGAGATGCTGTGTGATGCTGTAATGCAGAGGAAGCCTTTTCTGCGTACACGCCACAAACAGACAAACATTTAGACAAGCCAGCTTCATTTTGGAATAAGGTGCTGTGGACTTATGAAACTAAAATTGAGTTATTTGGACGTAACAAGGGGCGGTATGCATGGCTGAAAAAGAACACAGCATTCCAAGAAAAACACTTGATAGCTACAGTAAAATTTGGAGGTGGTTCCATCATGCTGTGTGGTCAGTGAAGGTACTGGGAATCTTATTAAAGTTGAGGGTCACATGGATTCCAGTCAATATCAGCAGATTCTTGCGAACAATGTTCATGAATTAGTGACAAAGTTGAAGTTGCGCCGGGGCTGGATCTTTCAACAAGACAACGACCCTAAACACTGCTCAAAATCTACTAAGGCATTCATGCAGAGGAACAAGTGCAATACTCTGGAATGTCCATCTCAGTCCCCAGATCTGAGTATTTCTGAAAATCTGTGGTATGATTTTAAGCGGGCTGTCCATGCTCGGAAACCAACAAACCTGACGTTTTGTAAAGAAGAATGGTCCAAAATACCTTCAACCAGAATCCAAACTCTCATTGGAAGCAATGGGAAGTGTTTAGAAGCTGTTATTTCTGGAGGTTCTACTAAATATTGATGTATTTTTTCTGTTGGGGTGTCCAATTTTATGCACCTGCCTAATTTTGCTTAAAGAATTATTGCACACTTTCTTTAAATCCTATAAACTTTATATTTCACTTCTCAAATATCACTGTGTTTGCTATATGATATATTTAACTGAAATTGCTATTCTAAGCAACCAATGATTTACAAAGGAAAATGATGGAAATCATCAGGGGTGCCCAAATTTTTACATACAACTGTATGTTGTAATTTGATGCTGCATAAAGAAACTGAACTGAACTGATGTAATTTCAAACTTGACCTCTTTCAGTTGATCGCTTGTGAATGACGGAGAAAGCACACTGCGGATTCTCTTCCATTCCTCATCTTCTACAACTGACGTGGCATCGTGCAGTGATCCGTTAAAGCCAAAATCCTAAAACCCACACACATACAGGATGACTTATTTAGAGAGCACATTTGGGTAAAAACAGTAAAAAGTGCGCATTTCTCATACTTACCCGCCTGTTGGTGAAAACAGAATAGCACTCCTTAACCAGAATGGTTTTGATCATGGATGTGTCCATTACAGCCAGTACAGGCTGCCTTCCATCATACAACCTAGTAATACAATCGTGTTTGTCAAATGTACATTGTTTAAGGATATTTTCAGATTTAAAAAAAAAAAAAAACATGCTGATATGAAAACATTGTTAGTAATCAAGCCTTGCTGTGCTCTACTCACCTTAGTGAAAAAAATTGTTCAGGGAGGAATGAATGACACACCATGGAACAGACAAAATATCCAAATAATGCTCAAAACACTAATGCAGGGATGTTCCTGGGCAAAAGTTCCACTCATCATAAAAAATGGGCCTTTCCCAACAATGTGTGCACAGCCAGTCTTGATGCCTGTTGTAAATAATGAGTGATTATAATATATATGTACATTACTGTTTTGACAGTGGTACATTTCTTGTTTGTTGAGTGTGCGTATTAGGGTTATGACAAATCTCAAATTTATTAGCCTGGGGTTATAAATGATGAACTTTTACCTAAAACTCACAAAAATGACTTTGATTTTGCCAGACCTTGAAAAAACCTCCTGCACCTAAGACTGTTTCATATTTCACATTAAAACACCTAGCGGCTCTAACACTCTTTATTATAAGATGTCAGTTTTACATACAATATACATGAGGAATACATGAAAATGAGTACATATAGCATTTGTAGTGTTTTTAATAGTGTTTCAGATTTGTGTATTAGTGTTAATAAATTTGCTGTTATGATATTTGTCTGTTTTGCAAGGAGAATGAACCTCCTCCATCAACTTTACAGCTCTCTCAGCTACTATGTTGGAGCGAGGCACATCAGGGTCACACTCACCACTGCTTCCTTCCTCACTATCACTGGATTCGAGGGTTCTGATGTGTGTTTGGCCCTTTTTAAATGGATGGATTGTTGACATAGTAGGAGCCACTTTCACAGTTGTATATCCCACCCTGCCTCCTGATTCAATTTGTCTTTTGTACAGTTCTTTGTCCTCACTACAAAGCCAATTTCCATTTGTTTTTGTAATATCGAACAGATGAGCAAGATTTTCTTCAAATTCTGCATTTGGTCGCTTTCTGTGTTTTTCAAAAGATGTGATAAGCTTGTCAACCTTTGCAGACACTTGTTGTTTGGAAAGAACAGGAAAATTCAGCTTCTCCCAAAGCTCAACAATTCCTCAGATATTTTTTCTGAGTCTGTCATGTCATCCTTTCAGTTCATCAAAAATTCCCAAGAATCTTATCTTGGGAATCTATCTCTGTTGGAAGGCATTTTACATAATGGTTCACTCATATCCTGTTTTAGCTCTGGTATACAAGGACGGCACTTTGTGCTTGATTTTAAAATTTGTGCCCATTTTTCCCCAGCTACTTCCACTGCTGACATTTTACTTTGCAAGCACATATTTCCAAAAAGAAGAACTCAGCAGCAGATCTTCCAAAGCAATACTGCAAAGAAAGCAAAACTGTATGAATGATGTGATGTGAACAACTATACACTGGTGTAAATGCTATGAAATACAAAAGCAAAACACTGCAATAGATCAGCACATCACATTATTTATAGATTTTATTTTATCTGTTATCAATTTTATCTAGTTTACCTTTATTTTTTTTATTTCTTTTAATTATTGTTTATTAATAGATTTTAGCAAATTTATTTGTATATATTTTCTTGTTATTTCTTGATACTTGTTAATTCTTTTCTTGTTACGTTATTTTTAAATAGTATTGTGTAAACTCATGTATTTTTAAAAGTAATGTGGTGCTAGGTGCGGGAGGTTTTTTACATGATCCAATGAAATAAACTTCAAAAAAGTGATCTATGGTTAAAAGTTCATCAAATGCAACATCAGGAAAATGAAAGTTTTGAAAAAAGTTTTGTAGTCATAACCCTAGTGCGTATGTCTCACAGTGTGTGCCTTTCTGGGTGCATGTTCAGTCATTTGTCTTTTCTTGTATTTGAATTCATCCTGGTGTTGGTTGACTGTCTGTCTGTGTGTCCTCTGCCTCCACCTTGTGTTTGTCTTTGGTTTTACATCTGGGGGTTTGTCTGCGTTGATCCTTGCCCTCTGACTCCCCCGGTGATGGTTCCTGGTGTTGTCTGTGTTCAAGTGTCTGTGAGCCGTCATGTCTGATTGTTTCACCCTCTCTGGTCTTTGATTATTTTTCTATCTGCTGTTGAGTCGTTGCAATCTTATTTTATTGTGTTTCACTGCTGTTTATTTATTTATTTATTTTTTATCATAGTTGTATTTCTTTTTCATCTGTAGCTTGTCTTTCTGTTTTATTTTGGTATCTGACTGTTCTTGTTTGAATTAACTTTCTTCCTGTGCCACTCCCCAGCTGTTAGTAATGTCCCACTCCTGTCAGACATTTGTTCATTAGTTCCTCTGTGTATTTAAGTCTGTGTTTTGCTTTGTTTGTTTGCTGGGTCCTTGCTGTTAGTTACTTTAGTTCTTACTGCCAAGATTTTCAACTCCCGAGTTTTTCCTCTTCCTCACCTACTCTAGGATTTCTGGACTGTTTTTCAACTTCTGTTAAATAAATCATTGTGGTTTGCACCCAATTCCTCTTTTTTGTGGCTACCCTGCATTTTGGGTTCAGTCAGACTTTGCTAAATCCTAACACTGTTTTTAGGTACATGCATGTACTGCACCATTACCATCTTAAAAAGAACAAATAGAAAATCAAATATATGTCTACCCAATGTTTTAATTTTTTGATGTTCAGCCTAAACCAAATTTGGTTTCAAAGTCAACATGGCTCAAACTGCATTACATTATTTTTAAATGTTACATATTGTAAATTACCTACAATATCTACTATGCCCAGCATTCTACTACTTTGAAAAATAAATTATTCTAATTCTGAATTATATTATTACTATAATGTCCAAAAAATGTCTTTAAAATGGCTTCAAAAGAGGATCTGAAAGAGAAAGCAGGTGCACCTGCTATTTTTATGACTAACAGCTGCCTACCCTGAAACATCTAGATTGATGCACACTGTGTATATAAAACAGACTTATTGCATATTTAAAGTGAAAGAGTGCATTAAAGTATTCTCAAAACATGAAAAGTGCTCTGTTGATCTCAGCAGCAGACTGGCTGCTCACTCCATCTTGCAAATGAAACGAGAGGAAATTATTGATCCATGTGAATAAAAGACTTGCTACATATTTAACTCACAGCAGTGTGTTAATGCACTTTTAAAACATGCACTGTGCTCTGTGCTGAACTCAGTGGCATTGTTCGTGCTCAGTCACTGCAATGTGTCAGCTCCACTGATAACTCACAAACAATGCAAGACAAAGCATGCCATTTTAATTTATATCGTACTGACCAATTTTAACAGACTAATTCCAGTCAGATTAGATCAGATAGGTACATCCTTATATGTCCAGTTCTGATGTATGTGTCAAAAGGGCACACAGCAGATTTATCAGTGCATCTTTTGAGGAAATCAATGCGGAAAAACCACAGTTTGCACTCTCAGAAACATCACTGTAATGAAAAACACTAGAAACCTACTTTAGGGCCCCTTCACACATAGTGTGAATAAAGTAGAACTCACGGTGAAACAGCTCATATGATCAAACCACAAAACATTGCACCAACGGCCAGGCATGCATGATGCCGCTGCAATGGTTCGTGCACGCAGGAACACACTGCCAGCAGCTCCACGACGTGGTTACACATCACGCAGCTGCTGTGAAGAAAAAAAATATAAAAAATAAAAAATACGTGTTGTGACGGTTTTGTGCACGTGGGAACACAGCAGCTGCTGAAAATAAAAATTACATGCAACCCATGGGACTCGAACCTGTGCCTTGCAAAAGCGCTGATTGCCAGTCAGAAACATTACCACTTTTTATGTCCACGCGATGACAGCAAGCAGACACACGTGCATCACAGTGGGCAGTTGTTAGTCCATGTCCGTCCAAACACAGTACGTGTTGTCCAGCTGGGATGTCTAGAATGACAGATCTCCACAGCAGCTTCTGTCGGTGATCACACCTCCTGTCAGTTTAGAGCACACACCAAAGCCACACTCGTGGGGCACTTAGACAAATTTCACCTCCTGTCAGTTTAGAGCACACACCAAAGCCACACTCGTGGGGCACTTAGACAAATTTCACTGACAGCACGACAGTGATTGTCTGCTGACTGTTGTTGTGTTAATAGTGCGAATGGCCACACATTTTCTATAGTGCCATCCGAGCAGTGTTAGAAGTTTGTGCGTATCACCTGGAAATTGGCCGACACCTTCTGCGAGAAGGATCGATGGGCCCACACAGCGCACACTCCATCTTTCAGCCACTGGTGTGTGCAAATAGATGTAGCAACAGGTGTACGAGGTGTTTAGGCAGGTACGATTTTACACGTTTTGCACACGATTCCTGCTTCTTGCGGACTTTATGTGCAAATTGACCAAATTCGCACTATGTGTGAAGGGGCCCTTACAATTGTTGGCATGTCAGTGTCTCAACGACATCTGAAGAAATATGGCAAGTAAGAGTTTTTTCTAATATGCCATTTATGTCAATCCTGCATGATTCAGAGACAATAGTTCTTGTAAGTTAGTTTATCACAGATAAGACTTTTTCTGTTTGCAGAGTACAGGAACTCATTGAAATCTCAGATCCAGGACAAGGCAACCCAACTCCTCAGGCACCGTTTAAGGGTGATTCTTTAACTACGGGCACTATTGGCCTTGTAAATGTAATTTCCACCACACCATTGCCTTACAATATAAAGCGCCTTGGGGCAACTGTTTGTTGTGATTTCGCACTATATACATGTGCTCTGCTGTCACTCTTTATCTCCATAGAAACTACCCAAACAATCATTCATACAAACTGTTTAAAGGGACATTACAGTGTTGTGGTGGAAATTACGGCAATAGTATGGGACAACTACATTTTGTTTAAAAAAATCACAACAGTTGTATGACATTGAATACCCCAATTATGTTTTGATTATTTTACTGATATTTTATTCAGAGATATTTTAAAACATTAGAAAAAACGTTTCTTTACCATTCATTTTTATTATTGAGGATCAAAAGTCTGGGTGTGGGACAAGCACAAAACGGCAATATTTGCATATAATGATGCTGAAAAAAGGTGAAAAAGTCATAGACTACTAGAACAAAGTTATTAACACACTTTCATTGTAAAGATAACTATAAAAGTGTGAAAGTTCCCCTTTTTTCTGTTTTTCATACAATATGATCAAAGGACATAATAAGTGCCCGTAGTAAGAATCACCCTTAATAATGCCGCGTTCACACCGGGCGCGATCAGATGCTACAAATTCGCGTGGGTCGCCAGGCGACTGACGCGCCTCCTTCGCCCGGTGTGTCACTCTGCTTGGGTGGACTTTCGCTGCGAAAATTCGCCCCGGTGCGTCATCAAATAGGAGGAGCTTCCATTCCGCTCGCCGGCTCCGGTTGTCAGTCAAGCTAACATGACGGACCTTGATCACACGGAGCGAGTTGCTGTGGAAAGCTCCCAATACAGAGAGTATCATTATTTGCTCCAGGAGCTGTCTGGGTGACGGCCGCTTTCAGCGGTCGTTCCACCTCTGCGGGACCCAGTTTGAGGATCAACTGTCTCGTTTGCGCGCGCACATGTAAATAATAAAAAAAAAAGAGAAAGAAACTCCATTGCTTGCTGCAGCTGGCTCTTCCCCCAAAAAACTCAGTCATAATTGTGTTTAGAAACCAGTCACCATTTGCTTTATTACACAGCTGTGTAGTTAATAAGTAAAATAATCTCCAGGACGATTCGCGCGCGCACGTAAAAGAAAAAAGAAAAGGAAAAAGCTCCGCTCCCGCTGCTGCAAGTAGGGCTGCTGCTCGCTCCAAAAACTGTCATAATTGTGTTTAGAAACCAGTCACCATTTGCTTTATTACACAGCTGTGTAGTTAATAAGTAAAATAATCTCCAGGACGATTCGCGCGCGTGCACGTAAAAGAAAAAGAAACTCCGCTCCCCGCTGCTGTGGTGCTGCTGTTCGCTCCAAAAACTCTGTCATGATTGTGGAATAAAGGACAAAAGAGACATAAGTCCTGCTCACAGGCTGCTACCAGATACAGGACATGTTCACATCTTCAGTAAAACTCCAGACATCTCCACGTCACTCCATATTCAGTCCCTGATTGGTCATCGCGGCGCGACGAGACAAAAAAGTTCAGATTTTTGAACTTGGGGAGGAGGGCAACGCGACGTGACGTGACGCGACGCAATATCGCACCACAAACGCGCAAAACGCTCAAAATCGCTTCACTTGCATCGCTTCACTCGAGTCCATCGCGTCGCGCTGCGCGGTTTGGCACCAAAACGCGTCCTTACATAGGGATTACATGGCAACCTGTGGCTGTAGTCGCTCGCGTCGCGCCCGGTGTGAACGCGTGCTGCAATCGGGCTGTCCATTGATCACAACATCATCCACCAACAAAGGCACCGAAGCCACTGGTTTCTGCAACCATAATCAACACCCAGTCCATGCAAGCCTCAGGCAGTGTAGAATATACACCAGTTTTTTTCTGGGCAAAATTCATAGATTCAGCCCCTTCCTTGCATAGTCCTGTCAGTACCTGTGTATAGGCTGGCTACGACATCTTGGATATCATGCGAATTCTCAAGATGTCCCAGAGTGCAGCTCAATGAATCAAACACCTTGCAAAAATCAACATAAGGTGCAAAGAGGTATTGCTGATAGTCATGCTTACGATGATATATCCAAGATGTTGTAAGTAATCATAAAATGCAAAAAATCTGAAATAACAACAAAATGCAATTTTAGGCTGCAGAAGAACCAGGTTTGAATTCACTTGTAGCCAGGCTTGGGAAGTAACAGAATACATGTAACGTTGTTACGTAATTAGGATACAAAATAAGGCAAATGTATTCCACTACAGTTACAGAAAAAAACGACATATTCAGATTACAGGTATATTTAGTAAAAATGGGGATTAGTTTGAGGATTATAATTTTAATGCATTTTATGATATTATCTGTATATATATTTTTTCTTTGAAACGAAAATGTCCCTTCATGAACAGCGACATGACATCTCCTAACCGAGCAAAATATTGATGAAGTACCTGGATGTTAATGCATTTTCAATGGAGATCCGCGACTGGACACACTCAGAAAAATACTCGCAAAATACGTGTTAAAAAATGCCATTTTGACCTGGATATTGAGCCAGTAAAATTAAATTACATTAAATTATGTCAGAAAAGTATTAAACTTACTCGGACACACACACATTACCAAATATCAGTGTTGAAAGTTACACGGATCTGCGCTGTTCCAGCTGCTGAGGCGTCCTGCTGCAGCAGCTGCTGTGTTCAATGCAGCGCGGCTCCTAAAACCATTACAATACATTTATATATATATATATATATATTGTATTTTTACACAATTATCCTTTATTGACCGAGTTTCATTCATGAAGTCAGTGGTGTGGGTACACATCTCTATGTGTGGGTGTGACTGTGAGCGGCACAGTGCACGGGTCATTATAATCTCTTTATTTTAAGGTGCAAATTAAAAAGAAATCCCCAGTCTTGTCGAACAATTTTAATCACTAACGACAAGTATTTTAACTAGACATTGGTCTAGCAGTGGAAAATATCAACTAGACATAAGTGAAGAGTTAATGGTCCGTGGCATCGGGCGACACAGGTACAGCAGGAGACATACAGCTGTTTATCATCCAAATATCACGGACAAAGTGACAAGAAGAACCAAAACCACTTACTTATGGAAGGAAATATTGTCTCCCTTGTTCCTCCGTTTGTGGCTTTGCCAAAATGCGCAGCTTTCCGGCATATTCAGAGGACAAGTATACATACAGAGCATACAGAGGACAAGTTGGGACATGCCTATCTTGTCTTTCAGTGCTTACCAGTCGAGTGAGTATAAGAGAAATTGTGGAGAGCTGGGCTTGTCCTCTGGCACTCCGAAATGGAGGTGTTCCTTTGTCTCGCTTCATCACGAATCGGTCGTGACGCGCAAAGCCTCCGCACGGCTTTCCATGACAAAATCTCTTGTTAAAAGTGAAATCTGCCAGAAAATGGCTGATGTCCAGCTCTTGTGATAACCAGAGAAATTGCACACGACGGTCCCGGCTCCACACAGCCATCCGTTTAGAAATGATGTGGTGGTTTCTGGCTCTCGATGGCGGCTCGGAGCGCGGCGCGCCGTGCGCCATTGTGGGCCGTCCTTAAAGCTGTAGTAACACTCCTTATTCTCTGTGAAGCCCGTAAAATTTTCACCGAAAGCCAGATAAATTTTTCGAATGGTTTCCAGCTGCCTGTCTCTAACAGTTTCTGAAAAAATTCTGATGGAAAAAAAGCCCAAATCATTCCGCCATTTCCTCGCAATGAAACGACGATGAGAGGGGTGGAGCAGTGCTCACTCAAAGCCTGCCCACAGGCGAATGATGCAACCGACAGCCGTGAAAAAACTCACGCATGCGCACGAAGGTTCAAGCTTGGCTGACGTAAAAACATATGAATCAAATCCATATAGTTTTTGAAAAAAATAAAAGGTCCGTTACTTTTCTAACAGACCTCGTAGTTTCTTTTGTCTGTATTAGCATATTTGATATTGGAGTAATCCAGAAGTAATTGAAAGTAATCAAATTACATTACTTTAATATTATGGTACTTGGATTACGTTACTGATTACATTTTTCAACAGGTAACTAGTAACTGTATTGGAATACATTTTTAAAGTAACCCTCCCAACCCTGCTTGTAGCGCTAAGGACTATGCTGTGTTGGTACCCATATATTTCCTTTTTAGCAATTTGTCAAAAATTGGAATTCTCTCATGTGACACCAATGGCCAAAGAGCTGAGAGGCTTGATTGCTAACAAAGATTTTCTATGGCATATGCCACAATAAGTGAACACATTCATTCAGCACCTCATGACAACTTTACAGGATGACAACTCTAGTTTAATATTAACAAATATTTGCAGACACACTTACCCCCACACCTTTCCATACATCTGATAGCATTTTTTGTCATAGTTGTGGATGTCCTAAGGAATTAAATGAAAACGGAGACACAAATCCTAATGTGTTTCTTTATCAGATCTACAGTATGTTTGATACTCATTTGTTGTGTCTCACCTGTAAGTATCCCAAAAATGTCCCAACGAAGGGCAAAGGTGTTGGTCCATGGATACCTAATTTCTTGAAAAATCCATAAGGAGGATATCCATATCTGCAGATGAAGAGCAGGGTTAGAATTTCCAGACTGTCATATCCATCTCTACCAATGAGGTGATGTTTTCACCCGTGTCTGCTGGCTTGTTTGTCACGAGGATTATATATGATATATATATATATATATATATATATATACACACACACAGTGAGGAAAATAAGTATTTGAACACCCTGCAATTTTGCAAGTTCTCCCACTTAGAAATCATGGAGGGGTCTGAAATTTTCATCTTAGGTGCATGTCCACTGTGAGAGACATAATCCAAAAAAAAAAAAAAAAAAAAAAAAAAAAAAAATCCGGAAATCACAATTTACGAGGGCTGTCCATAAAGTATAGGTCCTTTTTATTTTTTTCAAAAACTATATGGATTTCATTCATATGTTTTTACATCAGACATGCTTGAACCCTTGTGCGCATGTGTGAGTTTTTCCACGCCACTAGGTGCCGTTATTCGTCTGTGAGCACTCCTTGTGGGAGGAGTCGTCCAGCCCCTCGTCGGAATTCCTTTGTCTGAGAAGTTGCTGAGAGACTGGCGCTTTGTTTGATCAAAATTTTTTCTAAACCTGTGAGACACATCGAAGTGGACACGGTTCGAAAAATTAAGCTGGTTTTCGGTGAAAATTTTAACGGCTGATGAGAGATTTTGAGGTGATACTGTCGCTTTAAGGACTTCCCACGGAGCGAGACGTAGCGCAGCACTGCCAGGCGCCGTCATCAGCCTGTTTCAAGCTGAAAACCTCTACATTTGAGGCTCTATTGATCCAGGACGTCGTGAGAGAACAGAGACATTTCAGAAGAAGTCGGTTTCAGCATTTTATCCGTATTTTCCACTGTTAAAGGAGATTATTTTAATGAAAGACGTGCGGACAGGTCCGCGCATCGGGACGCAGCCGGCGCGGTGCGGCGGCACAGGAAAAACACCTCCATGTTGATAACCATTTGTAAAATCCAGGCGGCTTTTGATGGCTTTCAGTGGAGTGAGTATATGAGAAATTGTTTAACAGCTGGACATGTTCCAACTTGTCCTTAAGGCTTCCAATGGAGGTGTTTTTCCTGTGGCGGAGCGTCGCGGCGGCTGCGAGCCGACGCTGCAATCCGCCTGCACGTCTTTCATTAAAAAAATCTCCTTTAACAGTGGAATATCCGGATAAAATGCTGAAACCGACTTCTTCTGAAACGTCTCTGTTCTCTCACGATGTCCTGGATCAATAGAGCCTGAAATGTGGAGGTTTTCAGCTTGAAACAGGCTGATGACGGCACCTGGCAGTGCTGCGCTATGTCTCGCTCCGTGGGAAGTCCTTAAAGCGACAGTATCACCTCAAAATCTCTCATCAGCCGTTAAAATTTTCACCGAAAACCAGCTTAATTTTTCGAACCGTGTCCACTTCGATGTGTCTCACAGGTTTAGAAAAAATTTTGATCAAACAAAGCGCCAGTCTCTCAGCAACTTCTCAGACAAAGGAATTCCGACGAGGGGCTGGACGACTCCTCCCACAAGGAGTGCTCACAGGCGAATGACGTCACCGACAGGTGTGGAAAAACTCACGCATGCGCACGAGGGTTCAAGCATGTCTGACGTAAAAACATATGAATGAAATCCATATAGTTTTTGAAAAAAATAAAAAGGACCTATACTTTATTGACAGACCTCATATGATTTTTTAAAATTTATTTGTATGTTACTGCTGCAAATAAGTATTTGAACACCTGTGAAAATCAATGTTAATATTTGGTACAGTAGCCTTTGTTTGCAATTACAGAGGTCAAATGTTTCCTGTAGTTTTTCACCAGGTTTGCACACACTGCAGCAGGGATTTTGGACCATTCCTCCACACAGATCTTCTCTAGAGAACTTCGCTGAGAAACACGGACTTTGAGCTCCCTCCAAAGATTTTATATTGGGTTTAGGTCTGGAGACTGGCTAGGCCACTCCAGAACCTTGATATGCTTCTTACAGACCCACTCCTTGGTTATCCTGGCTGTGTGCTTCGGGTCATTGTCATGTTGGAAGACCCATCCATGACCCATCTTCAATGCTCTAACTGAGGGAAGGAGGTTGTTAATACATGGCCCCTGTCATCCTCTCCTTAATACAGTGCAGTCGTCCTGTCCCATGTGCAGAAAAACACCCCCAAAGCATGATGGTTCCACCCCCATGCTTCACAGTAGGGACGGTGTTTTTGGGATGGTACTCAGCATTCTTCTTCCTCCAAACACAGCGAGTAGAATTAAGACCAAAAAATTATATTTTGGTGTCATCTGACCACATAACTTTCTCCCATGACTCCTCTGGATCATCCAAATGGTTATTGGCAAACTTAAGACGGGTCTGGACGTGTGTTGATTTAAGCAGGGGAACCTTCCGTGCCATGCATGATTTTAACCCATGACGTCTTAGTGTATTACCCTCAGTAACCTTAGAAACAGTGGTGCCAGTTCTCTTCAGGTTATTGACCAGCTCCTCCCGTGCAGTTCTGGGCTGATTCCTCACCTTTCTTAGGATCATTGATACACCACGAGGTGGGATCTTGCATGGAGCGTCAATCCGAGGGAGACTGACAGTCATGTTTAGCTTATTCCATTTTCTAATAATTGCTCCAACTGTTGATCTTTTCTCACCAAACTGCTTGGCAGTTGCCCCGTAGCCCTTTCCAGCCTTGTGGAGGTCTACAATTTTGTCTCTGGTGTCTTTGGACAGCTCTTTGGTCTTAGCAATGTTAGTAGTTGGAGTCTTACTGATTGTGTGGGGTGGACAGGTGTCTTTATGCAGCTAACAACCTTAAATAGGTGCTTCTAATTTGGAATAATAAGTGGAGGTGGACTTTTTAGAGGCGGACTAACAGGTCTTTGAGGGCCAGAATTTCTGCTGATTGGCAGGTGTTCAAATACTTATTTGCAGCAGTAACATACAAATAAATTATTTAAAAAAATCATACATTGTGATTTCCGGATTTTTCTTTTTTTTGGGGGGGGGGGGGGTTATGTCTCTCACAGTGGACATGCACCTAAGATAAAAATTTCAGACCCCTCCATGATTTCTAAGTGGGAGAACTTGTAAAATCGCAGTATTTATTTGTATGTTCTTGCTGCAAATAAGTATTGGAACACCTGTGAAAATCAATGTTAATATTTGGTACAGGAGCCTTTGTTTGCAATTACAGAGGTCAAACATTTCCTGTAGTTTTTCACTGTTTTCACACACTGCAGCAGGGACTTTGGTCCACTCCTCCATACAGATCTTCTCCAGATCTTTTCAAGTTTGGAGTTTTCAGCTCCCTCCAAAGATCTATTGAGTTCCAGTCTGGAGACTGGCCAGGCCACTCTAAGACCCTAAAATACTTCTTACGGAGCCCCTCCTTAGTTGCCCTGGCTGTGTATTTGGGGTCATTGTCATGCTGGAAGACCCAGCCATGACCCATCTTCAATGCTGTTACTGAGGGAAGGAGGTTGTTTGCCAAAATCTCGCAATACATGACCCCATCCACCCTCCCTCCCTTCAATACGGTGCAGTCGTCCTGTCCTGTCCCCTTTGCAGAAGAGACGGCCCACAGCGGCGCGCCCAAATGGCGTATGACTATGTGGAGAGCCTGGATAGGTGTGCAAAAGTTGCTGCAGTTAAAAAGCTCGTATTTGGATCTCGGGATCAAGCTGACGGCTCCCCACGAGGCGAGCTGCTGTCTGTCCCAGCCCCTGCCTCTTGGCACCTCCTTGATGCTCTTAGCTGAGTGTCCTGCGGGGTCCGAAGCATTTACTTTGTGTTCATAGCAGGCCTGAACGCCTGGATACACCAGCTTGGAATAAGGGAGTAGGACTCCGGTTCTATTTTGTGGGTTTTCTTCTCTGAATTGGGGCCATGATTAAGACGGCCGGCCGGGGGCATTCATATTGTGCCGTTAAAGGTGAAATTCTTGGGCTAGCGCAAGACGGACGAAAGCGAAAGCATTTGCCAAGAATGTTTTCATTAATCAAAAACGAAAGTTGGAAGGTTCGAAGACAATCAGATACCGTCATAGTTTTGACCATAAACGATGCCAATTTGCAATCTGGCGGTGTTATTTCCATGACCATCCTTGTTTACTCGGCTGATAGCAGCCAGCCAGTTATCCCTTCTGTCCAGTGTTACCAGATTGGAAATATGCAACTATCGTACCAAAACCTCAAAATTATTGTATTTTGGGAGAAATTATCATACACAAACAAAACGCATACAACGTAGCTATTTTAGCGTTTGTTTTTTTTAATTTCCAATGGTGACGGGGGTGGGCTAAGCTACGTTGTGCGCATGTGCAGCCAAAACAGTCTATATTACAGGTCAGTTGTCTCGGGCCCAGGGAGGGAGGGGCAGGGCCGAGAATTGGGAACTCGTTACTTTGTATGGAGAGGGGGTGGGCTTATAAATGACTTTGTCCCCGGGCCGGCCAAAGCTAGCAGCAGTCCTGTGTGTGGTGTGTCTTTGATGCCAGCTGAGTGCAACGCCTGCGAAATGATTCTTGGGTGTCAGAGAGATGCGTGTTTGGGCAACCAAATGAAATTATCGTACATTTTGGATTTTTTCCCATTATTGATCGTACATCGTACAGAGGGCAAAACTATTGTACAAATACGATAATTATCGTACATCTGGCAACACTGCTTCTGTCTGTATTTTTCTGGCGCTTTGGGAGCTCAAAAAAAAATGCACTTTTCGATCTTTTAATTTATCGTGGTTGGTACAGCCAACTGCAACAAATGATTGTGGCATTCTTTGTGAAAACTGGTGTATATTAAGTAGAAAAAAAATGTGGCAGAACGATGCAAGCGCCATGGATGTCAAGTAGGAAATGAGCACGACAGCGGTTTGTTTTCAGCAGCTTGCTGGTTTCTATGCGAGTTGCTATGTGCGCACGCATCAGGGCCCCGAATGTCCGACCATACCTGTACCTCGTCATGGATGATCATTAATATACTTTTTTGATTTGTAATGAACTTAAGAGACTTAAAATAATAATCAACCTCAATCAGGAACAACTTGAATAATGGAGCTGAGTTATGCAATTTACATTCATGGATATGAAACTTCCCCAATAAAATATAGAGATTGACAATAGTAGTAATAGTTTGGAACACAGAACTAAACAGCAAACACATAATCCACCGCTGACGCTCACAGTATTTAGTGCAAATAAAGTGAGAAAATGATGTAAAATATTCACAATGTGAAAAAGCACAGTGATCATTTGTAGTTTGACATAATGTACTACGATAAATCTGCAAACAAACCAGTATAATCGCTTCTGTAGTGTTAAAAGTTAAAGTTTCAGTTAAAGTTACATAAGTACAACTTGTTTATCTTGTATCTTATCATCAGATTTGAGGTGTGGTTTCACTACAGAACAGATAATGTTTCCACAGCACACAAACCTTTCCCCCTCATTAAAAATACGAGGACAACACAGACGTACTGGTTTACAAATGTTGTCTGTATCACTTTTATAAGCTAAATAAGAGTCATTGGGTAACAAAAATAAACATTACTTTATGTGCTTACATTGTGATGAAAGTAAAGGCAACTACTATTAAAGCCCAGGTCTCGATGGAAAAATCTGGCCAAACATTCATGATTTCACCTGCTGAACAACTGTGTTTGTCGATCGATCACACCAAACTAGTTTGAGTGAACGTGTGTGGACAGAGAGGTTTCACAACCCTATTATGTAACAACACAAACACCAGGGCCACAGACACAGGAGGCTTTAGCCCTGGATGACACTGGTCAAAAACAAAGGAAAAAAAAAATTCTTGCCTGGACTTTGAGAACTGATTTAGGGTAATTTTGGGGTGCTGAATCCAAATCTGAGCTCAGATTTCCTCTATTGTATTATGTTGTTACGTATTGATGGATTTCGCAAACGTTTCTCATTCACTCACGAGTTTGTCGCCACTAATCTGCACAAAAGCAGCTTCACAAGCATAGCTTCAAAAGCATTCGTGAACCAGGTTCACAAAATGTGAACAAAAGCTGTAATATAATTTATGGTGACGAAGAGGTGTGCGAGACTGCAGCTTCAATGCTTGATACGAGTAGCTGCAAAGTTATAAAAGTTATAAAATGGCTGTTTCCAAACAAAGTAGTAAGGTTAAGAAATGTCATTTTTAAACAGATGTTGGACTGTAACAGCATTAGCATTTGTATTGTGTACAAAAATAGCAATTAAAAAAAAAATTGTTTTCATATCTCAAAAATGTGATTGGCAAAAACTAACACCAGATTTGGATTCAGCCCACCCCCACCAAATTACTCAAAATCCGTTGAAAAACTCCATGCAAGAAAAACTGTGTTGACCAGCATAATGTTGTTAGAGTGTGCTGTGAAAGTTTGTGCCCTTGAAATATTATACATTTTTTAAAATTACATCAAATTAGTCAATTGTTTTTATGTTGAAATTTGTAAATTGTGGTATTTAAATGAACAGTGAATGAATTACATGAAAATCTCAGCCAAAACAATAGTGTGCATTCATATAGGTGCACTTGTGATCACGAATCATTACAATTAAATAATCACTTTTTCACCAGCTTTCTTTAGAAAATCAGGTGAGCATTTCCAAATCAATGAATATTTATTGGACCTCATTTACATCAATCTTGAAGAAATTCAAAGGTACTTAAAGTAAGAGTCACTGTGACTGGGTAATATGATAGTAACTGGCTGACAGTACTAAGTTGCTGTACCTTTTTGATCCGACTCTGATCCTGCTGAATATATGTCTTGATTGCTTTAACCCTGCAATCAGGACTAAAGGAAGCGGGATCAGAGATTATCCAAATAGAATGAACCAGAATCAAGAGGCAAAAGCCTGAAGTACTGATTATGCACTTTGATCTTGATCACAGACAGATGTCAACAAAAATGTAAACTCTGTGGCAAGGTTCAAAGTTAAGAGATCAGGATTTTAAAAAGACTCATTAGGATCAAAGATTAATTATCAAAGATGAGTAATCAGGATCAAAGTTCAGGATCACAGGTCAGCATTATCCAAGAATGTTAGATACAACAACAAAAGGAAGACATCAACAGAGTTCTGTGGGACTTTGACAGAGGCATGTACTTTGCGGGCCCCAAAATAGACTGGAGTCCTGCCCAGGGTGTGCCCTGCCTCTCACCCTATGTCACCATCACTATGCCACCTGCTACATGGAGGCATGGTGGTCGACATCTAAACTAGTGGGACATCAACTGTCCCACTAGTGTTCACAGTGATGAGGAGGTTGGCATAGACACCCAGCAGAACAAAACAATAAGCCCTGTCAAAAGGCAGATGAGGTACTGTACTTATAAATCAATTGTGTTTGTTTCTCTTTTTATTTTATATTGTAAGGCAGTTAAGCTGTTAATAAGCCTACAAGCATGCTGTTCTATTTTGTTTTAATCTTTCCAAGCCGAGGTTGGGTCAGTGAATGCAGCATCACTATCTAAGTAACGTTTTACCATTGTGAGATTTGTTATTCACTTCTCTTCGTTGTATGGCGCTCATGGCTCACTGCATGGACACTGCTAAAACGCGGTTTGTGCCAGAGCTAGAGGCCAAAACAACACAGGTATTATCCAGGCGATCATCAGCTGTGATTGTACACTAACCTGTTGCCAGAGCCAAGTAAAGTTTGCAGAAGAAGATCCTTTGTCGTTTGATTCACTGTACCCATGCACCTCCGACGCACCGGAAGGTAAAGCACGACAATATATTTTCTTACATTTGTGTATATTTATTGATATGTTGCATATATGCAAATATATATAAGTATATGTTGTATACTTTATGTGGGTGCATCCTGGGCACAGCATTAATCTGCACATGGGGACTGTAGTTGGTCCTCCGGCCCATGGATAATCTTTTTTGTGGGTTAGCGGCGGGATTAGCATTTTAGCTGCCATGGCAAAATGGACTGCATTTATATACCACTTTTCTCATCTATATCAGAAGCTCAAAATGCTTTACATTAATGCCTCCCATTTTTTCTCTCTCTCTCTCACACACACACACACACACACACACACACACACACACACACACACACACACACACACACACACACACACACACACACACACACACACACACACACACACACACACACCAATGTCAGGGTGCTGCCATGCAACTCAGTCGATACACACCGGGAGCAACTTGTGGACCAAGGACCTTGCCCAAGGGCCCTTTGTGATTTTCCAGCCAGACAGGGGTTTGAACCGAGGATCCTCTGGTCTCAAGCCCATTGCTTAACCATGAGACCATCATCTTCCCATAAGACATAAAGCATCTCGCAAAGCTCAACACCAAAAAAGTAGAATTCTTGTTTTGGCACACTGGGAGTAATTCTGCAGCTGCCTTCCATTGGTGAGTAGCACTATGAAGTTACTGTGGGAAAGCTGGTGTTGTCTTGTCTCCAGAAAAGAAGGAACCACAGGAGAGCACCAGTGGCCTTTCGGCGATTGGCACATTAGTGAGGAATCGTCCACTGCACGGCGGTGTACAGGTGTATACCTGAGGGGGCTCATGGGTGTGCGCACCTGCAACATCTTGAGTGAAAAATTTATAAACTGATGTTTTATGTAAAACACCTCATTAATTCAATATCCTCTCACGCTGTATTAATTGCACTGCCGTGTAATCAGCCCGTGGTCACAGTCACATGGGAGATGTGGGCAAGAAGCTAAACTTTAAAGCTCCAAAGAACATGCGGACCGTCAGGTGTAGCTTGATAAGTTCTCTGAGTGGGCCGGGTGTTTGCTGACATTCTTTAATGCATTCATAAAATCTGCTTTTCCAGCCTTCGTCAATAAGGAGGCCTGCCTTAGGCAAGGTTTATTCTGTTCCTTCTCACAAAGTCTAGACTAAACACTCGTTTCCTACTTAGCATTTTTTCATATTGTCATTGTTTATATGTCTCTCCAAACTAAAAAGCTTCTGACGCCTGCACACTCACTCTTCATTCCTTCTGCTTTTGATAGATTTTCAATTTCTTGATTATAAAAATAAATAATTAAAATTTCATCATGCCTGTCAGTGGCGTCTGTCGAGAAAATACATTGTGTTGTGATGCGAGGAGGCTGTGACAGTGTCTTTGGCTGTGGCGGGGTCCTATGAGAATAAATGGAGCTATTTTTCTCATTTCTTCTCTTGGATTTCTGTGATACCATGTGAATGCATCAATGTCAAAGCGACACGTGTGCCCGCCGTTTTGCTAATGTGTCTCGCCGTGCAGCCTTCAACAGTAGCTGTGCCGCTGGCCTCTGTCTGCTTCACATTAATCTAGGAAGGATGAGTTTCAAAGCGGTTTAGAAGGCCACAGAGGAACACAGGGGCAGACTGTCGGAGACAGTGTCTGATACCAAGGTAAAGCTGGTGATGAGTCGCTTTGAATTTTAAAAAGGAGGGGAATAGAGAGTAGTGCAAAGGCATTCTCTGCACTGGCAAGA
This sequence comes from Thalassophryne amazonica, assembly GCF_902500255.1. NCBI lineage: Eukaryota > Metazoa > Chordata > Actinopteri > Batrachoidiformes > Batrachoididae > Thalassophryne > Thalassophryne amazonica. The sequence goes on from NC_047108.1 coordinate 78,202,158, forward strand.
GAATATCAAGCTTGATTAGCGACATGTAGATGAGTGGGTGAGTCTGTCTCACCTAGTTTGTGCATTATCTTTTAAGTTATTAAATTAAAGCTCGGGTCACACGGCACTAATGAAGGACAACAAAGCCCAAACGAAACAAGAAATCTGGACTTTCTTTAACCTTCATTTGGCTTCGTTCCTGCAGCTGGCGCTTTGTCGGAATTTTTAAGCTGTTGAAAAATTTGAACAAATACCGACGGCAGCCTCAATTTGTCCATATTTCGTTTTGCTTTCGTTTTTCATGGTTTCTTATCGTTTGCTTAATTTTCATGTTAGCATTTCGTTTGATGTTCTTCCAACTTTGTCACATGTTTGAAGGTTTCGTTTTGATTTTTTTTAAAGCATTGAGGTCAATGTTTGCTTCGTTTTTCAGTTCGTGCTTGATTCGCTTTTCAGGCTTTTCAGTGATGGGAAAAGTGCAGGATCTTTTGCCCCCCTTTTCTCAGTGATTTTTGACTTGTTATTCTTCATCCAGCTATCGTCTTTTGCTGTGTTACCGTGGCATAAGAAAACACATGACAACCCTGTTGTGTCTGATGAACTTTGATGCACCAGATCCATCGAAAAAGCAATTTTGTTTTGCCAATATCTCATAGACATGTCTGCCACCTGCAGGATGCTTCGTGGATAAACCCTGGATAAATTATTAAAAATTTAAAAACAGCTGTGGTTGAACTCAAATGTAGTTTATCTGCCTCCAAAATACAAAATGCACCATGTGTTCATCACTGCACTCTGCAAGCTAACAACTTAAAGTTAGCAACAGTCACCCTGCTCAGCATGCCGCTCTTGTTGGAGCGACATCTCTGCTATTTTGGCATTGTGGGATAGCTCGCACACACATAGAGCTCGCTAGACTACTTTTGCCTGACCCAGTTTCTGGTTGTTGCTGGATCGATCATTTAGGCATAAAACCACACGAGATACACAAGTTCTTATGCCAAATATACTCCTGATGTTTTTGTTAAGCATGAAAACGCACTGTCATCACAGGTCTGGGAAATACTTTTTTGCGCAGGAATTTATCAAGCATGCTGGCCACAGCATGTACTAACAGAATATCCAGAAACTGTATAGTTGTTCGGCCAAAATGAGAGCATCCACTTTTAGCTTGCCATAAGCTAAGCTAGTGTCACGCGTGAGAGTATGAGCAACAGTGTGTAGAAACCATTGCGGTAGAAACATGACGACCACAGCACTGGAAAAAAAACAAAACAAAACAAACAAACAAACAAACAAAAAAACCCCAAAACCGACTTGTATGTTTTTACTTGAGAAACATAAGAAAATATCGGACACATGCAACCAATGTACGTATTTAAATCATGTAAATCCAAGACTTTTTCAGTGTATTGTGTGGGAAAATACTGTTTATAAACACCAGGGTGGGAAAATAAAACAAAATTAACTCTGTGGGGCCGACGCCGTCGTATACGACGGCTGAGACCAAGCTTAACTAAATTATAAATAACTTTTTATTGATATGAGATAGAAACTTGCTCTTTTTCTGCTGAAAAGTTAACTCCGTGGACTTTCGAGCCACCGTCCACCATCTTTGTACTCCTCATAGAAGCTGTGTGATGACGTTAGCAATGTGAGTGTCCAATCAGAATTAGTTCACCGTCACATGGTTTTCCAAAATCCCATCATAGGGCAGATTCACCTCACGTGACACACCAAAGACTGTTTTTAGGAGTGATGTGTTACTAGCTTATTATAGTTTGCTATGTGTTTTGAATAAATGTGTGTGGAAAATTATTTCCCGTTTTACATTTTCCTTTATTTCTGATTGTAAACCTATATTACACTTATAAAACACAACTATAGCATATATATTTTGAAAGTACAGGTTGTCCTGAAAAAAAAAGACATAAAACTTGATTGTGGGATGCAGGGAGAGCTGTTAACAGCAATAATAAAACATTTATGCCAGGCGAGTGAACTGGCCAAAAAATGCCCTCGGACCCCAAAGGGTTAAACAGTGGATAGAGCTTCTGGCTGAAGATGGTACCCCAACTTGCAAATTAGTGATGGCAAACTTGAAACACTGTTCAGGAACATTTTGAAACCTTTGGTGCATCCTGTTTCATAACAGTGCTAAATGGGGCCTCAATGCATTACTGACTATTTTGAAACAAATGGTTTGAAACATTCTAACTGAATTAACCCCACAAGTAAAGTCAACTGATCGGAATAGGATTGCACTTTTAAAAAATTAATAGTTTTTAATCAATTCCACAAGTAACATGATTGTCAGCAATGATCATCATTCTAATGCGGACTAATACGAATTCATAATGAACAGTTTTACTGATGTTCCGGGGAGAGAAGTGGAGTGGCAGCACGGTGACCAATGTGTCCTCCAGATGTTGTTTAGGAAATGTTAATTGACCCGCTAATGAAGTCTGGGCGCCTCCTGTCAGCTCCGAGCTGCACAGTCTGTGACATTGGGAAGGACACCCGCCTGTCTGACCAGATGACAACCAACCTGATTTGTAAGAGAAACACATGCCACTGGCAACAATACCAGTTTTCCACAACACATTATTAAACCATTCATGAAGTTAAATACGTATGTCATGTTTTCACCTATTCTATGGATTTTGAGGGTTACCCAAAAGCATATTACAGATTTTTCTCTGAAACCTGTATATTGTGGACCATGGGCCAAGAATGAACCCAGTTGACTCTATTTACTCAAGTTAACATTGGGCATGATTGTCAATTTGTCAATAAACAAGATGAACACTCAGTACAGCGCATGTCTTCCCTTATGGTCTTTAAGTCATATTGATGCCAACCCATACTTCAACCCTTTGACAATATGTCGCAATTTTCAATGATGGATTTCATGGATTATTTAAAGAGAAGTGGACTAAAATGCTGAAATGTGGACAAACTGCGTCAAGAACATGTGCTGGTTGCTCAGTCAGTGGAATTGGCTTTGGTGCCAAATGGCAACAATCTATGCAGAGTGTAGACCCGTACTTGGTCAAGATCTATCAATTGTAACCATCTGTCTGATGTAGCCAGAAGTTATACAGTTGTGTCATTTGCCTGGTCTCACTGCTGGGCTCCTCACCAATGAAGGGGACCTACACTGGTACTGGAATGGAACAGAATAGTGTGAATGCTTTCCTGCTCCAGCTGGACCTTAGGTACAGAAATAATACCCTTATTTCTCTGTGTGCACAACAATCATTTCAACAAAATTTTATTTGGCAGGTGAAGAAAACTGAAGCCTGGGCCGTTAAGGAAATCTAACTACATACCAGATGAGTATGCAGTATTTATGATCATTGTAACAGTCTGGCAATGAGCAAGGTGCCATAACCATCTCTCAATTCACAAGACTTTTAGGTCAAGTTAGTAAATGCTTGCCAGCCTTTGCCTTCGATGGTGCTTGGAAAAATGTGACATATCACCATTGTATCACACCTGCTGATGATTTGACACAGTGTAATTCCAGCAGTAGCCAACAGGATTCTCTGGAGTAACCTGGTACTTGAATATGGTTGAAATGCTTTGAATGACATATGCACTCTACTGAGTACTGTTCTAACTTTGCATTTGAAATTGTCATTATGCACCATATATAGGTGCCCTGCGCTTCTTGTCACTCATGCCCAAACGCTAATTCAAGTCAAATCAAGTCTGAGAGCATCCGGTGGTGCTGTACATCACTGCATCTATGACACCATGGAACCGCCTTAAGTCCTGGATGGCAACTACTCAGGCAGTATAGATTCACTTTTTCAGTGTTATCTTTAATAGATTCACTTTGATTCAGTTGCTCTCTAGGACATCCTGACAATTTTCAGATTTCACCATCCAGAAATGATTTTCTCTGTTGTTGTTGTTTCTTTCTCCTTACTGATGGGGGTTGGGGGGGGGGGGCAAGAATGTTTTGCTGTATCTTCGTGGACAAGACAAGTGACACTTGCAGTATAAAGTTAGAAAGCAGAGACGCTGAGAGCCTTCAGCTGAAACACATTCCATTTTGTTGGTGCCTTTCATGTGCCAAACTCATAGAAATGCTTTGGATATAATTCCACTAGAGGGCAGTGCGACATTTGTGATGGCAACATCAGACAGCAAAGGAAGTAGAGGTAGAGTCACTCGTCCTTCTCTTGTGACCTTTCCCTCTCTTCTAAAAGGTCACATAAAACAGTGTCTTGTTACGTTCACAATACAATCATCAGCTGTACTGCAGTTTGCTGGAATGAAGTGATGAGACGTGCACTTTTTAATCTTTGGCTGTTGCTCTGTGAAGCCTTTTGAAGCTGCTGCGCCTTGTTTTGCTCATTAGTCTTAGTCCTGTGAGCACATGGGGACAGTTAATGGCTGGTGCAGTGTGTCTGTGCACAGCAGAAGGGACAAAAACCCTACCTTCATTCAGTCCCCACCCCGGGGAGCTGATTGCGATTGTGCGACTCTGCTTTACTGCAAAGTCACACACCTGCACAACAGTCTGACGGCACATCTGAGTTTGCCTCTTTATATTTAACGTATTTGTGTGATGGGGTCAGTGTAGAAACCATTTGTCTTCTTTGTTTGTTGCTGAGATATGAAATGAAAATAGAAGGTTTTGAATGTTTGTATTTACTCATTTATTTCAATCTGTCACATTAAGGCAAGAAATACAGTCAGTGTTTGGACAGTGACATGATTTTTTTTTCTTTTTTGTAATTTTGCAATGGAGTTACAGTGAAACAAGATGTGACTGAAATCTAGACATTCAGCTTTAATTCAAGAGTCCATCAAATACGTCTTATTCACCATTTAAGGAATTATGGCTCATTTTTTCTACACAGTCCCTCGATTTATGGAGCTCATCAATAATTGGACAAACTAAATATGACAATTCTTGTAACTCATAACTTTTTGTAGCAAGTTTTGTTTAGGGTCCCTCCACACGATTTTGGTTGATTTGGTCTTCATGCGCGTAAAGTGAGCATGAAGCAGGAATTGTATGCAAAACGTGTAGAATCGTAGCTGTGTTATGTGTCAGACGCAGCTCGGAGAACCGACCAGCGTTTGAAGGACCCAGTATGAAATAAGCAGAGCACGGTACAAAGGCTAACTGAATTTAATACATAACAGTGATGTGATACAAAAACAACAAAAGAGTGTGCGGTCTGGCGTGGTGGTGATACGGTGCGCTCCCAGCAGCGCTAACGGTCCGGAGCCAGAAGCCGTTCGGACCCAAGAACCCCGCCGACACCCCCCAGGTGGCCGCAACAAACCGAGTCTGTGAAAGAAGGAACCATTATGTGAGTCCACACTCTACACACAGAGAGACCACTCAAAGGTGTACATAAACAGCAAACACTTCCTGGCTTAATTACTAATCAGCTTCCCAACCTGCAGGCATGGAACATCCAGTTCACAAAACTCCACTGCAGTGGAAGCCGATACATGACTAACGTACAGCTCAATATAATAAGGTGTGAGGGACACCACATTTACTGACTGTATAAACGTTAGTCACAAAATCTAACGTACCTCAGGAAGTGTGCTGACGAGCGTGAGACCTCACCCCCTCCTCTTTCACAGACCGTGCATCAAACCCTGGACGTTCTCTGCATCCACTGATGATGAGATGGCTCCCGAGACGACGATCTCACCCGTCTGGTCACAAGGTCGAGTCTCTGGCAAATACACACTGTATACTCCAGTCTTAAATGCCACCATGTTCCAATCCATATAGATGCACCACAGCTGTGAGTCCTGACGAGCCGCAGGTGATCAGGGTGAGGTCCTGATAACCTCAGCAACACAGCCACTCAGTCCCAAATGCAAGCCACCTGGAAGGAAAAACAAAAGACAGAAACAAAAAGGCAGCCAGGCCCCCCAGCCATACAACAAGCTGCTTCTAACACCTCTTAAACCTGTTGCAACAACTATTTGTGCACACCAGCGGCTGAAAGACAGAGTGTGTTCTGTGTGAGCCCATCGAACCCTCTCACGGCAGGGTTCGGCCAAATTGCAGGTGACACGCATGAACATCTAACACTGCTCGCATGGCACTTAGAAAATGTCTGGCCATTCGCACTATGAACACGACAACAGTCAGCAGGCAATCATTGTGGTGCTGGCAGTGAAATTTGTCTAAGTGCCCCATGAGTGTGGCTTTGGTCTGTGTGCCAAACTGACAGGAGGCGTGGCTGCTGACAAAAGCAGCTGTGGAGATCTGTTGTTCTGGACATCCCAGCTGGACAACGCATACTGTGTTTGGACAGACATGGACTAACAACTGCCCACTGTGTCTGCTTGCTGTCATCATGTGAACATAAATAAAAACATATATATCATTGTGGCAATGGGCTGCAGCGAGCATGCGTACGCTGCAGTCCATTGACAGGCTGCCCCAGGTTGAAATGGACCGTCAGATCATAACACACAGCGGGCGAACTGACTGTCACAGCACCCACGTGAGCTCTGTTCCACATGATGTGGTGTCAGTCCTGCAGTGCACCGGCAGGACATGCATGTGCCAGCAGATGTGGACATGATGAGACGAGCGAACTGCTTCTCATTCATGTCATTTCAAGACTGTACATCTGTGACCATGGCTCATCTACAGAGGGACAGACTGTTCATATTTGTACTGCCCACTTGATAAGAGGGATTTAATATAATGCTCCAATGCTTTAAAATGGACAAAAAAAAAAAAAAAAAAAGTGTGGAAGAAAACGGAAAACAACCATCAGAAAGGATAGAAGAATAACCAGAATGGCAAAAGCTCACCCATTGATCAGCTCCAGGAAAATCAAAGACAGTCTGGAGTTACCTGTAACTGCTGTGACAGTTAGAAGACGCCTGTGTGAAGCTAATTTATTTGCAAGAATACCCCGCAAAGACCCTCTGTTAAATAAAAGACGTGCAGAAGAGGTTACAATTTGCCAAAGAACACACCAACTGGCCTAAAGAGAATGGAGGAATATTTTGTGGACTGATGAGAGTAAAATTGTTTTTTCTGGGTCCAAGGGCCGCAGACAGTTTGTGAGATGACCCCCAAACTTTGAATTCAAGCCACAGTTCACAGTGAAGACAGTGAAGCATGGTGGTGCAAGCATCATGATATGGGCATGTTTCTCCTACTATGGTGTTGGGCCTATATATCGCATACCAGGTATCATGGATCAGTTTGGATATGTCAAAATACTTGAAGAGGTCATGTTGCCTTATGCTGAAGAGAACATGCCCTTGAAATGGGTGTTTCAACAAGACAATGACCGCAAGCACACTAGTAAACGAGCAAAATCGTGGTTCCAAACCAACAAATTTAATGCCTTGCAGATGTGTAGAAATCATGAAATCTGTGGTTATACAACTAAATACTAGTTTAGTGATTCACAGGATTGCTAAAAAAGCAGTTTGAACATAACAGTTTTGAGTTTGTAGCGTCAACAGCAGATGCTACTATTATTGTGAACACCCCCTTTTCTACTTTTTTTTTTTTACTAATAGCCCAATTTCAAGAGTGTGCATATCATGAATGCTTGGTCTTGTTGGATTTGTGAGAATCTACCGAATCTACGGGTACTTTGTTTCCCATGTAACAATAAGAAATATACTCAAAACCTGGATTAATCTTTTTAGTCACATAGCACTACTATTATTCTGAACACTACTGTATATAAAGCTAGTATAGTGATGTATGCAGATGATTCAACTATTTATATGAGGGTAGATTGAAAAGTTCTCGGCCTCACCTAGAAGGCAGGGCAGCATCTCCAAATCTATGATGCAGTTGTAAACTATTATGCCTTGGATGGTTATGCACTAACATTCACACGTCTGTCTTTATTTATTTTTAAGTGAGTCTCTTTGAAAGTCTTCAGATCTAGTGAAGATCCAAAAATGGACACAAAAGAAGCTCATGTGGTGAATGAAAATCTGCATAAAAAGGGCATGACACCCAAGGCAATCCATGATGACATGGATTGCCATTGACATTGAGTCAGATGATGACGTCATTAAGGCTGTAGAGTCCTATCTGAAGGACCAAAATGAAGCCTTCTACCATGAAGGCATCGAATGTTGGAACACCGCTGGACAAGGTGCATTGAGGTGAAGGGGGACTATGTTGAAAAATAACCAGGAACAAGGAGCATCCTGACAATCCTTCTTGGTGAGGCCGAGAACTTTTCGATCTATCCTCGTATATCAGCATGCTCACGCAATCATCTAGAAACTGTTTTAAATATGGAATTGCAGAATGTAGTTGACTGGGTAACATCTAACAAGCTAGTGTTAAATACAGAAAAGACTAACTATGATTATTGGCTCCAGTTGTGTTGTTATGAAAAACTCTGTATTAAACATTAATATTAATAATATGATAATCAATCAAGTAGATGAGACCAAGCTGCTGGGTGTAACGGTAGATTCAAAATTATCATGGAAAAAACATATAATATTTTTGTAAAAATAGGCAGGGGTATATCAATTATGAGAAGACACGCAAAGTTTCTAAGATGTACTACAATGAATTATGCTATTAAAGCATTACTATTAGTATACCTGGACTATTGGCCAGCAGTTTGTTCAAATGCTACTGGAGAAATGATAAATAACTTACAGATTATTCAAAATAGGGCTGCTGGTATAGCACTTAAGTGCAGTTATAGGACAAATATCATCACAATGCATAAAAATTTAAACTGGCTGTTAGTCAAAGACAGACTTTTATATTCAATGATCATTTTTACAAGAAAGATTATTGTCACTAAGTTACCTTATATTTTGTTTAGGAATTTTTCTTTTACTTCAGAAAATCATAGATACATAACCAGACATGCTGTGGTGGGAAACTTTACGCTACCTACAGCTAGAACTAATGCCATGAAGACAGTTGTCATATTTAGGGGTAAGAAGGAATGGAATTTATTACCTGATAACATTAAGCTTACTTCAAATGAATGTTAAAAAAAAAAAAAAAACTTCTAAAACTGCATTTGTTGACATAACAAGCAATCTTGGTTATACCTTTAAAGATATACAAGGTCTGTGAGAAAAGTATCCGACCTTTTTATTTTATGCAAAAAATATATGGATTTGATTTATATGTTTTTACATTTTTCCATGCCTGTCGGTTGCGTCATTTGCTTGTGGGCAGGCTTTGAGTGAGCACTGGTCCACCCCTCTCGTCGTTGTTTCATTGCGAGGAAATGGCGGAATGATTTGGGCTTTTTTTCCATCAGAATTTTTTCAGAAACTGTTAGAGACAGGCAGCTGGAAACCATTCGAAAAATTTATCTGGCTTTCGGTGAAAATTTTACGGGCTTCACAGAGAATAAGGAGTGTTACTACAGCTTTAAGGATGGCCCACAATGGCGCACGGCGCGCCGCGCTCTGAGCCGCCATCGAGAGGCAGAAACCACCACATCATTTCTAAACGGATCGCTGTGTGCAGCCGGGACCATCGTGTGCAATTTCTCTGGTTATCACAAGAGCTGGACATCAGCCATTTTCCGGCAGATTTCACTTTTAACAAGAGGCAACTTTGCTGTAGAAAAGTGCAGTAAGAAGCAAGCATGCCTGGACATCCACAGATTTACAGCACAATCACAGAATGTTGAAGGGAAGATATAGTGGCTTTTAATCATTCTTAAATTAGCTGTCATTCTCTCGCTCACACAACGGCACTTGATTACACCCGTCAGTACACTACATGAAACAGGATCTCACTTTAGTCAGACATCAGCAGTAGCAGACTCACATGCGGGGCTTGAATCCCAGATAATCCTGTGATAAATCATTGCTCGTGCGACACTTTCAGAGTCAGAGGAAAGTGCAGTGAGAACACAGAAGCCAGTAAAACATCCGCAGAGCTGCAATCTGAAGACCCATCAGTTCCATCAGTGGTGTCACTGAATCCTCTTTGCTCCGCTTTCTGATGCTTTTTCACAGGATTTGTGTTCGGTGCCATATGAGACACATAGTTGCATCCCCTGTTTTAATGGTGCTACTATCAGTACTGTAAACTCAGTGTTTGCAAAACAATCCTTTCACAGTTTGCACTCAATTTTTGCAGTAGCTGAGCATAAATTGTCTCATGATTTTAGACAGTTAAAATGAGATTTTTTTTTTTTTTTTTTTAAAGAAACTTCAACCTTAGAATTTAGGTTTATAATTTGTAATTTTTTTTATGGGCAACGGTAGGCACAGCTGATCAAAATGGTAGATTCAATAACAACAATCCGCTAAGTTAAATATTAACTCTGATAACACTAAGCTGATAAACTGCATAAAAAACAAACAAACAAAAAAAAAAAAACAGCTGAAGGTACCAATAACAACTAATTTAGTTTTGGCTTTTATTTTTCACTCTAAACCCAGGTAGGTAGCTCAATGTATAAGGAGCTGCCCTCCCAGTATAAGAACCTGGGTTTGAATTCCGCTCATGCTACCTATGTCCTTGGACAAGACACTAAATCTGCATTAAACTCAGATAAAACTGAAGTTATTGTACTTGGCCCCACAAATCTTAGAAACATGGTGTCTAACCAGATCCTTACTGTGGATGGCATTACCCTGACCTCTAGTAATACTGTGAGAAATCTTGGAGTCATTTTTGATCAGGATATGTCATTCAAAGCGCATATTAAACAAATATGTAGGACTGCTTTTTTGCATTTACGCAATATCTCTAAAATCAGAAAGGTCTTGTCTCAGAGTGATGCTGAAAAACTAATTCATGCATTTATTTCCTCTAGGCTGGACTATTGTAATTCATTATTATCAGGTTGTCCTAAAAGTTCCCTAAAAAGCCTTCAGTTAATTCAAAATGCTGCAGCTAGAGTACTGACGGGGACTAGAAGGAGAGAGCATATCTCACCCATATTGGCCTCTCTTCATTGGCTTCCTGTTAATTCTAGAATAGAATTTAAAATTCTTCTTCTTACTTATAAGGTTTTGAATAATCAGGTCCCATCTTATCTTAGGGACCTCGTAGTACCATATCACCCCAATAGAGCGCTTCGCTCTCAGACTGCAGGCTTACTTGTAGTTCCTAGGGTTTGTAAGAGTAGAATGGGAGGCAGAGCCTTCAGCTTTCAGGCTCCTCTCCTGTGGAACCAGCTCCCAATTCAGATCAGGGAGACAGACACCCTCTCTACTTTTAAGATTAGGCTTAAAACTTTCCTTTTTGCTAAAGCTTATAGTTAGGGCTGGATCAGGTGACCCTGAACCATCCCTTAGTTATGCTGCTATAGACGTAGACTGCTGGGGGGTTCCCATGATGCACTGTTTCTTTCTCTTTTTGCTCTGTATGCACCACTCTGCATTTAATCATTAGTGATCGATCTCTGCTCCCCTCCACAGCATGTCTTTTTCCTGGTTCTCTCCCTCAGCCCCAACCAGTCCCAGCAGAAGACTGCCCCTCCCTGAGCCTGGTTCTGCTGGAGGTTTCTTCCTGTTAAAAGGGAGTTTTTCCTTCCCACTGTAGCCAAGTGCTTGCTCACAGGGGGTCGTTTTGACCGTTGGGGTTTTACATAATTATTGTATGGCCTTGCGTTACAATATAAAGCGCCTTGGGGCAACTGTTTGTTGTGATTTGGCGCTATATAAAAAAATTGATTGATTGATTGATTGTCTCAGACCACCCAGCTGTAAAATGGGAACCAGCCCTTCCCGAGAGGAAGTAACCGTGTCGGACAGGCGTCCCCTCCAGAGAGACTCGTAGACTCTCATCCATTTCACACGATGGAATCTGGAGATAAGCACTGGCACCAACAGGCCTCAGAACTTACATACTTTCCTTTAAACTCATGAATAGACCTAGAGAGATCAAATTTAAATATAAAATCATACTTTGATAGCCAAATATTAATGAAGTCTGAGATCTGACAGGATCAGGTATGCAGAGAGCAGCACCATTGCTATTTTAAAATGTGTTACTATTGAATTTCAGCCAAGAAAATTCTGTTAGGTAAGTAGAAGTAAGTGTTATACAAGCCCTGAGGCCCAGCATGCCAGGGCTCAACCTGGAGATTGTAGCGGAAAGCGGATAAGAGTCTATGTGTCTCCCTGGATCAGATGCCAGTCCATCTCAGATTACTTTTCCAAATAAGGACAGTACCTACCTATAGATAGGTGGACTGGGACAATGCAAATGAAGCATCTTGCCCAGTGACAGAGACAGGTAGCCTGGAGCACATATCTGGAATAGAATCCCAGTACATATATTGGTCATCCAACTACTATCCCACAGAGCTCCCTGCTCTACTCTGTCAGGTAGAAACTGTGGCAATCCAAAAGACTTGCAACACCTTCTTGGTGCTCCTCCTTTGCATTTAGAAACAATGAATACTCGTCGTAGTAGCAGATCCAGATAGCTTTTCATGTACAACGAACTTAATTTAAAAGAACATCTGTCATTGTATGATGACATATTATCTACAGATCAGCAAATTCAGAAAAAATCATTCTCTCCGACATTGTGGAGTGGATGACATATTCCTTCATTAAAATGAAGACATTCATTGTTGGTTTTTGGTCTTTTCATGGGACACGTTGATCATAATAATAATAAAGCATCGTCTTTTGAGGAAGAGTTCGCTGTTATTTTGGGACTGCGACACAAAAATGCCTTTTATTAGAGATGTACTCCGCTCAAGCCTCTCAAAGCAACACAACGTGTGACAGACAGCTTTACAAGGCCCAACACAATTATGGTGACACTCTCATCACAATCTGATATCTGCAGTGGCAACACAAACAATCAGAAAGATGTCTGTGGTGTTGCTGGGTTGTCTGTAATGACAGCCATCTCAGACATCTGACCACATCTCCTATCGTCTTTCCCTTTCCAGCTCTTAAAAAAATAAAATAAAATACATGGTGCGCATATGTCTAATTCTGCTCCACTTTGTCTCTGTCACTTTGCGTGTGTATCTCCATGCAGCTGGTGTCTTTTGAATATAAACGTGAAACTTACTGAGATGTACAGGAAAAAACAAATCTGAATGTATGCATGTCTGTCACCTTCTGAGATAGGCCGTCTGCATGGACTTTGTGATGGCGAATTCGGCCCGTCTGTAAGCTTTCATGCAGAAAACAATAGAAAGGGTTTTCAGATCCACAACAACTCCCACTGAGTAATCAGAATCAGACTCACTTCACTGCTTATCAGCTCCAGTCTTCTTCACAGCGATGCTTGTGTGAAGCCCTGTGTGACACCGGGCAGATGTCACGGTTGTGCAGTGGTTAAGCTGCTCTCACACCTGTCCAAGTTTTCCCGCACAAATGCCTTGGCACAGCTCAGATGTGTCCCGCAGGGAGGTCATTATGCTGGTTGCACAGAGCAGCAGTGCAAGTCGGGAAAGGTTGGTTAAACTTGTGTCTGTTTTGTGTTCAAACTGTTTAGGAGCTCTGCTAGATACTGCACTGAAAGAATTTCCCCAAGATATTAAGAGCTGAGAACAGAGTTTACTACACCAAGTTGCAGTGAGTCTGCCCCAGGCATTTCTTGACCAAGTGCAGGTGGGGCCGAGCTGGCTTGGGGTCCACCAAGATCTAGGGAGAGAGAGAGAACTTTTACTGACTTTTGCCACAGTGCAACTTTGCTGGTTGCAAGTTATAGAGCTTTGGGCGGTATTTTCTTTAAAAGCTACAGGTACAGTTTGCCAGAAGGTATATGGGAGCCAAGATTTGATTTGTTTTCTTGTCTGAATATCCTTCTCTGTTCCACTTCACCATGAAACTGTGATGGGTGATACAACAGACAACTCTGCACTATGCACATTATCCAATCATGGCCACAGAAGCCTATAATGCCTTCAGAGTTGTCATGGGTGTCTTGACGCCTTCGGTCAATCGTGTTGCTTTTGTACAGCCACTAGGTTTTTGAGAACTGCCTACTCCAGACAAATTTACCATGCAGTACTAATCTCTTAGTATTCCGACATGACTGATGTAAGGGTGATTCTTTAACTACGGGCACTATTGGCCTTGTAAATGTAATTTCCACCACACCATTGCCTTACAATATAAAGCACCTTGGAGCAACTGTTTGTTGTGATTTGGTGCTATATACATGTGCTCTGATGTCACTGTTTATCTCCATAGAAACTACCCAAACAATCTTTCATACAAACTGTTTAAAGGGACATTACAGTGTTGTGGTGGAAATTACGGCAATAGTGTGGGACAACTACATTTTGTTTAAAAAAATCACAACAGTTGTATGACATTGAATACCCCAATTATGTTTTGATTGTTTTACTGATATTTTATTCAGAGATATTTTAAAACATTAGAAAAAAGTTTCTTTACCATTCATTTTTATCATTGAAGATCAAAAGTCTGGGTGTGGGACAAGCACAAAACGGCAATATTTGCATATAATGATGCTGAAAAAAGGTGAAAAAGTCATCATAGACTACTAGAACAAATTTCTTAACACACTTTCATTGTAAAGATAAGTATAAAAGTGTGAAATGTCCCCTTTTTTCTGTTTTTCATACAATATGATCAAAGGACATAATAAGTGCCCGCAGTCTAAGAATCACCCGTAAATGAAGTCCAAGACATATTTCAAAACTTGGAAATGTTCATGTATCCATTCCCTGACTATGGTAAAGAAAACTGGTTGTAAAGGTAGGTGGGTTTTCATTACCCATCAAACTCCACAATCTGAATTAGCAAACTGAAAATGCACTTATCGGAAATATGGTGGTTTAGATGCCTCACGGCAAGAAGGTTGTGGGGTTGCTTCCCGCCCTTTCTGTGTAGAGCTTGCTGTTCTTCATGTATCTACATGGGTTTCCTCTGGGCACGCCAGTTTCCTCCCACAATCAAAAACATGCTGTGGGACAACAGATAGAAATTAGCCAATGTCTATAATCTGGCTTGTTTACTTCATTGTATGGTGATGTGTATTTTCACTGTCCCTTCACAAATAAATAAACTTAATGTATTTTGAAAAAAGCCCTCAAATATCACAAAACGATTTTAAGATCACATGAGGTAGTTTAAAATTGTTTTGTGATATTTGAGGTTTTTTTTTTTTTCAAAATACATTAGCTCACATGAGGTAGTTTTTCTGGCCAATTGGAAAAGCCATATTTCACAAAACTGCCATCAAAACACTTGTGTTTTGTCAACACTGAAAATATCGCTTAAATTTTGGAAATGGGTTGTGCTTTAAGTAAACCTATTTCATGATAATCTGATTGCATTAACAGTAATCCCTTTATTTAGATTGTCCAGTTGCTTATAACCTTTACACATTTTAAAACAGAAACTCTGCACTACAAAATTACAAAAAAAAGGGATACTGTCCAAATACCTACACTATGCACCTGACTGTAACTGTTAAAGTGAGTGAAACATGGTTTTGAACCATTAAAATAAATAAATGGAATAAAAAATTCCAGGATCCTGACCCAAATCATTAAGATCTTGGAAGACTGTCAAGCCATCAAAACCTGCCTTCTGTGAAATTTCCACGTTTTTGATCAATGAATTATGCCCATAACATGGACGAAAAGACCAGATTACATCCCAGGGGTGCTGTGAAGAAGGTACTTCAGAAAGTAATTCTTTTATCTTGACAATATTTTCTTTTTCAGCTGCTTCACAAACCGTTTTCATTTTATGGCCATCATTGAAACAAGTGTATTATGGGTAATGAATTTACATTGACGCTTCATGTCAAATACCCACATGAGTTTGGAATTAATCATACTCCACTTTATCCTGTCAGTGCGGTGATGGACCCACGTTGCTCAGATATCACACAGCCTCTCTCGCTGACCCAACATACATCACCGTTATCGCCACACTGTTGGAACAAGACCTGAAGCGGAGACACATTTACATTCAAAATAGCCTCCCGTAGATGCTGCTTGATAAGGACATGGTGTTGAATGTTGAGGGTCAATTATAAGATATTGCAAAATGATTGACAGGATTTGTAAGTCAATTTGACTTTGTTGACAAAATCACATCTGGCAATACCAGCATGATACTCAGTTGTGTGTGTTTTACTCTGTGCTACTGATTTTCTTTTCATTTTCAAACACAAATATTAACACAGTGACTTTACAGTAAGTTTTTTTTCTGGACGTGGGTGTTTTATTATTATTATTATTATTTGTAAATCCAATATAGTGCGCCTATGTGGCAGATTTAAGGCCATGCTATTGATTTATTCGTGCCTTCCTGATGCTGCTTTGTTGGTTGTGAGAACAACTAAGGGTGCGAGAGAACATGAGAACACATGTATAAATAATGGAACACTGCAACGGGAGATTGAAACAACACACAAACTGGCCAAAGTAAATGAAAGAATCTAACATACAGCAAACACTTAACTTTTTTGCTTGTTTGTTTGTCTTCTTTTTTGGACTTGCACATTCCTTCATAGATCATAATCAAAGCTTTTAAACTTGTAGCATTTTTTCCCCCCTCAAATTGTATTTGAACCAACTGTTGGGAAAGTGTAGTGACACGGACCCACAACAGGGGGCGTAAATGAATGGACAATGGATAAGCCAAAATATAACAATTTAATGTTGCAAAATGTGCACAATGGAATACAGACAAATGCAGTTTAAGAATGATAATCAATTATACGAAAAGTGACGTGTGGGCAGGCTCGAGGATAGAAGACATCCGTCCAGAGAAGAGCCGGGTCCCACACGGCTTCCATCGCCAACGGATCTGAAGAACACCGGAGCCGACAAGCCCTGAATCTCCAGGTGGCCACCGTCTCCAGCTGTCAGACCTGGTACTGCTGGCAGGAAGCAGAGACAGTTAATGGTGGGTGTGTGGATACACACCCAGTAAATCCTCAGACACAGAAAACAGTTCCTCCGGGAGGGAGCCCGACCAGGCTTGTCGGGGTGTCGGGTGTAGAAGTCGGCCAGGAGGGCCGGGTCCAGGATGAAGCTCCTCTTCACCCAGGAGTGTTCCTCAGGTCCATACCCCTCCCAGTCCACCAAGTACTGGAACCCCCGGCCCTTCCGACGGACGTCCAGGAGCTGGCCTACTGTCCATGCTGGCTCTCCGTCGATGATCCGGGCAGGAGGCGGCGCCGGTCTGGGGGTGCAGAGTGGTGAAGTGCGGTAGGGCTTGATCCGTGACACATGAAAGACAGGATGGATCCGCAGTGAAGCTGGTAGCTTCAGCTTCACTGCGGCCGGACTGAGGACTTTGAGGATGGGAAACGGTCCAATGAATCTGTCCTGGAGTTTGCGGGATTCCACTTGTAGTGGGATATCCTTGGAGGATAGCCAAACCTCCTGCCCGGGCTGGTATACAGGGGCCGGGGAACGCCGGCGGTCTGCATGGGCCTTTGCCCTCGTCCGGGCTTTCAGCAGGGCAGAGCGGGCAGTATGCCACACCCGACGGCACCTCCTGAGGTGGGCCTGGACTGAGGGCACCCCGACCTCTCCCTCCACGAGCGGAAACAATGGGGGCTGGTACCCCAAACATACCTCAAATGGGGAGAGGCCGGTGGCAGATGAAATTTGGCTATTGCGAGCGTACTCGATCCAGGCCAGATGGTTGCTCCAGGCCGTCGGGTGCGCGGAGGTCACGCAGCGGAGAGCCTGCTCCAACTCCTGGTTGGTCCGCTCTGCCTGTCTGTTCGTCTGGGGATGGTACACGGATGAGAGGCTTACGGTGGCCCCCAGTTCCCTGCAGAAACTCCTCCAGACTTGCGAGGAGAACTGGGGACCACGGTCGGTGACAACATCAGATGGAATCCCATGCAGACGTACGACATGGTGGACCAGGAGGTCTGCTGTCTCCTGGGCCGTCGGGAGAGCCACGAAGTGGGCCGCCTTGGAGAACCGGTCCACTATTGTGAAGATGGTGGTCATGCCCTGGGACGGCGGGAGGCCCGTGATGAAGTCCAGGCCGATGTGGGACCAGGGGCGGTGAGGCACAGGTAGCGGTTGAAGGAGTCCCTGTGCCTGTTGGTGGTCGGCTTTTCCCTTGGCGCAGGTGGTGCAGGCCTGGACATACTCCCGGATGTCGGCTTCCATAGACGCCCACCAAAAGCGCTGTTGGACCACTGCCATGGTTCTTCGCACCCCTGGTGACAGGAGAGCTTGGAACCGTGACAGAAGTCCAAGACCGCAGCTCTGGCCTCTGGTGGGATGTATAACTTGTTCTTTGGGCCAGTTCCCGGGTCTGGGTTCCATGCCAGGGCCTCCTGGACGGTCTTCTCCACGTCCCAGGTGAGGGTCGCCACGATAGTGGACTCGGGGATGATGGTTTCCGTGGGATCTGATACCTCGGTTTTGACCTCCTCTTCGTGAACCCGGGACAAGGCGTCAGATCTTTGGTTCTTGGTCCCGGGGTGGTAGGTGATTTGGAAGTCAAAACGCCCGAAGAACAATGACCAGCGGGCTTGCCTGGGGTTCAGACGCTTGGCGGTCCGGATGTACTCCAGGTTCTGATGGTCAGTGAAAACCGTGAAAGGAACCGCAGCTCCCTCCAACAGGTGTCTCCACTCCTCAAGAGCCTCTTTCACCGCAAGTAGTTCTCGATTGCCGACGTCATAGTTTCACTCAGCCGGGGTCAACCTGCGGGAACAATAGGCACAGGGGTGGAGGACCTTGTCGGACTCCCTGCTCTGGGACAGCACGGCTCCAATCCCTGAGTCAGAGGCATCCACTTCAACTATAAACTGGCGGTTAGGATCGGGCTGCACCAGAACTGGCGCAGTAGAGAACCGGCATTTCAACTCCCTAAACGCGGCTTCGCACCGATCCGACCAGGTGAAGGGGACTTTGGAGGAGGTCAGGGCTGTCAAGGGACTGACCACCTGACTGTAATCCCTAATGAACATCCTGTAGAAATTTGCAAAGCCGAAGAACTGTTGCAGCTTCCTACGGCTTGTTGGTTGGGTCCAGTCTCTCACCGCTGCAACCTTGGCCGGATCAGGGGCGACGGAGTTGGAGGAGATTATGAACCCCAGGAAGGACAAAGAAGTGTGGTGGAACTCGCACTTCTTGCCCTTCACAAACAGCCGATTCTCCAACAACCGCTGCAGGACCTGACGTACATGCTGGACATGGGTCTCAGGATCCGGGGAGAAGATGAGTATATCGTCTAGATATACGAAGACAAACCGATGCAGGAAGTCCCACAAGACGTCATTAACCAAAGCTTGGAACGTCGCGGGCCCATTGGTAAGGCCGAACGGCATGACCAGGTACTCAAAGTGACCTAAGGGGGTGTTAAATGCCGTCTTCCACTCGTCTCCCTTCCGGATCCGAACCAGGTGGTACGCATTCCTAAGATCAAGTTTGGTGAAAATTTGGGCTCCATGCAGGGGCATGAACACCGAATCCAACAGAGGTAACGGGTATCGGTTGCGAACCGTAATTTCGTTCAGCCCTCTTTAATTGATGCATGGACGGAGTCCGCCGTCCTTCTTGCCCACAAAAAAGAAACCTGCACCCATCGGGGAGGTGGAGTTCCGGATCAACCCGGCAGCTAACGAGTCCCGGATGTAGGTCTCCATTGATTCGCGTTCTGGACGTGAGAGGTTGTACAGCCTGCTGGACGGGTACTCAACGCCCAGGATCAAATCAATGGCGCAATCGTATGGCCAGTGCGGGGGGAGAGTGAGTGCCAGATCTTCGCTGAAGACGTCAGCAAGATCGTGGTACTCCTCAGGCACCGCCGTCAGATTGGGGGGGACTTTGACCTCCTCATTAGCTGTCACACCGGGTGGAACCGAGGATCCTAAACATTCCCGGTGGCAGGTTTCGCTCCACTGCGTCACAACCCCAGACGGCCAATCTATCCGGGGATTGTGCTTTACCATCCATGGAAATCCCAAAATCACTTGGGAGGTAGAAGGTCTTACATAAAACACAATCTCCTCCCTGTGATTCCCAGACACAACCAATGTGACAGGCTGTGTCTGGTGTGTGATTAATGGGAGAAGGGTGCCATCTAGTGCCCGTACGTTCAATGGTGAAGATAGGGCCACTAGAGGGAGCCCAACTTCCTTTGCCCATCTGCTATCCAGCAGATTCCCTTCCGACCCCGTGTCCACCAGTGCTGGGGCATGAAGGGTTAGATCCCCACTCAGGATCGTGACTGGGATGCGTGCGGATTTATGGGGTTTCCCCACATGAGTGTTATGACCCACCCTTAGCCCAGTCTCTAAGGGCGGGTGTTGTAGTTTAACCGCTTGGGGCAAGTCCTCTGTATGTGCTCACTCGAGCCACAGAAAAAACACTCCCCGCGGGCCAGCCTCCGTTGTCTGTCATTTGATTTAACTTTGGCCCTGCTTGTATCCATAGCTTCGTCAGCAGGGGGAGCTGTTGCCACACAGAGCTCTCTGGCTGTGGAGCGTGGGGACGGCGGCACCCTTTCGGACCCGGAAGGAAAAGGGACGGCTCATGCCCGGCCACGCCCTTCGCCCCGCTCCCGACGATGTTCTTCTAATCGGTTGTCTAACCGTATAACCAGGTCGATAAGCCCGTCAAAATCCCGTGGTTCTTCCTTAGCCAGCAGATGCTCCTTCAGGACCGGAGACAGTCTGTTTATGAAGGCAGCGCGGAGTGCAACGTTATTCCAGCCGGACCTTGCTGCCGTGATGCGGAAGTCGACTGCATACTCGGCTGCACTCCGACGCCCCTGTCTCATTGACAGCAGCACGTTTGAAGCAGTCTCGCCTCTATTGGGGTGATCAAACACTTGCTTGAACTCCCGCACAAACCCAGCATATGTTGTTAGGAGCCGCGAATTCTGCTCCTCTGCCTCTCCTCGAAGCAGATTTATTACATAAGCCACCCGGCTTGCATCTGATGCGTACATGACGGGACGCTGTGAAAAGACGAGCGAACACTGCATTAAGAAGTCTGCACACGTCTCGACACAACCTCCGTATGGCTCCGGAGGGCTTATGTATGCTTGAGGGGACGGGGGGGAGGGTTCGTTGAACGACCACTGGAATGTCTGTATTTTGCACTCGGTCAGCAGGAGGAGGCGCTGCAACAGCACCCTGTGTGTGCCTCCTGCTGGTGCCTGTGCACCTAGCGTTTCCATTGGTGGTTCATCCGATGGTTGACACCCCTCGGAATCCATGACGTTGGCCGAGATATCCTGTTGGGAAAGTGTAGTGACACGGACCCACAACAGGGGGCGTAAATGAACGGACAATGGATAAGCCAAAATATAACAATTTAATGTTGCAAAATGTGCACAACAAAATACAGACAAATGCAGTTTGAGAATGATAATCAATTATACGAAAAGTGACGTGTGGGCAGGCTCGAGGATAGAAGACATCCGTCCAGAGAAGAGCCGGGTCCCACACGGCTTCCATCGCCAACGGATCTGAAGAACACCGGAGCCGACAAGCCCTGAATCTCCAGGTGGCCACCGTCTCCAGCTGTCAGACCTGGTACTGCTGGCAGGAAGCAGAGACAGTTAATGGTGGGTGTGTGGATACACACCCAGTAAATCCTCAGACACAGAAAACAGTTCCTCCGGGAGGGAGCACCTCCACCTCCGAAATAGGAACACTACAGCAGCTCATGTTACCACTTATCTGGTTGGAGTGAGAGGCAAAGACGTCGGCACTGTCACAGACCGCCAACCCAGCTGACAGGGCACCACAGGACAACGGCTGCAAACAGATCACACGTAAGTCAACGTTCAGACTCAGTAGAGAATTATTACGTAGTTTAGTAGATGATATCTCGGCAGCGAGGTGGAGTTGCTGCCCGGCTTTTATGGTGATGTGGTGATGATAAGTGACAGCTGGTGCTGTTGATGAGTGACAGCTGTCACTTCCGGTTGCTCCGACACCCTCTCGTGCCTGAAGCCCGCACTTCAGTCAGGGCGCCCTCTGGTGGTGGGCCAGCAATACCTCCTCTTCAGCAGCCCACATAACACCAACTACATTTTTTTCTACACTCTGTCACAAGCTACCCTACTATTAAACTTGATGTCCCTGAGGAATATATGCCAAAAATAAAACACTTTCTCTCCCCTCAATGGGAGCCAAAAGGGCATTTTTTGGAAACAATGCATGGAAAATTCACCTTATCTTTTCAGCTCATCTTGCAATGCTCTTTCCATAACTTCATATTGTAGTTGCTACAGCTCTGCACATCACCAGAATGCTTAAAAATCTGTACCAAATACATGTCTCCACTCCTCAGACATCAGAAGATTGTATTAAACAATCTGGTTAAAAACCTATGGTGTCATATCTCCTAAACACCTCCATGGATCTGGTGGTATGTCATCTAGAACAAGTGTCTTCCCACTTGTCAGCTTCTTTATAGCTGTCTTCACTTCATTCTAACTAATCCATCACACTTTCTGATTCACTCTCCCACATCATCCACCATTCTATCTAACTTTCTTTCTTCATCAGCTCCTCAAAGTACTCCCTCCACCTCTGAACACATTCTTCTCACTTGTCAGCACATTTCCATTTGCATCCTTTATCATCCTAAACTGTAGATTTTTTTTTTTACAGTTCAGTTCTTCTGTCTTAGCCAGTCAGTACAAGACTGTTTACCCTTTCTTGCTGAAATCTGAATAGCAGTGGAATTTTGTTATTTCTGGCTATTACCATGATAGCTCTTCCATTTTTGCAAAAGTGCTTGAGCCTATATCAATGTGTATCTTGCAATTAATTTCTGCTTTCTGAGATATAACATCATGTCTCACAGAAGCACATGTAGAAGCATATGCAGGTGAATGTACTTGCTAAATATTCATTTATAACCACCCCATCTAAATGTAGCCATCTGTTATGAAGTTGCACTCTGATTATCCTTCCAAAGACCAATGAACCACTCACTTCAGCAAATTAAAAATGCTTCCTGATGAAACCGCACATGTTCATATTTACATAGTGGTAGGTGAAAGCACCAAGTTTGCTTAAAAAAATATTACCAGTATTAAGTGTCCAATAAGTCTTGTAATCAGTGTATGACTGAGTTCATCTGGATATTAACTGTCTTCATGGCAGTCAATCTTGACTGACAGGTTGTAAAAATCCTCTCTGAGATGGATGGCTTGGAGTCTATGACTATTAAAAACTATGACTACTGTGTCAGGGTGTGTTTGTCACATGAGATGTTGGGATAATTGTTTTTCCATAAATTCTATACCAGTAGACCTTCCCATGGAACATGTGCCATTAACAGGTTTGTAAAAAAAAAAAAAAAAAAAAAAAAAAAAAAAAAAATTATATATATATATATATATATATATATATATATATATATATATATATATATATATATATATATATATATATATATATATATATATATAGAAAAGAGGCCAGGAGACAATAAATTTTTCTCATCTTGTTACAGTATGTTGAAAGAAAGATAAAACGTATTATGGACCAGACTGTTGCAAACAATGTCGATGTAACCAAAACAGGCAAATAATTAATGCAAGAATAACCTATTTCAAATGAATTCTATTTTGAGACATTCACTTTGTCCAGGTATTTGAGGAATGCACTTGAAAATTTCTGTATAATAATCACCTGCAGTATCATCTTTATAAGTTCAAGGGCTCTACAATACCTCATATTAATACATGTAAGTTAAATTAGAATAGTAATGTATTTTACTTGATACAAGTGAAAAATAAACAGATCTACATTGAGATCTCACGAGCTCCTGCCAAATAAGTACTGTAGAGTGGATGGAAATGTAGTTGGACATTTACTGACAATTGGATCCTCCCTGACCCACAAAGAGTAGATCAAGGTCAGTTCCCTCTCAACTGAGAGCATTGTTGTGATTTGGCGCTATACAAGAAAAAAGTTGATTGATTGATTGATTGTGAGATGAACATATATTCCAGATATCTTGGGTCTGGTGATTTGATTTTGAGTAATTGCACAGCGAAGACCTACTTTTAAACACTGGCCTTGATGTGACCCAGAACAATTTGGTCAAGGACAGTGTCCTCTGAACTCACACGAGGAAGCTGTGATATGAATTTATATCCCAGATATCTTGTATCAGTGATGAACTGGTGTTGAGTAATGGTGTGGCAAAGGTCCATGGATGCATGAATTTCTATAGCTGCCACACCTTGATGGCACAAGACAATCAAAATACAAATGGGTCATCTTAACTTCATTTATGCATACATTCACGCACATTCTCACTCAACTTCAACCACTTACTCCAATTGAGGGTCACTAGGGTATGGAACCTATCTCAGCAGTCATAGGGCAGGAGGCAGGGTACACCCCGGGCAGGACACCAGTCTGTCACAGGGCCACATATAAACAAACAAACAAACACATTCACACCTGGAGGGAACCCACGCAAACACAAGGAGAACATGCCAACTCCACACAGAAAGGCCACAGGTGGGCATCGATCCCATGACCTTCTTGCTGTGAAGCAACAGTGCTAACAACTAAGCCACCGTGCTGCCGTATGCATACATTCTCTGTGGATAATTGTAGAATTAATTTGCTGAATGATCTATAGAGCTGTCTGCACTGAATTATGTGTATGTGTGCATGATTGCAGTGTGAAATCATTAAACTAGAGTGTTGCAAGAAATATGACTGGAAGCACAATAGCACAAAAGTAATTTGGCATCTTGGATGATGGAAAATGGCTGGTGTACAGTAAATACTGGACTGTCACAGAAAGGGAACAGGCGTGCCAGGAGCAGCAGGTTCAGGTGATTCAGAAAAGGTAGGAACACATGGCAGATACACCTTTTGGAATGAGAGAAGATGCTCATGATATGCACATTACATGAAGGGATTAACTCGCAGACTTTGAAAAATCTGTGACACCAAAATGTTCACACTGAATATCTGCTACTAACAAACCTTCTAATGACACAACCCACATAAAATCAATTAATTTACTATGTGATGTAAGTACGTCAGGATTGATAACCTTTCTCTGACAGCATGCACTTTAATTAAAGTTTAAACCCATTTAGAGATGCGACTGCTGATAAGAAACATACATCCAGAGGAACAAAAGCCCACAGATGGAACTTGTTGCAAGGGGTTGAGCTGATGAAATGCTGATGAACGACATCAATTATGTTGTAAAAGTGCTTGCAGTTTCACCAAGGAGCTAAAGTTTTGACAGTGAGCAAACAGCCGAGCACCTAAGTAGACTTTTATTCCAGTGCGCAATTATGAATACCTCTATATACACTATAAATGTTCGTAAACAGAATGCAAAGTAATATTTTTTCTCTATTAATCCTTTTTCAGAGTGGAGAGCAGGTGGTTCAATAGGACAAACAGCTAGAATACCAATATGTATATGTGGTCGATTTCCCGTCATGCTACCTGGCTTTGAGCTTAGATGAGTCAACACAGCTCTAAATGGGTACTTGCCTTTGCTGGGGAAGCAACTAGCAATGCACTGGCAAATGGGTGTTTCTACAAGACAACAACCCCAAATACACCAGAAAGTGAGCAGCATGTTGGTTACAAACCAACAACATTGACATTATGTAGTGGCCAGCCCAATCCCTGGACCTTAATCCAACAGAAAGCTTGTGGGGTGACATCAAAAATGCTGTTTCTGAGGCAAAACGAAGCAATGCAGAGGAATTGTGGAATGTAGTCCAATCGTCCTGGGCTGGAATACCTGTTCACAGGTGCCAGAAGTTGGTCGAATCCATGCAACATACAGGAATACAGGAATTTACAGGAAAGCTAAACCTTCAAGCATTTTCAGTTTAGACAGTAAATGTTTGTAAAGAAAAATGCAAACTCCTATTTTTTAAACAGCCTAATATTTCTGTAAAGTAAGAACAAATTTGATAAAATTTTCTTCATGCTTTGATTTGGAATAGAATGTGCGGTGTTCCCAATGCATTTGTGTGTAAGGAAATAAAAGATTTTATAAGGATTTTGAGCTTTACTCACTTTTTTTAAACACACTGCTATTATTTTGAACACAACTGTATCTCAAAGCTTTCAATACTTATCAGAGCCTGCTTATTTCTGGACTGGAACCAATTTATTTTAACATTTCTTGAAAAGTAAAATCATCTGACTGCATGGGCAGAACATTTCACAAGTATTAAGTCATTTTCCTCTCAGATTCAGTGTTTATTTCTTGTATTTTGCCCAGCTCTTTTGCACCGTATGTGTTTATATTGACTGGACTTTACAGATAACAGATTTCAGTTCCTGTAAACAAATGGTATTTTATGTACTTTATATATGTTTTTTGCAGCAGCAGTGCCAATATTTAAACAGTCGAGCCACATTCCATGAGTGTTTCTTTTTGGTGTGTTGTGTTGCATCAGTATAGAGCTGTCACTGCAGGCACACACAGCCCTGCGTGTAACATACGCTGAGATGATTACTAATTACCGTGTCTCCTACTTAGCAAACTGCTCTGTTACTCATGCAAACACACAGCTACACAAACACACACACACTCAGACATACAGACACATACAGCATTTCGGTGAGTGAGACGTTCCTGCAGGGGGCTGTCAGAGACGTTGCTAAGTTTATTTTCAATGTACAGTTTTTAGCAGACTAATTTCTGATCTGAGATGCATCTCCGTTTTCAATGAAGGAGATCAAAAGATAAAAGCTGTCTTCTCTGTAAAGCAGAGAAAAGACTCTACTTCTGTGAGCAGAATAAATACAGATATAATGAATGAAGAAAAAAAAATTGTCAATAAAAAATAATTAATGAGCGGAACAAGGCATTTTCCAAAGCCTTTTTCCCCACCACAGGTAGCTTTTAAGTAATCAGATCTAATTACTCAGGTTCGTTTCTTCTCTTTACCCATGGGAACGGTTTGTGTTTACATCCTTACCTTATTTGGGTTACTTGAAACATCAATGCAGAGGACAGAAAGAGCCTCCAGTGGGTGGTGAGGGCGGCGGAGCATGTTATTGGGATCAGACTTCCTCCTCTCAAAGACATTGATGCTGACAGATTCCTCAGCAGAGCGAGATGCATCATCGAGGAGGACACCGCACACCCTGGACATTAACTGCCCCCCTCTCCCCGAGAAGGAGATACCAGACAACTGGGCAGCGCAATCTCGTTTGAGGGCGGGCGCTAAAGGGTTACCAGCACATCGAGCTGGTGAGGGACTTGAGCACACTGTGAGGCTTTTAATAGCACACAGGTGATGAGCTGCAAATCAAGAACAGGTGTGTCGAGAAAATTCCAGAACCAGGGTGTGGCCAGACAGAGAGGAATGCCCACCACCAATCACCAAGAGAGAGACAAGAAAGAACAGGACAGAGAAAACCCAAGCAGAAAGACAGAGCAAGAGAGAAGACAGAACACAAAACCAATTCAATGAAAAAAAATAAATAAATAAAACAAAACACATACCAAACAAAATCCAAATCCTGACACTATGTAAATAACTGTATATGACTGCCATAGTCAGGTATATAACTGTCAATCAACTATAACTGTCCCAGTACTATTTTATTCTATTTTTTTCTGTTTTTACTTGCTATCTATCTATCTATCTATCTATCTATCTATCTATCTATCTATCTATCTATCTATCTATCTATCTATCTATCTATCTATCTATCTATCTATCTATCTATCTATCTATCTATCTATCTATCTATCTATCTATCTATCTATCTATCTATCTATCTATCTATCTATCTATCTATCTATCTATCTATCTATCTATCTATCTATCTATCTATCTATCTATCTATCTATCTATCTATCTATCTAATTCCATGATGTTACAGATTTGTGCACTGAACCACTTTATGTTGAAACTTTAACAAGGCTGCTCTGTAGCCAAGTGGCAACCTGCTGAAATATGAGGCCAAAATGGAAGTGTCAAATTCTGCAGTTCCTTGAATCGCGAATTGAGGCTGACTCTAAAACTGAGTCACTCCCCATAGACCCCATGTTAAAATGTCCAAGTTTACAGCAGAAACAAACATGGTACAAAACCGGTATTGGACTCTATAGCTAGTTTCTCCATTCATGACAGCTGTATGGGAGATAAAATTTTGTGCAACTCATCATTTTAATCTGTTTTAAGCCATAAAGGTATGAATAATTAAAGATGTTTGCATGATCGCTATTGTGCCGGGTCCAGTAATTAGTATTCACACTGCCATGAACACTGACATCTACTGGATGGCAGTGTGAATACCAATTGGCACACATTCGCTATAAGTGCTGAATTAGCTGAGGGCGAGAGAAAGCCGCATACCGCTGCCACTGCAGAAATGGGTGAATTTAAGCTACCATACAAAAGTACTGATGTGGATTCTGATACAGAATTAACATTTCACATTTGATGGATTTTCACATTTGATGGATTACTCTGTGCCCTGACCACTGTTGGAGTGACGCTTCCTTGACAGTAAGCCTCGCTGACCAAAACACCTACAGAAAAATTCAATTTCAATTTTCAATTTATTTTCCTTTATATAGCACCAAATCACAACAGAGTTGCCTCAAGGCGCTTCAAACAGGTAAGGTCTAACCTTACCAACTCCCAGAGCAACAGTGGTAAGGAAAAACTCCCTCTGAGGAAGAAACCTCAAGCAGACCAGACTCAAAGGGGTGACCCTCTGCTTGGGCCATGCTACAAACATAAATTACAGAAACAATTCACAGAACAATTCATGGACGAATATACAAGAATTGCTGTTGGTGCACAGGACAGGAGGATCGCCAACACAAATACAACTCCCATCTCTGGATGGAGCTGCACCTTAAACAGAGAAAAAACAGACTCAGGCATCAGAAAGACAAAAAAATACTGTATAATTTGCCAGCATTAATCAACAAGAAAAACAGAAGAAACACTAAGGTGATCGCCAGCAGCTAGCCCTAAGCTTCACTAAAAGACCTAGAATTTTTGTAAAGTTGAGGCTGCGGCCCGCTCCAATGACTAATAACATTAATTAAAAGAGTAAAAAGTGTAAAACAAAACTGTACCAGTATGCTAGCCATATGAAAGGGAAAAGAAGTGCGTCTTAAGTCTGGACTTGAAAGTCTCCACAGAATCTGATTGTTTTATTGATGCAGGAAGACCATTCCACAGAACAGGGGCACGATAAGAGAAAGCTCTGTGACTCACAGACTTCTTATTCACCCTAGGTACACAAAGTAGTCCTGCACCCTGAGAACGTAAAGCCCGGGCCGGTACGTAAGGTTTAATTAGGTCAGCTATGTAGGGAGGTGCCAGTCCATGAATAATTTTATAGGTTAGTAGCAGAACCTTAAAATCTGATCTCACTGGGACAGGAAGCCAGTGAAGGGATGCCAAAATGGGTGTAATGTGGTTGAACTTTCTGCTTCATGTCAAAAGTCTGGCTGCAGCATTTTGAACCAATTGGAGACCCCTAATGCTAGACTGCGGTAAACCAGAAAACAGAACATTGCAGTTGTCCAATCTAGAAGAGATAAATGCATGGATCAGGGTCTCAGCATCAGCCATAGACAGGATGGGACAAATCTTCGCTATATTTCGCATAAATTCATCATGGAAACAGAATTGGATAAGAATGGGAATAACCCCCTTGTGTCTGATGATTTGCAGACATTCATGCTGTTAACACGTCACCAGTAAAGCCCAATTTGCGACCGTATAACCAGCATGAACGTCCGTAAATCATCAGTCACAAGGTGGTTATTCCCTATTTGCCAACTAGCTGTAAATGGGTACCGGGTTTGGCTGGGGAAGTAACTTATATCGGACTTTTGTCACGTCCTGGGGTGGGGTCGGGGTAGGGGGGTGTCATAGACTCTCATCCTGGTCATATTACGGAATCTGTAGATAAGCACCAGCACCAATTTAGGACTTACTTCCATGCTTGTAGCCAGTATCGCCTGCCACCAGACTACTTTCATATGTGAAGTACTGTCCAGTATTTGTTTTTGTGACTCTTTGTTTTGTTTTGGAACAGCAGGGGACAACTGTGTGCTATTGGGGGTAACCCTCTTCAGGTTTTTCTTCCTAACAATCAGCTTGGTAAAGCATATATCTTTGTCAAGCCAGCAGTACTTCTTTAAAAAATTCTATACCAGGTTATTAATAATTTCTTCCATGTCTTTAAATTGTACATGTCCTGATATAAATTGTACAGACTCTGAAATAACCAATAAAAATGAAATAAGCCGGAGTGCAGATTCATAGCCATTTTGATCCATATTCAGGATGTCATGTAGAGACTCAACTTTGACACTTGACAGGACATTGATTTATGCCAAATTTGATATGAAATTAAACCAGATTAAACATGTTCAGCAAAAAAGATTTCTTCTCTGTGTATGAAACTGAAAGTGGACTACTTTGTCTCACTGCACTGCAAGATACATTTGGAGATTCTAATTATTAATATTTAATGAGGATGTCACTGTAACGGTGCTAACAAGATGAAATGACTGAAATTTATTTAAAGGATAACACTTCTTCAGCAGAAAATTCAGGCTTTTTTTGCTGCCATTCAGTAATCCTTTACATGTTCAGTGTCTGTGGCAGGCATTACACTGATGTTTTTCATCTATCCACTTAGCTGTTTCACATGAGCAAGGAACTAAACGGGCTAATTCTAGCTCCTTGGTACTGGTTGGAATCCCGTGGTTAGATTTGAGACAAGTGAGTGCAAGAGACAGAGGCAAAGTGACAAGCTGCCATCCATTTTCAGTCATAGTGGGCTTTTTGCAGCGACAAGAGACAATGGTTGACAGCTCAGCCGGGCCAAAATAGAAAAGACGTCTATTTTGTGCAAATGCTGACTGACATGACATGGCAACTGCCAATCCAACTAAAGGCAGCCTGATGTCACCTGGTTGCTTGGTCATACAAAATAATCCAAGATGGTGGAATATGCTGCAAAACAGTTGTATTTCGGTATAAATCATATACATCACTGTTTTTGTAACCGGATAGTACCTCTGAAGTGATTTACAAGGTATCTTAATTAGATGTCAGCATGCTAACTGGAGATATAGGAGCATTACTATGAAAGACATTGAACTGAAACAAGGGAACTTTGGTTCTGTTAAGCAGTCATGCATGGAGGAAAAGCTGAGCTGGCCATGCCCCAAAAACACCCATCTATTGAAAATTTTAAAGATATGAATAGCTTTTTTTTTTTAACAATATAAGCTTTGATTTCATTGTATAAATCAATAATTATTGTAACATAACATAGAGGGGGTATTGCAGATGTAATAAACACAAATACAGCTATTAAAAAGGTGTAAAATATAATGGGGCTATAAATCACCTCAATCAGTCATTTTAGTTATAACCCCAGTTCCAATTAAGTTGGGATGTTGTGTAAAATGTAAATAAAAACAGAACACAATGATTTACAAATCCTCTTCAACCTATATTCAGTTGAATACACCACAAAGACAAGATATTTCATTCACTCAGCTCTTCGTGTTTCTTAGACAGTGTTGGGACTGTTTACACAGAGACTGCTACCTGCTGCTTTGGACTTGAACTAACAGTCTTTTTCAAGACTTTTTTACTTTTTAATTTTTTTTTTTACTTTTTACTGTGCTCCAACGCCTAAGGATGACCTCTAACGGTCGAAACATTGCGACGGAGCACTTTTATCAGCTAACTTTCATTAGCGTTGGCAGGCTAACTAGCTTGCTAACGCTTTCGTTTTTATTACTATTTTTTTTTTTTTTATTTTATTTTAGCACCGTTGTCGTGCGTTGCCTGTGCTGCTTCATGGCCTGTTTGGTGCCTTGATTGGGGCACTCCCTCTGCTGAATCACCTCTGGATTATTTGCACATTATTCACTTTGTGTGTTTTTGGGAATCCGCTAGCTTAGCGTAGCTACTAGCTCTTAGCCGATTAGCATGGCGGCTTCTCCTGTCTCTCCCGCACTTTTCTGCTCTGGGTGTGAAATGTTTAGTTATTCCTCGGCCTCCTTTAGCAGTAACGGTACTTGTAATAAGTGCAGCTTATTCGTAGCTTTGGAGGCCAGGCTGGGCGAAGTGGAGGCTCGGCTCCGCACCGTGGAAAATTCTACAGCTAGCCAGGCCCCTGTAGTCGGTGCGGACCAAGGTAGCTTAGCCACCGTTAGTTCCCCCCTGGCAGATCCCGTGCAGTCGGGAAAGCAGGCTGACTGGGTGACTGTGAGGAGGAAGCGTAGCCCTAAACAGAAGCCCCGTGTACACCGTCAACGCGTTCACATCTCTAACCGTTTTTCCCCACTCGACGACACACCCGCCGAGGATCAAACTCTGGTTATTGGCGACTCTGTTTTGAGAAATGTGAAGTTAGCGACACCAGCAACCATTGTCAATTGTCTTCCGGGGGCCAGAGCAGGCGACATCGAAGGACATTTGAAATTGCTGGCTAAGGCTAAGCGTAAATTTGGTAAGATTGTAATTCACGTCGGCAGTAATGACACTCGGTTACGCCAATCGGAGGTCACTAAAATTAACATTAAATCGGTGTGTAACTTTGCAAAAACAATGTCGGACTCTGTTGTTTTCTCTGGGCCCCTCCCCAATCAGACCGGGAGTGACATGTTTAGCCGCATGTTCTCCTTGAATTGCTGGCTGTCTGAGTGGTGTCCAAAAAATGAGGTGGGCTTCATTGATAATTGGCAACGCTTCTGGGGAAAACCTGGTCTTGTTAGGAGAGACGGCATCCATCCCACTTTAGAGGGAGCAGCTCTCATTTCTAGAAATCTGGCCAATTTTTTTGGATCCTCCAAACTGTGACTGTCTAGCGTTGGGACCAGGAGGCAGAGCTGTGGTCTTATACACCTCTCTGCAGCTTCTCTCCCCCTGCCATCCCCTTATTACCCCATCCCCGTAGAGACGGTGCCTGCTCCCAGACCACCAATAACTAGCAAAAATCTATTTAAGCATAAAAATTCAAAAAGAAAAAATAATATAGCACCTTCAATTGCACCACAGACTAAAACAGTTAAATGTGGTCTATTAAACATTAGGTCTCTTTCTTCTAAGTCCCTGTTGGTAAATTATATAATAATTGATCAACGTATTGATTTATTCTGCCTAACAGAAACTTGGTTACAGCAGGATGAATATGTTAGTTTAAATGAGTCAACACCCCCGAGTCACACTAACTGTCAGAATGCTCGTAGCACGGGCCGGGGCGGAGGATTAGCAGCAATCTTCCATTCCAGCTTATTAATTAATCAAAAACCTAGACAGAGCTTTAATTCATTTGAAAGCTTGTCTCTTAGTCTTGTCCATCCAAATTGGAAGTCCCAAAAACCAGTTTTATTTGTTATTATCTATCGTCCACCTGGTCGTTACTGTGAGTTTCTCTGTGAATTTTCAGACCTTTTGTCTGACTTAGTGCTTAGCTCAGATAAGATAATTATAGTGGGCGATTTTAACATCCACACAGATGCTGAGAATGACAGCCTCAACACTGCATTTAATCTATTATTAGACTCTATCGGCTCAAAAAGTAAATGAGTCCACCCACCACTTTAATCATATTTTAGATCTTGTTCTGACTTATGGTATGGAAATAGAAGACTTAACAGTATTCCCTGAAAACTCCCTTCTGTCTGATCATTTTTTAATAACATTTACATTTACCCTGATGGACTACCCTGCAGTGGGGAATAAGTTTCATTACACTAGAAGTATTTCAGAAAGCGCTGTAACTAGGTTTAAGGATATGATTCCTTCTTTATGTTCTCTAATGTCATATACCAATACAGAGCAGAGTAGCTACCTAAACTCTGTAAGGGAGCTAGAGTATCTCGTCAATAGTTTTACATCCTCATTGAAGACAACTTTGGATGCTGTAGCTCCTCTGAAAAAGAGAGCTTTAAATCAGAAGTGTCTGACTCCGTGGTATAACTCACAAACTCGTAGCTTAAAGCAGATAACCCGTAAGTTGGAGAGGAAATGGCGTCTCACTAATTTAGAAGATCTTCACTTAGCCTGGAAAAAGAGTTTGTTGCTCTATAAGAAAGCCCTCCGTGAAGCTAGGACATCTTTCTACTCATCACTAATTGAAGAAAATAAGAACAACCCCAGGTTTCTTTTCAGCACTGTAGCCAGGCTGACAAAGAGTCAGAGCTCTATTGAGCTGAGTATTCCATTAACTTTAACTAGTGATGACTTCATGACTTTCTTTGCTAACAAAATTTTGACTATTAGAGAAAAAATTACTCATAACCATCCCAAAGATGTATCGTTATCTTTGGCTGCTTTCAGTGATGCCGGTATTTGGTTAGACTCTTTCTCTCCGATTGTTCTGTCTGAGTTATTTTCATTAGTTACTTCATCCAAACCATCAACATCCTTATTAGACCCCATTCCTGCCAGGCTGCTCAAGGAAGTCCTACCATTATTTAATGCTTCAATCTTAAATATGATCAATCTATCTTTGTTAGTTGGTTATGTACCACAGGCCTTTAAGGTGGCAGTAATTAAACCATTACTTAAAAAGCCATCACTTGACCCAGCTATCTTAGCTAATTATAGGCCAATCTCCAACCTTCCTTTTCTCTCAAAGATTCTTGAGAGGGTAGTTGTAAAACAGCTAACTGATCACCTGCAGAGGAATGGTCTATTTGAAGAGTTTCAGTCAGGTTTTAGAATTCATCATAGTACAGAAACAGCATTAGTGAAGGTTACAAATGATCTTCTTATGGCTTCGGACTGTGGACTTATCTCTGTGCTTGTTCTGTTGGACCTCAGTGCTGCTTTTGATACTGTTGACCATAAAATTTTATTACAGAGATTAGAGCATGTCATAGGTATTAAAGGCACTGCGCTGCGGTGGTTTGAATCATATTTGTCTAATAGATTACAGTTTGTTCATGTAAATGGGGAATCTTCTTCACAGACTAAAGTTAATTATGGAGTTCCACAAGGTTCTGTGCTAGGACCAATTTTATTCACTTTATACATGCTTCCCTTGGGCAGTATTATTAGACGGTATTGCTTAAATTTTCATTGTTACGCAGATGATACCCAGCTTTATCTATCCATGAAGCCAGAGGATACACACCAATTAGCTAAACTGCAGGATTGTCTTACAGACATAAAGACATGGATGACCTCTAATTTCCTGCTTTTAAACTCAGATAAAACTGAAGTTATTGTACTTGGCCCCACAAATCTTGGAAGCATGGTGTCTAACCAGATCGTTACTCTGGATGGCATTTCCCTGATCTCTGGTAATACTGTGAGAAATCTTGGAGTTATTTTTGATCAGGATATGTCATTCAAAGCGCATATTAAACAAATATGTAGGACTGCCTTTTTTCATTTACGCAATATCTCTAAAATCAGAAAGGTCTTGTCTCAGAGTGATGCTGAAAAACTAATTCATGCATTTATTTCCTCTAGGCTGGACTATTGTAATTCATTATTATCAGGTTGTCCTAA
This sequence comes from Thalassophryne amazonica, assembly GCF_902500255.1. Taxonomy (NCBI): domain Eukaryota; kingdom Metazoa; phylum Chordata; class Actinopteri; order Batrachoidiformes; family Batrachoididae; genus Thalassophryne; species Thalassophryne amazonica. The sequence continues at coordinate 78,237,531 of NC_047108.1, forward strand.
AAGTTCCCTAAAAAGCTTTCAGTTGGTTCAGAATGCTGCAGCTAGAGTACTGACGGGGACTAGCAGGAGAGAGCATATCTCACCCGTGTTGGCCTCTCTTCATTGGCTTCCTGTTAATTCTAGAATAGAATTTAAAATTCTTCTTCTTACTTATAAGGTTTTGAATAATCAGGTCCCATCTTATCTTAGGGACCTCGTAGTACCATATTACCCCATTAGAGCGCTTCGCTCTCAGACTGCGGGCTTACTTGTAGTTCCTAGGGTTTGTAAGAGTAGAATGGGAGGCAGAGCCTTCAGCTTTCAGGCTCCTCTCCTGTGGAACCAGCTCCCAATTCAGATCAGGGAGACAGATACCCTCTCTACTTTTAAGATTAGGCTTAAAACTTTCCTTTTCGCTAAGGCTTATAGTTAGGCCTGGATCGGGTGACCCTGGACCATCCCTTGGTTATGTTGCTTTAGACGTAGACTGTGGGGGGGTTCCCATGATGCACTGTTTCTTTCTTTTTTTGCTCCGTATGCAACACTCTGCATTTAATCATTAGTGATCGATCTCTGCCCCCCTTCTCGGCATGTCTTTTTCCTGGTTCTTTCCCTCAGCCCCAACCAGTCTCAGCAGAAGACTGCCCCTCCCTGAGCCTGGTTCTGCTGGAGGTTTCTTCCTGTTAAAAGGGAGTTTTTCCTTCCCACTGTGGCCAAGTGCTTGCTCATAGGGGGTCGTTTTGACCGTTGGGGTTTTTTATGGTTATTGTATGGCCTTGCCTTGCAATATGGAGCGCCTTGGGGCAACTGTTTGTTGTGATTTGGCGCTATATAAGAAAAAAGTTGATTGAGTTGATATTTAATGTTCAAACTGATAAACTTTATTGTTTTTGTGCAAATATTTGCTCATTTTGAAATGGATGCCTACAACACGTTTCAAAAAAGCTGGGACAGTGGTATGTTTACCACTGTGTTACATCACCTTTCCTTCTAACAACTCTCAATAAGCGTTTGGGAACTGACAACCCAGTCTCAAGGCAAGTCATGATTCAGCAGCAAGAAATATACATTAATCTATTGGTTTGTGACATTGTGACGAAAACTGCCTCATTTGGCAGCACAAATTCATTGTAAATTGTAATTCATTCCGTGATGGCTGCGCAAAATTAAAAGTGAAGCGGGGGGGGGGGGGGGGGGAGTGGGTTTAGGTTATGGTTAATGTTGGGAGTAGGAGTAGGGTTAGTAATAGTGAATAAAAAAAAAAAAAACGAAAATTTGACTCATTTCGTGATGGGAGGACGAAAAAAATGTGAGACTGAGCTGGAACTGAGGGCACTAATTGTTGAAGCTTTGTAGGTGGTATTCTTCCCCATTTTTGCTTGATGCACGACTTCAGTTGTTCAACAGTCCGGGGTCTCTGTTGTCGTATTTTGCGCTTCATAATGCACCACACATTTTAAATGGGCGACAGGTCTGGACTGCAGGCAGGCCAGTCTAGTACCTGCACTCTTTTACTATGAAGCCACACTGTTGTAACACGTGCAGAATGTAGCTTGGAATTGTCTTGCTGAAATAAGCAGGGATGTCCTAGAAAAAGACGTTGCTTGGAAGGCAGCATGTGTTGCTCCAAAACCTGGATCTACCTTTCAGCATTAATGGTGGCATCACAAATATGTACGTTGCTCATGCCATGGGCACTTACACACCTCCATACCATCACAGATGCTGGCTTTTGAACTTTGTGCTGGTAACAATCTGGATGGTCTTCTTCCTCTTTTGTCCGGAGGGCAGGATGTCCACGATTTCCAAAAACAATTTGAAATGTGGACTCATCAGACCACAGCACACTTTTCCACTTTGCGTCTGTCCATTTTAAATGACTGCGGGCCCAGAGAAGGTGGCGGCATTTCTGGATGTTGTTGATGTATGGCTTTCTCTTTGTATGGTAGAGTTTTAACTTGTACTTGTAGATGTAGTGACGAACTGTGTTAACTGACAATGGTTTTCTGAAGTGTTCCTGAGCCCATGCGACAAGATCCTTTACACAGTTATGTTGGTTTTTAATGCAGTGCCGCCTGAGGGATCAAAGGTCATGGCCATTCAGTGTTGGTTTTTCGGCCTCCCCACTTACGTGTAGTAAGTTCTCCAGATTCTCTGAATCTTCTGATTATACAACCCCTGGCAAAAATTATGGAATCACCGGCCTCGGAGGATGTTCATTCAGTTGTTTAATTTTGTAGAAAAAAAGCAGATCACAGACATGACACAAAACTAAAGTCATTTCAAATGGCAACTTTCTGGCTTTAAGAAACACTATAAGAAATCAAGAAAAAAAGATTGTGGCAGTCAGTAACGGTTACTTTTTTAGACCAAGCAGAGGAAAAAAATATGGAATCACTCAATTCTGAGGAAAAAATTATTAAATTTTCATCCCCAAAACTAACACCTGCATCATATCAGATCTGCTCGTTAGTCTGCATCTAAAAAGGAGTGAACACACCTTGGAGAGCTGTTGCACCAAGTGGACTGACATGAATCATGGCTCCAACACGAGAGATGTCAATTGAAACAAAGGAGAGGATTATCAAACTCTTAAAAGTGTTGTATGGCTGGGGGGCCTGGCTGCCTTTTTGTTTCTGTCTTTTGTTTTTCCTTCCAGGTGGCTTGCATTTGGGACTGAGTGGCTGTGTTGCTGAGGTTATCAGGACCTCACCCTGATCACCTGCGGCTCGTCAGGACTTACAGCTGAGGTGCATCTATATGGATTGGAACATGGTGGCATTTAAGACTGGAGTATACAGTGTGTATTTGCCAGAGACTCGACCTTGTGACCAGACGGGTGAGATCGTCATCATCAGTGGATGCAGAGAACGTCCAGGGTTTGATGCACGGTCTGTGAAAGAGGAGGGGGTGAGGTCTCACGCTCGTCAGCACACTTCCTGAGGTACGTTAGATTTTGTGACTAACATTTATACAGTCAGTAAATGTGGTGTCCCTCACACCTTTTTATATTGAGCTGTATGTTAGTCATGTATCGGCTTCCACTGCAGTGGAGTTTGGTGAACTGGATGTTCCATGCCTGCAGGTTGGGAAGCTGATTAGTAATCAAGCCAGGAAGTGTTTGCTGTTTGTACACCTTTAAGTGTTCTCTCTGTGTGTAGAGTGTGGACTCACATAATGGTTCCTTCTTTCACAGACTCGGTTTGTTGCGGCCACCTGGGGGGTGTCGGCGGGGTCCTTGGGTCCGAACAGCTTCTGGCTCCGGACCGTTAGCGCTGCTGGGAGCGCACCACGCCAGACCGCACTTTCTGTTATTTTTGTATCACTGTTATGTATTAAATTCAGTTAGCCTTTGTACCGTGCTCTGCTTATTTCATACTGGGTCCTTCAAACGCTGGTCGGTTCTCCGAGCTGCGTCCGACACATAACAGTAGTCTCTGGCCAAACATCATGGACCCAGCGGTAGCAGAGACGGTAACGCGCCGGGAAGGCGGCAGCAGACGTTCAGTAGTTATCCGGATCAGTTGCGGGTGCTCTCCGCCCGGATGGTGCGTGTTTGAGACCCATTACTGAATACTGATTTGTGCTCTCTTGCAGCCGTGTTCCTGTGTTTGTGCCTTATCTGTGGGTCGTGGTGGAGTGTGACTGGCGACGGCTTCGCGTCACGCTCCGACCGGATAAGAGGTTTAAACGGGAGCTGCAAGAGTGTGTCTGTAATGGGTGCACGCGCACGGCGGAGCTCTGTGGCACGGGTCGCTGAGCTTCCTGTGTTACAGTTGTAGCCCCGTTTCCCCAGATAAAGATAACTACTGCGTCTGTTGTATCAGCTCCGGCGTTATTTAGTTAATCACAGTTTTGGTTGTGTGTTGCTCACAGCTGATCACAGAAAAGCAGCTCGTTTGTTTTCTCTGTCACCAAAGGGGGTTTTTTATTTTTAGCACTCTGGCTCCCTCTGTTGGTGACTGAGTCACATTACCGTCAAGCTCTTAAGTTGGAACAGGTGTGTTCCATTTGTTTGAGCTTGACGGTATAAATCACTTATTTGTTTTGTGTTAGTTCATTTTGTGTGGGTGTTTTTTGAGTTGGTTTTTGTGTGGGATTTTATTTTTTGTTTTTCACTATTTAGTGTCTGGGGTCGTGACCCTGCAGTTCTGCCAAAAATGAAGAAAAAAAAAAAAAAAAAAAAAAAAGGCCCGAGCAACCTTATGTCAGTCTGTTAGTCTTTCTTTTATTTTTTTTTTCAGTTTCACCTCCCAGGGTTTGATGGGACGGTCCCCTGGGGGGTCATGGGGGGGGGGGGGGGGGGGTATTTGGGTTGTTGTTTTTTCTTTCTTTTTTTTTGTTTTGTTTTTTGTTATGCCCTCTCTTCTCCTCTGACTCCAGCCGTGTGAGCCGTAGTGTCGGCGTTGCTGGAGTGGTGCAGTTGGGTTGTGCTGGGCGTTTCCCAGGTAACCTCTGCACCCGGGAGGGGAGGGGGGGGTTTGGGGTATTTTCTTTTTGTTCCCTCTCTTCTCCTCTGGCTCCAGCCGTGTGAGCTGTAGTGTCGGCGTTGCTGGAGTGGTGCAGTGTGGTTATGCTGGGCATTTCCCAGGTAACCTCTGCACCTGGGGGGGGGGGGTGTTTTCCCCCCAGTTTCCGCCCTCAGGGTTTGACTGTGGTGTCCTCTGGGGGGGAAAGGGCTGTGGGTCCATCTAGCCATAGACGGCCGGGGCTGGGTCCGTTGGTCGTGAGGGGAGGCGTCTCCTGGGGTTGACGAGTGGTCCTCTGGGAGGCGCTGGGAGTCCCCGTGGGTGACGTTGGATCCCAGAGGGACCTCGGCTGTGGTTATTACTCCTGGAGCTGGCGGGAAGTCCTCTGGGGGGTGTTGGTCCCTACATGTCGTTAGGGGGGGGGGGGGGTGTTTTAGCGCTTTTATTTGTAAGCTTAAGTTTGGGGTTTTTCTTTTCTCCTCGTCCCGGGGTTTGATGGGACGGTCCCCTGGGGAGGGGGTGGGGGGGGGGGTGGGTTTGGTTGTTTGTGTTTGTCTTTTTTGTTTTATGACTAATGACCGCACATGGTTGGATAAAGGCTGACCGCACAGGTTTAAGAACTCCTGGCCACACCTGTGCTAAGTGACTGACTGAAACAAAGGCAAGGATGCAGCCAGAGGAGAGGACATCAACCATTCTATTGGAAGACGAATGCAGATGCGGTTTCCAGCCATGGTCCCTGGAGGGGGGTGTTTCTCCTGGGCCAGGTTTGTTTGGTCGCCGGGAGGCTTCCCATGAGGGTGGGGTACTGTTGTATGGCTGGGGGGCCTGGCTGCCTTTTTGTTTCTGTCTTTTGTTTTTCCTTCCAGGTGGCTTGCATTTGGGACTGAGTGGCTGTGTTGCTGAGGTTATCAGGACCTCACCCTGATCACCTGTGGCTCGTCAGGACTCACAGCTGAGGTGCATCTATATGGATTGGAACATGGTGGCATTTAAGACTGGAGTATACAGTGTGTATTTGCCAGAGACTCGACCTTGTGACCAGACGGGTGAGATCGTCGTCTTGGGAGCCATCTCATCATCAGTGGATGCAGAGAACGTCCAGGGTTTGATGCACGGTCTGTGAAAGAGGAGGGGGTGAGGTCTCACGCTCGTCAGCACACTTCCTGAGGTACGTTAGATTTTGTGACTAACAGTTATACAGTCAGTAAATGTGGTGTCCCTCACACCTTATTGTATTGAGCTGTATGTTAGTCATGTATCGGCTTCCACTGCAGTGGAGTTTGGTGAACTGGATGTTCCATGCCTGCAGGTTGGGAAGCTGATTAGTAATCAAGCCAGGAAGTGTTTGCTGTTTGTACACCTTTAAGTGTTCTCTCTGTGTGTAGAGTGTGGACTCACATAATGGTTCCTTCTTTCACAGACTCGGTTTGTTGCGGCCACCTGGGGGGTGTCGGTGGGGTCCTTGGGTCCGAACAGCTTCTGGCTCCAGACCGTTAGCGCTGCTGGGAGCGCACCACGCCAGACCGCACTTTCTGTTATTTTTGTATCACTGTTATGTATTAAATTCAGTTAGCCTTTGTACCGTGCTCTGCTTATTTCATACTGGGTCCTTCAAACGCTGGTCAGTTCTCCGAGCTGCGTCCGACACATAACAAAAAGAGAGTAAATCATCACGCAATGTTGCAAAAGATGTTGGTTGTTCACAGTTAGCTGTGTCTAAACTCTGGACCAAATACAAACAACATGGGAAGGTTGTTAAAGGCAAACATACTGGTAGACCAAGGAAGACATCAAAGCGTCAAGACAGAAAACTTAAAGCAATATGTCTCAAAAATCGAAAAATGTACAACAAAACAAATGAGGAACGAATGGGAGGAAACTGGAGTCAACGTCTTTGACCGAACTGTAAGAAACTGCCTAAAGGAAATGGGATTTACACACAGAAAAGCTAAATGAAAGGCATCATTAACACCTAAACAGAAAAAAACAAGGTTACAATGGGCTAAGGAAAAGCAATTGTGGACTGTGGATGACTGGATGAAAGGTGATGATGGATGAAAGGTGATGATGCTGGAACTTTTGTTCTGATTTGATGCAGGTGTTAATTTGGGGGATGAAAATTTACAGGGTAATTCCATAATTTTTTCCTCAGAATTGAGTGATTCCATATTTTTTTCCTCTGCTTGGTCTAAAACCGTAACCATTACTGACTGCCACAATCTTTTTTTCTTGATTTCTTATAGTGTTTCTTAAAGCCAGAAAGTTGCCATTTGAAATGACTTTAGTTTTGTGTCATGTCTGTGATCTGCTTTTTTTCTACAAAATTAAACAACTGAATGAACATCCTCTGAGGCCGGTGATTCCATAATTTTTTGCCAGGGGTCGTATTATAGACTGTAGATGATGGAATCCATACATTTCTTGCAATTGAACGTTGAGAAACATTGTTCTTAAACTGCTGGACTACTTTTCCCACACAGTTGTTCACAAAGTGGTAATCCTCGTCCCATCTCCTCTTGTGAACGGCTGAGCCTTTTGGGGATGCTCCTTTTATACCCAATCATGATACTCACCTGTTTCCAATTAACCTATTCACCTGTGGAATGTTCCAAAGAGGTGTTCTTTGAGCATTCATCAACTTTCCCAGCCCTTTGTCGCCCCTGTCCCAGCTTTTTTGAAACATGTTGCAGGCATCGATTTCAAAATGAGCAAATATTTGCACAAAAAACAATAAATTTTATCAGGTTGAACATTAAATATCTTGCCTTTGTGGTGTATTCAATTGAATATAGGTTGAAGAGGATTTACAAATCGTATTCTGTTTTTATTTACATTTCACACAATGTCCCAATTTCATTGGAATTGGGGTTGTACTTAAATATATTGCTCAATTGAGGGTTAAATACTAGAGAAATCAGTTTTGGCTTAATATGCTTTCAGTAGTGTCCTTGGTACTTGGAACATGCAGTGAATGCAGCAAGGAAATTAGAGGGTTTCCTGGAATAGTACTCCTGTCTTCCGGGGGTTCATGTTTCCTTAGTTAGGTCTAGTAGTCTCTAATAAGGTTGACTTCTAGTATTTAATATGAATACAAACAGTCTACTCAGTCTGCTGAGTCATTTAATCCAAATAACAGACTTGTGATACTGAAAGAAAGGAAATTACATCACACAGGCTAAAATGGAGAAAGAAGAAGTAATGAAAGAATCCGAGGAAGATGTGTGTTGGAGCATTTTAAAAAGATAAAAATCTGTCAGTTTGAGCACAAATTTCCATTGTGACAATAAAAGGGTGCTCTGTAATCCATTCATCTGCTGCAGAGGGATGTTTTGCTCACTAAGTGTGTGAAACCATGAGAGAGAGAGAGAGAGATATACTGATAGTGTACCTCCAAGAGTATAGATTGCTATTGCGTATCACTCTCATCTCTCCATGACCAAATCTATTTCCTCAAAGGAGCCTGGAAAAGCTTTTAGCTAGGGCTTGAAAATGTACAGCACAAAAGACACAGTCATGCTGTGATCGAAGGTCATGAAATAAAGTGGCGTGTGGAGAGCCGAGCTTTTGTTCGGTGCTCTCAACCCACTGCTCCGGAACTGAGACCTTTTCACCTTTCCAGCTCTCTTTCCTCTCACACTCGTATGGATTCCTCTGTAGCACTACAAGACATGAAATTTTGCTGTGTAACTTCTAAATGATGTATAGCCGACACGTTAGTTTGTAAACCGCATTCAATTATACATAGAGTCGAGTGCTTCAAGTGTCTTTATGTGACACTGCCTTAATAATAAAAGAATACTCCCTTCCAATTTTCCTCAGAACTAAGAAAATTTACTGTGTTAAAATCTAGTTATTATAAAGTACCGTTATTTCTGTGGTATATCGCAAACATACAGCTAATTTTATTGTTGATAATGTATTTTATTTTGGGGAGATTCCATAGCAAATAGGGGCATAGTCAATTTGTTCCATGGGGTTTTGCCCACAACATGAAGGATGAAGTACATGTGCATGTGCTAAATTTGAAATTTCTGAGCATAAAACAGAAACTGCAAACTCATAATTTCAGACCTCCAACAAGAAAAAAAAAATATATATATTTGTGGAGTCGAATAAAGCTGTCCCCACTGCCCCATTTTAACAACGCAAAATAAGGATGAAGTGATCAATCAATCAATTTCAATCAATTTTTTTTTATATAGCGCCAAATCACAACAAACAGTTGCCCCAAGGCGCTTTATATTGTAAGGCAAGGCCATACAATAATTATGTAAAACCCCAACGGTCAAAACGACCCCCTGTGAGCAAGCACTTGGCTACAGTGGGAAGGAAAAACTCCCTTTTAACAGGAAGAAACCTCCAGCAGAACCAGGCTCAGGGAGGGGCAGTCTTCTGCTGGGACTGGTTGGGGCTGAGGGAGAGAACCAGGAAAAAGACATGCTGTGGAGGGGAGCAGAGATCGATCACTAATGATTAAATGCAGAGTGGTGCATACAGAGCAAAAAGAGAAAGAAACAGTGCATCATGGGAACCCCCCAGCAGTCTACGTCTATAGCAGCATAACTAAGGGATGGTTCAGGGTCACCTGATCCAGCCCTAACTATAAGCTTTAGCAAAAAGGAAAGTTTTAAGCCTAATCTTAAAGTAGAGAGGGTGTCTGTCTCCCTGATCTGAATTGGGAGCTGGTTCCACAGGAGAGGAGCCTGAAAGCTGAAGGCTCTGCCTCCCATTCTACTCTTACAAACCCTAGGAACTACAAGTAAGCCTGCAGTCTGAGAGCGAAGCGCTCTATTGGGGTGATATGGTACTACGAGGTCCCTAAGATAAGATGGGACCTGATTATTCAAAACCTTATAAGTAAGAAGAAGAATTTTAAATTCTATTCTAGAATTAACAGGAAGCCAATGAAGAGAGGCCAATATGGGTGAGATATGCTCTCTCCTTCTAGTCCCCGTTAGTACTCTAGCTGCAGCATTTTGAATTAACTGAAGGCTTTTCAGGGAACTTTCAGGACAACCTGATAATAATGAATTACAATAGTCCAGCCTAGAGGAAATAAATGCATGAATTAGTTTTTCAGCATCACTCTGAGGAGACAAGACCTTTCTAATTTTAGAGATATTGCGTAAATGCAAAAAAGCAGTCCTACATATTTGTTTAATATGCGCTTTGAATGACATATCCTGATCAAAAATGACTCCAAGATTTCTCACAGTATTACTAGAGGTCAGGGTAATGCCATCCAGAGTAAGGATCTGGTTAGACACCATGTTTCTAAGATTTGTGGGGCCAAGTACAATAACTTCAGTTTTATCTGAGTTTAAAAGCAGGAAATTAGAGGTCATCCATGTCTTTATGTCTGTAAGACAATCCTGCAGTTTAGCTAATTGGTGTGTGTCCTCTGGCTTCATGGATAGATAAAGCTGGGTATCATCTGCGTAACAATGAAAATTTAAGCCATACCGTCTAATAATACTGCCTAAGGGAAGCATGTATAAAGTGAATAAAATTGGTCCTAGCACAGAACCTTGTGGAACTCCATAATTAACTTTAGTCTGTGAAGAAGATTCCCCATTTACATGAACAAATTGTAATCTATTAGACAAATATGATTCAAACCACCGCAGCGCAGTGCCTTTAATACCTATGGCATGCTCTAATCTCTGTAATAAAATTTCATGGTCAACAGTATCAAAAGCAGCACTGAGGTCTAACAGAACAAGCACAGAGATGAGTCCAATGTCCGAGGCCATAAGAAGATCATTTGTAACCTTCACTAATGCTGTTTCTGTACTATGATGAATTCTAAAACCTGACTGAAACTCTTCAAATACACCATTCCTCTGCAGATGATCAGTTAGCTGTTTTACAACTACCCTTTCAAGAATTTTTGAGAGAAAAGGAAGGTTGGAGATTGGCCTATAATTAGCTAAGATAGCTGGGTCAAGTGATGGCTTTTTAAGTAATGATTTAATTAGTGATGCCAACTATGAAGAGGATGAAGAGCAGAAAGGCCGTTTGTCCAGATGGCATTCCAGTGGAGGTATAGAAATGTCTAAGAGAGATGGGAGTGGAAATCTTAGAAAGTGAGAAGAAGCCTGTGGAGTAGAGAAGAAGTGTGCTGGTTCCTAAGAACAAGGGTGATGTGCAGAGCTGCAGTATCTACAGAGGCATGAAGTTGATCAGCTCCAGCATGAAGTTATGGGAAACAATAGTAGAAGCTAGGCTTAGAAACAGGTGAAATCTGTAAGCAGCAATATGGTTTTATGCTGAGAAAGAGCACTACAGATGCAATGTTTGCTCTGAGAGTACTGATGGAGGAGTATAGAGAAGGCCAGAAGGGGTTACATTGTGTGTTTGGGGATTGAGAGAAGCTTATGACAGGCTGCCAAGAGAAGAGTTGTGATATTGAATGAGGAAGTCTGGAGTGGCAGAGAAGTTTGTGAGGGACATGTACAAGGACAGTGTGACAGCAGTAAGTTGCACAGTAGGAATGACAGATGCACTCAAAATGGAGGTGGGATTGCATCAAGGATCACTTCTGAGCCCTTTCGTGTTCATCAATGGTGAGGGACAGGTTGACAGATGAGATCAGACAGGAGTCCCCCTGCACTATGATGTTTACAGATGACATTGTAATCTGCAAAGAAAGTAGGGAGGAGATGGTTAAGAGAGATGAGTTTAAATATTTGGGGTCACGGATCAATACTAATGGAGAATGTGGTAGAGAGGTGAAGAAGAGAGTGCAGACGGTGGAATTGGTCAAGAAGTGATTTGTGACAAAAAGTTATCTACAAGAAGGGGAAGGGTTACAAGACAATAGTGAGACCAGCTATGTTGTACAGCTTAGAGACATGACATTAACAAAAAAAATGGGAAGCAGAGCTGGAGGTGGCAGATCTGAAGATGTGTGATTTTCTTCGGGAGTGATGAGGATGGACACGATTATGCTAGTATCTCACTGGGCTGTGACAGCCTGTGAACAACATCCATGAGGAAATTCACACCATAGCCAAGATGCACAAAGCAGATTTCTTGTGTTGACCTGTTTTTAGTTTTTTATTCATTTTTTCTGAGGACAGAGGAGGAAATTAACTTTATGCTCATGGTCGGCACATACTCACTGTGCACGTGCATGAGCAGGCTGGACATGTCGTGTCCAGTCACGGATGGGCTGCATGAACCAGATTTACTGTTTACGTCTTTTTATTTATTTATTTATTTTTCTGAGGACAGAAGTGAAAATTAAGTTTAATGCTGCTGCCCGGTGGCCACTCGCCATTACACACATGGAGAGTGTGCACTGAATGAGGACTATACCAGCATGCCAACTTTATTTCTTTTATCTATATTATAATAGCCAAGTAGTCTCTGTGTACATGTGTGTGTATGGTATCAGAGGTGGAAAACTCCGGCTTCAGAAAGAAAAAGCCCAACCACATATTTGTTACATCTTCCTAATAACCACCTGTCAGTAATTAGTTCAACTCTTCAGGCAGGTGGATTAGCAAATTATTGAGGTCACCTGTTTTAGGTGCACAGGTAGAAAAAAATACATGGTAGGGCTTTTACTTTCTGAAGCCGGAGTTTTTCACCTCTTTATGGTAACGATCACAGAAAAACTGAGGAGAGCTGATTCCATCTGATCAAAATCACCTGGTGAAGTCAGTGGCTGCAAAGAAAACCTGCACCCTCTTGGCCCTTTCTGGAACAAATTGCCCACCCCTGGTCTAAATTAAAAGATGCTTCAATCATATAGAAAAATACACCACATTATTTGCTTGATCATAAAGATTCTAAAAAAGGTATAGTTTGGACAATCTGTGACTGAATGTTATGGAGTTATGAGGAGTTCTGGAACAAGTTGCCCACCCCTGATTATGACCCCTGTGTAATTCTTCAATTGACCTGTACCTGGCTGCCTCTTGAAAATACAAGTGGCCAATCAGTTTTTTTAAAGAGTTAATGTCTATGGATTATTTGTGCCAAATTTGATGTTTGTATCACCATTTGCAGGATTCCACTCTAAATATTCTCTTATCTGTTGCACTATATATGAGATGTAAGATTCTGCTCCTCAGTGTTTCTCAATTGCCCTCAAAAGGATTGGAACACTTGGTATTTCACCCATTTTAATTTGTTTATTCCATTTCAAATACATTTTTTTCTAAAATTACCTTCCTTAACTCAAAACTGAAAGCAAATCTCAACAACTTGATATAAATTAATTAAAAATATGAAATCCAGCTTCCTGATGAAGTGGTGTAGAGGAATATTTTCTTAAAAAGAAGACCTGAAACTTCAGCTACAATTTGACAGAAAGTACATTTGAGATGAAAGCCTAGATTTGATGTTTTGGTGAAAGAAACTTTTGTATTTCTTCATAATTGATGTAATACTACAACCCCTGGCAAAAATTATGGAATCACCGGCCTCGGAGGATGTTCATTCAGTTGTTTAATTTTGTAGAAAAAAAGCAGATCACAGACATGACACAAAACTAAAGTCATTTCAAATGGCAACTTTCTGGCTTTAAGAAACACTATAAGAAATCAAGAAAAAAAGATTGTGGCAGTCAGTAACGGTTACTTTTTTTAGACCACGCAGAGGAAAAAAATATGGAATCACTCAATTCTGAGGAAAAAATTATGGAATCACCCTGTAAATTTTCATCCCCAAAACTAACACCTGCATCATATCAGATCTGCTCCTTAGTCTGCATCTAAAAAGGAGTGAACACACCTTGGAGAGCTGTTGCACCAAGTGGACTGACATGAATCATGGCTCCAACATGAGAGATGTCAATTGAAACAAAGGAGAGGATTATCAAACTCTTAAAAGAGAGTAAATCATCACGCAATGTTGCAAAAGATGTTGGTTGTTCACAGTCAGCTGTGTCTAAACTCTGGACCAAATACAAACAACATGGGAAGGTTGTTAAAGGCAAACATACTGGTAGACGAAGGAGGACATCAAAGCGTCAAGACAGAAAACTTAAAGCAATATGTCTCAAAAATCGAAAAATGTACAACAAAACAAATGAGGAACGAATGGGAGGGAAACTGGAGTCACGTCTGTGACCGAACTGTAAGAAACCGCCTAAAGGAAATGGGATTTACATACAGAAAAGCTAAATGAAAGGCATCATTAACACCTAACAGAAAAAAAAACAAGGTTACAATGGGCTAAGGAAAAGCAATTGTGGACTGTGGATGACTGGATGAAAGTCATATTCAGTGATGAATCTTGAATCTGCATTGGGCAAGGTGATGATGCTGGAACTTTTGTTTGGTGCCTTTCCAATGAGATTTATAAAGATGACTGCCTGAAGAGAACATGTAAATTTCCACAGTCATTGATGATATGGGGCTGCATGTCAGGCAAAGGCACTGGGGAGATGGCTGTCATTACATCATCAATAAATGCACAAGTTTATGTTGATATTTTGGACAATTGAAAGGATGTTTGGGGATGATGAAATCATTTTTCAAGATGATAATGCATCTTGCCATAGAGTAAAAACTGCAAAAACATTCCTTGCCAAAAAAAGACACATAGGGTCAATGTCAATGAGCAGATCTGATTTGATGCAGGTGTTTCCATAATTTTTGCCAGGGGTTGTAGATGTAATAATAGAGATACGGCCTCTACTGGTGGTTGGCTCTCACTGCGGTATTGTATCACTTCCTGTTCCGGAGCACAGCGGTGTTTTGCTGTATCTGTTAGCTGTTTAATCTGCATAGTTAGATTGATCTAGATAACTAGATAACGATTGTTTCACAGTATAATCTTCACGTGCCTTAACTAAAGCACTCCCTCTGCTGAATCACCTCTAAATTATTTACACATTATTCACTTTGTGTGTTTTAGGAATCCGCTAGCTTAGCGCAGCTACTAGCTCTTAGCTGATTTAGCATGGCGGCTTCTCCTGTCTCTCCCGCACTTTTCTGCTCTGGGTGTGAAATGTTTAGTTATTCCTCGGCCTCCTTTAGCAGTAATGGTACTTGTAATAAGTGTAGCTTATTCGTAACTTTGGAGGCCAGGCTGGGCGAATTGGAGACTCAGCTCCGCACCGTGGAAAATTCTACAGCTAGCCAGGCCCCTGTAGTCGGTGCGGACCAAGGTAGCTTAGCCGCCGTTAGTTCCCTTCCAGCAGATTCCGAGCAGCCGGGAAAGCAGGCTGACTGGGTGACTGTGAGGAGGAAGCGTAGCCCTGAACAGAAGCCCCGTGTACACCGCCAACCCGTTCACATTTCTAACCGTTTTCCCCACTCGGCGAACACCCACCAAGGATCAAACTGTAGTTATTGGCGACTCTGTTTTGAGAAATGTGAAGTTAGCGACACCAGCAACCATAGTCAATTGTCTTCCGGGGACAGAGCAGGCAACATTGAAGGAAATTTGAAACTGCTGGCTAAGGCTAAGCGTAAATTTGGTAAGATTGTAATTCACGTCGGCAGTAATGACACCTGGTTACGCCAATCGGAGGTCACTAAAATTATCATTGAATCGGTGTGTAACTTGCAAAAACAATGTCGGACACGTAGTTTTCTCTGGGCCCCTCCCCAATCGGACCGGGAGTGACATGTTTAGCCGCATGTTCTCCTTGAATTGCTGTCTGTCTGAGTGGTGTCCAAAAAATGAGGTGGGCTTCATAGATAATTGGCAAAGCTTCTGGGGAAAACCTGGTCTTGTTAGGAGAGACGGCATCCATCCCACTTTGGATGGAGCAGCTCTCATTTCTAGAAATCTGGCCAATTTTATTAACCCTCCAAACCGTGACTATCCAGGGTTGGGACCAGGAAGCAGAGTTGTAATCTTACACACCTCTCTGCAGCTTCTCTCCCCCTGCCATCTCCTCATTACCCCATCCCCGTAGAGACGGTGCCTGCTCCCAGACCACCAATAACCAGTAAAATCTATTTAACCATAAAAATTCAAAAAGAAAAAATAATACAGCACCTTCAACTGCACCACAGACTAAAACAGTTAAATGTTATCTATTAAACATTAGGTCTCTCTCTTCTAAGTCCCTGTTAGTAAATGATATAAAAATTGATCAACATATTGATTTATCTGCCTTACAGAAACCTGGTTACAGCAGGATGAATATGTTAGTTTAAATGAGTCAACACCCCGAGTCACACTAACTGCCCAGAATTGCTCGTAGCACGGGCCGAGGCAGAGGATTAGCAGCAATCTTCCATTCCAGCTTATTAATTAATCAAAAACCCAGACAGAGCTTTAATTCATTTGAAAGCTTGACTCTTAGTCTTGTCCATCCAAAACTATCTATCGTCCACCTGGTCATTACTGTGAGTTTCTCTGTGAATTTTCAGACCTTTTGTCTGACTTAGTGCTTAGCTCAGATAAGATAATTATAGTGGGCGATTTAACATCCACACATATGCTGAGAATGCCAGCCTCAACACTGCATTTAATCTATTATTAGACTCAATTGGCTTTGCTCAAAATGTAAATGAGTCCACCCACCACTTTACTCATATCTTAGATCTTGTCTGACTTATGGTATGGAAATTGAAGACTTAACAGTATTCCCTGAAAACTCCATTCTGTCTGATCATTCTTAATAACATTTACATTTACTCTGATGGACTACCCAGCAGTGGGGAATAAGTTTCAATTACACTAGAAGTCTTTCAGAAAGCACTGTAACTAGGTTTAAGGATATGATTCCTTCTTTATGTTCTCTAATGCCATATACCAACACAGTGCAGAGTAGCTACCTAAACTCTGTGAGTGAGATAGAGTATCTCGTCAATAGTTTTACATCTCATTGAAGACAACTTTGGATGCTGTAGCTCCTCTGAAAAAGAGAGCTTTAAATCAGAAGTGCCTGACTCCGTGGTATAACTCACAAACTCGCAGCTAAAGCAGATAACCCGTAAGTTGGAGAGGAAATGGCGTCTCACTAATTTAGAAGATCTTCACTTAGCCTGGAAAAAGAGTCTGTTGCTCTATAAAAAAAGGCGTCCGTAATGCTAGGACATCTTACTACTCATCACTAACTGAAGAAAATAAGAACAACCCCAGGTTTCTTTTTAGCACTGTAGCCAAGCTGACAAAGAGTCAGAGCTCTATTGAGGCGAGTATTCCTTTAACTTTAACTAGTAATGACTTCATGACTTTCTTTGCTAATAAAATTTTAACTATTAGAGAAAAAATTACTCATAACCATCCCAAAGACATATCGTTATCTTTGGCTGCTTTCAGTGATGCCGGTATTTGGTTAGACTCTTTCTCTCCGATTGTTCTGTCTGAGTTATTTTCATTAGTTACTTCCTCCAAACCATCAACATGTCTATTAGACCCCATTCCTACCAGGCTGCTCAAGGAAGCCCTACCATTAATTAATGCTTCGATCTTAAATATGATCAATCTATCTTTATTAGTTGGCTATGTACCACAGGCTTTTAAGGTGGCAGTAATTAAACCATTACTTAAAAAGCCATCACTTGACCCAGCTATCTTAGCTAATTATAGGCCAATCTCCAACCTTCCTTTTCTCTCAAAAATTCTTGAAAGGGTAGCTGTAAAACAGCTAACTGATCATCTGCAGAGGAATGGTCTATTTGAAGAGTTTCAGTCAGGTTTTAGAATTCATCATAGTACAGAAACAGCATTAGTGAAGGTTACAAATGATCTTCTTATGGCCTCAGACAGTGGACTCATCTCTGTGCTTGTCCTGTTAGACCTCAGTGCTGCTTTTGATACTGTTGACCATAAAATTTTATTACAGAGATTAGAGCATGCCATAGGTATTAAAGGCACTGCGCTGCGGTGGTTTGAATCATATTTATCTAATAGATTACAATTTGTTCATGTAAATGGGGAATCTTCTTCACAGACTAAGGTTAATTATGGAGTTCCACAAGGTTCTGTGCTAGGACCAATTTTATTCACTTTATACATGTTTCCCATAGGCAGTATTATTAGATGGCATTGCTTAAATTTTCATTGTTACGCAGATGATACCCAGCTTTATCTATCCATGAAGCCAGAGGACACACACCAATTAGCTAAACTGCAGGATTGTCTTACAGACATAAAGACATGGATGACCTCTAATTTCCTGCTTTTAAACTCAGATAAAACTGAAGTTATTGTACTTGGCCCCACAAATCTTAGAAACATGCTGTCTAACCAGATCCTTACTCTGGATGGCATTACCCTGACCTCTAGTAATACTGTGAGAAATCTTGGAGTCATTTTTGATCAGGATATGTCATTCAATGCACATATTAAACAAATATGTAGGACTGCTTTTTTGCATTTGCGCAATCTCTCTAAAATTAGAAAGGTCTTGTCTCAGAGTGATGCTGAAAAACTAATTCATGCATTTATTTCCTCTAGGCTGGGCAATTGTAATTCATTATTATCAGGTTGTCCTAAAAGTTCCCTGAAAAGCCTTCAGTTAATTCAAAATGCTGCAGCTAGAGTACTGACAGGGAGTAGAAGGAGAGAGCATATCTCACCCATATTGGCCTCTCTTCATTGGCTTCCTGTTAATTCTAGAATAGAATTTAAAATTCTTCTTCTTACTTATAAGGTTTTGAATAATCAGGTCCCATCTTATCTTAGGGACCTCATAGTACCATATCACCCCAGTAGAGCGCTTCGCTCTCAGACTGCAGGCTTACTTGTAGTTCCTAGGGTTTGTAAGAGTAGAATGGGAGGCAGAGCCTTCAGCTTTCAGGCTCCTCTCCTGTGGAACCAGCTCCCGATTCGGATCAGGGAGACAGACACCCTCTCTACTTTTAAGATTAGGCTTAAAACTTTCCTTTTGCTAAAGCTTATAGTTAGGGCTGGATCAGGTGACCCTGAACCATCCCTTAGTTATGCTGCTATAGACTTAGACTGCTGGGGGGTTCCCATGATGCACTGAGTGTTTCTTTCTCTTTTTGCTCTGTATGCACCACTCTGCATTTAATCATTAGTGATTGATCTCTGCTCTCTTCCACAGCATGTCTTTTTCCTGGTTCTCTCCCTCAGCCCCAACCAGTCCCAGCAGAAGACTGCCCCTCCCTGAGCCTGGTTCTGCTGGAGGGAGTTTTTCCTTCCCACTGTCACCAAGTGCTTGCTCACAGGGGGGTCGTTTTGACCGTTGGGGTTTTTCCGTAATTATTGTATGGCCTTGCCTTACAATATAAAGCACCTTGGGGCAACTGTTTGTTGTGATTTGGCGCTATATAAATAAAATTGATTTGATTTGATTTAAATAAAGTCAAAGACATATTCAGTGGCCTGGAAATGTTCATGTTTACATCCCCTGACTTGTCAAAAGAAAACTGGCAATAAAACCGATTATTATTTACAGCTATTATAAAGTTTTAGAGATCTGGTTTCAGTTTGAGTTTGAGGAAGATAATTTTATAAATTTTAATTCTTTATTTTTTGTATTTCTTGTATTTAAAATGACATAAACAAATTAAAATGTGTGAAATTCCAGGTGTTCCAATACTTTTGGAGGGCACAGTATCCTAACCGTATGATGAGTGCAAAATGAGTGTGGTATTATTACTGTTTTGTTTAAGAATGTTTAACTTTCACTGTTGCTGCAGTTTGTGTCAAATCATAGTCCATATCGTGTATCATATTGCTATGACAATTCAGTAAGGTATATCTTCTATTATACATTCCAAATCTCTACTAGTGTTTGCTAAGGTACACCTAAATATGGGAACTCTCCCAGAAGTTGAAAGGTTTTTGCCATGCTAATGCTCCCTGAAGCCCATCCATCCATCCATTTTCTTCCGCTTATCCGGAGTCGGGTCGCCGGGGCAGCAGCTCAAGCAAAGCCGCCCAGACCTCCCGATCCACACACACCTCCCCCAGCTCCTCCGGGGAACCCCACGGTGTTCCCAAGCCAGCCGAGAGATGTAGTCCCTCCAGCATGTCCTGGGTCTTCCCCGGGGCCTGCTCCCATTGGGACGTGCCTGGAACACCTCTCCAGCGAGGCGTCCAGGGG
The DNA here is from genome assembly GCF_902500255.1 of Thalassophryne amazonica. Lineage (NCBI taxonomy): Eukaryota > Metazoa > Chordata > Actinopteri > Batrachoidiformes > Batrachoididae > Thalassophryne > Thalassophryne amazonica. Next base: position 78,256,971 of record NC_047108.1, read on the forward strand.
GCATCCGGAAAAGATGCCCGAGCCACCTCAACTGACTCCTCCACTTGAGGCAAGGACACTCCACCGACCTGAAGAGGGCAAAGCACCTTTTTCCGGTCGAGAACCATGGCCTCAGATTTGGAGGTGCTGATTTTCATCCCGGACGCTTCACACTTGGCTGCAAACCGCCCCAGTGCACGCTGAAGGTCCTGATTTGACGAAGCCAACAGAACCACATCGTCCGCAAACAGCAGAGACGAGATTCTGTGGTTCCCAAACCAGACCCCCTCTACCCCCTGGCTGCGCCTAGAAATTCTGTCTATAAAAATAATGAACAGAACCGGTGACAAAGGGCAGCCCTGGCGGAGGCCAACGTGCACTGGAAACAGGTTTGAGTTACTACCAGCAATGCGAACCAAGCTCCTGCTGCTGTCGCACAGGACCGATAGCCTTTAGCAAAGGACCCCGGACCCGTACTCCCGGAGCACTCCCCACAGGGTGCCCCAAGGGACACGGTCGAACGCCTTCTCCAGATCCACAAAACACATGTGGACTGGTTTGGGCAAACTCCGATGAACCCTCGAGCACCCGATGGAGCGTGTAGAGCTGGTCCAGTGTGCCGCGACCAGGACGAAAACCACACTGCTCCTCCTGAATCCGAGGTTCGACCATCGGTCGAATTCTCCTCTCCAGTACTCTGGAATAGACCTTACTGGGCAGGCTGAGGAGTGTGATCCCCCTATAGTTGGAACACACCCTCCGGTCCCCCTTCTTAAACAGAGGGACCACCACCCCGGTCTGCCAATCCAGAGGCACTGTCCCCGATCGCCACGCGATGTTGCAGAGGCGTGTCAGCAAGAATAGTCCCACAACATCCAGAGACTTAAGGTACTCAGGACGGATTTCATCCACCCCAGGAGCCTTGCCACCGAGGAGCTTTCTCCCCTGAAGCATTTACTCAAAATAAAGTCTGAAGGACCTAAATGACATGGTGAGATGCTGGTGAGCTTCGCTCATTCATGTCTGCGACATATACATATTAATAACAGTGTGTATATGATAACAGTAACCTAAATAATTTATAAATACATTGAGACAGTAAATTAACATTTACAAATCACATAATTAACAAGAAAAAAAGGGATGAGTTCTTCTTCGAAACACTGTTGAGGTCTAAGATTAAAAAAACTGTCTGGAATCACACGCCATTTCAACTCATTATAATCACTTTGCTTAATTTATTGCCACCCTTGAAAAATGTCAGCTACCCAACACGCTAGTTTTATTTTTATTAAGTTTAAGGCTCAGATCCTTTGTGCATGCATGGACAGCATGTTGGATGTTACTTGTGTGGGGATGAGGACATCACCTGTGCGGGGGGTGAGGACAATGCCAGTACCCTGGCTATCCTTTACACAATGATGTCGGTTTTAATGCAGTGCTGCCTGAGGGATCAAAGGTCATGGGCATTCAGTGTTGGTTTTCAGCCTTGCCGCTTACGTGTAGAAAGTCCTCCAGATTCTCTGAATCTTCTGATTATATTATGGACTGTAGATGATGGAATCCCTAAATTCAATTGCAAATGCAACTGAACATTGAGAAACATTGTTCTTAAACTGTTGGACTATTTTTTCACACAGTTCACAAAGTGGTGATCCTTGCCCCATCTTTGCTTGTGAACGGCTGAGCCTTTTGAGAATGCTCCTTTTATACCCAATCATGACACTCTCAATTAGTGTCCTCAGTTCCCATATGCTTATTGAGTGTTGTTAGAAGGAAAGGTGATGTAACACAGTGGTAAACATACCACTGTTCCAGCTTTTTTGAAACGTGTTGCAGGCATCCATTTCAAAATGAGCAAATATTTGCACAAAAACAATAAAGTTTATCAGTTTGAACATTAAATATCTTGTCTTTGTGGTGTATTCAAAATCCGTGCAAACAGGATGCACCTGAGCTCAATTTTCAGCTTCATGGCAAAGACTGTGAATACTTATGTACAAGTGATTTCTCAGTTTTTGATTGTTAATAAATTTGCCAAAATAAAAAAAAAACTTTCACATTGTCATTATGGGGTATTGTGAGTAGATTACTGAGGAGAAAAAAAAAAAGAATTTCATCCATTTTGAAATAAGGCAGTAACATAACAAAACAATACTTTTGGATGCATTGTATCCGTGTCTGTTGTCTTTTGGTTTAAATTTGACCTTTTTTAAGCTTCATTTGAAGGTGTACCATATTTCTTCAGCTCTACGATGCTGGGTGCTGGCCAGTTTTGTCATTCATTGGTTGTAAAAGTCCTGTATGTTATCTGTGTCATTGCCAAAGAAAATGTGTCATGGGCATCTTGTCACTGTATTTTTACCCACGGTCAAAATCCTATCCCCCCCCCCCCCCCCCCCCCCCCACACACACACAAAATGACCATTTGAATCATATTAGTCACATAGACAATCAATCCTTTAAAAGAACATTAAGGGAAAAAAGTAGTGGTGCAGAACATAATCCTTATGTGACTTAAATGATGAAAATTGAAATGGACTTCCACCTTTAGACTTAGATGTAAGTACACTTAGATGTATTGCAGGAAAAAAAAAAATCGAAATTAAATAAAATGATTGATTCCTTTATATTGCTTGAGTTGATAAATTCTTTGGTTATGTAGCGAGGCACCATGCTTTCAGTGAGCAGTGAGTACAAATGAGTCTTCCAGTACTTTATCAAAAATATTTTTACATTTGAGGCTTGCAAAGCTGGGAGGCTGACCTCGACTGTTATTCTTCTTTATTGTTTTCAGCTGTGTGGTTTAGTGTATTCATAGCACCTGGGACAGCCTTTTCAGCAATTTTCCAGCAAAAACCCTATAGCTCAGAAGAAACACGTGCATGCACTTGAACACGTGCTTACCAAGAAAGGTTGAACTCATGGGAAATCACAGCAGGGATAAAGTGAGGTTAAAGGCCTTCAGAGTAATTTGGAGCAAAACCATCAGCTTTTTAAATAATAATAATAATAATAATAATAATAATAATAATAATTTCACCTGGAAAAAAGAGTTCGGAAAAATCACATGTATAACATGGTTCGTAGAAGTGGCTGCCTTATATTCCTTTATGTAGAAGCTAAATCGATATAATACGAGGTCTGTCCATAAAGTATAGTACCTTTTTATTTTTTTTTAAAACTATATGGATTTGAGTCATATGTTTTCACGTCAGACAAGCTTGAACCCTTGTGCGCATGCGTGAGTTTTTCCATGCCTGTCAGTGACGTCATCCCTGTGAGCACGCCTTGTGGAAGGAGTGGTCCCGCCCCATCGTCGGATTTTCATTGTCTGGAAATGGCCGAATGATTTGGGGTTTTTTTCCATCAGAATTTTTTCAGAAGCTGTTAGAGACTGGCACCTGGAAACCATTCGAAAAATTTATCTGGCTTTCGGTGAAAATTTTACGGGCTTCACAGAGAATAAGGTGTGTTTGTACAGCTTTAAGGACCCCTTTAAGGACCCCTTTAAGGACCCCTTTAAGGACGCTCAGCACGCTGCGCTCCTTAGCTGCGACGACGCGGCACAAGCCACCGGACCATTTCTAAACGGATGGCTCTGTGGATACAAGACGTGTGCTCTTTCTCTGGTTATCACAAGAGCTGGACATCAGCCATTTTCCGGCAGATTTCACTTTTAACAAGAGATTTTGTCATGGAAAGCCGCGCGGAGGCTCCGCGCATACACGACCGATTCGCTTTGGAAGCGAGACAAAGGAACACCTCCGTTTTGGCGTGTCAGAGGACAAGTTTGGACATGTCCAGCTCTCCACAATTTCACTGATACTTACTGGACTGGTAAGCATTGAAAGCCGAGATAGACATCTCGGCTCCTTTTCAGCCACAGCCAATGACTCGTCCTCTCTGCAGCATTGGCCAGCTCCTTGATGGCTTGTCTTTGCTTCTGGCCCCTGATTCCGAGCTCTCTAAGGAACTTTCCAGTTGTTCTGGCTACGAAGCCCCTACACCCCACTTCCACCGGGCACACCCTTATTTTCCATCCTCTGTCCTCTGCCTCGGCTGCTAAGTTGGAGTAACGCAGCTTCTTACGCTCATACACTTCTTCGATAGCATCCTCCCAAGGAACCGTGAGTTCTATGATGTAGGCGAGCTGGCAGGAATTAGACCAGAGGACAAGATCTGGTCGCAGAGTGGTTGTTGTGATCTCCAGGGGTAAAATGAGCTTCTGATCTAGATTGACTCGCATCTGCCAGACCCTGGCTGCACTCATTGGGGTCAAATTGGGGTTTGAGGGGCTAACTGTTGGTTTGTCCCCCTCCCGGACAAACGATAGTGGTTTTCGGCTCACATCCTGGTTGTTGACGGGTTGGGCGTTAATGGATACCCTTTTGCACTCGATTTTATTGGCTAGAAATCTGAGGACCTGGTTGTGTCTCCACATGTATCTGCCCTGAGTGAGGCTGGTCCTACAGCCAACCAGAATGTGCCTGAGTGTTGCAGGGGTTGTGCACAGGGGGCAAGATGGATCCTTTCCAAGCCACAGCTGCAGATTTGTGGGACAGGGCAGCACATCATATGTAGCTCGGGTGATAAAGCTCAGCCTATTAGCTTCCATGCCCCAGAGGTCGCTCCATGTGAGTTTCCTCTTCTCTGCACCCTCCCACCTCATCCAGCGGCCCCTGTTTAGGTTGTGCTATGGCTTTGGAGCATCTGGCACCTCCTCTACCACCATGGATCAACGTTCCATTGCAGATGCCTTTTGACAGAGACGTCTTACAGCTCCAAGGCCAAAGCCTCTTCTGCCTTGCTGGACATAGCCCACTACATCACGATGGAGAAGAGCAGATTTAGCCTGCAGTATTGCTGTGGCTGGAGTCCACTTCCTCCCTGTTGCTAGGGTAAGAGCGATGCCTCTCATCACAGGGTCCCGGGAGTCAGTGAGGGACATGTTCAGCCTCACCTTGGCACACTTGAACTCTTCAGCCAGACTAGAAATTGGCAATGACAGAGCTCCGTCGCTGTAGAGACCAACACTGCTGAGGCATTTGGGAAGCCCAAGCCACTTCTCACATAAGAGTTCACTAGTCTCTCCAGTCAACTGGCATGGCTAACCAAAACCTCGTACATGGTCAATGGCCACAAGAGTCTTGGAAGCAGCCCAAACTGGTAACACCAGAGCTTCAGTTTTCCCGGTAGTGCAGTGTTGTTAATTTGCTCAAGGCCATTAGCTGTATCCTGCCGTAGTTGCTCAAGCTGCCAGGTGTCTTGAAGGTCTGCGTTGTACCATCATCCAAGGCTCTTGATGGGCTTTTCCAGGATTGTTGGAATTAGCTCATCACTGATGTAAACTGCTCACCTGTCAGTTGGCCTTTGTCAATAGAGATGTTGCGTGACTTACTTGGCTTGAACTCCATTCTTGCCGACTGGATGTTTTCTTGGAGTTTCTGAAGCAGGCGCCTAGTGCATGGTTTTGTTGTTGTGATGATGGTCATATCGTCCATATAGGCTCTGATTGGTGGAAGACGCAGGCCATTGTTGGTCCTCTCTCCTCCCACTACCCAACAAGATGCCCATATGATCAGCTCCATTGCCATAACAAATGCCAGAGGAGAAATTGTACAGCCTGCCATGACGCCTACCTCCAGATTCTGCCAAGCAGTGGTGCCGTTCTCAGATGTTATGGAGAACTGGAGATCCTGAAAGTAGCTCTTGACCAACTCTGTGATCTGATTTGGTACGCCAAAGTAATTGAAGGCCGTCCACAAGATCTTGTGAGGGACTGACCCGAAGGCGTTCGCCACGTCTAAGAAAACCACGTACAGGTCTCTTCGTTCCTTTTTTGCAGTTTGTATCTGGTGCCAGATGATATCGGCATGCTCCAGACATCCTGAGAAGCCCTGGATGCCAGCCTTCTGCACTGATGTATCAACAAAGTTATTTTGCTGCAAGAAAGTCGAGAGCCTTTGGGCCAGGATGCTGAAGAAGAGCTTTCCTTCTACATTCAGCAGGCTGATCTGGCGAAACTGGCTGATGGATGACGACTCCTTTTCTTTGGGGATTAGTATACCTCCCGATCTTCTCCATGCTTTTGGTATCACTCCCTTCTGCCAAGCCACCTTCATCAGTTTCCAGAGGTATTTAAGGACACCCGAAGTATTCTTATAAAGCCTATATGGAATACCGTTGGGCCCCGGTGCTGATGTGGATCTTGCCTGCTTCACTGTCTTCTCCACCTCACTCCATGTGGGAGGCCTTGCATCCATTTGGTGCTCAGGAGCATGAATTGGTGGCATGTCATTCGGGATGGCGACTGGCTCATGTCTCCGATCATCAGAGTAGGTCTTCTTCAGGTGCTCTTCCAGGTCTTTTATGGGCACTTTGAGGCTCCTACTCTTTTCTTGCTGAAAAAGGCCTTTAACGAAGCTATAGGCATTGCTGTAGAAGCGGGTCCTTGTCCGTTCTTTCCTCTTACATTGTCGCCTGAGGTGCTCTGATCTTCGCAGCTTCATCAATCGCTGTTTATTTCCGCCTGCAGATCATCTAATCCAACTCTTTCCTTCTCTGTAGCCCTCTTCCACTGCTTTCTCAATTTCCCTCTTTCCTTCACGAGCCTGTCGATTTCCCACTGCCTCCTGGACTTTGGCTGACTTAGAGGGCTTTTTTGCTGCCTTCTGGTTTTTTCTTTTATCCCAAACCTCTCAGCCCCATAGCTGTATATGATGGATCCCATGTTCTCCAGTTTTCTCTCGACAGGACCCTTCTGTTGTTTGAGTAGGAGGATGAGGTCTGAGTCGATGGTCTCCCACTCTTTCTTCTGGCTAGATTTGGGCCACAGGATCTGAGGTTTTCCTTCCTTCCATCCTCCTATCTGTTGCTGGCAGTGGATGGCTAGGTGCTGAGCTGGGTGCTGGTGTTGGCTGTGTGGGCTCTGGGCTGGAAACTGTTGCTAGGTATTGCAGGCCTAGCTCCAGGTTGGAGACTGGTGTTGGCTGTAAATGGCTGGACTCTAAACTGGAGACTGCTGCTGGCTGTTCCTGGCTAGGCTCCAGGCTGGGGACTGCTGGAGGGTCTATGCGATGCGAAGCTTCAGCTGAGGTGCTGATACCCTGAGGACTTTGGGGATTCTCCTGCCTCCAGGCTTCACTCGACTGATTTGGCCGTCTTCTTAAGAAGTATTGGTCAATGCGAGACCCCTTGCTGAGCTTGCTAAGGCATTTCTTTAAGCCTTGATGGATTTTTAGGCCCCTCACTGTTGTTAATTTTGACCAGCCACAAATGCAGTTCTGCAGTTTTTGTCCTGCCAGCGTTGATGGTCCATCTGTTGCGGTGCTGATTGATCTATTCATTGTCTGTTCCATTCCTTGGTCTGTCACCGTGTTATCCGTCCATGGTGGGTCATCTTCTGCCCCCGCTCTCGCAGACCCTGGAGGTATTCTCTTCTTTAAGGTTTTTGTAGCAATAATGGGTGGATCCAAGATCGCTAACCAGCGCTGGATCCTGCTAGTGTGGGTCGCTAACCCACACTAGCCCCATTGGGGTCTATTCCCTCCTGTCAGCAGTCTATCCAGGCTGTCATCTGGTCTTTCCCTGATTGTCAGCTGCTCTTTTGCAGCGGTCACTGGATTTCTCCAGACTTCAAGATTCGTTATAAGGACTAGATGTTATAATCCCTGGTGTTTGCACCTCTTTTACTTCAGGACTTCTTGGTAAATGGCTGCTATAAGGCTTTCCCAGCGGGACACGTCATCAGTTGTGTGCCTAAGCGTCACAGGGTGTTTTGGCCATTTATCACAAGACACCCTCTGCTTAGGCAGGCCCACCACAGGTTGATCAAGCCCGGGTATGTGTCCTGCTGTTACATATTTACCTTATTGCCTTATTAAACAGATTTGTTGGAACAGGATCAAATAAACAGGTTGTGCTTTTTTGACGTTACAAGTTTCATCAGCATGCCTTGTGAGATACTATCAAATTCTGTAAATGTAATGGCGCCCACCTCAATAGCAGGTTGTAGTGGCTGGGTTAAGTCATGGGATATGTTTAACCTAATGTTTTCTATTTTCTCCTCAAAGTAATCGAGGAAATCTTGTGCTGTAAAAGGAGAGTGAACTACAGGTGGTTGTCCATGAATAAGTGTTGCCACCATATCGAACAAGAACTTTGAGTTATGCTTCTACTTGTTTTTGTTGATCAAATCAGAGTAATAGGTCTGCTTTGTAGCCAGTAATGCACGGTTATAGTCTAAGATAGCATCACGCCACGCAAGGTGGAATACTTCTAATTTTGAACTACGCCATTTCCTTTCTAGACCTCTAGCCTTATACCTGAGGTCACGCAGGTAATCACTGAACCAAGGTGACTGTGTTTTGGGGGAGCGCGGTTTTAACACAGGTGGCGCAATCATGTCGAGTGTAATTTTGAGCACTGAGTTTAAACTATCCACAAGACTGTCTATTGATTGGGTATTTGTCTGATGTGAAGCTAAGACATCAGGCAGTCTAGCTTCGAGTACAGTCTTAGTTGAGGAGTTGATGCATCGCCGTAGAGATATATAATGTTGTTGTTGCACTAAACATGGCAGTGAAACTGTAAACTTAATAAGTGAGTGATCAGAGACCACTAATGTAAGAGGCATGATGTCAATATTCGTGACAGCAATACTACGTGCGAGAACCAAATCCAGGGTATTTCCACTAATGTGCGTCGAGTCTTGCATGCATTGCCGAAATCCTAATACGAATAATTCTAATAATAATAATAATAATAATAATAATAATAATAATAAAGGCTTACTACCTTCGCCATGTTTTCAGTCGCGTTCGTTTGTTTGTTGGTTGGTTTGTTAGCAGGATTTCTCAAAAAATCCTCAACAGATTTCAGTGAAATGTTTACCAGGGGTGTATCTTGCCCTAACTTAGAAGTCATTAAATTTGGTAATGATCCGGAACACAATCCGGATCCAGTAATTTTTTTTAAGGATTCTTTATCATTGCAGGATGGGGCCAATTTCAACATTTTTGCATCTAACTTCATGAAGACGGGTCCCAAAGGCTGAACAAAAATTAAGATACGACACAACAATAATTTAGCATTGTTTCTCGTCACTGAATAAACTTATTAGAAAATAAAAAAACTTGTGTAGTTCATGTAGTTTCTCTTTATAAATACATTTGCTGAAGATCTAAGGGTTTAACCCTCTGGGGCTGACGCCGTCATATACGACAGCTGAGACCAAGCTTTACTAAATTATAAATAACTTTTTAATGATATGTGTTGGGTATTTTCTCCTCCAAACATTCTTAAAACCTTTGATAAGACAAACAGAGTCAAGAAACACCAGTGAGACAGAAAGTCAAATATTACGCGCGGAGTGCGGCCAGGCTGTACACCAAGGCTACACTAAAGTCTGGCCTGCTTTCCGCTCTTTTTATTAAGAGACGCCCTCATCACATAAACAAGAAACTTGTCCTAAGGGTGGGGGTAATGATGCAAGACAAGTTTCTTCCCATAACATAAACGCATACGTCAAGTGCAGCTGTAAGGAAGAACACTTCAGGTCAGCACATCTCGTTCGTCTGTTGCAGTTATCAGCTGTTTTGCATCTGCCTGGAACACTAAGCATCACAATCAGTCAAAATTCAACCTTCAGTTCTTTTACTCCCAGTCGTTAGCGGCTACGAAAACAAAGTTATGTTATAACAATAAGTACATCCAGTCCTTCATTCCCAGTTCAGATTGACCCCAGAGTGCTAAAACAAAATTGAATTCTCAGGATTGCATTAAGACAGGTGCAAAACAGCACATCTCCGTTCTCATGAGAAAGAAGACAAAGCTAAAACAAGGTTGAATAACACGTACGTTCTCAGGGTGAAGTGCAAAACAGCACAACACCGTTCTCATGAGAAAGAAGACAAAGCTAAAACAAGGTTGAATAACACATACATTCTCAGGGTGAAGTGCAAACAGCACAACACCGTTTTCATAAGAAAGAAGACGAAGGTACAAATGTTTAACAGTGATAACATATATATATATATATATATATATATATATAAAATCCTTAACATTTCCCACCTGTTTATCACCTGTTAAACATACAGTAGGCATCACCCAGCTTAGTTAGTTAGTTTATTAACTTAATCTATTCTGTCCACGTTTTTATTAATTAAACACCACCAACAGATGGAAGATTCGAATCCAGCTGCTATTTGATCAACCAGTTTATACTCGTCAGGCACTCCTCTGGGGACTCCTATTGCGTCATATATGTTGGATTTCCTACTCCTTTCCAATCTCTTTTACTCTATGTCTGGCTATGCCTTTCTGCCAATCCTCAGGAATAAGAGAGGCTGCATATGTCGTAACGTCTTCAGGGGTCATGGGTAACAATAATGATATTAATGCACAATAACCTGACACATTTCGTGGCAGTCTGTCAAAGATTCTGTTATCACCACACCACCACCATACATCACTCCTACCGACTGGGATAAATGAACCGTTTTTCTGTATTATTCGACTACACCACTTGTCTTATTACTTTTTCAGCTAAAGCTTCATAGGCTAAGAGTGTGTTAACTCATCACGTCAACAGTTCAAGCTTGAACTGGAGTTGTGAGCTTTTCAATATCATCATAATTCTCAGTACAGTCATTATAGTTTTCTCCACTAAGGTCTGACTGTTTCAATGCTTGATATTTTGGCATAGTTTGTTGGAAGGCCAGATTACACTGTACAAATGTATTTGACACCATTTTGCCAACCATTGTTTGATACAAGGGATCACACAACACATGCAAAGTCCAATCAGAATTAGGACTATAATAACTGGTGTCACCATTTTCAATAGTAACTGCCAACATGGTCCTGAAGTCAACCAGGACCAGGGATTCCACCGGTTCACGGCTAGGGTGTCTTTATGCATTGCATCACGAAGTTTATTCAGCTCTTCCAATGCGTCCTGCATATCCACTGAATGAATGGAGTCTGGGATGAAAGTACAGCATGTTGTGTTCAGCAGAACACAAACTCCTCCCTGTGAACCAGTAAGCAAGTCTAAAACCATGCGATTTTGCATCACCATGGTACGTAAAGCATCTATTTCAGTGTTTTGAGCTGCTACTATTTTTTTAGTTACATTCATGAACAGACCCAATCGATAATTCAGAGTTTCAATCATTAATGAATTTTTCCCACTCCTATCCAGGGGAACAATGAATGTGCTATTTTATCTCCTACAGACCACAATTTTTTGGTCCTTTAGTACATCCGAGCCCCACATGTGATCATGTGGTAACACATTCTGGGTATATCAATCTCCTCCGTCTGGTGCTGCCATTCTTCTCTGTGGAGGTCCTACCACATATGTAGGTCAGTCACCTGGGTAGGTGCACACACACCACCCCAATTTGGTGGGAGACTCATGTACAGTCTGGAACCACAAAGCCAATAGATGTCATCATACACCGGAGTACCATTTACAGGTGGTAGCAAAAACTTACTACATAAGCACATGATTCATCCGTTCCCCATGGACAGGAGCCTGTATAATTACATCCCCGTCCAATGTGATGAAGATAAGTACCATCCACATATTATGTTTTGGTTAGGCTTAAATTATTGATAAAACATACGTTGGGTACACAGACGTTTCTTAATTTTACCTACATTTTTATTCCCTGTCCCGTAAAAGCAAATTGGGAATGGCCGTTGTGATGACAATTTAACGTGATGATATTTTTGCGTTTCCCTTCAGTCTAGTCAATGGAGCAGCACTTGGGCACGCTTGTACGTCCTCTGTTGAAATCCCTATCATATAAGTGGTTGCACTGAGGCAAGTGGTGTTACATCTTATCAGATTTGCTGAGAACTGCTGCCCCCGAAATACAGTTTGATTATGCATCCGTATGATAAGACATTCTGTCACCCTAGCAGGGTACGGTTTAGCCGTCAGAGCTGGGTGTGTTGAGGATATAGGTATCTGTGAACAAACATAACAATTAGTAACGTAATTCCATTCCACCAGGCCAGGAATCCGAGGAGCACGAAACACACTAAGATCACAACGCAACCGGCTGCCCTACCAACAGTCCGGCAGCGGCGGCGCCGAGCACGCCGCTCCGGGGTCTGCTGTAGTTCAGTCATGATTGCTAGGATACAGTGTTGTTAACCACCTCACCTAATAGTGCAAGGATCTCCCTGCTTCACTGGCATTGAGACAATCTATTGCTAATTAAATAGACTCCCTTTGTAGCCAGACTTCCCCTTCCACTGTGGAGGCCGCCAACACACGCTGTATCTTACAGTGATGTATCCACGTTGATCTCTCCGCTATCTTTACTGCAGTTGGTGTTGTTAACAGCACTTGGTATAGACCTTCCCAACGAGGACTGGACTCTGATGAACACCCAGTCTCCTGGCTAGACTACCGGAAGGCCGTCCTGTGGAAGATCAAAATTATTCGGCAGTAAATGTGTTTAAGTTATCTCTTTCTGTGTTAATGTCTTTTTCATAAATTTGCTAATGTTTGTTCCTCATCTGCTGTTTTAGTATCCATGTCAAAAATGGTAGACGATATGGTCGTCCATAAAGTATCTCAAATGGTGTTAACCCTGATGGTGTTGGTGTTATTCTCATATACAATTTTACTAGGTCCAACATTCAATCCAGGTTTGTTTTGTCTCTTCTATACATTTCCTTAATCTTATTTTTATTGCGCCCTTTGTCCTTTCCACTAATCCGGCACTGTGTGGTTGATAAGCACAATGATTTTTGAGATTGACCTGTAGCGCTTCTCCTACGTATTGCACTATTGTATTAACAAAATGCGCTCCATTATCTGAATAGACTGTTTCTGGTATTCCAATCATGGAATGATTGTCTTTGCACAATGCCTTAGCCACTGTAAGTGCATCTGCATGTTTGTAGGGAACAATTCTACCCATTTTGAGAAGGCATCAATTATGACTAAACAAAATTCCTTCCCTTCATGTTTAACTCAGCTGTATATAATCCATATGAATCACTTGAAAGGGATATTGTGGTGTTGGAAATTTGCCTCTCTTTGGGGTTCAAAATGCCTTGTGAGTTGGTTTTGCCATGCGATGCATGCTCTACAATGCTGTTTTTGCATATGCATCGAACCCATAAGACAAAAAATAGATTGCAATTGCGATATCATACCCCCTGATGAGACATGCGTCACGCCATGGCTCATAATAGCTGCCCATTTAAACTATTTTTTTTGGCAATATGGGTTTCTTTTGTGGTCATATCCGGAGGGGTGTCATATAGGAGAAAAATAGAAAGAGCTGTTGCCGCCTTTGCGGTTTTGTCAGCAACGTCATTTCCTTTTGAAACACTGTCAGAGCCTTTGGTGTGAGCCGCACATTTGCATATAGCAATTTGTTGAGGCAACTTCACAGCTTGCAGTAGGGCAGTTAGGAGAGTGGCATGAGTCACTGGCTTTCCAGATGATCACCATTCCACGCTCCTCCCAGTTTTGCAAACACATGCACTGTGCTGAAAGCGTACTGGCTGTCTGTATAAATTGATACAGCCGTACCTTTAAACAGATAGCAAGCTGCAGTTAAAGCAACTAATTCAGCTGCTTGTGCTGAAAATGACGATGGCAATGAAGCAGAATCCAATACTTCTGAATTTGTGACAACAGCATATCCAGATTGTGTTTGTCCATAAGCTTTGTCAGTGGAAGAACCATCCACATACACAATTGTACTGTTTGGGATGGGTGTGTCCTGGAGGTCTGGGCGTGCTTTCGTACAGACCGTTGCTACATCAAGACAATTGTGCGGCTCACCATCCTCAGGTAAAGGTATCAATGTGGAGGGATTCAATGTTGTACATCGCTCTATCGTAAGGTGTGGTTGTGATAATAGCAAGGACATGCACGAAAGATGTCTTGCTGGGGACAAAAGGCTCATTTTGTCTGCAACAGAAGTGCAGAAACTGCATGTGGAACTTCCAGTGTCAACTGATGGAATAGAACAACATTACTGCTACTTTGAACAGCCATAAAGGCTGCAACAACAGCCTGTACACATGGTGGTAGAGCACTTGCCACTGCATCCAATTTAGATGAGTAGTAGGCAACTGGCCTTAATTTTGAGCCATACACTTGAACCAAAACACTAGTCATGGACTCATTCTTACAATCAGCTGTTTGAATGAATGGTTTACTATAATCTGGTAGTGCCAAAACTGTGGATGACACTAATGTTTGTTTTACTTTTACAAAAGCTTCCTCAGCTTCTTTGTTCCATTCCAACACGGTTGACATTGAAATATCATCTTTGTACATCTGGCGCTATATAGAAAAAAGTTGATTGATTTGATATTTAATGTTCAAACTGATAAACTTTATTGTTTTTGTGCAAATATTTGCTCATTTTGAAATGGATGCCTACAACACGTTTCAAAAAAGCTGGGACAGTGGTATGTTTACCACTGTGTTACATCACCTTTCCTTCTAACAACTCTCAATAAGCGTTTGGGAACTGACAACCCAGTCTCAAGGCAAGTCATGATTCAGCAGCAAGAAATATACATTAATCTATTGTTGACATTGTGACGAAAACTGCCTCATTTGGCAGCACAAATTCATTGTAAATTGTAATTCATTCCGTGATGGCTGCGCAAAATTAAAAGTGAAGCGGGGGGGGGGGGGGGGAGTGGGTTTAGGTTATGGTTAATGTTGGGAGTAGGAGTAGGGTTAGTAATAGTGAATAAAAAAAAAAAAAAATTTGACTCATTTCGTGATGGGAGGACGAAAAAAATGTGAGACTGAGCTGGAACTGAGGGCACTAATTGTTGAAGCTTTGTAGGTGGTATTCTTCCCCATTTTTGCTTGATGCACGACTTCAGTTGTTCAACAGTCCGGGGTCTCTGTTGTCGTATTTTGCGCTTCATAATGCACCACACATTTTAAATGGGCGACAGGTCTGGACTGCAGGCAGGCCAGTCTAGTACCTGCACTCTTTTACTATGAAGCCACACTGTTGTAACACGTGCAGAATGTAGCTTGGAATTGTCTTGCTGAAATAAGCAGGGATGTCCTAGAAAAAGACGTTGCTTGGAAGGCAGCATGTGTTGCTCCAAAACCTGGATCTACCTTTCAGCATTAATGGTGGCATCACAAATATGTACGTTGCTCATGCCATGGGCACTTACACACCTCCTACCATCACAGATGCTGGCTTTTGAACTTTGTGCTGGTAACAATCTGGATGGTCTTCTTCCTCTTGTTGTCCGGAGGGCAGGATGTCCACGATTTCCAAAAACAATTTGAAATGTGGACTCATCAGACCACAGCACACTTTTCCACTTTGCGTCTGTCCATTTTAAAGTGACTGCGGGCCCAGAGAAGGTGGCGGCATTTCTGGATTGTTTGTGATGTATGGCTTTCTCTTTGTATGGTAGAGTTTTAACTTGTACTTGTAGATGTAGTGACGAACTGTGTTAACTGACAATGGTTTTCTGAAGTGTTCCTGAGCCCATGCGACAAGATCCTTTACACAGTTATGTTGGTTTTTAATGCAGTGCCGCCTGAGGGATCAAAGGGTCTGGCCATTCAGTGTTGGTTTTTCGGCGTCCCCACTTACGGTGAGTAAGTTCTCCAATTCTCTGAATCTTCTGATTATACAACCCCTGGCAAAAATTATGGAAATCACCGGCCTCGGAGGATGTTCAATTCATTGTTTAATTTTGTAGAAAAAAGCAGATCACAGACATGACACAAAACTAAAGTCATTTCAAATGGCAACTTTCTGGCTTTAAGAAACACTATAAGAATCAAGAAAAAAAGATTGTGGCAGTCAGTAACGGTTACTTTTTTAGACCAAGCAGAGGAAAAAAATATGGAATCACTCAATTCTGAGGAAAAAATTATTAAATTTTCATCCCCAAAACTAACACCTGCATCATATCAGATCTGCTCGTTAGTCTGCATCTAAAAAGGTGAACACACCTTGGAGAGCTGTTGCACCAAGTGGACTGACATGAATCATGGCTCCAACACGAGAGATGTCAATTGAAACAAAGGAGAGGATTATCAAACTCTTAAAAGTGTTGTATGGCTGGGGGGCCTGGCTGCCTTTTTGTTTCTGTCTTTTGTTTTTCCTTCCAGGTGGCTTGCATTTGGGACTGAGTGGCTGTGTTGCTGAGGTTATCAGGACCTCACCCTGATCACCTGCGGCTCGTCAGGACTTACAGCTGAGGTGCATCTATATGGATTGGAACATGGTGGCATTTAAGACTGGAGTATACAGTGTGTATTTGCCAGAGACTCGACCTTGTGACCAGACGGGTGAGATCGTCATCATCAGTGGATGCAGAGAACGTCCAGGGTTTGATGCACGGTCTGTGAAAGAGGAGGGGGTGAGGTCTCACGCTCGTCAGCACACTTCCTGAGGTACGTTAGATTTTGTGACTAACATTTACAGTCAGTAAATGTGGTGTCCCTCACACCTTTTTATATTGAGCTGTATGTTAGTCATGTATCGGCTTCCACTGCAGTGGAGTTTGGTGAACTGGATGTTCCATGCCTGCAGGTTGGGAAGCTGATTAGTAATCAAGCCAGGAAGTGTTTGCTGTTTGTACACCTTTAAGTGTTCTCTCTGTGTGTAGAGTGTGGACTCACATAATGGTTCCTTCTTTCACAGACTCGGTTTGTTGCGGCCACCTGGGGGGTGTCGGCGGGGTCCTTGGGTCCGAACAGCTTCTGGCTCCGGACCGTTAGCGCTGCTGGGAGCGCACCACGCCAGACCGCACTTTCTGTTATTTTTGTATCACTGTTATGTATTAAATTCAGTTAGCCTTTGTACCGTGCTCTGCTTATTTCATACTGGGTCCTTCAAACGCTGGTCGGTTCTCCGAGCTGCGTCCGACACATAACAGTAGTCTCTGGCCAAACATCATGGACCCAGCGGTAGCAGAGACGGTAACGCGCCGGGAAGGCGGCAGCAGACGTTCAGTAGTTATCCGGATCAGTTGCGGGTGCTCTCCGCCCGGATGGTGCGTGTTTGAGACCCATTACTGAATACTGATTTGTGCTCTCTTGCAGCCGTGTTCCTGTGTTTGTGCCTCATGTGGGTCGTGGTGGAGTGTGACTGGCGACGGCTTCGCGTCACGCTCCGACCGGATAAGAGGTTTAAACGGGAGCTGCAAGAGTGTGTCTGTAATGGGTGCACGCGCACGGCGGAGCTCTGTGGCACGGGTCGCTGAGCTTCCTGTGTTACAGTTGTAGCCCCGTTTCCCCAGATAAAGATAACTACTGCGTCTGTTGTATCAGCTCCGGCGTTATTTAGTTAATCACAGTTTTGGTTGTGTGTTGCTCACAGCTGATCACAGAAAAGCAGCTCGTTGTTTTCCTCTGTCACCAAAGGGGGTTTTTTTATTTTTAGCACTCTGGCTCCCTCTGTTGGTGACTGAGTCACATTACCGTCAAGCTCTTAAGTTGGAACAGGGTGTTCCATTTGTTTGAGCTTGACGGTATAAATCACTTATTGTTTTGTGTTAGTTCATTTTGTGTGGGTGTTTTTTGAGTTGGTTTTGTGTGGGATTTTATTTTTTGTTTTTCACTATTTAGTGTCTGGGTCGTGACCCTGCAGTTCTGCCAAAAATGAAGAAAAAAAAAAAAAAAAAAAAAAAAGGCCCGAGCAACCTTATGTCAGTCTGTTAGTCTTTCTTTTTATTTTTTTTTCAGTTTCAACCTCCCAGGTTTGAATGGGACGGTCCCCCTGGGGGGTCATGGGGGGGGGGGGGGGTGTTGGGTTGTTGTTTTTTCTTTCTTTTTTTTTGTTTTGTTTTTTGTTATGCCCTCTCTTCTCCTCTGACTCCAGCCGTGTGAGCCGTAGTGTCGGCGTTGCTGGAGTGGTGCAGTTGGGTTGTGCTGGCCGTTTCCCAGGTAACCTCTGCACCCGGGAGGGGAGGGGGGGGTTTGGGGTATTTCTTTTTGTTTCCCTCTCTTCTCCTCTGGCTCCAGCCGTGTGAGCTGTAGTGTCGGCGTTGCTGGAGTGGTGCAGTGTGGTTATGCTGGGCATTTCCCAGGTAACCTCTGCACCTGGGGGGGGGGGTGTTTTCCCCCCAGTTTCCGCCCTCAGGGTTTGACTGTGGTGTCCTCTGGGGGGGAAAGGGCTGTGGGTCCATCTAGCCATAGACGGCCGGGCTGGGGTCCGTTGGTCGTGAGGGGAGGCGTCTCCTGGGGTTGACGAGTGGTCCTCTGGAGGCGCTGGGAGTCCCCGTGGGTGACGTTGGATCCCAGAGGGACCTCGGCTGTGGTTATTACTCCTGGAGCTGGCGGGAAAGTCCTCTGGGGGTGTTGGTCCCTACATGTCGTTAGGGGGGGGGGGGGGGGTGTTTTAGACGCTTTATTTGTAAGCTTAAGTTTGGGGTTTTTCTTTTCTCCTCGTCCCGGGGTTTGATGGGACGGTCCCCTGGGAGGGGGGGGGGGGGGTGGGTTTGGTTGTTTGTGTTTTGTCTTTTTTGTTTTATGACTAATGACCGCACATGGTTGGATAAGGCTGACCGCACAGGTTTAAGAACTCCTGGCCACACCTGTGCTAAGTGACTGACTGAAACAAAGGCAAGGATGCAGCCAGAGGGAGAGGACATCAACCATTCTATTGGAAGACGATGCAGATGCGGTTTCCAGCCATGGTCCCTGGAGGGGGTGTTTCTCCTGGGCCAGTTTGTTTGGTCGCCGGGAGGCTTCCCATGAGGGTGGGGTACTGTTGTATGGCTGGGGGGCCTGGCTGCCCTTTTGTTTCTGTCTTTTGTTTTTCCTTCCAGGTGGCTTGGCATTTGGGACTGAGTGGCTGTGTTGCTGAGGTTATCAGGACCTCACCCTGATCACCTGTGGCTCGTCAGGACTCACAGCTGAGGGTGCATCTATATGGATGGAACATGGTGGCATTTAGACTGGAGTATACAGTGTGTATTTGCCAGAGACTCGACCTTGTGACCAGACGGGTGAGCTCGTCGTCTTGGGAGCCATCTCATCATCAGTGGATGCAGAGAACGTCCAGGGTTTGATGCACGGTCTGTGAAAGAGGAGGGGGTGAGGTCTCACGCTCGTCAGCACACTTCCTGAGGTACGTTAGATTTTGTGACTAACAGTTATACAGTCAGTAAATGTGGTGTCCCTCACCCCTTATTGTATTGAGCTGTATGTTAGTCATGTAATCGGCTTCCACTGCAGTGGAGTTTGGTGAACTGGATGTTCCATGCCTGCAGGTTGGGAAGCTGATTAGTAATCAAGCCAGGAAGTGTTTGCTGTTTGTACACCTTTAAGTGTTCTCTCTGTGTGTAGAGTGTGGACTCACATAATGGTTCCTTCTTTCACAGACTCGGTTTGTTGCGGCCACCTGGGGTGTGTCGGCGGGGTCCTTGGGTCCGAACAGCTTCTGGCTCCAGACCGTTAGCGCTGCGGGAGCGCACCACGCCAGACCGCACTTTCTGTTATTTTTGTATCACTGTTATGTATTAAATTCAGTTAGCCTTTGTACCGTGCTCCTGCTTATTTCATACTGGGTCCTTCAAACGCTGGTCAGTTCTCCGAGCTGCGCCGACACATAACAAAAAGAGAGTAAATCATCACGCAATGTTGCAAAAGATGTTGGTTGTTCACAGTTAGCTGTGTCTAAACTCTGGACCAAATACAAACAACATGGGAAGGTTGTTAAAGGCAAACATACTGGTAGACCAAGGAAGACATCAAAGCGTCAAGACAGAAAACTTAAAGCAATATTCTCAAAAATCGAAAAATGTACACCAAACAAATGAGGAACGAATGGGAGGAAACTGGAGTCAACGTCTTTGACCGAACTGTAAGAAACTGCCTAAAGGAAATGGGATTTACACACAGAAAAGCTAAATGAAAGGCATCATTAACACCCTAAACAGAAAAAACAAGGTTACAATGGGCTAAGGAAAAGCAATTGTGGACTGTGGATGACTGGATGAAAGGTGATGATGGATGAAAGGTGATGATGCTGGAACTTTTGTTCTGATTTGATGCAGGTGTTAATTTGGGGGATGAAAATTTACAGGGTAATTCCATAATTTTTTCCTCAGAATTGAGTGATTCCATATTTTTTTCCTCTGCTTGGTCTAAAACCGTAACCATTACTGACTGCCACAATCTTTTTTTTCTTGATTTCTTATAGTGTTTCTTAAAGCCAGAAAGTTGCCATTTTGAAATGACTTTAGTTTTGTGTCATGTCTGTGATCTGCTTTTTTTCTACAAAATTAAACAACTGAATGAACATCCTCTGAGGCCGGTGATTCATATTTTTTGCCAGGGGTCGTATTATAGACTGTAGATGATGGAATCCATACATTTCTTGCAATTGAACGTTGAGAAACATTGTTCTTAAACTGCTGGACTACTTTTCCCACACAGTTGTTCACAAAGTGGTAATCCTCGTCCCATCTCCTCTTGTGAACGGCTGAGCCTTTTGGGGATGCTCCTTTTATACCCAATCATGATACTCACCTGTTTCCAATTAACCTATTCACCTGTGGAATGTTCCAAAGAGGTGTTCTTTGAGCATTCATCAACTTTCCCAGCCCTTGTCGCCCCTGTCCCAGCTTTTTTGAAACATGTTGCAGGCATCGATTTCAAAATGAGCAAATATTTGCACAAAAAACAATAAATTTATCAGGTTGAACATTAAATATCTTGCCTTTGTGGTGTATTCAATTGAAATATAGGTTTGAAGAGGATTTACAAATCGTATTCTGTTTTTATTTACATTTCACACAATGTCCCAATTTCATTGGAATTGGGGTTGTACTTAAATATATTGCTCAATTGAGGGTTAAATACTAGAGAAATCAGTTTTGGCTTAATATGCTTTCAGTAGTGTCCTTGGTACTTGGAACATGCAGTGAATGCAGCAAGGAAATTAGAGGGTTTCCTGGAATAGTACTCCTGTCTTCCGGGGGGTTCATGTTTCCTTAGTTAGGTCTAGTAGTCTCTAATAAGGTTGACTTCTAGTATTTAATATGAATACAAACAGTCTACTCAGTCTGCTGAGTCATTTAATCCAAATAACAGACTTGTGATACTGAAAGAAAGGAAATTACATCACACAGGCTAAATGGAGAAAGCAGAAGTTAATGAAAGAATCCGAGGAAGATGTGTGTTGGAGCATTTTAAAAAGATAAAAATCTGTCAGTTTGAGCACAAATTTCCATTGTGACAATAAAAGGGTGCTCTGTAATCCATTCATCTGCTGCAGAGGGATGTTTTGCTCACTAAGTGTGTGAAACCATGAGAGGAGAGAGAAGAGAGAGATATACTGATAGTGTACCTCCAAGAGTATAGATTGCTATTGCGTATCACTCTCATCTCTCATGACCAAATCTATTTCCTCAAAGGAGCCTGGAAAAGCTTTTAGCTAGGGCTTGAAAATGTACAGCACAAAGACACAGTCATGCTGTGATCGAAGGTCATGAAATAAAGTGGCGTGTGGAGAGCCGAGCTTTTGTTCGGTGCTCTCAACCCACTGCTCCGGAACTGAGACCTTTTCACCTTTCCAGCTCTCTTTCCTCTCACACTCGTATGGATTCCTCTGTAGCACTACAAGACATGAAATTTTGCTGTGTAACTTCTAAATGATGTATAGCCGACACGTTAGTTTGTAAACCGCATTCAATTATACATAGAGTCGAGTGCTTCAAGTGTCTTTATGTGACACTGCCTTAATAATAAAGAATACTCCCTTCCAATTTTCCTCAGAACTAAGAAAATTTACTGTGTTAAAATCTAGTTATTATAAAGTACCGTTATTTCTGTGGTATATCGCAAACATACAGCTAATTTTATTGTTGATAATGTATTTTATTTGGGGAGATTCCATAGCAAATAGGGGCATAGCTCAATTTGTTCCATGGGGTTTTGCCCACAACATGAAGGATGAAGTACATGTGCATGTGCTAAATTTTGAAATTTCTGAGCATAAAACAGAAACTGCAAACTCATAATTTCAGACCTCCAACAAGAAAAAAAATATATATATATTTGTGGAGTCGAATAAAGCTGTCCCCACTGCCCCATTTTAACAACGCAAAATAAGGATGAAGTGATCACTCAATCAATTTCAAATCAATTTTTTTTTATATAGCGCCAAAATCACAAACAAAACAGTTGCCCCAAGGCGCTTTATATTGTAAGGCAAGGCCATACAATAATTATGTAAAACCCCAACGGTCAAAACGACCCCCTGTGAGCAAGCACTTGGCTACAGTGGGAAGGAAAAACTCCCTTTTAACAGGAAGAAACCTCCAGCAGAACCAGGCTCAGGGAGGGGCAGTCTTCTGCTGGGACTGGTTGGGGCTGAGGGAGAGAACCAGGAAAAAGACATGCTGTGGAGGGGAGCAGAGATCGATCACTAATGATTAAATGCAGAGTGGTGCATACAGAGCAAAAGAGAAAGAAACAGTGCATCATGGGAACCCCCCAGCAGTCTACGTCTATAGCAGCATAACTAAGGGATGGTTCAGGGTCACCTGATCCAGCCCTAACTATAAGCTTTAGCAAAAGGAAAGTTTTAAGCCTAATCTTAAAAGTAGAGAGGGTGTCTGTCTCCCTGATCTGAATTGGGAGCTGGTTCCACAGGAGAGGAGCCTGAAAGCTGAAGGCTCTGCCTCCCATTCTACTCTTACAAACCCTAGGAACTACAAGTAAGCCTGCAGTCTGAGAGCGAAGCGCTCTATTGGGGTGATATGGTACTACGAGGTCCCTAAGATAAGATGGGACCTGATTATTCAAAACCTTATAAGTAAGAAGAAGAATTTTAAATTCTATTCTAGAATTAACAGGAAGCCAATGAAGAGAGGCCAATATGGGTGAGATATGCTCTCTCCTTCTAGTCCCCGTTAGTACTCTAGCTGCAGCATTTTGAATTAACTGAAGGCTTTTCAGGGAACTTTCAGGACAACCTGATAATAATGAATTACAATAGTCCAGCCTAGAGGAAATAATGCATGAATTAGTTTTTCAGCATCACTCTGAGGAGACAAGACCTTTCTAATTTTAGAGATATTGCGTAAATGCAAAAAAGCAGTCCTACATATTGTTTAATATGCGCTTTGAATGACATATCCTGATCAAAAATGACTCCAAGATTTCTCACAGTATTACTAGAGGTCAGGGTAATGCCATCCAGAGTAAGGATCTGGTTAGACACCATGTTTCTAAGATTTGTGGGGCCAAGTACAATAACTTCAGTTTTATCTGAGTTTTAAAAGCAGGAAATTAGAGGTCATCCATGTCTTTATGTCTGTAAGACAATCCTGCAGTTTAGCTAATTGGTGTGTGTCCCTCTGGCTTCATGGATAGATAAAGCTGGGTATCATTGCGTAACAATGAAAATTTAAGCCATACCGTCTAATAATACTGCCTAAGGGAAGCATGTATAAAGTGAATAAAATTGGTCCTAGCACAGAACCTTGTGGAACTCCATAATTAACTTTAGTCTGTGAAGAAGATTCCCCATTTACATGAACAAATTGTAATCTATTAGACAAATATGATTCAAACCACCGCAGCGCAGTGCCTTTAATACCTATGGCATGCTCTAATCTCTGTAATAAAATTTCATGGTCAACAGTATCAAAAGCAGCACTGAGGTCTAACAGAACAAGCACAGAGATGAGTCCAATGTCCGAGGCCATAAGAAGATCATTTGTAACCTTCACTAATGCTGTTTCTGTACTATGATGAATTCTAAAACCTGACTGAAACTCTTCAAATACACCATTCCTCTGCAGATGATCAGTTAGCTGTTTTACAACTACCCTTTCAAGAATTTTTGAGAGAAAAGGAAGGTTGGAGATTGGCCTATAATTAGCTAAGATAGCTGGGTCAAGTGATGGCTTTTTAAGTAATGATTTAATTAGTGATGCCAACTATGAAGAGGATGAAGAGCAGAAAGGCCGTTTGTCCAGATGGCATTCCAGTGGAGGTATAGAAATGTCTAAGAGAGATGGGAGTGGAAATCTTAGAAAGTGAGAAGAAGCCTGTGGAGTAGAGAAGAAGTGTGCTGGTTCCTAAGAACAAGGGTGATGTGCAGAGCTGCAGTATCTACAGAGGCATGAAGTTGATCAGCTCCAGCATGAAGTTATGGGAAACAATAGTAGAAGCTAGGCTTAGAAAACAGGTGAAAATCTGTAAGCAGCAATATGGTTTTATGCTGAGAAAGAGCACTACAGATGCAATGTTTGCTCTGAGAGTACTGATGGAGGAGTATAGAGAAGGCCAGAAGGGGTTACATTGTGTGTTTGGGGATTGAGAGAAAGCTTATGACAGGCTGCCAAGAGAAGAGTTGTGATATTGAATGAGGAAGTCTGGAGTGGCAGAGAAGTTTGTGAGGGACATGTACAAGGACAGTGTGACAGCAGTAAGTTGCACAGTAGGAATGACAGATGCACTCAAAATGGAGGTGGGATTGCATCAAGGATCACTTCTGAGCCCTTTCGTGTTCATCAATGGTGAGGGACAGGTTGACAGATGAGATCAGACAGGAGTCCCCCTGCACTATGATGTTTACAGATGACATTGTAATCTGCAAAGAAAGTAGGGAGGAGATGGTTAAGAGAGATGAGTTTAAATATTTGGGGTCACGGATCAATACTAATGGAGAATGTGGTAGAGAGGTGAAGAAGAGAGTGCAGACGGTGGAATTGGTCAAGAAGTGATTTGTGACAAAAAGTTATCTACAAGAAGGGGAAGGGTTACAAGACAATAGTGAGACCAGCTATGTTGTACAGCTTAGAGACATGACATTAACAAAAAAAATGGGAAGCAGAGCTGGAGGTGGCAGATCTGAAGATGTTGTGATTTTCTTCGGGAGTGATGAGGATGGACACGATTATGCTAGTATCTCACTGGGCTGTGACAGCCTGTGAACAACATCCATGAGGAAATTCACACCATAGCCAAGATGCACAAAGCAGATTTCTTGTGTTGACCTGTTTTTAGTTTTTTATTCATTTTTTCTGAGGACAGAGGAGGAAATTAACTTTATGCTCATGGTCGGCACATACTCACTGTGCACGTGCATGAGCAGGCTGGACATGTCGTGTCCAGTCACGGATGGGCTGCATGAACCAGATTTACTGTTTACGTCTTTTTATTTATTTATTTATTTTTCTGAGGACAGAAGTGAAAATTAAGTTTAATGCTGCTGCCCGGTGGCCACTCGCCATTACACACATGGAGAGTGTGCACTGAATGAGGACTATACCAGCATGCCAACTTTATTTCTTTTATCTATATTATAATAGCCAAGTAGTCTCTGTGTACATGTGTGTGTATGGTATCAGAGGTGGAAAACTCCGGCTTCAGAAAGAAAAAGCCCAACCACATATTTGTTACATCTTCCTAATAAACCACCTGTCAGTAATTAGTTCAACTCTTCAGGCAGGTGGATTAGCAAATTATTGAGGTCACCTGTTTTAGGTGCACAGGTAGAAAAAAATACATGGTAGGGCTTTTACTTTCTGAAGCCGGAGTTTTTCACCTCTTTATGGTAACGATCACAGAAAAACTGAGGAGAGCTGATTCCATCTGATCAAAATCACCTGGTGAAGTCAGTGGCTGCAAAGAAAACCTGCACCCTCTTGGCCCTTTCTGGAACAAATTGCCCACCCCTGGTCTAAATTAAAAGATGCTTCAATCATATAGAAAAATACACCACATTATTTGCTTGATCATAAAGATTCTAAAAAAGGTATAGTTTGGACAATCTGTGACTGAATGTTATGGAGTTATGAGGAGTTCTGGAACAAGTTGCCCACCCCTGATTATGACCCCTGTGTAATTCTTCAATTGACCTGTACCTGGCTGCCTCTTGAAAATACAAGTGGCCAATCAGTTTTTTAAAGAGTTAATGTCTATGGATTATTGTGCCAAATTTGATGTTTGTATCACCATTTGCAGGATTCCACTCTAAATATTCTCTTATCTGTTGCACTATATATGAGATGTAAGATTCTGCTCCTCAGTGTTTCTCAATTGCCCTCAAAAGGATTGGAACACTTGGTATTTCACCCATTTTAATTTGTTTATTCCATTTCAATACATTTTTTTCTAAAATTACCTTCCTTAACTCAAACTGAAAGCAAATCTCAACAACTTGATATAAATTAATTAAAAATATGAAATCCAGCTTCCTGATGAAGTGGTGTAGAGGAATATTTTCTTAAAAAGAAGACCTGAAACTTCAGCTACAATTTGACAGAAAGTACATTTGAGATGAAAGCCTAGATTTGATGTTTTGGTGAAAGAAACTTTTGTATTTCTTCATAATTGATGTAATACTACAACCCCTGGCAAAAATTATGGAATCACCGGCCTCGGAGGATGTTCATTCAGTTGTTTAATTTTGTAGAAAAAAGCAGATCACAGACATGACACAAAACTAAAGTCATTTCAAATGGCAACTTTCTGGCTTTAAGAAACACTATAAGAAATCAAGAAAAAAAGATTGTGGCAGTCAGTAACGGTTACTTTTTTAGACCACGCAGAGGAAAAAAATATGGAATCACTCAATTCTGAGGAAAAAATTATGGAATCACCCTGTAAATTTTCATCCCCAAAACTAACACCTGCATCATATCAGATCTGCTCCTTAGTCTGCATCTAAAAAGGAGTGAACACACCTTGGAGAGCTGTTGCACCAAGTGGACTGACATGAATCATGGCTCCAACATGAGAGATGTCAATTGAAACAAAGGAGAGGATTATCAAACTCTTAAAAGAGAGTAAATCATCACGCAATGTTGCAAAAGATGTTGGTTGTTCACAGTCAGCTGTGTCTAAACTCTGGACCAAATACAAACAACATGGGAAGGTTGTTAAAGGCAAACATACTGGTAGACGAAGGAGGACATCAAAGCGTCAAGACAGAAAACTTAAAGCAATATGTCTCAAAAATCGAAAAATGTACAACAAAACAAATGAGGAACGAATGGGAGGAAACTGGAGTCAACGTCTGTGACCGAACTGTAAGAAACCGCCTAAAGGAAATGGGATTTACATACAGAAAAGCTAAATGAAAGGCATCATTAACACCTAAACAGAAAAAAAACAAGGTTACAATGGGCTAAGGAAAAGCAATTGTGGACTGTGGATGACTGGATGAAAGTCATATTCAGTGATGAATCTTGAATCTGCATTGGGCAAGGTGATGATGCTGGAACTTTTGTTTGGTGCCTTTCCAATGAGATTTATAAAGATGACTGCCTGAAGAGAACATGTAAATTTCCACAGTCATTGATGATATGGGGCTGCATGTCAGGCAAAGGCACTGGGGAGATGGCTGTCATTACATCATCAATAAATGCACAAGTTTATGTTGATATTTGGACAATTGAAAGGATGTTTGGGGATGATGAAATCATTTTTCAAGATGATAATGCATCTTGCCATAGAGTAAAAACTGCAAAAACATTCCTTGCCAAAAAAAGACACATAGGGTCAATGTCAATGAGCAGATCTGATTTGATGCAGGTGTTCCATAATTTTTGCCAGGGGTTGTAGATGTAATAATAGAGATACGGCCTCTACTGGTGGTTGGCTCTCACTGCGGTATTGTATCACTTCCTGTTCCGGAGCACAGCGGTGTTTTGCTGTATCTGTTAGCTGTTTAATCTGCATAGTTAGATTGATCTAGATAACTAGATAACGATTTGTTTCACAGTATAATCTTCACGTGCCTTAACTAAAGCACTCCCTCTGCTGAATCACCTCTAAATTATTTACACATTATTCACTTTGTGTGTTTTTAGGAATCCGCTAGCTTAGCGCAGCTACTAGCTCTTAGCTGATTTAGCATGGCGGCTTCTCCTGTCTCTCCCGCACTTTTCTGCTCTGGGTGTGAAATGTTTAGTTATTCCTCGGCCTCCTTTAGCAGTAATGGTACTTGTAATAAGTGTAGCTTATTCGTAACTTTGGAGGCCAGGCTGGGCGAATTGGAGACTCAGCTCCGCACCGTGGAAAATTCTACAGCTAGCCAGGCCCCTGTAGTCGGTGCGGACCAAGGTAGCTTAGCCGCCGTTAGTTCCCTTCCAGCAGATTCCGAGCAGCCGGGAAAGCAGGCTGACTGGGTGACTGTGAGGAGGAAGCGTAGCCCTGAACAGAAGCCCCGTGTACACCGCCAACCCGTTCACATTTCTAACCGTTTTTCCCCACTCGGCGACACACCCACCAAGGATCAAACTGTAGTTATTGGCGACTCTGTTTTGAGAAATGTGAAGTTAGCGACACCAGCAACCATAGTCAATTGTCTTCCGGGGGACAGAGCAGGCAACATTGAAGGAAATTTGAAACTGCTGGCTAAGGCTAAGCGTAAATTTGGTAAGATTGTAATTCACGTCGGCAGTAATGACACCTGGTTACGCCAATCGGAGGTCACTAAAATTATCATTGAATCGGTGTGTAACTTTGCAAAAACAATGTCGGACTCTGTAGTTTTCTCTGGGCCCCTCCCCAATCGGACCGGGAGTGACATGTTTAGCCGCATGTTCTCCTTGAATTGCTGTCTGTCTGAGTGGTGTCCAAAAAATGAGGTGGGCTTCATAGATAATTGGCAAAGCTTCTGGGGAAAACCTGGTCTTGTTAGGAGAGACGGCATCCATCCCACTTTGGATGGAGCAGCTCTCATTTCTAGAAATCTGGCCAATTTTATTAAACCCTCCAAACCGTGACTATCCAGGGTTGGGACCAGGAAGCAGAGTTGTAATCTTACACACCTCTCTGCAGCTTCTCTCCCCCTGCCATCTCCTCATTACCCCATCCCCGTAGAGACGGTGCCTGCTCCCAGACCACCAATAACCAGTAAAAATCTATTTAACCATAAAAATTCAAAAAGAAAAAATAATACAGCACCTTCAACTGCACCACAGACTAAAACAGTTAAATGTTATCTATTAAACATTAGGTCTCTCTCTTCTAAGTCCCTGTTAGTAAATGATATAAAAATTGATCAACATATTGATTTATTCTGCCTTACAGAAACCTGGTTACAGCAGGATGAATATGTTAGTTTAAATGAGTCAACACCCCCGAGTCACACTAACTGCCAGAATGCTCGTAGCACGGGCCGAGGCAGAGGATTAGCAGCAATCTTCCATTCCAGCTTATTAATTAATCAAAAACCCAGACAGAGCTTTAATTCATTTGAAAGCTTGACTCTTAGTCTTGTCCATCCAAAACTATCTATCGTCCACCTGGTCATTACTGTGAGTTTCTCTGTGAATTTTCAGACCTTTTGTCTGACTTAGTGCTTAGCTCAGATAAGATAATTATAGTGGGCGATTTTAACATCCACACATATGCTGAGAATGCCAGCCTCAACACTGCATTTAATCTATTATTAGACTCAATTGGCTTTGCTCAAAATGTAAATGAGTCCACCCACCACTTTAATCATATCTTAGATCTTGTTCTGACTTATGGTATGGAAATTGAAGACTTAACAGTATTCCCTGAAAACTCCATTCTGTCTGATCATTTCTTAATAACATTTACATTTACTCTGATGGACTACCCAGCAGTGGGGAATAAGTTTCATTACACTAGAAGTCTTTCAGAAAGCACTGTAACTAGGTTTAAGGATATGATTCCTTCTTTATGTTCTCTAATGCCATATACCAACACAGTGCAGAGTAGCTACCTAAACTCTGTGAGTGAGATAGAGTATCTCGTCAATAGTTTTACATCCTCATTGAAGACAACTTTGGATGCTGTAGCTCCTCTGAAAAAGAGAGCTTTAAATCAGAAGTGCCTGACTCCGTGGTATAACTCACAAACTCGCAGCTTAAAGCAGATAACCCGTAAGTTGGAGAGGAAATGGCGTCTCACTAATTTAGAAGATCTTCACTTAGCCTGGAAAAAGAGTCTGTTGCTCTATAAAAAAAGGCGTCCGTAATGCTAGGACATCTTACTACTCATCACTAACTGAAGAAAATAAGAACAACCCCAGGTTTCTTTTTAGCACTGTAGCCAAGCTGACAAAGAGTCAGAGCTCTATTGAGGCGAGTATTCCTTTAACTTTAACTAGTAATGACTTCATGACTTTCTTTGCTAATAAAATTTTAACTATTAGAGAAAAAATTACTCATAACCATCCCAAAGACATATCGTTATCTTTGGCTGCTTTCAGTGATGCCGGTATTTGGTTAGACTCTTTCTCTCCGATTGTTCTGTCTGAGTTATTTTCATTAGTTACTTCCTCCAAACCATCAACATGTCTATTAGACCCCATTCCTACCAGGCTGCTCAAGGAAGCCCTACCATTAATTAATGCTTCGATCTTAAATATGATCAATCTATCTTTATTAGTTGGCTATGTACCACAGGCTTTTAAGGTGGCAGTAATTAAACCATTACTTAAAAAGCCATCACTTGACCCAGCTATCTTAGCTAATTATAGGCCAATCTCCAACCTTCCTTTTCTCTCAAAAATTCTTGAAAGGGTAGCTGTAAAACAGCTAACTGATCATCTGCAGAGGAATGGTCTATTTGAAGAGTTTCAGTCAGGTTTTAGAATTCATCATAGTACAGAAACAGCATTAGTGAAGGTTACAAATGATCTTCTTATGGCCTCAGACAGTGGACTCATCTCTGTGCTTGTCCTGTTAGACCTCAGTGCTGCTTTTGATACTGTTGACCATAAAATTTTATTACAGAGATTAGAGCATGCCATAGGTATTAAAGGCACTGCGCTGCGGTGGTTTGAATCATATTTATCTAATAGATTACAATTTGTTCATGTAAATGGGGAATCTTCTTCACAGACTAAGGTTAATTATGGAGTTCCACAAGGTTCTGTGCTAGGACCAATTTTATTCACTTTATACATGTTTCCCATAGGCAGTATTATTAGATGGCATTGCTTAAATTTTCATTGTTACGCAGATGATACCCAGCTTTATCTATCCATGAAGCCAGAGGACACACACCAATTAGCTAAACTGCAGGATTGTCTTACAGACATAAAGACATGGATGACCTCTAATTTCCTGCTTTTAAACTCAGATAAAACTGAAGTTATTGTACTTGGCCCCACAAATCTTAGAAACATGCTGTCTAACCAGATCCTTACTCTGGATGGCATTACCCTGACCTCTAGTAATACTGTGAGAAATCTTGGAGTCATTTTTGATCAGGATATGTCATTCAATGCACATATTAAACAAATATGTAGGACTGCTTTTTTGCATTTGCGCAATCTCTCTAAAATTAGAAAGGTCTTGTCTCAGAGTGATGCTGAAAAACTAATTCATGCATTTATTTCCTCTAGGCTGGGCAATTGTAATTCATTATTATCAGGTTGTCCTAAAAGTTCCCTGAAAAGCCTTCAGTTAATTCAAAATGCTGCAGCTAGAGTACTGACAGGGAGTAGAAGGAGAGAGCATATCTCACCCATATTGGCCTCTCTTCATTGGCTTCCTGTTAATTCTAGAATAGAATTTAAAATTCTTCTTCTTACTTATAAGGTTTTGAATAATCAGGTCCCATCTTATCTTAGGGACCTCATAGTACCATATCACCCCAGTAGAGCGCTTCGCTCTCAGACTGCAGGCTTACTTGTAGTTCCTAGGGTTTGTAAGAGTAGAATGGGAGGCAGAGCCTTCAGCTTTCAGGCTCCTCTCCTGTGGAACCAGCTCCCGATTCGGATCAGGGAGACAGACACCCTCTCTACTTTTAAGATTAGGCTTAAAACTTTCCTTTTTGCTAAAGCTTATAGTTAGGGCTGGATCAGGTGACCCTGAACCATCCCTTAGTTATGCTGCTATAGACTTAGACTGCTGGGGGGTTCCCATGATGCACTGAGTGTTTCTTTCTCTTTTTGCTCTGTATGCACCACTCTGCATTTAATCATTAGTGATTGATCTCTGCTCTCTTCCACAGCATGTCTTTTTCCTGGTTCTCTCCCTCAGCCCCAACCAGTCCCAGCAGAAGACTGCCCCTCCCTGAGCCTGGTTCTGCTGGAGGGAGTTTTTGCTTCCCACTGTCGCCAAGTGCTTGCTCACAGGGGGTCGTTTTGACCGTTGGGGTTTTTCCGTAATTATTGTATGGCCTTGCCTTACAATATAAAGCACCTTGGGGCAACTGTTTGTTGTGATTTGGCGCTATATAAATAAAATTGATTTGATTTGATTTAAATAAAGTCAAAGACATATTCAGTGGCCTGGAAATGTTCATGTTTACATCCCCTGACTTGTCAAAAGAAAACTGGCAATAAAACCGATTATTATTTACAGCTATTATAAAGTTTTAGAGATCTGGTTTCAGTTTGAGTTTGAGGAAGATAATTTTATAAATTTTAATTCTTTATTTTTTGTATTTCTTGTATTTAAAATGACATAAACAAATTAAAATGTGTGAAATTCCAGGTGTTCCAATACTTTTGGAGGGCACAGTATCCTAACCGTATGATGAGTGCAAAATGAGTGTGGTATTATTACTGTTTTGTTTAAGAATGTTTAACTTTCACTGTTGCTGCAGTTTGTGTCAAATCATAGTCATATCGTGTATCATATTGCTATGACAATTCAGTAAGGTATATCTTCTATTATACATTCCAAATCTCTACTAGTGTTTGCTAAGGTACACCTAAATATGGGAACTCTCCCAGAAGTTGAAAGGTTTTTGCCATGCTAATGCTCCCCTGAAGCCCATCCATCCATCCATTTTCTTCCGCTTTATCCGGAGTCGGGTCGCCGGGGCAGCAGCTCAAGCAAAGCCGCCCAGACCTCCCGATCCACACACACCTCCCCCAGCTCCTCCGGGGGAACCCCACGGTGTTCCCAAGCCAGCCGAGAGATGTAGTCCCTCCAGCATGTCCTGGGTCTTCCCCGGGGCCTGCTCCCATTGGGACGTGCCTGGAACACCTCTCCAGCGAGGCGTCCAGGGGGCATCCGGAAAAGATGCCCGAGCCACCTCAACTGACTCCTCCACTTGAGGCAAGGACACTCCACCGACCTGAAGAGGGCAAAGCACCTTTTTCCGGTCGAGAACCATGGCCTCAGATTTGGAGGTGCTGATTTTCATCCCGGACGCTTCACACTTGGCTGCAAACCGCCCCAGTGCACGCTGAAGGTCCTGATTTGACGAAGCCAACAGAACCACATCGTCCGCAAACAGCAGAGACGAGATTCTGTGGTTCCCAAACCAGACCCCCTCTACCCCCTGGCTGCGCCTAGAAATTCTGTCTATAAAAATAATGAACAGAACCGGTGACAAAGGGCAGCCCTGGCGGAGGCCAACGTGCACTGGAAACAGGTTTGAGTTACTACCAGCAATGCGAACCAAGCTCCTGCTGCTGTCGCACAGGGACCGGATAGCCTTTAGCAAAGGACCCCGGACCCGTACTCCCGGAGCACTCCCCACAGGGTGCCCCAAGGGACACGGTCGAACGCCTTCTCCAGATCCACAAAACACATGTGGACTGGTTGGGCAAACTCCGATGAACCCTCGAGCACCCGATGGAGCGTGTAGAGCTGGTCCAGTGTGCCGCGACCAGGACGAAAACCACACTGCTCCTCCTGAATCCGAGGTTCGACCATCGGTCGAATTCTCCTCTCCAGTACTCTGGAATAGACCTTACTGGGCAGGCTGAGGAGTGTGATCCCCCTATAGTTGGAACACACCCTCCGGTCCCCCTTCTTAAACAGAGGGACCACCACCCCGGTCTGCCAATCCAGAGGCACTGTCCCCGATCGCCACGCGATGTTGCAGAGGCGTGTCAGCCAAGAATAGTCCCACAACATCCAGAGACTTAAGGTACTCAGGACGGATTTCATCCACCCCAGGAGCCTTGCCACCGAGGAGCTTTCTCCCCTGAAGCATTTACTCAAAATAAAGTCTGAAGGACCTAAATGACATGGTGAGATGCTGGTGAGCTTCGCTCATTCATGTCTGCGACATATACATATTAATAACAGTGTGTATATGATAACAGTAACCTAAATAATTTATAAATACATTGAGACAGTAAATTAACATTTACAAATCACATAATTAACAAGAAAAAAAGGGATGAGTTCTTCTTCGAAACACTGTTGAGGTCTAAGATTAAAAAAACTGTCTGGAATCACACGCCATTTCAACTCATTATAATCACTTTGCTTAATTTATTGCCACCCTTGAAAAATGTCAGCTACCCAACACGCTAGTTTTATTTTTATTAAGTTTAAGGCTCAGATCCTTTGTGCATGCATGGACAGCATGTTGGATGTTACTTGTGTGGGGGATGAGGACATCACCTGTGCGGGGGGTGAGGACAATGCCAGTACCCTGGCTATCCTTTACACAATGATGTCGGTTTTTAATGCAGTGCTGCCTGAGGGATCAAAGGTCATGGGCATTCAGTGTTGGTTTTCAGCCTTGCCGCTTACGTGTAGAAAGTCCTCCAGATTCTCTGAATCTTCTGATTATATTATGGACTGTAGATGATGGAATCCCTAAATTCAATTGCAAATGCAACTGAACATTGAGAAACATTGTTCTTAAACTGTTGGACTATTTTTTCACACAGTTCACAAAGTGGTGATCCTTGCCCCATCTTTGCTTGTGAACGGCTGAGCCTTTTGAGAATGCTCCTTTTATACCCAATCATGACACTCTCAATTAGTGTCCTCAGTTCCCATATGCTTATTGAGTGTTGTTAGAAGGAAAGGTGATGTAACACAGTGGTAAACATACCACTGTTCCAGCTTTTTTGAAACGTGTTGCAGGCATCCATTTCAAAATGAGCAAATATTTGCACAAAAACAATAAAGTTTATCAGTTTGAACATTAAATATCTTGTCTTTGTGGTGTATTCAAAATCCGTGCAAACAGGATGCACCTGAGCTCAATTTTCAGCTTCATGGCAAAGACTGTGAATACTTATGTACAAGTGATTTCTCAGTTTTTTGATTGTTAATAAATTTGCCAAAATAAAAAAAAACTTTCACATTGTCATTATGGGGTATTGTGAGTAGATTACTGAGGAGAAAAAAAAAAGAATTTCATCCATTTTGAAATAAGGCAGTAACATAACAAAACAATACTTTTTGGATGCATTGTATCCGTGTCTGTTGTCTTTTGGTTTAAATTTGACCTTTTTTAGCTTCATTTGAAGGTGTACCATATTTCTTCAGCTCTACGATGCTGGTGCTGGCCAGTTTTGTCATTCATTGGTTGTAAAAGTCCTGTATGTTATCTGTGTCATTGCCAAAGAAAATGTGTCATGGCATCTTGTCACTGTATTTTTACCCACGAGTCAAAATCCTATCCCCCCCCCCCCCCCCCCCCCCCCCCCCCCACACACACACAAAATGACCATTTGAATCATATTAGTCACATAAGACAATCAATCCTTTAAAAGAACATTAAGGGAAAAAAGTAGTGGTGCAGAACATAATCCTTTATGTGACTTAAATGATGAAAAATTGAAATGGACTCCACCTTTAAGACTTAGATGTAAGTACACTTAGATGTATTGCAGGAAAAAAAAAATCGAAATTAAATAAAATGATTGGATTCCTTTATATTGCTTTAGTTGATAAATTCTTTGGTTATGTAGCGAGGCACCATGCTTTCAGTGAGCAGTGAGTACAAATGATTCTTCCAGTACTTTATCAAAAATATTTTTACATTTGAGGCTTGCAAAGCTGGGAGGCTGACCTCGACTGTTATTCTTCTTTATTGTTTTCAGCTGTGTGGTTTAGTGTATTCATAGCACCTGGGACAGCCTTTTCAGCAATTTTCCAGCAAAAACCCTATAGCTCAGAAGAAACACGTGCATGCACTTGAACACGTGCTTACCAAGAAAGGTTGAACTCATGGGAAATCACAGCAGGGATAAAGTTGAGTTAAAGGCCTTCAGAGTAATTTGGAGCAAAACCATCAGCTTTTTAAATAATAATAATAATAATAATAATAATAATAATAATAATTTCACCTGGAAAAAAGAGTTCGGAAAAATCACATGTATAACATGGTTCGTAGAAGTGGCTGCCTTATATTCCTTTATGTAGAAGCTAAATCGATATAATACGAGGTCTGTCCATAAAGTATAGTACCTTTTTATTTTTTTTTAAACTATATGGATTTGAGTCATATGTTTTCACGTCAGACAAGCTTGAACCCTTGTGCGCATGCGTGAGTTTTTCCATGCCTGTCAGTGACGTCATTCCCTGTGAGCACGCCTTGTGGAAGGAGTGGTCCCGCCCCATCGTCGGATTTTCATTGTCTGGAAATGGCCGAATGATTTGGGGTTTTTTTCCATCAGAATTTTTTCAGAAGCTGTTAGAGACTGGCACCTGGAAACCATTCGAAAAATTTATCTGGCTTTCGGTGAAAATTTTACGGGCTTCACAGAGAATAAGGTGTGTTTGTACAGCTTTAAGGACCCCTTTAAGGACCCCTTTAAGGACCCCTTTAAGGACGCTCAGCACGCTGCGCTCCTTAGCTGCGACGACGCGGCACAAGCCACCGGACCATTTCTAAACGGATGGCTCTGTGGATACAAGACGTGTGCTCTTTCTCTGGTTATCACAAGAGCTGGACATCAGCCATTTTCCGGCAGATTTCACTTTTAACAAGAGATTTTGTCATGGAAAGCCGCGCGGAGGCTCCGCGCATCACGACCGATTCGCTTTGGAAGCGAGACAAAGGAACACCTCCGTTTTGGCGTGTCAGAGGACAAGTTTGGACATGTCCAGCTCTCCACAATTTCACTGATACTTACTGGACTGGTAAGCATTGAAAGCCGAGATAGACATCTCGGCTCCTTTTCAGCCACAGCCAATGACTCGTCCTCTCTGCAGCATTGGCCAGCTCCTTGATGGCTTGTCTTTGCTTCTGGCCCCTGATTCCGAGCTCTCTAAGGAACTTTCCAGTTGTTCTGGCTACGAAGCCCCTACACCCCACTTCCACCGGGCACACCCTTATTTTCCATCCTCTGTCCTCTGCCTCGGCTGCTAAGTTGGAGTAACGCAGCTTCTTACGCTCATACACTTCTTCGATAGCATCCTCCCAAGGAACCGTGAGTTCTATGATGTAGGCGAGCTGGCAGGAATTAGACCAGAGGACAAGATCTGGTCGCAGAGTGGTTGTTGTGATCTCCAGGGGTAAAATGAGCTTCTGATCTAGATTGACTCGCATCTGCCAGACCCTGGCTGCACTCATTGGGGTCAAATTGGGGTTTGAGGGGCTAACTGTTGGTTTGTCCCCCTCCCGGACAAACGATAGTGGTTTTCGGCTCACATCCTGGTTGTTGACGGGTTGGGCGTTAATGGATACCCTTTTGCACTCGATTTTATTGGCTAGAAATCTGAGGACCTGGTTGTGTCTCCACATGTATCTGCCCTGAGTGAGGCTGGTCCTACAGCCAACCAGAATGTGCCTGAGTGTTGCAGGGGTTGTGCACAGGGGGCAAGATGGATCCTTTCCAAGCCAC
Organism: Thalassophryne amazonica; assembly: GCF_902500255.1. NCBI lineage: Eukaryota > Metazoa > Chordata > Actinopteri > Batrachoidiformes > Batrachoididae > Thalassophryne > Thalassophryne amazonica. Next base: position 78,294,431 of record NC_047108.1, read on the forward strand.
AGCTGCAGATTTGTGGGACAGGGCAGCACATCATATGTAGCTCGGGTGATAAAGCTCAGCCTATTAGCTTCCATGCCCCAGAGGTCGCTCCATGTGAGTTTCCTCTTCTCTGCACCCTCCCACCTCATCCAGCGGCCCTGTTTAGGTTGTGCTATGGCTTTGGAGCATCTGGCACCTCCTCTACCACCATGGATCAACGTTCCATTGCAGATGCCTTTTGACAGAGACGTCTTACAGCTCCAAGGCCAAAGCCTCTTCTGCCTTGCTGGACATAGCCCACTACATCACGATGGAGAAGAGCAGATTTAGCCTGCAGTATTGCTGTGGCTGGAGTCCACTTCCTCCCTGTTGCTAGGGTAAGAGCGATGCCTCTCATCACAGGGTCCCGGGAGTCAGTGAGGGACATGTTCAGCCTCACCTTGGCACACTTGAACTCTTCAGCCAGACTAGAAATTGGCAATGACAGAGCTCCGTCGCTGTAGAGACCAACACTGCTGAGGCATTTGGGAAGCCCAAGCCACTTTCTCACATAAGAGTTCACTAGTCTCTCCAGTCAACTGGCATGGCTAACCAAAACCTCGTACATGGTCAATGGCCACAAGAGTCTTGGAAGCAGCCCAAACTGGTAACACCAGAGCTTCAGTTTTCCCGGTAGTGCAGTGTTGTTAATTTGCTCAAGGCCATTAGCTGTATCCTGCCGTAGTTGCTCAAGCTGCCAGGTGTCTTGAAGGTCTGCGTTGTACCATCATCCAAGGCTCTTGATGGGCTTTTCCAGGATTGTTGGAATTAGCTCATCACTGATGTAAAACTGCTCACCTGTCAGTTGGCCTTTGTCAATAGAGATGTTGCGTGACTTACTTGGCTTGAACTCCATTCTTGCCGACTGGATGTTTTCTTGGAGTTTCTGAAGCAGGCGCCTAGTGCATGGTTTTGTTGTTGTGATGATGGTTATATCGTCCATATAGGCTCTGATTGGTGGAAGACGCAGGCCATTGTTGGTCCTCTCTCCTCCCACTACCCAACAAGATGCCCATATGATCAGCTCCATTGCCATAACAAATGCCAGAGGAGAAATTGTACAGCCTGCCATGACGCCTACCTCCAGATTCTGCCAAGCAGTGGTGCCGTTCTCAGATGTTATGGAGAACTGGAGATCCTGAAAGTAGCTCTTGACCAACTCTGTGATCTGATTTGGTACGCCAAAGTAATTGAAGGCCGTCCACAAGATCTTGTGAGGGACTGACCCGAAGGCGTTCGCCACGTCTAAGAAAACCACGTACAGGTCTCTTCGTTCCTTTTTTGCAGTTTGTATCTGGTGCCAGATGATATCGGCATGCTCCAGACATCCTGAGAAGCCCTGGATGCCAGCCTTCTGCACTGATGTATCAACAAAGTTATTTTGCTGCAAGAAAGTCGAGAGCCTTTGGGCCAGGATGCTGAAGAAGAGCTTTCCTTCTACATTCAGCAGGCTGATCTGGCGAAACTGGCTGATGGATGACGACTCCTTTTCTTTGGGGATTAGTATACCTCCCGATCTTCTCCATGCTTTTGGTATCACTCCCTTCTGCCAAGCCACCTTCATCAGTTTCCAGAGGTATTTAAGGACACCCGAAGTATTCTTATAAAGCCTATATGGAATACCGTTGGGCCCCGGTGCTGATGTGGATCTTGCCTGCTTCACTGTCTTCTCCACCTCACTCCATGTGGGAGGCCTTGCATCCATTTGGTGCTCAGGAGCATGAATTGGTGGCATGTCATTCGGGATGGCGACTGGCTCATGTCTCCGATCATCAGAGTAGGTCTTCTTCAGGTGCTCTTCCAGGTCTTTTATGGGCACTTTGAGGCTCCTACTCTTTTCTTGCTGAAAAAGGCCTTTAACGAAGCTATAGGCATTGCTGTAGAAGCGGGTCCTTGTCCGTTCTTTCCTCTTACATTGTCGCCTGAGGTGCTCTGATCTTCGCAGCTTCATCAATCGCTGTTTATTTCCGCCTGCAGATCATCTAATCCAACTCTTTCCTTCTCTGTAGCCCTCTTCCACTGCTTTCTCAATTTCCCTCTTTCCTTCACGAGCCTGTCGATTTCCCACTGCCTCCTGGACTTTGGCTGACTTAGAGGGCTTTTTTGCTGCCTTCTGGTTTTTTCTTTTATCCCAAACCTCTCAGCCCCATAGCTGTATATGATGGATCCCATGTTCTCCAGTTTTCTCTCGACAGGACCCTTCTGTTGTTTGAGTAGGAGGATGAGGTCTGAGTCGATGGTCTCCCACTCTTTCTTCTGGCTAGATTTGGGCCACAGGATCTGAGGTTTCCTTCCTTCCATCCTCCTATCTGTTGCTGGCAGTGGATGGCTAGGTGCTGAGCTGGGTGCTGGTGTTGGCTGTGTGGGCTCTGGGCTGGAAACTGTTGCTAGGTATTGCAGGCCTAGCTCCAGGTTGGAGACTGGTGTTGGCTGTAAATGGCTGGACTCTAAACTGGAGACTGCTGCTGGCTGTTCCTGGCTAGGCTCCAGGCTGGGGACTGCTGGAGGGTCTATGCGATGCGAAGCTTCAGCTGAGGTGCTGATACCCTGAGGACTTTGGGGATTCTCCTGCCTCCAGGCTTCACTCGACTGATTTGGCCGTCTTCTTAAGAAGTATTGGTCAATGCGAGACCCCTTGCTGAGCTTGCTAAGGCATTTCTTTAAGCCTTGATGGATTTTTAGGCCCCTCACTGTTGTTAATTTTGACCAGCCACAAATGCAGTTCTGCAGTTTTTGTCCTGCCAGCGTTGATGGTCCATCTGTTGCGGTGCTGATTGATCTATTCATTGTCTGTTCCATTCCTTGGTCTGTCACCGTGTTATCCGTCCATGGTGGGTCATCTTCTGCCCCCGCTCTCGCAGACCCTGGAGGTATTCTCTTCTTTAAGGTTTTTGTAGCAATAATGGGTGGATCCAAGATCGCTAACCAGCGCTGGATCCTGCTAGTGTGGGTCGCTAACCCACACTAGCCCCATTGGGGTCTATTCCCTCCTGTCAGCAGTCTATCCAGGCTGTCATCTGGTCTTTCCCTGATTGTCAGCTGCTCTTTTGCAGCGGTCACTGGATTTCTCCAGACTTCAAGATTCGTTATAAGGACTAGATGTTATAATCCCTGGTGTTTGCACCTCTTTTACTTCAGGACTTCTTGGTAAATGGCTGCTATAAGGCTTTCCCAGCGGGACACGTCATCAGTTGTGTGCCTAAGCGTCACAGGGTGTTTTGGCCATTTATCACAAGACACCCTCTGCTTAGGCAGGCCCACCACAGGTTGATCAAGCCCGGGTATGTGTCCTGCTGTTACATATTTACCTTATTGCCTTATTAAACAGATTTGTTGGAACAGGATCAAATAAACAGGTTGTGCTTTTTTTGACGTTACAAGTTTCATCAGCATGCCTTGTGAGATACTATCAAATTCTGTAAATGTAATGGCGCCCACCTCAATAGCAGGTTGTAGTGGCTGGGTTAAGTCATGGGATATGTTTAACCTAATGTTTTCTATTTTCTCCTCAAAGTAATCGAGGAAATCTTGTGCTGTAAAAGGAGAGTGAACTACAGGTGGTTGTCCATGAATAAGTGTTGCCACCATATCGAACAAGAACTTTGAGTTATGCTTCTACTTGTTTTTGTTGATCAAATCAGAGTAATAGGTCTGCTTTGTAGCCAGTAATGCACGGTTATAGTCTAAGATAGCATCACGCCACGCAAGGTGGAATACTTCTAATTTTGAACTACGCCATTTCCTTTCTAGACCTCTAGCCTTATACCTGAGGTCACGCAGGTAATCACTGAACCAAGGTGACTGTGTTTTGGGGGAGCGCGGTTTTAACACAGGTGGCGCAATCATGTCGAGTGTAATTTTGAGCACTGAGTTTAAACTATCCACAAGACTGTCTATTGATTGGGTATTTGTCTGATGTGAAGCTAAGACATCAGGCAGTCTAGCTTCGAGTACAGTCTTAGTTGAGGAGTTGATGCATCGCCGTAGAGATATATAATGTTGTTGTTGCACTAAACATGGCAGTGAAACTGTAAACTTAATAAGTGAGTGATCAGAGACCACTAATGTAAGAGGCATGATGTCAATATTCGTGACAGCAATACTACGTGCGAGAACCAAATCCAGGGTATTTCCACTAATGTGCGTCGAGTCTTGCATGCATTGCCGAAATCCTAATACGAATAATTCTAATAATAATAATAATAATAATAATAATAATAATAATAAAGGCTTACTACCTTCGCCATGTTTTCAGTCGCGTTCGTTTGTTTGTTGGTTGGTTTGTTAGCAGGATTTCTCAAAAAATCCTCAACAGATTTCAGTGAAATGTTTACCAGGGGTGTATCTTGCCCTAACTTAGAAGTCATTAAATTTTGGTAATGATCCGGAACACAATCCGGATCCAGTAATTTTTTTTAAGGATTCTTTATCATTGCAGGATGGGGCCAATTTCAACATTTTTGCATCTAACTTCATGAAGACGGGTCCCAAAGGCTGAACAAAAATTAAGATACGACACAACAATAATTTAGCATTTGTTTCTCGTCACTGAATAAACTTATTAGAAAATAAAAAAACTTGTGTAGTTCATGTAGTTTCTCTTTATAAATACATTTGCTGAAGATCTAAGGGTTTAACCCTCTGGGGCTGACGCCGTCATATACGACAGCTGAGACCAAGCTTTACTAAATTATAAATAACTTTTTAATGATATGTGTTGGGTATTTTCTCCTCCAAACATTCTTAAAACCTTTGATAAGACAAACAGAGTCAAGAAACACCAGTGAGACAGAAAGTCAAATATTACGCGCGGAGTGCGGCCAGGCTGTACACCAAGGCTACACTAAAGTCTGGCCTGCTTTTCCGCTCTTTTTATTAAGAGACGCCCTCATCACATAAAAAAGAAACTTGTCCTAAGGGTGGGGGTAATGATGCAAGACAAGTTTCTTCCCATAACATAAACGCATACGTCAAGTGCAGCTGTAAGGAAGAACACTTCAGGTCAGCACATCTCGTTCGTCTGTTGCAGTTATCAGCTGTTTTGCATCTGCCTGGAACACTAAGCATCACAATCAGTCAAAATTCAACCTTCAGTTCTTTTACTCCCAGTCGTTAGCGGCTACGAAAACAAAGTTATGTTATAACAATAAGTACATCCAGTCCTTCATTCCCAGTTCAGATTGACCCCAGAGTGCTAAAACAAAATTGAATTCTCAGGATTGCATTAAGACAGGTGCAAAACAGCACATCTCCGTTCTCATGAGAAAGAAGACAAAGCTAAAACAAGGTTGAATAACACGTACGTTCTCAGGGTGAAGTGCAAAACAGCACAACACCGTTCTCATGAGAAAGAAGACAAAGCTAAAACAAGGTTGAATAACACATACATTCTCAGGGTGAAGTGCAAACAGCACAACACCGTTTTCATAAGAAAGAAGACGAAGGTACAAATGTTTAACAGTGATAACATATATATATATATATATATATATATATATATAAAATCCTTAACATTTCCCACCTGTTTATCACCTGTTAAACATACAGTAGGCATCACCCAGCTTAGTTAGTTAGTTTATTAACTTAATCTATTCTGTCCACGTTTTTATTAATTAAACACCACCAACAGATGGAAGATTCGAATCCAGCTGCTATTTGATCAACCAGTTTATACTCGTCAGGCACTCCTCTGGGGACTCCTATTGCGTCAATATATGTTGGATTTCCTACTCCTTTCCAATCTCTTTTTACTCTATGTCTGGCTATGCCTTTCTGCCAATCCTCAGGAATAAGAGAGGCTGCATATGTCGTAACGTCTTCAGGGGTCATGGGTAACAATAATGATATTAATGCACAATAACCTGACACATTTCGTGGCAGTCTGTCAAAGATTCTGTTATCACCACACCACCACCATACATCACTCCTACCGACTGGTATAAATGAACCGTTTTTCTGTATTATTCGACTACACCACTTGTCTTATTACTTTTTCAGCTAAAGCTTCATAGGCTAAGAGTGTGTTAACTCATCACGTCAACAGTTCAAGCTTGAACTGGAGTTGTGAGCTTTTCAATATCATCATAATTCTCAGTACAGTCATTATAGTTTTCTCCACTAAGGTCTGACTGTTTCAATGCTTGATATTTTGGCATAGTTTGTTGGAAGGCCAGATTACACTGTACAAATGTATTTGACACCATTTTGCCAACCATTGTTTTGATACAAGGGATCACACAACACATGCAAAGTCCAATCAGAATTAGGACTATAATAACTGGTGTCACCATTTTCAATAGTAACTGCCAACATGGTCCTGAAGTCAACCAGGACCAGGGATTCCACCGGTTCACGGCTAGGGTGTCTTTATGCATTGCATCACGAAGTTTATTCAGCTCTTCCAATGCGTCCTGCATATCCACTGAATGAATGGAGTCTGGGATGAAAGTACAGCATGTTGTGTTCAGCAGAACACAAACTCCTCCCTGTGAACCAGTAAGCAAGTCTAAAACCATGCGATTTTGCATCACCATGGTACGTAAAGCATCTATTTCAGTGTTTTGAGCTGCTACTATTTTTTTAGTTACATTCATGAACAGACCCAATCGATAATTCAGAGTTTCAATCATTAATGAATTTTTCCCACTCCTATCCAGGGGAACAATGAATGTGCTATTTTATCTCCTACAGACCACAATTTTTTGGTCCTTTAGTACATCCGAGCCCCACATGTGATCATGTGGTAACACATCTGGGTATATCAATCTCCTCCGTCTGGTGCTGCCATTCTTCTCTGTGGAGGTCCTACCACATATGTATGGTCAGTCACCTGGGTAGGTGCACACACACCACCCCAATTTGGTGGGAGACTCATGTACAGTCTGGAACCACAAAGCCAATAGATGTCATCATACACCGGAGTACCATTTACAGGTGGTAGCAAAAACTTACTAACATAAGCACATGATTCATCCGTTCCCCATGGACAGGAGCCTGTATAATTACATCCCCGTCCAATGTGATGAAGATAAGTACCATCCACATATTATGTTTTGGTTAGGCTTAAATTATTTGATAAAACATACGTTTGGGTACACAGACGTTTCTTAATTTTACCTACATTTTTATTCCCTGTCCCGTAAAAGCAAATTGGGAATGGCCGTTGTGATGACAATTTAACGTGATGATATTTTTGCGTTTCCCTTCAGTCTAGTCAATGGAGCAGCACTTGGGCACGCTTGTACGTCCTCTGTTGAAATCCCTATCATATAAGTGGTTGCACTGAGGCAAGTGGTGTTACATCTTATCAGATTTGCTGAGAACTGCTGCCCCCGAAATACAGTTTGATTATGCATCCGTATGATAAGACATTCTGTCACCCTAGCAGGGTACGGTTTAGCCGTCAGAGCTGGGTGTGTTGAGGATATAGGTATCTGTGAACAAACATAACAATTAGTAACGTAATTCCATTCCACCAGGCCAGGAATCCGAGGAGCACGAAACACACTAAGATCACAACGCAACCGGCTGCCCTACCAACAGTCCGGCAGCGGCGGCGCCGAGCACGCCGCTCCGGGGTCTGCTGTAGTTCAGTCATGATTGCTAGGATACAGTGTTGTTAACCACCTCACCTAATAGTGCAAGGATCTCCCTGCTTCACTGGCATTGAGACAATCTATTGCTAATTAAATAGACTCCCTTTGTAGCCAGACTTCCCCTTCCACTGTGGAGGCCGCCAACACACGCTGTATCTTACAGTGATGTATCCACGTTGATCTCTCCGCTATCTTTACTGCAGTTGGTGTTGTTAACAGCACTTGGTATAGACCTTCCCAACGAGGACTGGACTCTGATGAACACCCAGTCTCCTGGCTAGACTACCGGAAGGCCGTCCTGTGGAAGATCAAAATTATTCGGCAGTAAATGTGTTTAAGTTATCTCTTTCTGTGTTAATGTCTTTTTCATAAAATTTGCTAATGTTTGTTCCTCATCTGCTGTTTTAGTATCCATGTCAAAATTGGTAGACGATATGGTCGTCCATAAAGTATCTCAAATGGTGTTAACCCTGATGGTGTTGGTGTTATTCTCATATACAATTTTACTAGGTCCAACATTCAATCCAGGTTTGTTTTGTCTCTTCTATACATTTCCTTAATCTTATTTTTATTGCGCCCTTTGTCCTTTCCACTAATCCGGCACTGTGTGGTTGATAAGCACAATGATTTTTGAGATTGACCTGTAGCGCTTCTCCTACGTATTGCACTATTGTATTAACAAAATGCGCTCCATTATCTGAATAGACTGTTTCTGGTATTCCAAATCATGGAATGATGTCTTTGCACAATGCCTTAGCCACTGTAAGTGCATCTGCATGTTTTGTAGGGAACAATTCTACCCATTTTGAGAAGGCATCAATTATGACTAAACAAAATTCCTTCCCTTCATGTTTACTCAGCTGTATATAATCCATATGAATCACTTGAAAGGGATATTGTGGTGTTGGAAATTTGCCTCTTTGGGGTCTCAAATTGCCTTGTGAGTTGTGTTTTGCACATGTCATGCATGCTCTACAATGCTGTTTTTGCATATGCATCGAACCCATAAAGACAAAAAATAGATTGCAATTGCGATATCATACCCCCTGATGAGACATGCGTCACGCCATGGCTCATAATAGCTGCCCATTTAAACATATTTTTTTTTGGCAATATGGGTTTCTTTTGTGGTCATATCCGGAGGGGTGTCATATAGGAGAAAAATAGAAAGAGCTGTTGCCGCCTTTGCGGTTTTGTCAGCAACGTCATTTCCTTTTGAAACACTGTCAGAGCCTTTGGTGTGAGCCGCACATTTGCATATAGCAATTTGTTGAGGCAACTTCACAGCTTGCAGTAGGGCAGTTAGGAGAGTGGCATGAGTCACTGGCTTTCCAGATGATGTCACCATTCCACGCTCCTCCCAGTTTTGCAAACACATGCACTGTGCTGAAAGCGTACTGGCTGTCTGTATAAATTGATACAGCCGTACCTTTAAACAGATAGCAAGCTGCAGTTAAAGCAACTAATTCAGCTGCTTGTGCTGAAAATGACGATGGCAATGAAGCAGAATCCAATACTTCTGAATTTGTGACAACAGCATATCCAGATTGTGTTTGTCCATAAGCTTTGTCAGTGGAAGAACCATCCACATACACAATTGTACTGTTTGGGATGGGTGTGTCCTGGAGGTCTGGGCGTGCTTTCGTACAGACCGTTGCTACATCAAGACAATTGTGCGGCTCACCATCCTCAGGTAAAGGTATCAATGTGGAGGGATTCAATGTTGTACATCGCTCTATCGTAAGGTGTGGTTGTGATAATAGCAAGGACATGCACGAAAGATGTCTTGCTGGGGACAAAAGGCTCATTTTTGTCTGCAACAGAAGTGCAGAAACTGCATGTGGAACTTCCAGTGTCAACTGATGGAATAGAACAACATTACTGCTACTTTGAACAGCCATAAAGGCTGCAACAACAGCCTGTACACATGGTGGTAGAGCACTTGCCACTGCATCCAATTTAGATGAGTAGTAGGCAACTGGCCTTAATTTTGAGCCATACACTTGAACCAAAACACTAGTCATGGACTCATTCTTACAATCAGCTGTTTGAATGAATGGTTTACTATAATCTGGTAGTGCCAAAACTGTGGATGACACTAATGTTTGTTTTACTTTTACAAAAGCTTCCTCAGCTTCTTTGTTCCATTCCAACACGGTTGACATTGAAATATCATCTTTGTACATCAAATCAGAAAGTGGACTAGTCAACTCTGCATAGCAAGGAATCCATGCCCTGCAGTAATTTGTCAATCCAAGAAATGACATCATCTGCTTTTTGGTTTGTGGTTTTGGAGCGTGCAAAATTGCTTCCTTCCTATCAGACAGGATCGTGCGCCCTGTGGCTGATAACTCATGTCCTAAATATTTTACTTTATCCCTACACAACTGAACTTTGTTTCTACTCACTCTGTGGCCATTGTCAAATAAGAAACATAATAATGCTACTGTGTCAGTTATGCAGTTGTCCCGTGTGTCAGAGGCAATCAGAATGTCATCGACATACACTAATAGTTGGCTATCTGCCGGTGGAACGAAATTGGCTAAACATGCTGACATGACTTGAGAATAAATAGTTGGACTCTCTGCGTAACCCTGCGGTAATCTGGTGAATGTATATCGTTGTCCTTTAAAGGTAAAAGCAAACCAGAATTGACTATCTGGGTGTACTGGCACAGAGAAAAATGCATTACTTATGTCAATTACTGAGAAACTATTAGAATTTGGTCTCAGCGAATTTAACAAGGTATGTGGATCTGGGACACATGGTGCTCTTTTAATCACAGCAGCATTTACTGCCTGCAGATCTTGAATCATTCTCCACCTCACTGAGGGCGGAGCCTTTTTCACAGGAAATATGGGTGTGTTACATGGTGAATCTGGACATGGCACTATTACTCCTGCTGTTAACAAATCCTCTATTACTGGCCTGATTCCTTCAATTGCATCAGGTTTCAATGGATACTGTCTTACACATGGTCTGTATTCTGTTTTTGGTCTTATAACTACAGGTTGTGCATTTTTTTATCAGTCCTACGTCTGAAGGACCTGTTGTCCACAATCCTGATGGTACAGAAGAGAGAAGATCATCTTCTTCAGGACTCAACTGAAACACTCAGGATTGTGAAGTGGACACATCAATGTGTGTTCCAGCTGTCAGCACCAATGAGACATTAACTGGCACTTTATACAATTTAGTTGATGGACTGAACTCCGTTCCTGGTCCAACTCTGCTCCAATCAGTGGCTGACAAAGCTGTTATGACTGTCAGTCCCAATTCTTGCCATTCTGTCAAATATGGTTTACAAAGTGACACATGTAATGGCATACCTGTGAATCTCAATTTTAAAACATCTTCAGTGGCACCTGTTACTGTTATGACAGCTGTTGAGTTGCCATCATGAATCAAATCGGTCATTGTCAGCTTCACAGGTGAAATATTTTTCAATTTGTTTTCATACACTGGTGTTCCTGGCAATATTCCACTATGGACTCTAAATACACTCTCAAATCTGCATCTAAACTCTATCCATGGCTCTCCTTCTTTCTGAGTTGTCCTGGTAATTTCAGTATAATTTATCTTTGATCCTAACACACCTTTTGCCCGTGTAATCATAGCTTCCACTCTTGTTTCTAAGACTAGATCATCATGTGTCAGTGGTACGCCTTGTTGGTCTGCAGGATTCCAGTCTCCGCGTACCTGACTCCATTTAGGGCCACATGCTTTCATCCACACCTGTTGGACTTCAGGTCCACTAAGGTGGTAAGAACTTCTAATGTTTCCTATATCCTGCATAAATCCCTCAATATCGACATGTGGCGATGGTATCATGTCGACTGCTGCTTTGATATCATCAGCATTCCATGTTCGATATACGAGCATGGTTGATCGATATCCTGCTGTTCCTGCACGAGGATTTGGTACTTCTATCATAGGATAGGCACCTCCCTGGTCACTGTGTTCCACCATGGGAGGGGCTGTAGGCACTTTCGCTTGACTGCGTGTTTGTGGTTTTTCTGGTTTTTCTGGTTTTTCACTTTTTACCTTAGGTTTTACTGCTAAATCATACTGTGGTGGCGGTACATCGTCATCCTCTGGTAGAGGAGATAAAGGTGTTGTTGTCACCGACGATCCAGCCGGCGGTGGTTGCTGAGGTTGTTCTGGTTCTCTGTGCTGAATTATCACATCTTCTTCTGCCTTACCTACAGCTTTCTTTTTCCTTGCTTTCTCTAATCGTCGCTTCTCTGCTCCCTTCTGTCTGTTCTCTGCTTCCTCCTCCCAAAATGCCACTAAATCTGCCCCTACTTTCTGCATCTTTTTCTCATCACCTTTATGTTGCTGTTCTAACTCCTTCTTTAGCTTCTGTATACTGATCAGGTTCAGTCGTCCGTCAAAGTCATGTTTATTAATCCAGGTCTCCAATTTTTTGTTGTTTTTGGATTTTTTTTTTTTGCTTCCATAAATTTCCAGTCGTCAGTTGATAAATTTTCCTTATTTATAGACGTCTTACCCCCCATTTTTATTATCCCTTGTTATAATTTGGACTTCAGACGGGGGCACACCTAGGGTGTTCTAAATCTGAAGTTTTCACACTTTCTTTGGACGTGACAATTAATTTGCCGTCGTGTGGTTGATTCCTTTCACCTCCCCGTAGGAAGCGGAATCACTTGCCTCTGCTTCCACACGCACGGTTGTCACTAACGTTGTCCAAAGTATTACACACACACAGTTTTCACACAGTTATTTACACTTGCGCAAAACACTATTTACACATAGAAACACTCCTAATAATCGTACGCGCATTCTTATGTCAGGGGAGCTCGCCCTCCCGTGAAATTTAACTACTGTCCTGCATTAGGGGACTCCGCCGTCCCTGCCAAATTTAACTACTTTTTACAGTGCACATATTTCTACCCGGGATTTCCTTTACGTATTAAAACAGAGGAGTCCGTATCCTCCTTCCGGAATTTAACTACTTGCGTCCCTCGCAACCGTAGAGGAGTCCGCCCTCCTTACAGAGTTTAACTGCTTTGCATTAACAGACGATTCTGTATCATCGCTTACGGAGTTTAACTGTTTTATGTGATCACTTTTATCCCCTACCGGTACGCGTATATAAACAGAGGAGTCCGCACCCTCCTTACAGAGTTTAACTGCTTTGCATTAACAGACGATTCTGTATCATCGCTTGCGGAATTTAACTGTTTATGTGATCTGATCACCACTCACTCAGTACTATTTACAAAGAAATTCTACTCACTGACTCGACTTCCTGTCTGTCTTCTTCGGGAAAATCTCGTCAACCAGACGATGCCAACGGTGGTCGACAATTGCAGACACGATCAATCGATCGATCAGACCTTGGCCAAGGATTTACGTCTGGACTTGACGACCTCCGCTGGACACCTCCGGTGTTGTTGAGATCCCGGACTGAGCCCCCAGTCAATGTTGGGTATTTTCTCCTCCAAACATTCTTAAAACCTTTGATAAGACAAACAGAGTCAAGAAACACCAGTGAGACAGAAAGTCAAATATTACGCGCGGAGTGCGGCCAGGCTGTACACCAAGGCTACACTAAAGTCTGGCCTGCTTTTCCGCTCTTTTTATTAAGAGACGCCCTCATCACATAAACAAGAAACTTGTCCTAAGGGTGGGGGTAATGACGCAAGACAAGTTTCTTCCCATAACATAAACGCATACGTCAAGTGCAGCTGTAAGGAAGAACACTTCAGGTCAGCACATCTCGTTCGTCTGTTGCAGTTATCAGCTGTTTTGCATCTGCCTGGAACACTAAGCATCACAATCAGTCAAAATTCAACCTTCAGTTCTTTTACTCCCAGTCGTTAGCGGCTACGAAAACAAAGTTATGTTATAACAATAAGTACATCCAGTCCTTCATTCCCAGTTCAGATTGACCCCAGAGTGCTAAAACAAAATTGAATTCTCAGGATTGCATTAAGACAGGTGCAAAACAGCACATCTCCGTTCTCATGAGAAAGAAGACAAAGCTAAAACAAGGTTGAATAACACGTACGTTCTCAGGGTGAAGTGCAAAACAGCACAACACCGTTCTCATGAGAAAGAAGACAAAGCTAAAACAAGGTTGAATAACACATACATTCTCAGGGTGAAGTGCAAACAGCACAACACCGTTTTCATAAGAAAGAAGACGAAGGTACAAATGTTTAACAGTGATAACATATATATATATATATATATAAAATCCTTTTTTGCTGAAAAGTTAACTCCGCGGACTTTCGAGCCATTGTCCACCATCTTTGTACTCCTCATAGAAGCTGTGTGATGACGTGAGCAAAAGTGTCCAATTGGAATTTGTTCACGTCACATGGTTTTCCAAAATCCAATCATAGGGCAGATGCACCTCATGTGACACACCAAAGGTTGTTTTTAGGAGTGATGTTGTTATGTGTCGGACGCAGCTCGGAGAACCGACCAGCGTTTGAAGGACCCAGTATGAAATAAGCAGAGCACGGTACAAAGGCTAACTGAATTTAATACATAACAGTGATAATATAACAACAAAAGGTGCGGCCTGGCGTGGTGCGCTCCCAGCAGCGCTAACGGTCCGGAGCCAGAAGTTGTTTCGGACCCAAGGACCCCGCCGACACCCCCCAGGTGGCCGCAACAACCGAGTCTGTGAAAGAAGGAACCATTATGTGAGTCCACACTCTACACACAGAACACTTAAAGGTGTACAAATAGCAAACACTTCCTGGCTTGATTACTGATCAGCTTCCCAACCTGCAGGCATGGAACAATCAGTTCACAAAACTCCACTGCAGTGAAAGCTGACACATGACTAACATACAGCTCAATACAATAAGGTGTGAGGGACACCACATTTACTGACTGTATAACTGTTAGTCACAAAATCTAACGTACCTCAGGAAGTGTGCTGACGAGCGTGAGACCTCACCCCCTCCTCTTTCACAGACTGTGCATCAAACCTGGACGTTCTCAGCATCCGCTGCTGATGAGATGGCTCCCAAGACGACGATCTCACCCGTCTGGTCACAAGGTCGAGTCTCTGGCAAATACACACTGTGCACTCCAGTCTTAAATGCCAACATGTTCCAATCCATCCAGATGCACCACAGCTGTGAGTCCTGACGAGTCGCAGGTGATCAGGGTGAGGTCCTGACAGCCTCAGCAACACAGCCACTCAGTCCCAAACGCACGCCACCTGGGAGGAAAACCAAAAAACAGAAACAAACCGGCAGCCAGGCCCCCCCAGCCATATAACAGTACCCCACCCTCACGGGAAGCCTCCCGGCGACCACACACACCTGGCCCAGGAGAAACACCCCCCTCCAGGGACCATGGCTGGAAACCGCGTCTGCGTTCATCCTCCAAACAGACTGGTTGAACTGGCTGCATCTTTGCCCTTGTTTCTGACAGTCTCTTAGCACAGGTGTGGCCAGGAGTTCTTACACCTGTGCGGTCAGCCTTTATCCAAACATGTGTAATTAGTCATAAAAAACACAAACAACCAAAACACCCACCCCTCCCCAGGGGACCGTCCCATCAAACCCCAGGGAAGGGGAGAAAAGAAAAACAACCCAAACTTAAGCTTACAAATAAAAACACTAAAACACCCCCCCCCCCCCTCCCCAGAGGACCGTTCCATCAAACCCCAGGGAAGGGGAGAAAAGAAAAATCCAAACTTGAGTTTACAAACAAAAATGCTAAAATACCCCCCCTCCTCCCCCCCAAACGACATGTAGGGACCAACACCCCCCAGAGGGCCTCCCGCCAGCTCCAGGAGTAATAACCACGACCGAGGTCCCTCTGGGATCCAACGTCACCCACGGGGACTACCAGCGCCTCCCAGAGGACCACTCGTCAACCCCAGGAGACGCCTCCCCTCATGACCAATGGACCCAGCCCCGGCCGTCCATGGCTAGATGGGCCTACAGCCCTTCCCCCCCCAGAGGACACCACAGTCAAACCCTGAGGGCGGAAACAGGGGGGGGGAAACAAAAAGATACCCCAAAACCCCCCCCCCCTCCCCTCCAGGGTGCAGAGGCTACCTGGGAAACGCCCAGCACAACCCAACTGCACCCCTCCAGCAATGCAGACACCACGGCACACCCGGCTGGAGTCAGAGGAGAAGAGAGGGCATAACAAAAAACAAAGAGAAAAAACAACCCAAGTACCACCCCATCACCCCCAGGGGACCGTTCCATCTAACCCTGGGGATGTGAAACAAAAAGAAATAAAAGAAAAAACAAACAGACCAACACACAGTTGTTTGGGTCCCTTTTTGTTTTTTTTTTGTTCTTTTTCAGACAGGCTGCAGGGTCACAACCCCAGACAAATAGTGGACAACAAAAAATAAAATCCCACACAAAAACCAACTCAAAAAACACCCACACAAAATGAACTAACACAAAACAAATCAGTGAGTTATACCGTCAAGCTCAACCAAATGGAACACACCTGTTCCTACTCAAGAGCTTGACGGTAACGTGATTCAGTCACCACAAGGGGGAGCCAGAGTGCAAAAAATGAAAAAACCCCTTTGGCGACAGAAAAAACAAACGAGCTGCTCTTATGTGCGCAGCTGAGTGCAACACACAACCAAAATGTGCTCAACTAAATAACGCCGTAGCTGATACAACAGACGCAGTAGTTACCTTTGTCTGGGGAAACGGGGCTACGACTGTAACACAGGAAGCCCAGCGAGCCGTGCTAACAGAGCTCCGCCGTAACCCTAACCCGCTTTATTTTTTCCTTTCTTATTTCTGATTGTAAACCTTTATTACACTTATAAAACACAACTATAGCATATATATATTGAAAGTACAGGTTGTCCTGAAAAAAGAGACATAAAACTTGATTGTGGGATGCAGGGAGAGCTGTTAACAGCAATAATAAAACATTCATGCCAGGTGAGTGAACTGTCCAAAAAATGCCCTCGGACCCCAGAGGGTTAACCACTGAATCTGAAACATGACGGTAGATGCGTGAAATAAGTCTCTTTGCCAAAGGGTATTCCATGTGACGTCAGTGACCCTATGACCTTGGCGGAGGTTTGCGCTCTCAGAGTGCTTCTAGTTTATATGAACGTTAAAGTCACCAATGATCAGAACTGTTATCTGTACTAACTGACAAGTTAGAGATGAACACACCAAATTCATCTAAGAATTCAGAAAATGGGCCAGGAGGCCTATATACAGTGACAAAGTAATATGGCTGATTTTTATTCTTCTGACCTTTGCAATGCATAATATCCTGAGCAGAGCGGAGAATCAGATGCTCAAACGAGTTATATTTGTGACCCCCAAGAGCTAATAAGCTAAACCTAGATTTATAAATAAGAGCACCCCCGCCTTGCTTCACATCACAAGGGACATGACTAAATGTATATGCTGGTGGGCGTGCCTCATTTAAGGGGAGGACAGCTGTAGGTTTAAGGCAGGTTTCACATAACACAATCATATCTAAGTGATGATCAATACTTATATCATTAATCAACAATGATTTTGAGGATAGTGATCTTATGTTAATGAGACCCTGACTAAGGACCTCAGTGGGGTTGACAGTTGAACTGTTTGGGTTTAGGGGTGGTTCCAGAGTAGCATATAAAAGATCCCTAGAAGTAGGTTTAGGTTTGAGACATTCCATGCGCATTGTAGGTAGCAGACACAAAATCTTTAATATTGTTGGAACAACCACCGGGCCATCTTCAGTTTCAGCATCATCCAATGTAATAATGGGTATTAAGTTTGCAAAGCATATCCCTCTATGATTTTTATGAACACATCTACGGAAGCAGGCCACAGTAGCAACATGTTGAATTTCCCTCCCTGGCAGATAAACTGCACTATCACCATAGTGGATTTTCTGCACTAATTTCCCCGCCAAGCTAATGGATTCCACACCCACATTTGTGATAAGCCTTGCAGGGTCTCTAATCACCTGCTCCGTGGCCTGCTGTAAATTCCTAAT